>NC_092346.1:77669028-78348275 GCF_963676685.1 Mytilus edulis | reverse complement strand
GAAAGATACAATATGATTAGATAATTTTTTTGAGTTGACCAATCAAATATTGTGACACAGATAAAACTTGGTTTGATTAACAAGATGGATGCAAAGTGAAACTAGACCATATCACAATTTAGAAGAAATGTCAGGAGGTGAATATGGTCCAGCTTTACCACCAGGCAAGTATCTGAAATCAGAGTCTAATTTACAGAAAAGAGAATAATACGACAGAAAAAAAAACAGAATAGAAAAAAAATAGGCCCCCAAAAATTAAGATTAAGAATAGAAAATACAAATAATACCCCAGTCCCACTAGGCCATGATCGCACTACGATCTGTGAAAAAAACGAAAATATTGATGATCGTGGTACGATCGTGTAGGTAGCAGTAAGGTCATACCACGGTCGTGTTGAGGTCTTTAAGATCGTGAAGAGCGTGGCCAACTTTGAACATGTTTAAAACAAACGTGGTGAGGTTGTGGCGAAATTAGGTTTTAGTAAAAGCGTAGTGAGAGGGCACTAAGATCGTAGTAAGATCGCAAATGTCGCTGTACAATCGTAGTGAAAGCGTGATTCTATTTGGAGAGATTGCGCTACGATCTCACAGCGACGTTATCACGACCCAACTACGCTTCCACTACGACTTTACCACGCTGTTCACAACCATAGTACGATTCTAGCACGCCCTTGCCGTCCTCATCACGCTTTTCTCACGACCTTACTACGTTCACACTACGACCATCATTATTATTGTCATTTTCACATAACATATATAAAAAAAAATCCCTAGATTTTGTTTGTCTGAATGTATTTATCCATTTGCTCTAACGGCTCAACCATGCTTCTCGTTTTTATATAGATTAGACCGTTGTTTTTTTCCTGTTTAAATGGTTTAACATTAGTATTTTTTTTGGCCCTTAATAGCGTGCTGTTCGGTGTGAGCCAAGGCTCCGTATTGAAGGCCGTACCTTGGCCTATAATGGTTTACTTTTATAGATTTTTTTGTTGATGGAGAGTTGTCTCATTGACACTCATACCACATCTTCCTATATATATTGACACATCTGCTATCGTTCACTAAAATATCGTCATTTGAGCTTTATGGACCAGCAATAGGTTGTAATTTAGGTTTGATTGGTCGTTCCGACATCTCTTGATGACAATTTTATACTACTTATGTGTATAGTATCAGTTTAATTGAAGTCTGGAGCTGGCATGTCAGTTAACTGCTAGTAGTCTGTTGTTATTTATGTGTTATTGTCATTTTGTTTATTTTCTTTAGTCACATCTTCTGACATCAGACTCGGACTTCTCTTTAATTGAATTTTAATGTGCGTATTGTTATGCGTTTACTTTTCTTCATTGGCTAGAGGTATAGGGGAGGATTGTGATCTCACAAACATGTTTAACCCCACTATTTTTGCGCCTGTCCCAAGTCAGGAGCCTCTGGCCATTGTTAGTCTTGTACTATTTTTAATTTTAGTTTCTTGTGTACTATTCTCTGTTTTAATCAGAAATAGAAGGAATGAAACTATATTGATATGAAACACGATATTGACGGTATACGTGCTATAATCGCAGTAAGATCGTGTTGCAATCGGATAAGTCAAGGTGAGAACGTGAAGAGTGTAGAAAGGTCTTTATAAGCGTAGTGAGGTCGCAGAATAAGCGCGGTGAGAACATGATTAAATCATAGAGGGATCGTTGTAGAAGCGTAATTAGGACGTAGTAGCATTGTGAAAGCAACGAAAATTAACATTTTCATGCCGCTCATACCGCGACCTCACCACAATCTAAATTTATTTTAGATCGCGGTGAGCGTGGTGCGATCGTGGTCTAGTGGGACTGAGGCTTAAGTATTTTTTTATAAGTTTAATATATTTTATATAAATATATTATAATGAGATGAGAAATCATATACGATAATCCAAGATGAGGGGTTAGTAGAAGCCTTTGGCTTATGTAACGACCCGAAGATAAAGGTATAAAGGTATAAATGCTTAAAAATTTTCACTGATCATGAAATAGTACACATTTTTGTTTAGGGACAAGCTGAAGCCGGCCTCATGATGCGTGATTTTGTTTCTGTGTTGGAGATCGGTTGGTAGCCTTTGACTGTGTTAGGTTTTTAGATGGGAACTTCGCGTTGTGATATTAAGACTAGGTTGACTCTCAAGAAAATACTGCTGTACAGTTCAATTTCTATTCAAACATAAGCATAAACATTGTTACAATTTCTACATAGATATGCAATGTCATATCTTTAGTGGTGTCAGCACATATACTATAATAGTAACACTTTACTTTCCCACAGTCCTGGACATCCTGGTCACGGCACCAATGTTAGTGAGGTACTGAGTTGTGTATTCGCTTTGTGATAAGACTAGGTTGAATTCCATGAAAACACTACTGTACAGTTCAATATTCTATTCAAACATAATCATAAACCTAGTTACAATTTCTACATAGATTATGTAGATACACGACGTCATATGGTTAATGGCGTAGGTACAATAAATAACGCTTTACGTTCCAGCTATTCTTGACAGCATTTTTTGTGGTTCAGTATTACCTTACTGTGAGCTGGTACAAGTACCTTTCTTGCAAAACTTAGTGTTTTCTCTTCCTTGTCTTGGACTTGTCTAAGTTCAGCTCCTATGGTGTCGTAAAACGTGTCTGTATCCAGGGTTGAGTAATATGAATATTTCAATTAAACTGTTATTTAGTTTAATGTATCATTTACTGGTTGATCTTGTTCTTGACAAGTATACAGTTTCTAATTCTTCAGTCTTACAATCTCACAGGAAGGTTATGCTTTAGGTCCTGATGTTAAGTCATCAAACCTTTAACATTTGTAAAACAAAACTCTAGCATTTTGTCTAGGTTGTTCTTACTCTATTGAATCGACCAATTTCTAACAGCTTCAGTATTTTCAGGATCGAAATTTTACCCTTCAACACTGACAATCTTTCCCAGGAATTTCTTGCTGCCATTAAACTGTAGCTTTTTTGGCTTCAACTTAAAAAAGTATAAAAAAAACAACGCATTATATAAATTACATGCTTTTTTGGATTTACCTTCATCAGGAAAGCTCAAAGCAAAATATTTGAAAGTCAAGTATTTATAAATACTGAAACAATTGAAGAGCTACTTCCTGAATCTGTCTAATGCATGCTCTAAGTTTTCCAAATGATCGTCAAAACTTAGTTCTAGCTACACAAACATCAGCAAGATAGGCATGGAATAAGTAACATGCCAGTCTTTACAAGACTAGCTGTATTATTGTACAGTAAACGCTGTGATTATAGGCTCTGCATGTGCTCAATTGAAGGTATTGAAATTAGTCCTATATTTATTGATATTGTTGAATATTTTTTCAGGATTACAAAAGTCTGAAGACAGTGTGAGGGTAGCCGGACCTGAGCTGCCACCACACCTGAGAAGAACTTCTAAAGATGAAATTGGGCCAAGTTTCACTCAGACAGTGGCAGGTCCTATTGGACCTTCTTTACCTCCTCATTTGATGAAAGACCTCCATAATGAGGATGTTATAATTGGACCAGCAATGCCCCCACAGATTGATAATCCTGAAAGTGACTATTCAGAAGAAGAATCAATAGGTCCAAAAGTGCCTTTTCAACTTAAGAATAAGGGAAATAATCCAAATAAATCATCAGTAATTGGGCCTTGCTTGCCACCTCATTTAACAGCCAATACATTACAAATTACTGGTCCTCAACACATTTTAAAGGGAAATAACTCTGGTATTGAAGATGATACTGATGTTATAGGACCAATGCCATCTGAAATGTTAAGAGGGGATGCCAGTAGAAGTACAGCAGCAGAAATAGAATCAAGAGCAAGACAAATGAGGGATAGACTGGAAGGAAAGGTTGGAATTTTCTGTATTCACTCATTTTCATGGTGATTATTACATAAATTGTAAAAAGTAATGCTACAACTTTCAGTTTTGGTGATTGGGCTGAGTCGAGCCCCTTTTTAACTGACCTTTACATATAAATAAGAATATGTGGTATGATTGCCAATGAGACTGTCAATTACATGTATCCAAATTATGTGAATGTGAGTAACTATAGGTCAAAATCCATCCTGTATAATAATCAGCTATAAAAGGTACCTACAAGACAAAGTTTGAAACACTTCAAGCATGAAAACGATTGATGACAAAACAATAAAAGTAAAAAATAGTACTTTTTTCAAACCTTTATCCAATTTTTTTCAATATTTAACAGATGCTTCATTCCAAGATATAGCATCTGATTACAAAAGATTAGTTTTTTTTCAATTTTCAGTATTTTGCTGCTTAGTGGACCTAGTTTTTGGCAGTCTACATTACACTTCATGAGACACATGTGGTATTGTTTAATCCATTATTATATTATTTACAATTATACTTATATCAAACAAAAATTTGTAATTTGTTTTATAAAAAAATCATTGAAAAGATATTCTTGTTTTGTTTGTTTTAAACCAAATACTGACATTTCATATGATATTGTAAATTTAGAATAACACAGAAGAAGAAATATCTCGAGAATCCTGGATGACAGAGCTACCGTCTGCTGAGCTTAATCGGAGTTTAGGTTTACAGGCTCGTACCTTCAGAGCAAAAGCTGGACCAGATATGTCGGATAGATCAGGATGGACTGATACTCCAGCAGACAGGGAAAAAAAAGCAAAAGTAAAAAAAGATACAAGAAACATTATTTATTTAAAAGAAGTATATATAGATGTCTCTGTCATATTTTACTTCTGAAGAGTTGATTTATGGCGGGGCTTTGTTGTGAATTTTTGTTATCTTCTAGCCATACTAATTATTATAAACATAAATGTTCTCCCATTTACATTTTCTCTAATATGTTCATTATATTTACCCATATTTGCAGCACAGCTGAATCATTTTTACAACTAAATGTTAAATATTAATATTTTACAATATTTTCAAGTATTTATATTGATATTTTACAAATTTTCAAGTATTTTGTTTTTAAGACACAAAAATAGATTTTATGATATTCTTCTATTACTGTAACAAGCTTTATTAATAGTGATGTATATAGTAAAATATTTTGCAGTGACAGTACTGTAAGTAAGTGTCGTTCAATATATATAACTAGTTGATTTTTTTCTCACTTCCTACAAAGTCATGGGAAACATTTTATGATAATTTATAACTACATGTACATTTCCAGGAGGAAGCAAGTAGAAAACGTCCACATGAAGATGTAAGGCAGTCAGAAAGTGATAAACAAAGGTCTAAAGAAATTAAAAAATATAATGTAAGTTATATAAACAAACCGCCCATCTCTCTAACAGCAGGTTAGAAGTCAAACAATTATATTTGACAATCCTTTCATTCATTGATGGAGATATAGGAAGATGTGGTGTGAGTGCCAATGAGAAAACTCTCCATCAACAATTTATGCGACTGATTTAAAGATTCTTAAAATTGTACTATCGGTTCATTTATTTTATGAGGTCTTATATATACCATGGATTTTGAAGTGATCTTTTACACATGAATATACTTTTAAATATATGCATAATACATTTTTTGTAGAACTATTTGTCATTTATCATAAAGACTGTAATTTCATAAATGAATATTGCATTACCAGGCATAATAATAATAAATACCAAAAAAAAACAAAAAAAAAAGAATTTGTGAAATTTAGTTTCTGATTCAATATTGTGAAATTAAACAACAGAATGATCAAAATAACAAGCTGTTGAACTAATGTGATTTTCCTGAAATCTATGCAGTTTGTATATTTAACTTCATACTGTAACTTGCAACCTAGAACTTTTTGTAATGCTTGTAATTTGTACACATAACGAAGATAGGCATATTAGAGAAAAACACATACTTTATATTTAACAAGTAATTGGGACTAATTATGATATTTGATTCAATATGATATTCAAATATTATAATTGTTTATGATATTTTAAAAGTTCGTTATGATTTTCGATATATGTGATAATTATTTATGTGTAAATCTTATTTTTTGCAATTTTTAGCTGATTTATACATTTCTGAAGAATTTTTCAAGGTCTCATGGTCTCAGTTTGACATCATTTTTTTGCATTTCTTTGATTTTACTTGTGAATTCAAAAGAAAAAAAATTGACTATGAAGAAAGAAATACAATATTCTTTGATTTCTCTTTTAAATTCAGAAGAAAAAAATTGACCATGAAGTAAGAAATACAATATTTTGAAAGACCTATAACATCCCATTGTCTAAAAAAAAGATAAGGGGCAATACACTAATTTCTTTTGCCAGATAAATTTTAAAAAATATTCAATAATAAATATAGAGAAAAATTGTTTAAATTGTTCCAATCATACTTCCTAGTCTTAGGCTTTAATGAAAGAGTTACACAAGTTGATTCAATGCAACATGGTTTTGATGACATCAATCATTTAAAATAACTTTTGCATACATGGGCAACCAGTGATAAAATCAGTATAAATTCAAGTTCCAATGAATTATTCTTGATAAGGAAATGTGTAAAATCCTGAATTATGACTTTGTACAAATATTGTTTTAATTTACAGAAGTCAAATAGGCCAGAGTCATTGTTAGAATTGCATCAAAAAGAATTAAAGAAGAACAAGGTATAGTTGACTTTATTTTCAATGTAATACCACTTTATGAAACCTGTTCTTTATGACCAATAGCTGGTTACTGTTTAAAGATACAAATGAGTCTAGCTACATTTTGTCACTATTAAGTTTTTATTATCCTTTGATTATTACATTTTTAGGTTCAATTTTAAATATCACATTAACTCTAGTTAAGATTCTTTAATTATTTTATTTTTACAATTTATACCATTGAATGAAAAAAAAAAATTTATGAGTTAAATGTTACCTTCACATTAGAATATGGAATGTGGGTCCAGTTTAAAGAAAAATTCTTTTACATTGAACAAGTATGAAAATATTGAATGATAGCATGACAATTAATGATAATTTTAACAGACCTTACATAATATATAAATTATATTATATGTTATATTGACAATGAGACAAATGACCTTCAAAACCAAAGGAGTGAATTAAAACAACTGCAGGTTATCATATGACCTTTGACGATGAGCATAATTTATACCATACAGTAATTTATATAAGGTAGAAGGATGAAGAAATGTGAAACAATTAAACGAGGAAAACTATTGACCTGATTTACATTAATAACATTAAAAATTGATTACAGAGGGAAACTATCTGTATCTAATGGTCTGTACATGTTATAAGGTTGTCAACGTTTCAGCTGCTTATTCTTTACATTTATCTTATCTAGAAAAAGACTGAGGACAAACCAACAGAAAGAAGACCATTTGACAGAGAAACAGATCTACAAGTGAATAAATTTGATGATGCACAGAGAAAAGCCATCATTAAAAAATCACAGAAATTAGACAGCAGATTTTCTCAAGGTGGCTCACAATTTTTATGAAAACTTTCACAGAAAAAAGTTTCATTGTATACTTTGAATACACATTAAATTATTTATAGATAGGACTGAAAAAATTACAGCATTTTTGTACAATTCATATCCATGATAGGCATGTCTTATATTCATATGATCAAAGTCTTAAAAACAAATCTGCTCAGCTCATCAAAGCAAAAAAACATTGAAAAATTTCTTTCCCACACATGAGTGGTTCTGTCTGAACCAAATTTTGAAATTGAGTCGTATGATGTTTCTATTCAGATTTGCATCTATTTTTAAAAAGACATACATGTACTAACTTTTGATGGAAAAACTTAATGATGGTACCAGTTGTGCTATATTGCTACCTTTTGCATTTCAATAGAATTGTAATATTTCATTCTCACCAAAGATCAAATGATGTAGAAGTTAACACCTATAGGTCACTGTTCAGCCTTCAACCATGAGCTAAACTCATTCTGAAACCACTAATTACAGACATCTAACATGAGACAAGCACATACAGAATGTGGATACGATAAACATGATTGTGGGTGCCTGACACACCTCTAAACCTGGAACAGTATTGTAAGAGCACATGAAAAAACTATAAAAACTAATCAGATAAAGCACAAAAACGAACAGCAACAAAAAAAAAAACACTATAAAGACACAAAAATTGGATCTGAGAGTACTGACAATTATTGAAAGTTAGTTCAAGTCAATTACTTCCAATTAAAATATCAATAAGTGCACATCCGGTAAAAATTCTGAGAAAAACATAATCTTGTGCAATGCCACAATGCAGGTATCAACAAAATCTAGGACAGTGAATGTTCATAGCTTTGTAGCTAAACATATTTACCGGTATACCCCACATACCGGTTACAAAGTTATGGCCTAAATATGTCACTGCAACAGATCATAACTCCTCTGATCCACACAACAGAATTTTCCGAAACATAGCTTATTAGGACATAATATGTAGATGTATTTATGTTCTACCTCGCTTTCCTTGTCTAAACATAAATTATTTCTGATTCTATATAAACAAACAACAAAGACTAATACGGCAGGAGTTACACAACAAACAGTTTTCATTTAACAATTTTTTTTCAAAATAAACCAATTAAATATTAAAGTCCATACATCATTCGTCATTATATTCTCTATATAATCATCTCAACTGTTCATACTAATATCTACAAAAAGAAAATACAAAGAATTATGATTTATACAAAGCATAATATTGCAATCTAAATGTAATAAAGTTGTGGAACAAGTTTGGTATGTGAAATCTCAAAGAAAAGAAAAGGGCACTTAATACAGTACATAAAGTCTGAAAACCGAATTACTGTACAACAAAAATATTAAGAAATCTCGACACGAAAAGAAAAACAAATATCAACAGGAAATTATCATTCAACTTTTTTCTCACAGTTATGTCCCTTTTCATTTTTGTATTTGTATGTTACTGCAACAGTTTGTCATTGAAACTCCTCTGAAAACTATACAATAGAATTTTATGAAACTTTGTAATACATTGTAATAAGGACATAATGTGAAGATGTGCATGTCAACAAGAAATTTTCATCAGTTGACCTTTGTAGGAGTAATGAGTCTTTGAACATATGAATCTCATAAGATTTTGTTTGCCTAGTGACCATGTGGAGGCTCACTAAGTTTCTGTAACTAGTTATGTTATAATCTATTTATTAAGAAGAAGTTTACATTGATGGTATTATAATTAGCTGGCAAGATAAACAACAGATTTTGGATGTGCTATTCCTTTTACACTACATTTTCTACAGGTACAGCCAAACTTTAATGAAAGTAAAGGTTTTAAGAAATTTGTGGTAACGAAACACCTGACTTACTAATTACCAGTAATACATAGATTATGTTCATGGAAATACTAAATGTCAAAACAGATGAGAGCATAACAAAAGAGTTGGAATATATAAACACAGCAAGATAATGCCAAAAGGACATCACGTTCTAAAATAAAAAAAATTACCATAGGGATGGGAAATCGTCTCTTTTATTGTAAACTTTTGTGCAAAACAACCAAACCAAGTCTTTATATTTATTGCTACTGGTGCCCAGAGGAATACCTACAACCTGTCGATAAACTTTATTGCTGAAACGTACATAGATGTTGTCCACTAGAAAATTTCCAGCTTTTAATATCATCTCATCACATTTCCAGTAAGAATCATAATTATGTTTGCTTGTTTCACTCTCATAGAAAATCCATTTCCACAAGATTTCAAGAACAGCTAAACACTTAACATGTGTATGATTGTTGCATGAAATCATAATATTATTGCCAACCTTATGTTAATATTTCGAAGCTGTATTGATTCCACAGTCTTTAGCTACAATCAATCAATTATATTTGTCACATCATATATATGTAACGATGTAGCGTTATGGTACAGATATTAAAAAGAGCCTTTGGCACTCTGTTTTATCTTTAAAGAGCCTGCTTCTGAAGTGTTCAGAAATACCTCAGGTTACTATCAATTTATATAACAGCTATTATTTCTATGCTTCAATTGTCATGCTCATATCAATTGTATTTAAAGTAATCTTGGTTGAATGACGGGATTTGATATTTTTGTTAGGCTAAATATGTCTTACCTGTTCAAGCACGACTGTGGTTAAGCAAGTTTTTTGCACAACAATTTAAGTAAGGTACCGGCAAATTAGCTGCAGTTCTGTAGCTATTTTGTCCTGTAATAACTTCTTAAACCCCACTACAACAATATAGTCCACAAACTATTGGGGGACGACCATTTGATTTTCTGTGGGAGACAAGCAGATTTTTTTCTGATTAGCTATTCAATTTCATATGTTGCTACCCATGTTCATTTTGTAAATCACAATTGCCTTATTTGTTCATTTTGTGTTCAACAGATTGACAATATTAGATAATGATTCAAGATAAAATTTAAAAAAAACCATATATGATCGATCATCACCAATACCCAAATTACCTGACTGTTTATAAAAGAACTCGGAATTCCAATATATGTTTGCTTTTGATTTTTTCTAATAACTATGATTTGACACAACAAAGCGGAAACACATGACTCAACATTGAACCATGAATATATTGATTCGTTTTCTAAGGAAATAGAATCAACCCAAAACACTTTCGGCCAAACACACGGACACCGTTTTTTTTCCTTATTTTTATTGACATAGCTTCCCAACATTACCCAGTGACTAAAACCATCAAACTATTCCTTGAAGGAATTAATGGCTTTATGCTCTTTCTTTCAACTTATTCAAACCATCTTTATCATTTTGCATATATTCTTGAAAAGTAATAATATTTTTTTTTTATGCTGACAGTTTCTGTCATAAGCGAAAATTCGTCTTTTAAGGTGTATACTATGTAGCAACATTCCAGCAGCGCCTGAATACAGAGTATATATCTCTCAGTTGATTCGAAATTCCAGGGCTTGTGTTTCCTATCATGCTTTCCTTGACAGAGGGTTGATGTTCACTAGGAACTTTATTAAACCAAACAAAAGTTTCAAGTGGAGTAGTTGAAATTATCCCATCGTAGATATTATCGGGTTTGTCAGATGCCGAGTTGTATGTACTGTCGTTTGCCTGTTATGGTTGGACTTAAAGGGAAACTTCGCAAAAAAATCAAAAATTGATATTATGTCCATTCTGTATAAAAATGCTCAAATTTATAGATATTAAAGTTTTATTCCGCTAAATAAGAGATCACCATCGATTTTAAATTTTGAGTATCAGTTCTCTACTCTCCGCCATCTTGTCACCTTCTCCGATGAAAAATCACGATATGTCAATAAACCACAAAGGAACAAAACTACAGTAAACGATGTAGTCGTAATTGCGTGTCGATATCTTGTCAATCGTACGGTTGTTTTATCTGACTGACTAACTTGATACGGAAAATGGTCTTATATTTTTTAAATAACCATATAGTCTGTTATTTTTAAACTGATAATATTGTAATTAGTTAAAAGTCAAAGTTCAAATCATAAAATGATAAATAAGTGTTCCGTGGAAATTGTTTTCGAAAATCTAATTCGTTCATAATTATTTCAAGTAATAAACTTTATTTAAATAAATTCGGATCTTCCCTCATCTGATCACCAGCATGGCTAAAGGTATTACTCCCAAAGGTATTGGAAGGGGTGTAAGGTGACACGTCCAGGTATTCAATCGATTTCCTGTCCGGCGGGCTTGCAAGTTCATGCATCGTTTCACTTCTGTAGGTATTGATCAGTGTACACGACCGTTACTTATAACTTTCCATTTTGAACTATCAGGTGCATGTATAATATACATTTTTGTCTTGCGTGTCCGAAAGTGATATAATATACTAGTCATTACTGAACTCATACGCTTGTTTATAAATAACATTTCTGGTGTAAAGAATATTATTTATAAAAAAAAAATAATACAAAAAAAAATAATTGAAGAAATACAAATCTATTTACATATTTTTCCAAGGGTTAATTTGGGAAAATGTAATATATACTCGTTGTCAATAGTTTAGGACAGATTGGAACATACCAGAATTATTGATCTAAAAAAATGTGCGCACTTGTCGACGATTCGTGTATACATACGCCTGGTAGAAAGTTACGGAACTATAGTCAGTAGCGCTATTTAAAATATGTATACATGTATACATTGAACATAAGAAAGAAACATACATTTTGTGTAAATTGTGGTAAAAGTTTTGTAAATAGACTAGTCCACGTATGCCAACAGTATGTAATCAACGAATTCGATAGACTATTGTATACCAAAAGAAGAAGAAGAAAAAAAAGAAACAATTTGATTTAAATACAGGTCAATTTATAACTTGCTTTGGTTCATCGAAGTTAAGAACATAGTAAACTCACAGATTTATATATCAAATAAATTGTTCTCGAATAAAGGACGAAATTCGTCATCATCACAATTGTTCCAACATTCATGTAAAATATATGCAACTGGACGTACACTAATAATCCCCAAGGAATGTGAATATTTTCTAGGGAAACTATTGAGTATCAATTTCGGGATTTATTTTCTTTCTTGATATTCAATGACAGCAATTTAAAGAATAAACTGCTTGTCGGATATTTGTCCGCTTTAGGGGTATTCTTGCAAGTTGAACAGACTTATAATAACATTCAAAAATAGGGAAAGATAACATTAAATTCGTTGTCTTTTAATTTTAAACATCGTTGATCAAATAGTTATTTAAGTATATATATACGTTGGGAGACGACGATTATTATAGTTGTCTCAGATTTTAATAAGGACGTTCCCGATTACACGGCTGGTAATCTACACACGCAGAACATTTGGTTCTGCAATGAAAACCGTGAGAGGATTTTCCGGTTGTGCTTGAGTGGAGTAATTTTCACCGCTTCAAAAGGTATGTACATTTCTAAATCTCAATTTTCTTATTCAACTGATCAAAATATTGAAAATCAGAGAATGCTATGCTGTGGTGAATACTTTAACGAAGAGATACATGTATCATTTACCGTTGTACGTAGAGTTGAACTCCTACAAAATCAGTTGCCCCACGAGAAACTGCCTTAAAAAGTGACATTTCAATTTTGAAATGGTTTTATTTACAGACTAACAAGTTCAAATTTAGTTTTTTTTAGGGCAAAGGGTATGAATGTTGTTTTTGGCGGCGTGTACGCTGTCCGGTGTTGATAGACGTCTGAATAATTCTAAAAACTACATTTTTTCATTAAGTCATGCGTGAGGGGATCGGTTCTGAGTGAGGACATCGTGAATGCGTGAGGGGAAGTACAAATCGTATTTTTATATTCAAGCTATGAGTCGTTGAAACTTACCTAAATAAGGCAACATTGTTCATGAAAAAACAGTGCTTAGAGAAAAAATTATGAGATTGAATTATGAAATAAATTGTGGGAACCTAGGTTTAATAATATGTTTCACGAAGAATAAAAAAGAAAAAGTGTTGTCAATGATAACCAAAAATACTGGAGAGATGTTGGTGAGTATCTCATTCGTCTGGATTCGTCCTTTTCAAACTACTCAACAATGTCCAAAAACAGGTCGAATGCAATGTTGTTTAAAAGGAAAACGTCCACTCTGTACTAATGAAAAAAAAATAAAAAATCTTTCCCTTTTCCCTACGTCTGAGAGTTTATCTAAAGCACTTTGAAAAACTTTATATTTTTCCTCAAGGTCTTCCATGTGGTCTTTATCGTGGTTTACTACGTGGTCTTCTTCTATGTCTTCTTCTATATCTTCTTCGTTGTCTAATACATGCTCTTCCTTATGGTCTTCCTCGAGATTATCTTGGCTTTCATCGATGTTCGTGAATAATAAATTCTGTTGATCTGCCATTTTTGTTTCGAAAATTTCGTGATTTTGGGTGAACAGATTACGTCTAATATATATAGGTGTTGAAGTTTTGATCGGCGATATACTTTCCTTAAATATATGTGGTGATCTCTGTGACGTATATTTGACGACAGGACTACTCCAAGAGGGTTTAGTTCGCTTCGAGGGCGGGGATAACTTGTATCTCCATGGCTTTTTGTAGAGATTCAATTTCAGTCCTCTTTTCCCTTTTCCTTTGAACAATGGCATTTTTTGAAATTGAACAAACAATTAATAGTTTGATTTCATTGAATCAGTGATCAGTTTTTATCTATTAAAGTATTAGGATAAATCTGTGCTTTTAATCAGCATTGATCACATTTATTGAGTCAACAAAAGTCACAAAGCCAATGATTAAAAAAAAATGTTTGTTCTTCCCCTCACGCATTCACGATGTCCTCAATCAGAACCGATCCTCTCACGCATGACTTAATGAAAAAATGTATTTTTTGGAATTATTAAGACGTCTATCAACACCGGACAGCGTACACGCCGCCAAAAACAAAATTCATACCCATTGCCCGAAAAAAACCTTAATTTGAACTTGTAGGTTTGTAAATAGAACCATTTCAAAATTGAAATATCACTTTTTAAGACAATTTCTCGTGGGGCAACTGATTTTGTAGGAGTTCAACTCTACGTACAACAGTAAATGGTACATGTATCTCTTCGTTAAAGTATTCACCACAGCATAGCATTCTCTGATTTTCAATATTTTGATCAGTTGAATAAGAAAATTGAGATTTAGAAATGTACATACCTTTTGAAGCGGTGAAAATTACTCCACTCAAGCACAACCGGAAAATCCTCTCACGGTTTTCATTGCAGAACCAAATGTTCTGCGTGTGTAGATTACCAGCCGTGGATTATAAATAAATTTAGTTGACGTTTATCACACTTGAAAAGAATATCTATTCGTAATTTTTCGATTCCATTACAAAAATATTTTTTTCTTTATTCGTACATATTATATTCCGCTTCGGTAGAGTTATCTTCAGATAGTTTCATATATTAATTAATACATGGCTTTCAAAAGTCTAAATGTAAGTGTTCTCGTACATTTTTTCGGCTTATAAAGACAAATAAAAATGGTTTAGTAAAGCTATTTCTAATTTCTAAGTCCCCCTTTTTTATGAGACA
Source organism: Mytilus edulis (assembly GCF_963676685.1). Lineage (NCBI taxonomy): Eukaryota > Metazoa > Mollusca > Bivalvia > Mytilida > Mytilidae > Mytilus > Mytilus edulis. Next base: position 78,333,282 of record NC_092346.1, on the reverse strand, counting down.
TAAATCAAGGACAAGACTTGTATATCATTTCATTCTGACATATGAATTAAGTTTCCCGTCTTTAACCGAAAATTGTGTATTTCTTAGTAAATTAACTTATTTGAATTCAAATAAATAATAGCACCAAATATAATTAAATAATTCCACGGCGACCAATTTTTATTTGTCACCAACTTGAATATGTATTTTTAATGTGTGTATTAAATGCTACCACTGATCCGAATAGACAGTCACACCTGGCAAGGTGTGCCCTAGAGGCGTGGTTAAATACCGAAGTGCAAATAACAATTTACCTTTCAACAAGCCATCTACGAGTATTGCCACAGAACCGTGAATACACACATCGTATAAACCTAGCCATAGCAGAGATAGTAAAAGGTCAATAATAGTACACCAACATATTGTCTTTACAGATTATTGTACTTTAATTTGTTCACCTTATCAGTCCGAAAATGCATTTATTAAAAATAAATTTATAACTTTTTGTGTTGTCTACAAAAATAATTCGAATATATACGTTTAACATAGATAATTTATCTCACGAATGAGTACAATTGAACGTCTGTGCGTTTTATCTTCTTATTATCGGATGGTTATTAGATAAAGCATAAGTCATCGGCGCGCTTACGATTACGTTAAAATATGATTAAAAACCAAGACTTTTAATGATTGTATTTTAAATCCCGGCATGCAAAAATCAGGAGAAAACGTCACGACCTACAGGAAGTAGTTGATATTTTTTCATTAATTATTGAATTTCTCCTTTATTACTGCACATATAGCGATAAAACTTTGTGAATATATATATTATGTCATAATGAACATATTTAAACCATAAGTAAAAAATCGTGAATTTTCCCTTTAACCAACAGCACACCTTACGGACTTGGGAGTATGGGTAAGGGCCTGAAAACAATTAAAACAAACACAAAATTATTTCCTTCAACAATAATTAAAACAAAAATACTTTTAATTAAGGCACTGGCTACGGTTACATGGAAATGTAACAATAATAAATAGTAAATATTATTGTTACATTGGAGACTAATTGCCGGAATGCAAAGTTGGGTGAGGAACCGATTAATTACAAATGTAACAATAATTACTGAGGCTACGGTTACATTACGTTATTGCTACATGAAAAACAGAATTGTACGCTTGATTGATTAAACTTAAATCTTCTATAGTTGTATTGCTTCATTCTTTCATATGTACTAAACAATACTTGTAATTTAATATTGATAAATAATATAATATTATTATTCAACAAATGGTGTACAACTTGAATAGTTTTACTACGTATTAATGGTTTTGATGTTCTTAAAGATACTACTCAAGATTAGGAGTGTGACTGTCAAAGGCAAAAAATATAGTTCAATGGTTTCACTTTTTTAAAGTATTTAACTGCACACCTACTCTTATTACTGTCATTATACTTTGGACCAATTTTGTTTATGGTGAAAAAAATTAAACTTGGGATGCGTTTTAAACGAAACTGGAACAATATCAAGTCATACATTGCATACAGCTTTATAACTTGACGCAAATTGATAATCAAAAGCAAAGTTTGCTAACTGTAACTTAAATACTTTAGTACTAAGAAATTCTGTATGTACACGTATCCGTGGAGGACGTAATTTCGTTCATCAAAAATGTGTCGGACTTTAAAAACAACTTACTGGATTTGTAGAAATTGTCATTGTAAATAAAAAATTACAGTAAATAAATTGTATGTTATAAATGTATGTAATAAATGTCATCAACTTTTATTATTTAGTACATATTACTAGTCCCATCGTACATTGCTTTTTTTCATGTAACAATAACGCAATGTAACCGTAGCCTCAATAATTATTGTTACATTCGTAATTAAACAGGTCCTTACCCAACCATGCATTCCGGCATTTAGTCTCCAATGTAACAATAATATTTTTATTATTGTTACTTTCCATGTAACCGTAGCCAGTGCCTTTAATTAATTCTGCAGCTTCGAAATGGACTTTAAATAAAATATCTTAAACTTATGCCTTTTTGCTGAAAACTAAATTTTCACCAAAATATACAATGAGGTCTAAAATGACTCCATGACAACTATCACGAGCTGGTTGACCGTTATGGAATATCCAAATATGACCACGGATATATTCTGTTTATGTCATAACAACAACCCCGTTCCCTTAACTCGATGTTAGAGTGGCGTTCGTATTGCTGATCTTTGGTTTTCTATGTTTTGTTGTGTTTTGTGTACTGTTGTTTGTATGTTTGTACGTTTGTCTTTTTCTTTTTTTAGCCATGGCATTGTCAGTTTACTTTCGACTTATTAGTCTGAATGTCCCTTTGGTCAGTATATTTCTCCTCTCTTTTATTTAAAAAAAGAAGAAGAGTAGTCGGATTTTGAAAGAGAGTGACATCAAAATCTTACTCTGGCTCAGATTTTCTGTATGAATTTCAAGATATAATTTGACAACTTTTGCATCCTGCATTTTCTTGTATAGCAATGTTAATGAACACCACCATAGTGATTAGTTGTGTTAAATTCCAATAAAATTGTATTTATGGTTTCGGAAGATTTTACAGACATCAAGTTATAACCAAATCTTATAATGACATTAGGTCAGACGAGCTTGTAAGGCATCTAGAGGTCAGAAAGAGCCTAAATTCGTATATAGCATATATTATGTCTAGACAACCTGAAAATGAAAAGCAATCCTCCCCAATTTCTATCTACATCAATTATCTGAAACGCCAAACAGAAGACCAAGGGAAACTTCAACTGGAATATAGATGTTTGACAGGAAGCAACATTTATTAACAAAACTGAAATACTGTCAATTGGTACATGCATAATGATTCGTTTTATGAAAAAATAGGAACAATTCAAGCACATAAGGCCAACCGCACATACATGTTATTCACCTTTCTGTTGGCATGCCTTCTCAGTTTAAATCTTCCATTATGATCTTATTGGTCTGTTCTCGGGAATCGAAAGTCACTGGAAGATTTTTTTCGTGTGTGTGGAAAGGGGGGGGGGGGGGGGGTAATATTCTTGCATGATGAAAAGACCATTTGATAATCGGGTGTTTGGGAGTGGTGGATATTTTGGAAATTAATTTTTGAATGCTGGAAATTGATATTGTGTGCACAAAACCGCACGATGTTAATAAGATGTACTAGCAACATGTAAAAATGAATACTAGTATTCCATCTGCAAAAAATAAAAATCCTCTTAAAACATTATAAAAATTGTAAAACTTATTTAATTCAGTTTGTATCATAATACAGTAAAAAAATGATAAACAGACATTTGTGATACATCGTAATTGACATGCAACAATTTATTATCAAGGCAGATGAAAACAAGTGTATTTTGTTATTTAGCAAAGATTATCCTTTTAATATATATACATTTTTTTCTAATAAAGAACGAGAGCAACAACAAAATCGCCAAAACAGACAGAAACGGTTTTCTATATAGAACATTGCACAGGCCTTTGTCATTGTGTTGGTTTATTCCCCCATGATTCCAATGCATACGTTGCATCTTTCGTTAAACATGTTTGTATTCTTCAGTTGTAAACGGCTGCTAATACTACAGCAATGATAAAGAACACGACAGGGAAGGCAATAAGAACAAAACGCTTAATTTTCTCTTCTTCAGTCAGCGGCAAAACTTCTCCCTGTCCATAATAGTTTGAATTTTCTTCCAACTCTAGATCCTTGGCTTCAACATTCTCTTTTTGATCCACATTTCCCTGTGAAATTAGAATGTATGAAATAATTATTAAACATAAACACGATACCTTTACTTTGTCAGCTCCTGCTAATATTCTGATTTCAAGTATATCAGATATATCAAAAACAAAATCTGTCTTAAGTAGGCGTATACGATATATGTGCTGTGGCCTGAAAGTTTTGATTGCCAAGTTATTGTCAACGACTTCAGTTAAAAAACCAAATGACAATGACAATGCATTTCCAGTAAGGTGCCCATTTGATTTTCAACAATTAAAAATATTTGATACGATGTTGGTCAAATGTTGATGTACATTTGTATGTAAGGATATGTTGAAAATATTTAAATGTTTGTTGTTGACATTTTTAAGGTTCTGTGTATAATCTTGAGGTGTATATTTCTGGAGGGAAACAAAAACTGTGCATATTATGTTTTTAACATACTTCCCTTACTACCCGTTGATCATTCACGCCATTACAAAAACACATTATTTAAATAATTCATATAACGAAAATTTAACATACATCAAGAAATAGCCAAATTAATTATGACCATACGTAACTGTGAAACAACATTTGAACACCAAAAAAAAATCAAATTGCATTGTTTTCTTATATAAACTTTTTATTTCCTAATTAAATTTTTCTGTAGCTACTGATGTAAAAAACAAAGTTCAAGGGAATCATTTTACATGACATTACTGTCACTTTATGTTCAATTAAGATATGTATCAAGGTGTAGTATATTTGATAGGTAAATTTTATATATATATTTGTATACGTTCAACACTGGGTTAAAGGTAACACAAACTAAAGTAAATGAAATAGGTCACCTAAAACTATGCTATACATATTTAGGATGATTTCAAATATCACATAATCACTTGTACATGTACATATTATGGTGATGTTTAGATTGTCCTTGTTCAATTCATTAGTGACCATACCAAATAGGAGATGAGCGTGTACAAATAGGGTTGACATGAAGAATTCTCTCGCCCCGGCAGCAAACGATTTGATAATAAGCATCTATAAATACGTAGTCCGAAACGTTTGGTCGAAATGAGGATGTTAAATCGAATGCAGCATGCAAGGATGATACCCAGAACCCTAGCAACATCTCTGTGAGGTACCGTAGGTGTATCTTTTGTAAGTTCCTACACCAGGCTAAGATAAATTGGTTGTTCGATGCCAGTTCCAATTTCACGCTTTTCATGAATAATTTCTTGTCTTGAAAAGGGGAAGCACTGGACATTGAGCAAATAAAAAATCAACCAATACTCTAATACAATGCATAATTTGCAGAAATAAAAGAACGTAACTTTACCCCGGTCCCACTAGGCCACGATCGCACTACGATCTGTGAAAAAAATGCAAATTTTGATGATCGTGGTTCGATCGTGTAGGTCGAAGTAAGGTCGTACCACGGTCGTGGTGAGGTCTTCAAGATCGTGAAGAGCGTGACCAACTTTGAACATGTTCAAAACAATCGTGGTGCGGTCGTGGCGAAATTAGGTCGTAGTAGAAGCGTAGTGAGAGCGCACTAAGATCGCAGTAAGATCGCAAAGGTCGTTGTACAATCGTAGCGAGAGCGTAGCGAAAGCGTGATTCTATTCGGAGAGATGATCAGAGATTGCGCTACGATCTCACAGCGACGTTATCACGACCTTACTACGACCATCACGTTCTCACCGCGACCCAACTACGCTTCCACTACGACTTTACCACGTTGTTCACGACCATAGTACGATTCTAGCACGCCCTTGCCGTCCTCATCACGCTCTTCTCACGACCTTACTACGTTCACACTACGACCATCCTTTTTATTGTCATTTTCACATAAAATATATAAAAAAAACTCCCTAGATTTTGTTTGTCTGAATGTATTTATCCATTTGCTCTAACAGCTCAACCATGCTTCTCGTTTTTATATAGATTAGACCGTTGGTTTTTCCCGTTTAAATGGGTTAACATTAGTATTTTTTGGGGCCCTTTATAGCGTGCTGTTCGGTGTGAACCAAGGCTCCGTATTGAAGGCCATACCTTGGTCTATAATGGTTTACTTTTATAGATTTTTACGTTGGTGGAGAGTTGTCTCATTGGCACTCATACCACATCTTCCTATATATATTGACACATCTGTGCCATCTCTGCTATCGTTCACTAAAATATCGTCATTTGAGCTTTATGGACCAGCAATAGGTTGTAATTTAGGTTTGATTTGTCGTTCCGACATCTCTTGATGACAAGTATTATACTACTTATGTGTATAGTATCAGTTTAATTAGGTCTGGAGCTGGCATGTCAGTTGACTGCTAGTAGTTTGTTGTTATTTATGTATTATTGTCATTTTGTTTATTTTCTCTAGTCACATCTTCTGACTTCTGACATCAGACTCGGACTTCTCTTGAACTGAATTTTAATGTGCGTATTGTTATGAGTTTACCTTTCTTCATTGGCTAGAGGTATAGGGGGAGGGTTGAGATCTCACAAACATGTTTAACCCCACTATTTTTGCGTCTGTCCCAAGTCAGGAGCCTTTGTTAGTCTTGTATTATTTTTAATTTTAGTTTCTTGTGTACTATTTGGAGTTTAGTATGGCGTTTATACTTTGCTCCCTCTGCCTTTACATCAACCCCTACCACCATGCCCACGTGTTCTAGTAGATTTCGGTGGCATGACTGTATTGTTTCCGAGAAATCTCCGTTTTAATCAGAAATAGAAGGAATGGAACTATATTGATATGAAACACGATATTGACGGTATTGCTGAGAAAGTAGTAAGATCGCGGTATGAACGTAGTATAATCGTGGTAAGAACGTGCTATAATCGCAGTAAGATCGTGTTGCAATCAAATAACTCGTGGTATGGTCGTAGTGAGAACGTGAAGAGCGTAGAGAGATCTTTATAAGCGTAGTAAGGTCGCAGAATAAGCGCGGTTTGAACGTGGTTTAGTCGTAGCGGGATCGTTGTAGAAGCGTAATTAGGACGTAGTAGCATCGTGAAAGCAACGAAAATTAACATTTTTATGCCGCTCTTACCGCGACCTCACCACGATCTAAATTTGTTTTAGATCGCCGTGAGCGTGGTGCGATCGTGGTCTAGTGGGACTGGGGCTTAAATTATCACATTACCACAGGTTATAACAAATATATCTTTATTTTTATTTTTGGCAAGTATTCCTGCCTTTGATATCGACATGGAAACGTGATGTTAGTATTCTTCATCGCCAATAACATTCAAATTATAGTTTTGATCACATCTTTCAGTATTAATTTCCAAAATGTAACCAAAAGAAAAAGAAATTCCTTCTTTATTTAAGTTTGATAAATTTCTACTGCCTTTAAAATCTGTGTATTTTATCTCATTTTTACTGTTAATTTTTTTTTTTTGGTTTAAAATGTATATATATGAATATGTTGATTGAACACATAAAGTGTTTGTGAAGCAAGCCTTCCGAGCGACTTTCTTGTCAAATTTAATGATTTCTTATCATTTTAATACACGTCTATACAAACGATGTAAATTCAATGTGCACTGTCCCAGGTATATATCTCACCTTTTAAAGGGTTGCACACCCCAATTTTTTTTACTACACACACAAAAATAATGAGGACTATGACCACAGATTCTATGAAACAATTCTATTTAAAAGTTATCAATACTTACAGAAATTGTCGAAAGCCCAAAATCCGTAGATTTTTGTCGTTTAGACATTGTTATTTTCAAGTAAGTATCAGAGACACAACAATGTATAGAAGTACGAGATTTTACATATGTCACAAGATTCGCTTCAATAAATAATTCAATCTTACAGGTATCTTACATTTCGTTACAGGTGTTTCACAGATAACAGTTTTAAAATATGTAGATGTGTTCAGAAATTAGTTTTTAAGACCTCTAGACGCAGTATTTATAAGAGTAAATAACACACATTCAATCGAACGAGCTTTTAATTCAAACTATGCGGCAGTATTTTAATCTTAACGCTCAAAATTTAAAAGCTGCCAAACAATGTTTACCATGCAATATTTTTTTTTTTAAATCAGCGTAACACGTTTTTAATGACTTTTTTGGTGTTAGATGTTAAAAGCAGGAACATAACCATTAAAATTCAAATAAAACAGTATGCAAATTTATATCTCTCTTATATAGTATCTTATTAACGTTACCAATAGTAAATAATTAATATTTGTAGTAATATTCCATGAAGTTTGCTATAATACTATACAATTACTGTCTTTTGATGAGGTAAATATGTAGTTTTATTGACTTTTGAAAAACAGATATTCACTGAGGCCAATGTGCTTAGTGAAATACCAGCTCCCAAACTAATAGAATTAATTATTCAATATTGATTAAATTTTAGTAGGTTTGTAGTGTGTTATAGTAGTCCTAGAAGCCATAAAGGGCCTACAAATGACTAGTGTAAAATAATTCAAACGGGAAAACAACCGGTCTAAACTATATAAAAAACGAGAAACACTTATAAACCACATCAACAAATACAATTACTGAACATTAGATTCCTTTGCATTTGTAAAAAACAACTGTCATTTGTGCCTGAGGTTATACATATTGACTTTGTAATTGAACAATCAATGCATAACGCCAACAAAAATATGGATGATATCCCGCAATGTAAACTAGATTGTTATCGTTCTCATCTGGCCCATAGTGGAGAAAAATCAAGTCTCGCTCTGTTGGATTATGCAAAGAGTATAAAGACAAATAAAATGCAACTGGTAAATAGTTATCGCAATTTTTCGGGCTACCTATAGCCATTCTTCCCCCATGCCAATTTTTCGGGGGGGGGGGGGGGGGGGGAACTGGATCGATCTACTTATTCCCCCCGGAAAAATTGGCATGATCCAACTTTTCTCCCTCAGTGTTCAATGATGGGGGGAAAACCAGGATCAAGCCAATTTTCCCCCCTAATAGCACGAGATGCTAATGTTTCCCCCTTGAATTATAACGTTGCCGACGTCAGTTCCAAATTTTTATCTAAAAAGAAAATAGTAACATGTTTTTTAAATTATTTTAGCGGTACGAAACCTTCATTATATTAATATACATGTGTTATTTATATATTTATATATGAGTCTGAAAGATTGTGTAACAATACCGATAAATAGATGGAAAACAAAACACTAAAAAGTGTTGAATATCATTGCACAAAGATGGAAAAACTGAACAGATGATTATATATATATATATGTGTTATATTTTATTGTTGTGTGTTTGGTATTAAATTAATAATTAACCAATATTAACCAACAACATATATACTACACGAGACCTGGCTTCGGAATGGCACATACAGAAGGTGGCCAGTTTAAACAACCACCCCCCGATTAATCCAGCCTTGGACAGCGCCCACCATAAGAAAAAATGTTAAAGATCAGTTGCAATTGGCTTCACTAAAAATGTTGGTATGGCACACAATAATCACTTAGCACCAGAATAAGAGTACACTCGGTTACTGAAAGCTATTTCAAAACCAATTACAACTAATAACAATCATGTTCTCCAAGACTGGTTGTTGTTTAATAACGAAATGACTACTAACGATTTGTTTTGTATGAGTCATAGCTACATTTCATATAAAAAAAAGCATGCAGAGACAGACATTAACTGCGAAACCATGTAAAATTAGTATGGTTTTTTAACCCGAGATAGATAAGACTATCTTATTTTCAAGTTTTTCTTGTCATACTAGCCTGCTGTCAGTAAAACTGAACTTGTGACTGCAAAGTAACTTGTTGTGGCAATACATATTAAAATGTTTCTTGGCTTATGATAAATCCTAACGAACACTTTTTGGCATTTAAAAGCATAAGGGTATTAGTAAGGAGTATACACCTATAGTAAGTTTTCAGGTCAAAAGGATGCATGTAAATGTCAGCATTATGCAGATTTGGAATATCAGACAAAATAACACAACAAAATGCATTTACAGACGGATCGATGATCATGTAGACAGGTGATGGACACATTGACACAATATAATATGGTCGACATATAGACCAACTGGTAGACATGTATAGACAGACTGGTGGGCACATACACACTCTGGTATTGTAGGCAGATTAATGGATACGTAAACTGATTGGTAAACATGTAGATAGACTATTGAACACGGAGACAGACTGGTAAACATGTAGACAGAATATTAGACACAAAGACGGACTGGTGAATATGCAGACTATTGAAAATGCATACAAACTGGTAGACACATAGACCGTGACAGATGAAAATGTAGACGGACTAGTGGACCAAAGACAGACTTGTGAAACATATTCAGACTTTTGAGAATGTAGACACTATTATAAAAGACTGGTGGAAATAAAAACAAACTAGTTGACACAAAGACAGAATGATGAGCATGCATAGACAGACTTGTGTTAATATAAATTGACAAAAAATATTTGACTGCGTAAAAATATAATTCTAACTCTGTTAGGTTTATTTTTCAGACTTATAAAATATATAAATATAGTGAAATCTATACTATGGGGGAAAGATTGGCATGGGGGAAAAGCGACTATATGTATACGTATTGCCAAATTTCCGCGGGGGGAGAATGGCAATGATTCAAAATTTCCCAGGGGGAAAGATTTGCTCATGCCAGTTTTTCCCCCGGGGAAAAACTGGCATGGGGGAACTTGGGCTATATAACACCGTCCCGGGGGCCGTTACTTACGGCAAAACGAAAATTCTTGAAAGCCTGTCACCCAACAATGTTAGATGTTTAGACGAGATATCTATTTATCGGTATTGTTACACAATCTTTAGACTCATAATATATATATATATAACATGTATAAGTGGCTAGCGGAAGAGTTTTATACTGATAGATACAAACCAATATTCACATGTTATTTACCTGTACCATTCGGCGACAATGAAAGACAAAATCGGCGCAAGTGAAAGAAACAAAATCGGCGCAAGTGACATGCAGATCGGCGAAAATGCAAAACACCGGCTGACTGACAATGGGAAAAAAATCAAATATCATACCTGTTTAAATAGTTGTCGGTACATCTTTTTGAACTGTGGGTACGTGTTCAACTATGCTAGTGAACTTGATAACAAATAGCGAAGACTATATATAAGATATAATTGTTTTAAAAACGCTTAATCTTAAGATAAGTGTTTATCTCTGTAAATAAATTTAACCAACATGAACAGATAAAAATTGGATCGTTTTATTTGAACAGTCTATTTCAGTTTTTCAAATTTTCGTGACAGATAAATTTCCGAAAATTGTTTCATGCGGGTTAGGAATATCAGAAACTCTTTGAAGAACTTAAAATGCTTTCAATGTAAAAACTTTCTGGATTTGTTGTATGTAACATTTTTAAATAAGTTTGACGAGCTTTGATACATTTTTATCATGATAAATATTAAAAGCAAGAAAATATGCATTAACATTTTATGCCTATTTTTCAAATTACACAGTTAACCAAAAGTAAAATCACAAAAATACTGAACTCCGAGGAAAATTCAGAAAAGGAAATTCCCTAATTAAATGGCAAAATGGAAAGTTCAAACACATAAAACGAATGGATGACAACTGTCATATTCCTGACTTGGTACAGGCATTTTCTTATGGTGAATTAAACCGGGTTTTAAAGCTAGCTAAACCTCTCACTTGTATGACAGTTGCATCAAATTCCTTTCTATATACAACTTCTTCTTGTGATTGATATAAATCCCACTTCATGCAATAACTTAAACACCTACGTGTACTTAAGTAAACGAACTTAATAAGATAAAAATCTGAAATATGTCTCTTTAATCTATCAACCAAATCTTGAACCTTGAAATTGAAATATGGAAAATTAATAAACTTTATTAAATTTATATTTATGTTGATAAACGAAGTCTGTCTGACTTTAGCATACGTAATGTTAGTTTGTGGTCTATAGAAGAATATATGTCGAATCAAATACATTTTGCATTTATGGAAACCTGTCTCAGTCGTGCATAACCAGCAACAATACATGCACAAATGCTCGACTTTCATATGGTCAAATATAAGTCGGTGAGTCTACTCAAATACCATTCATTTACGATTATATAAAATGTTGATGAAATATTAATTTGATGTATTTGTTGAAAACTGTTGGCTTAAAATGTCATTTCAGACAAACTTGTGAAGAGTTCAAAAAGTAAATTGTGAAACAGATTAAAAAGTTGTACGAGGAAAACAAATGGAAACGCTTTTTGATAGTTTTAATATTTGGACCCCCTCTAGTTTTATCTGCTAATGTTTTCGTTTTCTTAATTTTTTAAAAAGCCATGTTTGAAAATTATTTAAAATCAATGTTATTTTTCATCTATACTATTAAACGAGAAGACCTCTTTTTGTGTGTCGCTTCTCTTCCTTCCACGATAAATTAATCATCATGCCTCTGTGTTCTATAGGTAACATGCATAGTCGCATTTGTCATCCATTCTTATGATTATTCAGATTGAGTTATTTTTGGAGAAAAACGACAAAAAAGGAGTCCGGATATTGATTCCGTCATCAGACTGACTTTTAGACATAGATAAGACTTCCGATTTGAAAAATGCACAAGTACAACCAATCGTATGATAGATAACAAAAATAAAAAAAATAAAAATAAGCCAATCACAGCGTTCTCCATATCATGGTGTTTAGATCACAAAAACCAAAACTATTATACCTCCTTAAAGAGGACAATTATTTTTCGCGTTTATCTACATGTAAACTACGATTATACTACTTTAATATATAGAGACTCTCTGTATTCTGTCTACTGTTTTCTTTGAGGGGTCATACCAGTTGCATATATATTAAAATACGTAAAACATGTGGAAACAAGAATGTGTCCATAGTACACGGATGCCACATCGGCACTATATTTACGAGTTTCGAGTTGATTGGACTTCGACTTCGTCAAATACTACCTCGACCAAAAACTTCAACCTAAAGCGGGACAGACGGTCGGGTGAACAAAGAACGAACGCACGGATGCACTGACTAGAAAACATCAGGAATGCCCATAAATAGGGCATACAAAATTTATTGTTGAAAGTGAAAGTAGTGATTTGGCAAAAATGAAAGTAGGGTAGAGATTGGAGGACCCTTTCAGGTGATTTTAAGCTCGGATTTGGAGATTGATCATTACGGGATCTGGAAATATATTTTTCTAATTCGGGATTTCGGGATATGAATTTCTTTAAATTCTGCATCTCGAGATTTCATGATTTTAGGTCCGGGATTTTGGGATCAGGATCCCTCCGACCACCCCTCAAATTAGCCTTTGTCGGTCTTAGTCATTTATAAAAGATTCATATCCTACCATTGGCATGTTAATAAGGCTCTCAAAAGAAAAGGCACTGATGGATTGTCCTAGAAGCATATTTTATAATGGTCTATATATAAACAGTTACATTTATTTCATGTTTGAAGCGGTGCAAATTTTTAATTTAATTTGACTTTTACCAAAAGATGCATTGTAGCACAGGAGAAGGAGAATAATTATAGTCTGAGGTTAGAAACACGAAAATAATTGAATTTAACAGAAAGGGAAAACATATCTGATTTTGGAAAAAGGGAGAGGGCTTTTGATACCTTTTATGAAATTTTCCATACATAATATCTTTTTACAAAAAATCATCCTACAACTGTTCACAAGCTGTATATGCCCGCGATTTCGCGGATGTGTTCTAGTAGTTTTTAAACGAAAAGAGGCGCCAATGTTAGATCTATCAAAAATCTAGGAAGAATCATTTCTCGCCAAATTCAATTGCTTACATATAAAAAAATCACCCAAGAATACTGACCTTTCATTTTTTCCCCTTCTTTTTAAGTTTTGTTATTTATATACTGTTAGTTTATTAAATTCTTTTAAGATGCTTGTTATTTTGTAACAAAGGAGCGAACTAATGTTTTATTGTATAACAACTGGTGACGAAAAGGCGGTTTTTGAATATTGATTGGTGTTATATTTATAGATTTATAGATTTTGTTAACAATGTGTCATGTTTGTTATCATGTCTTCATATATATATGTATTTTCAATGACCTGACAACTCTTTGTTCTGTTCATTTTTTCTGCATCCCTAGCTCCCACTTAATATATGTTCATTTTTCTTTAGCTAAAACAATTTATCTAGATAATATATAGGGAACCTGTTGTAAACTTCTGTATGTAATCATCGACTAAATATATAATTTTATTATTTGAGAATGGTAGATTAAGAAAGAAGATGAAACCATTTGACCGTTTGACTATTATCAATATTGTTATTTAAATCCTGAATATTTTGATTCTCAATTCTTAAATACCGAGAATTTGAATTTGAGGCATCACAAAGTTCATGGTAACAAATTAAGTAATAAACGATTTTAAATTAAACCATTCGTAATAAACAATTAATTTATGATAGGTTTTAAATTGGATCTCCTTATTTGGTAACTTACACTGCGTTCTAAGCGTTAAGTATTAATGAACACCAACTATATTCTGGTGAATTGTCCTCGTTAGCTATAAAAACCATCAACGACAGGAAATATATTTAGTGATGATTTGGTTGCATTATCATCTAAAATATTTGATTATTGTTATGAAATATGAATTTGATACGACCATGCAGGAATAAAAATATTTTCTTAAAAGATATTTTAGGTTATACAACTTTAATCCAGCTTAAAACACAAGAGAAGCTCGATCGATGTCATAGGACATAAGAACAAACCTTAGGAAATACACTGTAAAAACAGCGTTTAGATTTGAAACGGATCTACAACATGTTTAGGTCTAAACGTGTTTAGGAAAGCGTTTAGGATCTAAACGGACATTTATCTAAACACATAAAAACCTAAACGTGTTTAGAATTTAAACGTGTTTCAGGGTTATTATCAGTGAATGTTATCATTAAGCTAAACATTAAATGGCATCTAAACACTTCTGAAACACTTTCCTAAACACCTAAACACTTTATAATATTTCAGTACTGGTTTCACCTTTGTATTCGATGTTCCTACATATTCAAACATATTCTGTGAAACTATGATCTCTTAGCTGTCTTGAAATTATCATAATTTTCAAACTTCAGTCCCACGTATGCGGAGCTTCTTTATTAACTGATTAATGAGAACTTCCCCAACTGAGTTTCCCTTTTTGTGTTGTAAGATTATAAAATTACATTCAACTATTTTTTTTTAAATTAAGCAATTAATTGTTTATACCAGAGACGTATTATATAAAATAATCTTTTAAATTATAGTATTTTATAAGGAAGATGTGAGTGAATTTCTCTAATTTCCGGAGTCGTTGTCCGAATATGATCTTATATTAATTAACGAACAGAGTTATCTATCGTGGTAATTTGATACGGACGCCTTCGGACCCGCCAAAGATAAACAACATTTAAAACAATGGATCCCATCTATCAAGCATATCTATCTATTGACGATGCAACAGATACAGAACTTCATATTAGAATTGACGGAATCAAAAGCCATCTTAACAGTTATTACAGCAGCGGAAGGTAAGCAGATCCATATTTTGTAAAAAGGGGGAGGGGCACAAACCATAATTTAACAGTTTATAATATGTGCGTTAAACTGTTAACCTATGCTATTTCAAGTTGACTTTTGTGGTATGACTCATATATTATACACACTTAATCAGTCGCAAGGACCAAGCATAAAATAAGAATGAGCTAGTTCGGAAATTTAAAATGAGATTGAATAGTCTAAACTGTTACTGTACACACGAACATATAGGTTAGATATACTGTTCCCTACTGTACATAATGTCATAAAATCAAATGTTCAAGTATTCTATCTTTGCAAGGAATAAGATCCCAATGGCCCATACTGCAACATCCTTTACACAAACACTGAAATTATAGTTCCACTTCATCTGTTCATTTGTCAAAGAAAAACAAAAAATACCAAAAGAACATTCATTAGTTGAAAATAAACTGACCACGTCATGGCCAAAAAGTTGAAAATAAACTGGCCACGCCATGGCTAAAAAGTTGAAAATAAACTGAAATTCAAACTCCAATGTCAAAAATAAACTGTCAAGTTGTTCTTTTTTATTTAAACCTATTATATTTATTTGTATGTATGCACTTTTAGGACTGTGACACTGAAGTGGGAATGAAATTTTAAGAGCTAGAATAAATCCATACCATAGATCAAATTGAAGAACAGATCAGGAAGAGCGAAAAGGATGATATAATTTCAAGACCAGATGTAAGTAAAAATATATAATATAAAAAGAAGATATGGTTTGATTGCCAATGAGACAACTATCCACAAAAGACCAAAATGACACAAACATTAACAACTATAGGTCACCGTACAGCCTTCAACAATGAGCAAAGCCCATACCGCAAATAGTCAGCTTTAAAAGGCCCCGATAAGACAATGTAAAACAATTCAAGCGAGAAAACTAACGGCCTTATTTCTGTAACAAAAATGAACGAAAAACAAATATGTAACACATAAACAAACGACAACCACTAAATTACAGGCTCCTGAATTGGGACAGGCACATACATAAATAATGTGGCGGGGTTAAACATGTTAGCAGGATCCCAACCCTCTCCCTAACCTGGGACAGTGGTATAACAGTACAACATAAGAACGAACGTATATTATTAAGTTGCCAATAGAACTATAATACATGTAATATGATTGAAAAATGGAGGTTAAATCATTCTCTAGTATTTATCCTGTTGAATAGATAAAGAAAGGGCAATTTTAAAAAAGTATATTCATAATATTAGGATAAAATAAGAAAAACAGGCTGTAGTTCTCAGAAATCAAGGATTTTGTTTTATAATATAAAAAAAAACTTGCATGCTTGTTTGCTCTTTTTATTGTTTCCTTTGATTTATTTGTCTTTTGATGTATACATTTGTTCAAAGTGTAAAGTATTGTCTTTTTAACTACAATTTGTATTTTTCTTTAAGAATCTTTCTCAAGAAGCTTGTTTAATGTATTTTAATAAACATGATCTCAGAATAAGTGACAGGTGCATACAAATGTACATGAATGTTTCATTTTTTTCATTTCAGGATACAAAAGTTCACCTGACAACCAAAAAGGAACTGCACACAAAGAGCCTTTATCAATCAAAAGAAGATTGTTCCGCAATGAAAAAATCCTGTATGATAGGAGATGGACTAACAATTTCTATTTGTTGAGGATAAAAATCATCAAATTTTATAATTGTATTTTTTGTTTGCATTTAGTGAGACTTAAAAATAAATTATTGAACCAAATTGAATAGATTGTATGTTATGTTTAAGACTATATCAGAAAAAAACAAAAACAAAAGAACCAGACTCTTAAGTTGTATAAAAGGTGGAAGGTCCATAAAACGTAAAAATAAATCAACCGCTTGACTACATAAACAATCAAAGGAACGAAGAAAAAGTCATATTCCTGACTTGGTACAGGCTTTTCCTTTTAAAAAAATGGAGAGTTAACCTTTGTTTAATTGTTTACAGACTTTTCAAAACTTGGTCTTATTGTTTACAGACTTTTCTTAAATTGGTCGTATTGTTTACAAACTTTTCTTTGGTCTCCAGGAAGAATAAAATGTGTAAACCTATTATTGTTAATATTATTATTATCATTACTGAAGTTTTCCAGCTTTAATAAACTATATAGACAGGTCAAATAATTTTATTATGGTAAAAATCATTGCAAGAACATGAAAGCAGACATGTACACGTGTATTGTATATTCTACAATACAGTGTGGACTATTCAACCTGTAGTGCTGTACCACACAAGCAGTTCCTGTGAAATCGAAGTACTAGTAGGCTTACCGTTGGAAGGTCTAAACACCATATATTTCTAAACACATAACATCTAAACACTTGTTGAAATCTAAACACTTGTTAAAATCTAAACATGTTTAGATGCTAAACGCGTTTCAAAACGTACACAGAAAAAGTGTTTAGATAAGTGTTTAGGATCTAAACACTGTTTTTACAGTGTATCATGTAATCGTCCTATTGCACGTGTCGACAGGGAAAGGAGAACAAACCTTAGGAAATATCATGTAATCGTCCTATTGCACGTGTCGACAGGGAAAGGATTTCTTGGTGTATTGTATATATGAATCATCCAACATTCCAATACAGATCGTTTAATGATTGGTCTATGACCTGTCAGATCAGATGATTATTCTTGTGTCTTAAGACGGAAAGGCTAGGACAAACGGAATATAGTCATCTATAACACAGATATAAAATTCTATAACGCTCAGCAAGTCGATGCTGTCATGTGTAGAACTATTTGAAAAGAATGAACTCAACAAATAAGAATCATTAGTTCAATATCTAGATCTATATTGTGACCATAAACATTTAGTTATATAAGTAATGAATTCCTTATAGGGCATATTTAAGCTCTGGACCATTTTGTTAACTTAGAGGTAGATATAGTATAATGATTTATATGCTGTTGGAATATTATGGAATATTATGCAGTGTACATAATAATAGTAAATTTATAATCGGAATATTATAGTAATCTCTTTTTGGATAAATTTCAGCCTAAACTGCCCTGTGTTTAATCAATTTTACCGTGTAGTTCAAGGCGTGATGTACACTGCTATTTATCTGTTGTATCATTTATTGAAGTCAAGTTACACAGAAACGCTTCAGATGGTCCTGATACTTTACAGCTAAAAGACACCCTCTTTATACCTGAAATGGAAACTAAAAGATAATGAAAGCATAATTTGATTCAATCTTAGTGTTTATAATGAGGAATATTTACACATGAGAAGAATAGATGAAGAAAATGTATTGATACCTTAGAATTGTGACGAGGTGTGATTTTATGTCCTCTAACAGTCTTGAAATGTTTTAGAATCTACCTCTGATTTCACGTACACTTGAGCATACAATGGGATAGGTTTGTAAATACACGGATGTCATTCCCTTTCTTGTCGACTTTGACAGTTGTCCGTATGAAATATACTACATACAAGGTCTGTCCAAACAGAATACAATGTGTATTTGATGAGTTTTTTTTCTGTACGAAACCTCCATAGACAGATGATTACGGGTATGCTCCAATTTTCGTAACCATAGTTAAAGTCATCAGTAAGAGAAAATATCAACTTACGAAACAAGGATTAACCTTCTAAACTTCTCAACTGTAAACGGTGCTCAACATTCCAGACATACTTGCACATGGAGTTTATGTCTACTATTACTATTCCCTACACTGTTCATTAGATTGCGTGCGTTTTCTATCAGGAAAACTTGATAGTTGTTTCTTTAAAGGAATCAACTTAATAAAAGATTGCTAAATAGTCATTTCTTCTAAAGTGTCACTTGCGGCATTCTGCTTTGTTCTCCGATACGGTAAATCTGTGTTACAAAAAAAAGTCAAATGAAAAAAAAACCGAATTCTGAGGAAAATCAAAATAAGGATAGTCCTTAATCAAATAGCAACATTAATTAAAATCTTCACTTTTGAAACAAACCAATATGCCAACAAAGAAAAATAAAAAGGCATATTGACAAAGTACGTTAGGAAAAACGAAGGACAAGAATACATTTTGTTTTACCATAGTAAACTAACACTATGACTGGATGCATAAGTACCAAGCTAAGTCAAATGAATATTACCAAACATAGACCAAACAGCAAAAGTAATAATTTACAAAGACAAACAAAAGAGCACAAATAAAACCAGACGTAGCCATGAATTGAACTGCTTATATCATATGTTTACGGTATTGAATGCTCCCTTTGTGGACTGGTCTATCAGTGAAATATGTCAAGCACTAGCGAAAGAATGAACCATCACTATTTTAATTTGAATAACCCTTAAGACACTTTAACCAGCCTTACCATTCCATTGTTTCGATAAAAATCAGTAATGTACAAAATATATATCATTCAACAAAAGATTCATATTGTGTACACAATATCGCTTACAAAGAACATATCTTTAGATGTTGGAATTGCTAACGGCGATTCATTACGACACCAAAGACAAAATTGATGATGTCGGCAGTTTGTCTAGTCTAACGTGTAGCGAAATCAACACATTAGAATAATTTAACACCTCTGTTCGCCACCAAAAGGAGTCACGGTCATTTAAAAAATAGACCATCATCAGTTTATCGCCTCGGAGATTCACTATATTCCATGATATTCGTTATACTTGTATAACTGTTTTGAGACCATTATCAAAGCACAGTTTACTTTTTTTTTCAGACTAAAGACATTTCTGTTATTGATTCAGTCATATACATTTAAATAGTTATCAAAAGTACCAGGATTATAATTTAGTACGCCAGACGACGATACGATATTTAATCGTTAAATTTTTTTTTTTATGTAGCATTCTCTCGTAATGGTCGTTTGAATACCTTCAATATTAGAAATCTTTTTCATCAAATATGTGTGCAGAAAAAACACCTTAATAATTCAAATCTACAACTGTCATTTCATGTACCTACACCAAGATTTAAATTACAAAAGAAAGTATAGACCTTTACCCTCAGGGATATAAAATATTAAGTACGTACCCTACCCCATACCCCTCCCCTCCCTCCCCGATTGCCTTGGTCATCGTTCCAATACGAACATTGTCCCGTATGTTATGCTATTGATTGAGATTTTGGCATCATTAGCAATGATCGACAAAAGGTACTGTTCTAACTACTGATGGATGCAGTTAAGGATTATGCCAGAAAACGGGAAAATTGCGATCCAGCTGAAACCAATACTGGATTTCAATGGATCAACGCTTACCGTTTATGTATTCAAGAGTGCGTTCAACTGCGACATAAAATGACAAAACTTGGTTCGAATCCTGTCAATACTCCTGAGGTTATGGATGCTTTATTCTCTTTAGGTGACAAATATTGTGTTGATGCATATGACAAAGCTTCAAACAATATAGTTTGAATATGTATAATCGTTATTGGAATGTAAACCAATAAACGCTGGGAAAATCGGGAAACCAAATTTAGGTATTCCTCTATATTTTCTCAAAAGAGGAGATTTTAGAAAATCAAAACAAAGTCCATTTTTCTTTGAGTATAGACATAGAACAGGACTTTGAACATCTTCATACTGAATACATAAACTTCACAAACATGTATATATAAAGCTGACTGTCCGACTGTGTAGCATCGTCAACCGGACATATATATACACCCAAAGCTGTGTAAAAAAATGGTTTTGAATGTGAACAATTTGATTAACAACATGGTTGTTGTGTTTTGTAGAGTGATACAGAAAGTCAATATCTAAATGGGTACTTATTTTGCAACTATATCGGCCGAATTGATTTTTACCCATATGAAACAATACTCATACAAAATCGCCAGAAGGTCTGTGAATTTTTTCCCTTCCAAAGCTCATTAATTTTATTTTCAGATATATTTATTATGTGTGTCAATTTATAACTCGCATTTCACTTAGCAGACAAACGCCCTCTGATCCCCTGTATGGCTTTTACAAACATTTTATCACTATTGTCTGAATTGATACGTGCATGTCCATGTAATACCGACTTCATGAACAGCGATATACTCCTTGCACAAAACTGATCAAAAAGAGTTATGAGAAAGAAGCATTGAAATCGACACTACATGAATTATTTTATTATCACCATCAGCAATTGGTTGACCGATAATTGTGTCTTAACTCATTTTTTTTTTGTAGTCTTAGATCTTTAGGTACACAATGTGTCGTCTGCAATTTTAGCGATTACTTCATCAATCACGATGATAACATGTTGGCTGTATGTGGATTCGCAGGTGGCGGGTGATGCTAGCATAGCAGGTAACGCTTTCGTTGTCCGTGTATCAGCATTGCTCCTTTTAGAGTTCATGCGATTTTTGTTTGCTACATTTAACTGAGCATTTACTCGAATTGTGAAATTTGAACATAGCTAAACTACTGTTTTCAATATCTATAGATGACTACATATGAATTCCTTTTATTATTACCTGCAATATCTCGGTTAGGAGCAACACGATAGGTTGTACTTGTGGATCAGAATCAACGTACTCACTTCAATTATTTATTCTGTGTTGTTCTTTTGTGGACTATTGGGTGTTGTTGCTTGTATTAATTTTTTCATGACTTTTTTGTTATTCACATGTTGTATCTTTGTCTGTTTTCCTTTGGAAATGCATCATTTGTAAATTGAGTAAATAGACTTAGTTCACCTGACACATATCTAAATATTGATTTTTAACGAAATAAATGCTCTTTTGATTATCTTTCAGTTGAATCATTCAGTTAAAGTAGTATTGCTTTTCTGAGAAAAAAAACCATTAGCCAGACTTTTAACTTCATTTGTTTAATTGATGATATTGCCTTTCAATTCAATAAACAAGTTATTTTTTCTCCCAGATTGATGATGATAATGACATCAAAGACATTTATATTTATATGTAAAATACAAAATAACAGAAACTTGAAGACCCACTTTTGGTTCATTCTTTTAAAATTTAATCTTGAAAATGTACAAGTTCACAACTCTTTTCATCGTTTATACAAAAGAATTTGTCGCACAGAATTACCGGACCGTCATGTCAATATATGGCAATTATTTTCAAGTACCACTTTAATTCATTTTAATCTAATTATCATATATTTGGTCCAATAACATGACAGTATAACTTGAAGTTTCTTATGAAATGATTACCATGCATATTTTTTCTAGCAGGAAGCGCTTCTGTGCATCATAATGCATTTCATTGACAAAGTGTTTTGGTCCATGCTCTTGTGGTTATAAAGCTATGAAAAGAAGCGTTCTATTCTAGAACATATCAGAGGAAATTTTATCTTATTTAAACTCATTCAATTTGATTTTAACATCATACAAATAGACATTTGCAAATTATTATTCATATTCATGTTCTTCTTGAACTGCAAAGACGTCAAACGCAATTTAATAATAGCAAGTATCATTAAGTCAAAGTTGCAAATCATATAATTCTATACTGTATGACGTGGTTACAGAAGAAGCAAGAAGGTCAATTTCATATGGTATATACAACTAAATATAATAGATAATTTGCAACAACAAATTAGGTTATTGTATTTGAAGTTAACGTATCAGGCATCCGTGCAGGATAATGACCTAAAACCCGTTTGATCACAATTCACAATACTATGTGGGTTTTGATAATTTCTGACAACAATATTCACTTAAGCAGCAGAAGAAAGATGAACAGTTTGTCGACCATTGAAACGCTCGATTAGAATTACAGCACAGAAAAATAGATCTTTGTGCTTTATAGATTGTATGATTTATTGTAAATAATGGAAAATAAATAAAAACACGAATGGCCCAGTTGCAATACTAATGGTCATGACATTAGTTAGTAATTGCTAAATACTTTATGGAACATCTATGCAATGGCGTTATCTGATGATTTCTTTAAGTTAGGAAAAATAAGGAAAAACTCTTTGCTGTGATAGAATAGACAAAGAAGACAGAATCAACAAAAAGGTGACCCTCCATAATACTGTCCATCAGGAAAGCTA
The DNA here is from genome assembly GCF_963676685.1 of Mytilus edulis. Lineage (NCBI taxonomy): Eukaryota > Metazoa > Mollusca > Bivalvia > Mytilida > Mytilidae > Mytilus > Mytilus edulis. Next base: position 78,310,018 of record NC_092346.1, on the reverse strand, counting down.
ATAGAATGAAATTCAAAACAGTGTAGCTGTGGCCATTGATTGACACATTAAATTCATCCATTAACTGGGATAATTTAAGTGAACGTGTGTCTGTAACGACCACTGTTCACGACGTACCTACGATAGACATTTAAACTGTGGGGTCACCAAAGGTTTCTTAACGACTTTAATTATAAAATAATTCGAAAAATTAATCAGGAATAACCTTTATGTTTTGATTTATACAATTGATATAAATCAAAGCATCGTGTTATTCCTGATTAATTTTTCGAAATACTTTATTTAGGTGTTGAGGACCTTTGGTGACCCCATAGTTTAAGTGTCTTTAAAAAGTACACAGTGAGCAATGGTCGTTACATACAAACGTTCACCTAAATTGTCCCAGTCAATGGATGAATTTAATGTGTCAATCAATGGCCACAGCCACACTGTTTTGAATTTCATTCTAAAAGTTTACAAAAGTTTTACCATCTCGAACATACAGATGATTTCACAAAAAAAAACGCATAGAAGGGTTGATAATACAAAACGAGTAACCTCCATCTAGAATATTGCTAAGAATTGACTTCGTTTTTCGGTCTATCAAATCTGCCAACCATTATGTAAATGTGATCATAGAATTGAGGTACACATTTAAATATATTCAAACAATATAGAAAAATTGACTGGAATCTCTTTCCTATTTAGAAAATCTCAGTAAATAAAGGCAACAGTAGTATACCGCTGTTCGAAAGTCACAAATCGATTGAGAGAAAGCTAATCTGAGCTACAAACTAAAACTGGGGTAAGGACACCAACTATTAGAGGAAAATAACGAAACAACAGAAATATTGAAGTGCAACAAAAGACCAAAACGACAATGCAACACACACAGAAACGATCTGTAAGATAACAACTGCCATATTCCTGATTTGGTACAGGACATTTTAAGAAAAAAATATAGGGTTGAACCTGGTTTTGCGGCTAGCCAAACCTCGCGCTTTTATGGCAATGTCAAATATAACACTAAAATGACAACATTACATGACAGGACAACAGTACAAATAAATGCAAGTAAATTGATTACAAAAAGTACCAGCAAGTAAGAAACTGAAAAAAAAACTATATGTGCACATAGAGAAAATTAATTTCATAGTATTAACAATTAAGAAAGTTTGAAGACTCGGGGAGTTGATTACACAAAAACGTGTACCTTAATTTCTTCGAGAGCATCCGCTTGTCAGACTTTCCCCACACTTTAAGCCGGACTCACACTGTGGAAAATAGAAACAGTTTGTATCCTACCACATTTTATCCCAAATATAATTGGATCCATACACAATTAAAAATAATCCTTCTAAGTTATTTGTTTGTTCGACACTAATCAATGATACACGTCAAAGAACAGACAAGGGTCAATAAGAAATAATCAAGCAGGTTCTTAATCAAAGTTTCTAGTTGGGTTTTTCATGAATTGATAAATGATATCAGCATTTCACACTAAAGGCATGATGTAATTTCAAACACTCATTAAATGATACATAATAAAGAAGAGGACATGAAATTCATCAAAGTATTACCAATGTTATTTCAACTGATCGGGCGGAGCTTACGTTTTAATTTGCATAAGGACAGTCTACTTGAAGATGTGTGTGATTAGGATGATTGCCGTTCTAATTATTACCGATTTCTAATCACCTATCAGTGTCACCAAAGAAATTTACAAAAGAATGACTGGACACTTCATAGATGAATTTATCCTAAAACACCTTTCTATAGATGGACTGGTTTATTATGAGCGAACCGATTAAACTCCGCCCAGTCAAGTGAAATAAATCGAGTAATACTTTATACGACAAATTACAGGATAGACTGTATCTACATGCAAATGGAAAATCCATCGACCAGTAGTCACTGCTAATACGTGTATCATAAAAGCAATTTATAAATCCCCAACGATGCTCACTTATAAAAATTTCAACACTATTTTATACATAAAAATGAATAACAAGAGAAGAAAACCTTTTGACTCCAAAGAGTTTCAAAGGGAAACACTGGAGACAAATGCCGAAATTTTTACCACCAAATCAACATAAGACGAAAATACAAATGAATGTGAAAATGATCTACAGATTACTAATCCTGTAATTTTTCAAAACATTTCCCTTTTCAGATACATAGAAATGGATTTATGAAGATTGGCCAATTAGAACCAAGGATTGTTTTCGATCAAATTTATGTCAGGATTGTCTGTAAAGGACACCCAATATATCATTCTTTCCATGTTTGGTTAATGTTGGCTTTTTAATTTCAGAAAATGAATTGGCCAGTAAGAATCAAATATTGCCCCTGGCTTTGTTTGAAAGGAACCAGAGACATATAATACGATTGTATTATAAGTCGTTGGAATCAAATGAAAATCGTTATTAAAAACACCTTCAATAATTAATTCTGCTAAATTTGATTTGAAGTGACCAAATGCTCTTTAAAGAAGAAAATGAACATGATAGATTACGAACGACGACTACGAGCTTTACTTGGTGGAAATATTTTACAGTACCGTTCAGACCAGGTCAGCTTCACATCTCGTTGGTTTTCATTTTCGCCGCCATCCTGTCTTGTTATTTTAGAATACTTACAGAAACTTGTTAAAAGGTATTTGACGATGCATGCTCATATGCTCACTATTTGTGATCCGATTGTATATTAATAGTGTACTGAATCAACATTATGTTGATGGAATATCATACGAGTCAAAGAATGTAAAATTGATAGGAAATTTATTAACGCAGTAAATAATACAATAACCGAATAATAATGTTCCAGAAATACCATTACAGTTAGTGAACTAGAAAGTAAAACATTAAAATCTTCCGCAAATAAATCAATTCTGACTCTTTGACTACCACATTCTATTTTGTTTTGGAAAACCCATAAGGCTGCTGTTTTGGTTCACCTATTCATATTCACCAATGAGGATATAATCGTTTGCGATGAGAGATGTCGTATATCCGGAGATAATTGTTTTGAAGAAATCTAGTTTTGAAACAGAGGAAATTCCATCATAGAACAATAATTTCTTTTTTCGGAACAAGTAGTTTTTACTATTCATTGCCTGGACAATTTATCAAAACTTGGCGGACTGTTTAATTTGTTATTAAATGAAGTCGCGTATTAGTCAATAACGGCGGTGATTGAAATATCAACGAATATCGATCGAAACTGAATACGACAACACCATTGGATCCTCTCTTCATCATCCAGTTTGGAAAATTGATGATGAAAGAAAACATAAATGTTTTGTTAAAAGAATATAAAAACTATATATGTTAAGTGTACAATATTCAAATACTTTTCCGACATTATAAACATTCAAGGATATCTTGTTCCTTATGCTGACATTTTTATGGAAGAACTGCGTTTTAGATATCTAATTAATAGCATCGATTGATCGATAGAGAACTGTATGACTCATTCTAAGAAGTAAACAAGGAATTCTGAAGAATCCGCTATAAGGTAAGGATGGAAAATTTACAAATTATATATTATTAAAATAAAGGCGGAGGTATGAAAAGGACCATTATTTGGTTCCTTAAATACCCAAAATAGTAAAGTCTTGTTAACCTTTCAAAGATATGTTAGTTCTTCTGATAAATTAATAGAATGATATTATCTAGCCACTTCAGTCAAGAATAGTCAGTCGTGTTTTTACTATGACCCCATAAACATATGGAATTGACGTATAGCTTGATCTAAAACTCAATTTAAACGAATGTTTTGGTATAAGTAATAGTAGATATGAGCAAAGGCCTTATTAAAAGAGATTTTGTACCTAATTTGCCCTCTTTTTATCTGGTAGCAACACCATGTCTTAACCAAAGCCTTGACGTATAAATATAAATGATAAGAACTCAGAATGTAATTTTATAAGCAATGCAAATAGCTTCTGTTTGGAGCCATTAAGAACTTGATAGGCTTAGACACAATTCACATTTATAGATACTAATATTTCAGACAAATGTTATGTTAACATATGAAGGATGTTTTAAAGAAAAAAATGAAAAGAAAAAAAAGAAAAAGAAACTTCATCATAGGTGAACGAAATAATAAAAAAATAGTTTCAATTTTGTATCCACCTTTTCAAAACGTGCAACGAATAATACATCGAAAAGAGAACACTCAATGTTTAAATCAATCGTCTGTAATCCAGGGACTTCTAGTATCCTTTATATCGTAATTTTTAATGAAATATAAACGGTGAACGTTTGATTTGAATACTTTAGGGTTCTCTCAAAATGATATGAGTATGCTAGCTATGTTTTGGCAACTGAACAATAACTTAAAGGAATTTAGTCCAGTTCTCGTTTTCTGTGTAAACATGTTATTTTTTTCAAAGTATTCGCAGCTTAATATGGATTTGTGCTGTTTTCTTTTACCCTTTTCGTGTATTTTTGGAAAAACGGGGTACAATATTAATTTTATATGTTCCTTTTAACTGAAGTTCCTCTGAAAACGCTGTTACAAACAAAGCTTTATGATATCTGTTCCTTTTGGAACACATATTCTTTATCTTTAGTTCTTTAAGAACAAATACTGTAATATTTCTCCAGTGGAAATACTATTCCATGATATTTCCTTCGTTTGGAAATTTTGTTATAAAGGAACTTCTATTGCATAGCTAATTCTTGCATATTACGGTTTCTATGTTTTTTTTGTTTATAAGGTCAACGTTCAAGATCACAGTTCATAAATAAAGTGACTTTTGGAAAACAAAAAGTTCAAAACCTTATTGATATTTGGATTTGTAGGTTTAGTCCAAGGTAACAGTTCATATCCAAAGGTTAACGTTTAAGAAAAGTTCGGTTTTTAGACCATTTCTGTGTAGCCTTATGTCAGTTCGTTATCAATCTTTGATTGATGCTACGCCTTTTAGGTTAAAATAGCTTTTATTGATTTTGACTTATTCAAATGTAAAAGGCATACGTCAATTGATAAATTGAAATTTTGCATTACCTGCCGACTTAACAGTCACAAAAATTTATCAAAATCAGTACCGGACAAACAATCTGCTTCTTATATTACAAATATTAAAGTATTGCAATTTGGATTCCGTACTCATATGGCTTTTGAGATATTTTCTATTAATGTAAAAATGCAATTTTTCATTAAATCTTTTTAATCCTCTTGAACGAATCAAGAAACCAGGGATCTTTAGTTCGATGTTTGCCTTTCTGTTCCTTCTTTTGTTTTCAAATATCATCATGTTTATATTAAGTTATCGTTCATGTTTACATTTAACAAGAATGTTTTTTCATTAATTAAGACTGCAACAAACGGGAAATAAACAATTAAATGAACCTGCTTATAACAATCCTCAATTTATTTCCAATCTGATGGCGATTCTGGAATAAAAAAACACATATTTCATAGATATAAATGATAGATAGGTGTAAATGAACGGAATTGAGTAGTAAACTACAATGACAAAACCAACTACTGAACAACAAAATAACCAAAAGATATCTAGAAATTAACATACAGTCTTTATAGAAGACAACTTATTTTCCACATATATGAACCACAGTTTACGAGAAAAAAGCAAAGCCATAAAAACATTGAATTTTCCTAATAAATCCATTATATGGGTACACAGGATTTTGATTGATGCAATTTTGTTTTGTCAACTAGATTTTGTTTATATGTATCACACAATTTCGGGGTATACGCAAACATCATGTGTGTGTTTTATCAAATGTGGATGATACCGTCTTCGATCGCGAAAGAGTAAGTTCATTAAATTTCGAACGAAGCTGCAATACAAACTTTAAAGTCTTTGAGTTTGGATTGAACCCATGACCACTCACAATCAATGCGATCAGCCGACCACCTAAGCGGGTGATACAAAATGGAACCATTTCCTACTATCCATGCATGATTATGTAAATACCATAATATATATGGAATAATATCAGCTGAAAATTACATTAAACATGCGCATTTTTACGATTATTTATACTTAGTTATGTTTAGTTTCATTAGCATTAGTGTGTAATGGCTTTATTGTGATCATCATTATTCTAAAAGGGCTTGACTTGACCACTCAGTAGCAGTTGCCTCTATGCATTACCATTATATCGAATATTTGCACATATGTACAAACATAATGTCTTTGTTACTATACTATATTAAGTGATGCCTTTAGTTTTATGTGCTGTGTTTTTCAGATCGTTTTTCCTTTGACTGTTTTCCGTTTTTTGCCATGTTGACAGTCTTTGAATTACGAGATTGATTATCCCTTTTGGTATCTTTTTCGGTGTTTTTCCCTTTTGTTATGGTTTGCTTTCTTTGAAAATTTGAAAAAAATCAACATAGTGCTTCAAGAAAGCACAATTTTGTTCCTGTTAGTTAAAACTAAAATAGTAGGTGCCTAAGCATCAGCAAGTCGTCAATTTAGTAGTTATCACACTTCATTTTACTTATGAATGGGTCTTTATAGCTTTCTGTTCGATGTGAGACAAGGCTCTGTGTTGAAGGTAGTACTTTGGCCTATAATGGTATACTTTTACAAATTGTGACTTGGATGGAGAGTTATTTCATTGGATCGAATGTTTAAATTGATGAAACATGCACTGTTAAGATATCTTTATAAACAGCAGGTTTTATTTTGATTTATGAAAGTCTCACAATTTAAATTTTATATATAGACTTTCTTAACCTGAAGTGGAAATAAACACATTTTGTACGCGCGAACTTTCTCATTGAAATTTAATAGGATCCCCGTGATATACAGATAAGTATATTTATATTACAATTAAAGGATATGAGATCACTGTCTTTGGTAGAGCTGAACAATATCAGTAAAAGGCAATGAAAAAAAATGAGAACATCAACAAAAATTTACCTAGTGTTATTTTGTGTCTTTTCTCACTATGATTCTAACCTCTTGCATTTCAGTGTTGGTAAAATTATTCTGTAGAATATCTGTATACACAGAAACAAAAACTTCCCTTCAAATGCATAACAGAAACGAGTATAATCAAGAGAAAGCCTTTCAAATTTGAAAACCGATACGCACCCTTACACACAGAATATATTTCAATCTGATAATCTATTTCAATCTGAGATTCTATCATTGATTTTTGTAAAGAATAACATATCATCTTTCCTGCAGCATAATCCATCTGAAATATTCATTTTTAAGTTGTTAAAATAAATCACAATATGCTACGTCTAAAATCTATAAAGAACTGATCTTAAAATGAAATAAAGAAAAGAATTGTTGAATACAAATTAGGAAAAAATTGATAGAAAATGTATTTTGCCGGTCTGGCTTTTATATCGATAAAAATGTCAAGACGAAAATATCTTATTACTTTTACACTTGGCAATCTGAAGTGAAATTCAATTATCAATTACAAGAAATGCAACCTGACAACATTAGCTTTTTATGGGAATGAACCGTTAAAATTGTCACATATGAAATCAAAGACTTTACCAATACATGGTATTTAATTAAGGTTTGGTTTAAGTACAACACCGCCAGCAATACTGACATTTCCAGAAACGCCTTCAATCAAATATAACCGAGACATACACATTGAACGATTTTCAAGTCTGTTCTAAAATATTTCATTACAAATAGCAAGTAATAGCCAAATTTCAATTAGACATAATTTATCTGTGTTTGCTGACAAAAATAGATACATCTTGACCAAAGAAAACGCCACAAAAAAAAAAAGGTTGACAAATTTCAATTGTGTTTAGCATTGACCAAATAGCTGCAATCAGAAGGGATTCCTCCCAAAGTCATATCGATGGTTACATATAAATATGACCTTATATGAGAGATTTAAAGCTTTACACAATGTATAGACATCTCTATATTGGAGAGGGACTGTATGTTTAACTCAGTTGTCTTTGCTTGTTTATGTCGTTGGGTTGTTTTTGACAATCAAAATTTTGATTTGTTAATATAGAAGAAGATGAAGAAGATGAAGAAGAAGAAGAAGATGCTTTATTTCCATAAAAATGGGCTCACAAAGGAGCATGATATAATATCATTATAATATCATTCTTTTACAAATATAATAAACAATACAGTATACATAGTTACAAGCACAATAAAGAAACAAAAGTTTTCGATAAATAATACTTTGTAAAGAATCACTCTGATTCAAACAAACAGTTTTCGATAAATCATACTTTGTAAAGAATCACTCTGATTCAAACAAAAAATTCTCTGAAACCGATATTATCAAGATGCTTGATTTCTTGATTGACAACATATGTGTAACGTTCGGTGGACGTGTTTTTCAACAGACTATCGGCATCCCAATGGGAACAAACTGTGCCCCTCTACTTGCCGACTTGTTTCTTTATCATAATGAGGCTGACTTCATGCAGGAAGAAAGATAAGAAGTTGGCAATATCCTTTAACTCTACTTTCCGCTATATAGATGACATTCTTTCACTAAACAATTCAAAATTTGGTGACTATGTGGAACGCATCTATCCCATCGAATTGGAGATAAAGGATACTACAGATACAGTTAAGTCGGCTTCATATCTTGACTTACATCTAGAAATTGACAATGAGGGTCGGTTGAAAACAAAACTTTACGACAAAAGAGATGATTTCAGCTTTCCAATTGTGAACTTTCCATTTCTAAGTAGCAACATTCCAGCAGCACCTGCATACGGGGTATATATCTCCCAATTGATACGATATTCCCGTGCTTGCATTTCCTATCATGATTTTCTTGATAGAGGGTTACTGCTCACAAGGAAGCTATTAAACCAAGAGTTCCAAATGGTGAAGTGGAAATCATCCCTTCGTAAATTTTACGGACGCCATCACTAGTTGGTTGACCGTTATGGAATAACCGTTTCACAAATGATATCGGATATGTCCCTTGCGTCGTAACTACAATTCCCTTCCCTTTCATGAATGTGACCTACCCAATTAGACTATTTACCGGATTTGTAATCACATAAGCAACACGACGGGTGCCACATGTGGAGCAGGATCTGCTTACCCTTCCGGAGCACCTGAGATCAGCCCTAGTTTTTGGTGGGGTTCGTGTTGTTTATTCTTTAGTTTTCTATGTTGTGTCATGTGTACTATTGTTTTTCTGTTTGTCTTTTTCATTTTTAGCCATGGCGTTGTCAGTTTGTTTTAGATTTATGAGTTTGACTGTCCCTTTGGTATCTTTCGTCCCTCTTTCATATATCATATATATATATATATATGTATACCAAATCAATGCATTAGATTTATTGTACAATTATTACGTATTTTGTGTTCTTAAGATGCTCAAAATAATAAAATGATGATGATAACATATTTACATCCCGTACAAGAAATTTGAACAATGGTTGCCACCGTCTCTCCGGGTTTTTTTTCTAAAAAGGAAAGAATAATGCAAACTTTTGTCATGAAAGGAGATAATTAAAGGGATTAACATCACAATTTGCTGTTGATTTTTTAGTTTTTGTTTAATTCAATCGCTACTTTGGTAGATAATTTGTATTTTCTTGAAGACCGTACGTCGACGTCTACATATACCTTCGGTTGTGTACATGTTGTTGTTGTGTCGTTTATAATATACAATAAATCATTTCATTTTATTCATTAGATATGTGTAAGAAACCATATGTACATTTTCAATCCTTTCAGCCTCTTTTGCTTATAAAGCTTGATGCTCTGAGATTTGAGTAAAGCTCTGAAATGTGACGGAATAATCGATTGAAAGTCATACTACTGGAAGAGACACATATTGATCAGTTGTAAAAAGTCAATTACCCTATTCTGCTTTTATGAAAACGAGAAAATTAGCACATTGAAGTCATCTTTGATAATCAACTAGTGATTTCCCATATTCTTGTTTCTAAGAGTTTTATGAATTTAATTACTTTTTATGAATCGGTATTGAATTGTAAACATATCATTTTGGTTTAGTATCATGATCTGGTTGTAACTGCACTCCCATGTACACTTTTCTATTATTATTATTATTGATGACCGTATTGTTGATAATTAGACTTTTTCTGTTAACCTGGTTTAAAGAAACAAAGATAATCCTGGATTTTTTTCCCGTCTGACAGTAAAACCCAAATTAAATTTGTTCGCCTGTTCCGCTGTGTAAATACGCAGCCACGAAAAGTTGGAATAAATAATTTGACTTAATTGACACGTTCTTTTAATGTAAAAGAAATATCACTAGTGGGTCCATAGTTGCCCAGGTTATCAATCATCCGACCGTCTACCTACTTTGTAAAAGACCTATCGTATGAACTGTATATTTATACTCGTAATGAATATAAATGACGTATTTGCTGTTGGACGCCAAGCAAACAACTATCTTTTTACCTTACGCGTAGATGTTTTGATGGAAACATGTCATAATTATGCAGCTCATATACAATTTACCATTGTTGTTGTTGTGTTTTTAAGACTTTCGAATGTATGTCATTTATACAGGATAAAAGTTCATAGATTGTGTTTCAAGTTTTTTTCATTAAGTTTCCAGTAAATTGACACTACCATGAAGTATACGCCTGGTAGATTCACGGTCGACCTATGTTCAGAAATGTAATGCCCTACTTGTCAGAGAAGACAACAGATATCCCTTTCAGAAATATATAATGAATAATTTAGTTTTTATTGAGTGGTGCTAGAAGTTTAAGATAAGTAGAGTTACAACAAAAACATGATTCATTGACCTGTTTATAAAAAGCCTTCTGAATTGTATATGCTCTTTTATATGAAACGTTTTTTTCTTCTTTTCAATCACAATATACTAATTGAGATAGCATCGATTTGGGTATACTATTTAATGCAGAGAAATTAAAGTAGACCGACAAGTAAAAAACTATTAATTATCTGTAATATACAGTATAAAACAAGTTTTCTTGCAACTGGTGTCTCTTGTGTAGACGAAACGCGCGTCTGGCGTATTAAACTATAAACTTCTACACCACTTGGTCGATACCACTGCTGGTGTACGTTTTGTCACCGAGAGTATCACCAGCCCAGTAGTTAGCACTTCGGTTTTGACATGAATATCAATAATATATGGTCATTTTTATAAATTTACTGTTTGCAAAGTATGCATTATTCAAAATACTAAGGATGTTCTTATCCCAGGTATAGACAACTCCAGCCGTATTTGGCACAACATTTTGGAATTTTTGGTCATAAATGCTCTTCAACTTTGTACTTGTTTGGCTTTCTAACTTTTTTGATCTGAGCGTCCCTTATGAGTCTAATGTAGACGAAACGCGCTTCTGGCGTATTGAATTATAAGCCTGATACCTTTGATAACTATTTACCCCACTGGGTCGATGCCACTGCTGCTGGATGTTTCGCCCCTGATGGTATCGCCAGCCCAGTAGTCAGCACTTCGTTATTGTCATGAATATGAATTATATGGTCATTTTATAAATTTACTGTTTGCAAAAGTATGAATTATTCGATATCCTTATCCGTATTTGGCACAACTTTTTGAAATTTTCGGCAATCAATTCTCTTCAGCTTTGTACTTGTTTGGCTTTCTAACCTTTTTTTTGTATCTGAGCATCACTGAAGGTTCTTATGTAGACGAAACGCGCGTCTGGCGTATTAAATCATAAGCTTGATACTTTTGATAACTAATTATAGTAAGCTTTTCCGCAAACATGAACATGGATCCGGTTGAATCAATGAAATGGTATATAGAAGTCTATGTTCTTTTTATTCAATTATAGATTGATAGTAAAGTAAAAAATAGAAACAATGGAAAATGTTTTATAGCCGAGATATCGTACTCTAGAAACCACTTAATGTCTAATGAAAGCATATCTGAACAGGGTACGAAAATAGCATATATTGATCGTATTACATTCAACTATCTGTTCATGCGTAAATAAAAATCTTGTAATGAAATTGATTTCTTTAATGAATTGCTTCGTTTTTTATTAGTGTTCGTTAAAAAAAGGTAATCTGGAGCTGTTTACAAACATGTGGTTTAGAATATTATATCGATTGTATTGATCTCTTTGTAAATATGACCTGAACCATTTTTAGAATTTTTGAAGTCTGTTATGGATCTCTCTCTGAGTGATAAAACATAATCTGCTTTGAATCATAAGAACTGAAACCTTTTTTTTGAATTCTTTTTTTTGTCATATAATACATCGTTTAAAAGAACCAAAATGATAATGCAAAATTCGTTTGAGCGCTTTATATCAGCCTTTTCAAACACTTTGTGTCAAGTTTTGACCAGATATATCTAGCACACATTCATAATACGCATAGGAATGATATACCGTTCTTAATACATATAAGTTATTGTATGCACATCTTAAAAGTAACAGTCAGTTCAGATAGATTCTTGCCAAAGGATGATATTTTCTAACCATAATCAATTCTGCCTTGATCGTGCACTAACTAGGACGAAATGAAGCGAAGATCGTAATTAGTCAACACCTAGCAATCGATGTTATACCATCACTTAATACCATTAATTAATGCTTTCACCTACTTACTAAATCAGATGGTATTGGTATTCAACACTATTAATTCTACCCAAAGGACTAATTATTGTACAAGTTTTTCATGTAAAAGCAAAATATGCCTCGTGGATCATGTGTGATTCATAGAGCATCAGCTTATTGTATTGTATTCCCATAACATTTATTAATGAATCTAGCACTTTTAAACAATCACAAAAGCCATTCTTCATGTGGCCATCTTAATTAGAATTCAAACCGATTACTCATAAATGTTTCATTTAACAACAACACATTGTATCCAATGTTAATTATAAACAAACGAATGAATGCAAATACGAATGAATGAATGAATGTATGACTTTATATATCTAATAAAACTAGAAATGCATGGTGTTAGATAGTATCCTGCAATATTTATTGGGTAAAATTGTAAGATGCGCATGGGAACATTACAATGTACATGTACTTTGTGTATAATAACTTAAATAGAATAATTTTTACAACAGCTTGGACAACTGCAATACTTACTGAATCGTTAATTTTTGTTTGTCATCGGCTTTCGATAACAGTGAATTTAAGCTCACTCAGTCTGTTAGAGGCCGTTAAATGGGGATTTAAATAGGGAAAAAGATTAAAGTACATGCAGGTGCACGAGATGGAAAAAGAAAGTTTATGTATTCAACATTTAAATCAACACACAAGGTTTAGTCTTCTGCAAGTTATTCGTATTATTTGATTTAGGCGTTTGGAACCATAGTTTAAATGTCTATAGGACGTACGATATGACAAATGGGTGTTACATATGAACGTTCACCTAATATGACCAAGTCAATGGATAACCTGCGCGCGCCGAAAATGGTCTTGTCCACGCTGTTATATATATAAATACGAGTCTAAATTGAAAACTACGTTCAAACCTATGATTGCGTTTGATAAAAACCGCAATTTTTATACGTGTGCATGTAAAACAAACTTCGTTATAGAAGGTTCTAAATACAGCACAAACAACATTTTCCAAAAGACCAAAAAAGTGAAAAAGTATATTTAAACAAAACGCATTTGACTAACAGGTCGAACAACTGATGTTCTTAAACCCTGCTGACTGCCATTGGCGATTGCCAAATAAAATTGATCGCGAGATGTAACAAAATAGATCTTAATATAAATTTAATACTAAACAGAAAACGATAAACTTGTGACCAAGATGTCATGACACAAACACAAAGTGTCAATATTTTTTTGTACACCAGATCTAGATTTCGACAATATATGTGTCTTCAGTGATGTTAGGGATCAAAACGGTATTTGGAAGGCCATATACTTTACCCTCAATTTCAGATAGACACTTGAATTTTAAAAGTCAATATAGGATGAACGGATCATATAAACCGGAGGGAAAATATGATACAAGCCCAAACGAAAAAATATAAACGAGTCTAAATTGAAAACTACGTTCAAACCTATGATTGCGTTTGATAAAAACCGCAATTTTTATACGTGTGCATGTAAAACAAATTTCGTTATAGAAGGGTATAAATACAGCACAAACAACATTTTCCAAAAGACCAAAAAAGTGAAAAAGTATATTTTAACAAAACGCATTTGACTAACAGGTCGAACAACTGATGTTCTTAAACCCTGCTGACTGCCATTTTATATGCATATCTTGGTTTTTAAACACAATGCTAGTTTTGTGATCAATTTGGTATTAGAACTGACCAACAGTACCGTGAAAAAATCTCATTTCTTCTCATTCAAGGGATCAACAGTTTGTGGTCTAATACTGATACATGGAGTCACTACTGTCGATTGAGTCAGAAAAATGCCATAGTCTGTCCGTTTTATGAAAATCCTAACATCTCCCTAACTCAACCGAAGATGATTTGTTCCACGTCTGTCATTTACAGATAGTGCACCAGAATTGGTAGCTGCAATATTTTATAAATCGATGAGGAAATTCTGTTATTTCTGGTATAGGTTCTTTTCGTGTCGCGTGCAGGTACTGGCTATTGGCCATTCTGTTGTATTAAAATCGCAGGGAATGCAATTTATGTATATAATCTGTGTTTTATTCTATCAAAAGAATCAAATTTCCTTTAAAAACTTTCTTTTTCAGGTGTCAAACACAACTAACGTTCCAATAAGATGTCTAGTTGTCTGCCATCCTGCTGGGGAGACTGTAGATGTCGAAGTTCAGCAAACGAAAATACAACTAGTGCACCAGAAAAAAGGACTAGTACCACAACTTGTAAAAACTGTGAGGCTAAAAATAAAAAGAGTGGTCTTGGATGCAGAAAACGCAACGATGACACTAGGAGTAGAGATAAAAGAAATAGTGGAGAAAACCAAGAAATTGTTGGTGGTTGCTGGAGTGGCGGTCATGGATGTTTTATCACATGTAAGTATTTACTGAAAGTCACTAGTGATTGGATGGAACATTGAAACTGAAACTAAATATGTCGAACTATATATAAATTTTGTTATATTCCTGATTGGAACATGCATTTTCTTATGAAGAAAACGGTGGATTAAACCTGGTTTTATAGCTAGCTAAACCTATCATTTGTATGATAGTCGTATTAAATTTCATCATAGGATAATATGTTGTTCAAATTATTAAATAAATTAGTGGTGTCTTCCAACATCCACGGTATAAAAAAGAAAATGTGGTATGATTGATATGAGACAACTCTCAACAAGAGACCAAATGAAACAGAAATTAACAAATATATGTCACCGTACGGCCTTCAACAATGAACAAAGCCCATTCCTCATAGTCAGCTTTAAAAGGCCCCGAAATGACAATTTTAAACAATTCAAACGAGAAAACTAACGGCCTAAATTATGTACAAAAAATGAACGAAAAACAAATAAACCAACGACAACCACTGAATTACAGGCTCCTGACTTGGGACAAGCACATCCAAACAGAATGGTGCCTGTCCCAAGTCAGGTGCCTGTTATTCAGTGACTGTCGTTTGTTACTGTATATCATATTAGTTTATTGTTTTGTTTATAAATCATGCCGTTAGTTTTATAAGTGAATAGGTTTTAAATTGTCATTTCGGGGTTTTTTATAGCTTGCTATGCGGTACAAGTTTTTGGGCGAAGGCCGTACGGTGGTCTATGAATACTTACTATCACATCATTTGGTCTCTTGTATTGTCAATCATATCACATCTTCTTATTTTCATATTGTAATTAAACTCAATAATAAGCTGGAATCTTTGTAAAGTATATTAATACTTTTTTTTTTAATTTATATATGCTAGTCAACAAAAGAAACGATACACGACTTTAGAATGAAATTTATCAAAAAGTATTTAAACTTAAACAAAATGAGATACACTATTTTAAAAAGCTTTCATTTGCAATGTATGCACATATGATATTGAAAATCAAAACCTGTCGGAAAGTAACTAAATTCCATGTAAACGATCATAGGATGCAATTTATTTTTCCGGAAAGTTGGACAGAAAATCGACACATAATTTTTCTAAGTACAAAATGAATTTTTAAATTTGTTTTAAAATATTCAATATGTTAATCAAGTAACGTTCGTATTGTCACTAATGGGTTGAAATATTTTTTTTTCAAATTTTTGGTAAAAAAGTGTTTTTTGAAATCTCAAAAAATGCAAAAAAAAATTTTTTCGTCTCAAATCAATGTTTTAGATATGAAAACAACACACTGTTAATTTGGAACCTTTCGGATTAGTTTTAAGATTATTAATGTTTTTTAAAAATTCTCTTTACACGTACTGTCAATGGTAAATAAATTGATAATGATTACATTTTAACAATATCTTGTGGGAACGTACTTTGCTTACAAAATACACAAAGAAACTGTACGATTTAAATTTTTGAAAAAAAGAATTGATGGCAAACATTATCTTTGTCTTTAAATGAGAGGTTGGCATCATTAGTTGGAAGGTCTGTTAAAATAGTCGATTTATTGTAAATTTTGTCAAAAAATTTAAATTTCGCCAAATGACGTCATAAGAGCAAAGAAACAAAAAAATTTTAACGGATATATATTTCCAAGGTCATTAAATATTACTACCTTCAATATTAGTCCTATAAACGGAAAACTTCATCTTTAATTTAACAAAAAAAGTCGTGTGTCGTTTCTTTTGTTGACTAGTATATTAACTCCTCACCATTGCTTTACACTAATGTAAACCATATATACCAGTATATCTACATGGTAAATGATTCGTATCACTGAATTCAAATGATAACTTTATTTTTATGGACTTTTAGTTTTGTGAGATTGGCAAATGTATATAAGGATTGATTTTTTTAGCAATGCATCCTCCAAAACCAAAAACAGCATGCAGCATATGTGAACAGAAAAAGAAATCACGAATAACTGCAGAGACATTTTGTCCTGAATGCGAAGAAGCCCTTTGCAAATCATGCGCAGAACACCATAAGCTGTCGAAAATATCAAAAGATCATCACACAATACCAGTACAGCATTACAGTGAAATACCCACTTTTGTGTTAAAAACAGAGCAGTGCTGTTTAGACCACAAGCTTGAATATGAAATGTATTGCGTAGACCATAAACACCCATGCTGCGTTCGATGTGTCTCGGAAAATCATGTGGATTGTCATAATCTAAAGCCACTAAATGATGTAGTTCATAACGCAAAGTCTTCGGAACTACTGAATGAGATCGAAAAAAGTATTGATGATATATCCGCTTACTTAGAAACGGCACAAAAAGAACGGGAGGAATATGTAAGAAAGTTTGAGGAGCAAATCGCTCAGTGTCGGAAACATAAAAATTTGATTAAGAGCCTGATAACGGACCATTTAGATCAACTTGACCAAAAAATGGAAGCTGAACTCCATACAAGGGAATCCGATTATAAAGTAGCATCAGAAAAGACGATTGGAGAGATCGAGAAACGAAGAGAAAATGTTAAGAAAATTGCAGATGACATTTCTGCTATGAGGAAATACGCATCAGATAGACAAACTTTCCTTGCAATGCATTTGCTTAACGAATCTGTAGGCAAGGAACAAAACGCTGTTTACGAATTGTCCAATAATATGGAGCACATCGAGTTGACCGTGAATGAACCCGATATAACTGCTGTGTTGGAGGCTCAGTCCTTGGGAAATTTAAAAGTGATTTCATTGCCAGTAGACTCTGTCTTCAAAATAAAGAAAAAAATGAAAGAAAAGATGGCAACGAAACAAGACAATTCTCGGGAAAAGCGACGCCAACAGAACTCCGTAGAAAAATGAAGAGACAGCTGTAAAAATATTGATTATGTAAATAATTTGATGTTCTAAGATGTGATTTGTTAGTAAATGTTCAGAATTTAAATCATATATACGGGTAGAATATTCCTTTAGGTAAACTATTTAGGAATTTTTTTTTTCTTTCCAATAGTAACTGCCGTGTAATGTTTCAAAACGAAATAACGTCATCAAATATTTTGTGAAGTTTTTTTTTATTCTATGATATTGCGTGGCATCTGTAGAGGTGGATTTGTTTCTTATTCTATCATGTCTAGGCATTGAACAGTAATTTAATGAAGTAGTGTAGATATTTTGTATTTGACAAAACCTCTTAGTATGTGTTTACTTTTCAAGATATTTGTTTCTTTATCTTCTTACATATAGAAATGTATGCTACACACCCTAACAAGCATGTTCTATTTAGGGAACTACCATTTAAATTCAAGGGAGAAGGTTAATATGTTGTTTTTTTTTCTCAAAAAAAGTATTGTGGTCAAACATATGAAAAAAAATATATTCTGAATCCAGATTTTCCCCCAACCTTATAGTGTTAAATTAAAAAATTAATTTGATTGATAGAGTCGAAAAAGTATAAAATAAAATCTGCCTCAGACAAAAACCTTAAACCATGCCCTTGAAGTAAATGGTTGATTCCTTAATAAAATAAGTCGTAGTGTGATCTGTCTTCGTGTAATTTTACTCATGGTAAAAAGTTCAAGATCACAAACGCTGCTTATGTTATTCTATCGTCGACTCGTTAGTTGAGTTAAGTTATTTTGCAAATATATTATATGTGATTTTAAGTAGTTTTCAGCTTGTATTGCATAATTGGATAAATCCAGACACAGATAAATGAGAATATGTTACGCTGGAACAACAATGTAATTTTGGGAAATTTATGTTTCTTTAATTCTGTGCAAAAATGTGCAAGATTGCTCTGTACAAGTCATGTTATTTAAAACACGGTCAATTAACTTCCTTTTAGTTTAAATATGAACTGCTGAAAAGTACATTTTATCAAACATCTAAACAAATTTACGTTCTATTTTCGATTGAATGTTAAACAGAATAACACAGTTAATTGCAAAGGGCAAACAAACCTGGAGCATTTGTAAATATTATCGTTGATTTTCATCTTTGGCAAAAAGATATATAATACGGCATATTGATTATTTATTTTAATTGCATGTTTCACTTGTCAATAATGATTTTTATAGTATCTGGATTATATCATCTCCATAGTGATCTAGGAGACTAGGGAACAAAAACGCCCATATTGTTTATCTGTAGTCTTGGACAGTTTGTCACTGTGAAAATGCTTATTAATAACCTTAGATCAATCTGATTTACCTCGTACTTTCTGCATGTTGTATCGTTTGCTTATCAATTATGACAAACACTGTTGCTTATATTTTTCTAGGAATATTATAGTAATACTAGTATAATAGTCCCAGTATTCATGTAGGATGTTATTTTTCAGATTTGAAATTTATTTGTGACTTGCATATTTTTGTTTGCCTTTTCAATTTGCAAACAAAATTCGATTTGCAGCTGCTCATTGTTGAGTGAAACCAATCTGTACACGAGTTATTCGCTGGTGTATGCTTGGTGTGCACAAATATGATTAGACACCAACCGTTTTATAATGTAGGATCTGGGTTCCCAAACTGTGTTCATTTGTAGAGTGGAATTTGCTTCGCATATGCTATAATGCTTAATATAATAATAAAAAAAGTCAATTTAGCATTTACCAGTCTCTACTTATATTTGTTCTCTTTTAACGAAATTTAAATTTACATCCCTTCCTAATATTGGATGTACAAATATTACTAACAAGAATGTGTCCCAAGTACACGGATGCCCCATCTGCACTATCATTCAGTTGACCGTGAAAATGGGATAAAATTTCAAATTTGGCATTAAAATTAGAAAGATTGTATCATAGGGAACATGTTTACTAAGTTTCAAGTTGATTGGACTGCAACTTCATCAAAAACTACCTCGACCAAAAACTTTAACCTGAAGCGGGATGAACGGACGAACGAACGAACGAACGGACAGACAAACGCACGCACAGACTAGAAAACAAAATGCCCATAAATGGGGCATAAAAACCAGAGTTTCACTAAGTAATTATATATAAGATATATCTAACAAACAAAAAAATTGTTTAATTACATTCAACAACAAAAAAGAGGCTACTAATCAAATATTGATTTATCTTTTCTTCTTGCAATTCACGTCTTAAACAACAAATATAAACATTGGTGTTTTCTTAACTTTAATGTGTTCATTCGTCTATAATAAGCATAACTCCAGCATTCAAGATAACTATGATATATTTATAACACATACACTATTAAATTTAGAAATTTTGCCACCTTGGCTAAGGAAAAGCGCAAATCCGTCCATCTGTCCGTCCGTTTGAGAGACACCAGAGATGACCCCTTACATACTTTCGTCACAAATCAGGATACAAGTAGTCCACAGAAAGAAATTGACTCAACGTAGGTCGCTGTAGGATACTTGATACAATGTAGCGTTACGGAAAGCCCTTTTTAGACACTCCAGAGTACCTATCACATTCAATCGTCATCTTTTATAAACTACAATTTTTCAAAGAGGATAAAATGAATACTTTATGATATTATGGTAAAAAAGGTCACTTGATAACATAACAGCGGTTCATTTTATGCGACCAGCAGCTTTGCGACTGGATGCTTCAAACTTTTAGTGATTGCTCTGTTGCAACATTCTTTATGGTTAAATGTATGATATGAGCTGCAAAAAAAAAAAAATAAAAAAAAAAATTATTTTTGCTACTTGTTAAAGATTTTCGAAAACATTGATCTTTCCAATACGACAAATTCGTCTAGTCATTTACAAAAGCACGCTTCCTGTGATAGCTTCCAGCTAACATATATTGCATTGATGGTACTGCGGAAACTATTAATACTTTGGGGAATATTAACATATCTTTAGTTTCTTTGTTGAAATCTCGACGTTGTCATTTGTGCATTTATTTTCGTTATTTTCGTTGTAACAAGGTCATTGTTTAGCTTTGTTAAAAAACATTCAAAACTTTCCGTTGGGTGTCTTTAATTTATAAAAATGTCAAATGCTAATTATTACTTAATCAGAAAACATCCAACTTTACCTATCTTTTAAGTTATGAAGCAGTTAATATAAAACAATATTTATCACAGATTATTGATCAAAGTTAAAAATATTGTAAATGTTATATAATTATTATTCTTAGGCAGCTATATTATAAAGATTTAGTGCCATATGGATATGTATGGTCACAATTCATCATGTTGTTTTTAAAAATACCACAGACTTAGAAAGTGTTAAAATGTCTTGTTATATGTATATATTTGTAGTGTTATTGTAACTCTTTGAACATTATACAATAATGATGTAGCAATTTTGTTGCCAATAGATGCAGTTAACGGCACTTAGACAAAAGCAAACCTCCGTGCATTTTTTAATATTTCTTTTCTTTTTTTTATGGAGTATGTGTTTCAGTGCATTATTGTATTCTCACTTCATATATCTGAAGAGAGTTAGATTATAAAAGTTGTTTTTATTTATCTAAATTATATCCATACTTTAATATATATATCTTAATCATATTTTCATTTATACATCCTAAATGTATTGGAATTCCAGAAGCATAATTCTGTGTCTTCTGGGAATGCAAGTATTTTTTTAGGTTTAAAAGGTGAAACTAAAAAGAAACCTTTTTAAGCATATGAAATCTATCTATGATCATGATGTTTGTCGGAAGTTGTCTTGTGGAAATTGTAAGTAGGTCGAGAGCAGTTACTGAGTTAGTTGTACTGAATAGTCAACCCACCATTCGTTGTTTTAAACAATAAGTGTTATATTTTACGGATTCTCTTTTTTTTTTTACAGTTTGACAAATTCCAAAGAAAAGTGAGAGAAAAAAACATAACGTAATTCACATAATGAAATTGAACGAAGAATATTCTAAGAATCATAAGAAAATATACACTTAAACAAAAAGGGGGAAAACTGAAGCCAAATATCTAAGATACATAGATAGTCGAAATCAACATGTGAGATGAGTGTCATAAGAAATATATAGCGGGGAAAATAAAATGGAATAAAATACAATAAACATGAGTAGGAGTCGGTTAATATTTTTAATTGGTTAAATGAATAGCCATATATTATCATATTATTTTTCATTCGCAGATACATTTTGTACTTTAAGTTTGTAAGCTGCATAACAGTGAAAAGGGAGGTTAAAAACCCAAACTAACATAACTCCCATTTAGATTTTGTGCCGTTCACCGTTTTCATATTTGACAACATGCCTACTCTATAAGCTGACTGCTTTTCAACACATATGTATATTAGTAATTTTTCGTAAAGACAGATTATGTACAATTTGAACCAAGGAATTAACGAGTTTTCAATAATATTTGTTAGTTTGTCTTTGTTATTGTTTAGAATTTTAATGTTACGATATTAATAAAATGGATTAAAAACTCGGGGATTCATTTGTCTTTTGTAGTCTTTGTTTATCTGGAAAAAAGTGAAATCACAAAAACACTGAACTCCGAGGAAAATTTAAAACGGAAAGTTCCTAAGCAAATGATAAAACGCATCAAACGAATGGACAATAACTGGCATAATCCTGACTTCGTACAGGCATTTTCAAATGAAGAAAATGGTAGATTGAACCTGGTTTTATAGCGCTAAACCTCTCACTTGTATGACAGTCAACATGTAATTTTAAGACATGCCATAAAAAAAATACGACTTCAGCAGTAAACAGAGATTCGGAATCTATACCCAATTTCACCCCTGTAAAAGAAGAAAACACTGCTTTTAAAATAATGATTAAAAACATAACCTCATATCTGGTATCTAACGACAGAAGATGGATCTATCTATGTTACCAGGTCTTGATTAAGACTTTCACATTGTAATTCCAATCACCAAAAAAGTATAAGAAGTCAATGCAGGCCAAACAGCAAAGTGTTCGCTAAAGGAAAAGGTCTTTGTAAATTATATTGCTGCCTAATTCAAATAATAAGATATTGTACTGGAACAACGGATTTATATTTATAAGGTTATCTTTTCTAGCTATAAGAAAAATATTTACTTTCCATGAGATTCAAGTGATATATATTGACTGAAAGCAAATTTACAGATCTAACATTGTTGGGTTGATATATATATATATAAAAGTTCTACCATTGCAGTCCTTCCGTTGTGGGTGACTATTCTTCACCACCTCAAGTTCATATTGAAATTTGAATATTAGTAGCATCTTATTTAAAATATTGATGGATTCAATCTTTTATCGTCCATCAAAAGTGGCCGGAGACACCAAGAAGAATTTAAAAACATATTTAATACGAAAAGAAACTGAGAAATCCATGGCAAAAATAAGTCAACGACAAGATTACACTGAGTAGAAAACTTAAAATTCAGCAACACAAACCCAACCAAAAGTTAATGGAGAACTCCAATGCTACTGACACGTCACAGACAACCAGATCCCGCCCCAGTAGTGGCAATTTGCTCATTGTATGTTCAAACTCGATGACATGTCTAATTAGGTGATAATCATTTGCGAGTTGTTTACGACTATAAGAAATATCATCGGTCATTTGTGACACAGATATTACATGACGATAAACCTACTCGCGATGGCGTCCGTAAAACTTTCGAGGAAGGGATAACTTTAACTTTATTACTTTTAAGCTCTGGAGTTGTTTTGTTTGTTGAGTAACAGAAATAAAAATAAAAACTTTATACTAACTACCCTGAGTGCCATTCATATTAAGTTTGTTGAATTCAGATGGAACATTTTAAAAAAAATTACGAAGACGTTGACGACGGACGTCAAGTACATAGCTCACATGAAATTTAAATATTCAAAATTCTCTTCGAAGGCAACATACAATCTACAGCATTAGACTGGTTATCTACAATATATCAAGCCCTGAACCGGTGTTGTATTCTATCCAGTATTAGATCCCTGTGGTCTCGAATCGCCAACGGTCATTAATTTGTTCTAAATCGATCAGAAGCTTTATACTCAGAGCGATAGTTTATATTAGAATAACGGACAGATACTTACCATTTTGACACAACTAATACCGCAGATTTTGGATTTTATGACTATTCCATTAATTATCGCATTAATTCTGTACTAAGAATTAAGCAGCGATATCGACATTCTTCTTTCCAATTTGTTATATTAAAATGAAACAGCGGTTTTCTTTTGAATCTTCGGAAACTATTTTGACTAAACCATTTTCAGCAAATAAGGACACATCAAAAGTATTTTGATAAACTCGAACCATAGTGGTAGGAACAACCATTACAAAATGCATACTTGTGTGTAAAGGTAAATGTTTGTACCTTATACTCGATGTTGCACTATTCGCAAAGCATTCGGAATTACCTACAAGTTTACACTTTCAGACTATCGAAATAGTGTTCGGAACACGGTCAATTACTTAAAGTCATATTTACGTTGTATGAAAAAATTGTCGTAAATAAACAGATAAGTAATATCTAACAGAAAAAGATTGTTCAATACTAGACAGAGTTTTCCGTTGTCAGAATTGTCACACATTTTCTCTGTTTTATTTGGGGTTTTTCAATTCTGTCAAACTTCGTAATTGTTTAAGCATTCAAACTAGGTTTATTTGTGGACCACCGAAGAATATTATGTTGACAAAAAGGTTTGTCTGACGTATTAATCAAGCTTGGTATAACTTTATTTTTTCTTTAAAACAATTTTTTGTTTAATTCAATTTAGTTCGGAACTTTGTTTATCTGACTTTAACATGTCCTTTCAAAAATTGAAATACTAACATAGTACTACAGCAGTACACAGAGAGATCAAGAAACACGATTAAATTTGCCACCCTGACCACTAGCTGCTTTGAAAAAAATGATACAAAACATAACTTCAGAGATACAAATGTATAAGCAATCACTTTGTGATTTCCTTGATGTAGAAAGCAATCTTGTCCACAGAACTCTTATATACATTGTAATATGGGTAAATTAGAACTCCGTGTTCTGATCCAGACAGATGTAAATGTTTGATTGGATGATTGATAGCCTTCATCCGTTCATTTAATATCAAACCTTCATCTCTTAATCCATCGTATTCACAAGTTATTAAGAACGTATTTGGTAGTTTTCCAAGCTGTGCATCAGTTGCCATCAAGGGAGCAAAATATGGATTGAAGATTGTTTCTGAAATTTGATTGGCTAACTCAGTATCATCGGTCTCTGTATCGTCGTTTGGTTCCATTTGATACCTGCCTTGTAAACATTTTGGGTCAACTCTATATCTGTATTTCTTTTTCATTGCTACTGTCGCGTGAGTATTATTTGAAAAAGCCATAAAGTTTTCATAATTTCCAAATGCATAAAGGTTATTAAACAGTATCATAGCATTACGTGTTAATCCACAATGAGTATTTCTATCAATATTATTTTCCCTAAAAGATGAAAGATTAAAGTCAAGTGCTTGCAGGCAGGGATATATTAAAACCTGGTAAGCCAATTTTGGAATATCTAGAGTTGGTTCAATAGCTAACTTCAATGCAACTGCCATCGAAAGATTTCCCCCAGCACTATCACCTACCATGGAAAAAAAAACATTATTCCATTTTGTAATAACTTTCGGTGTATTTGAATTTCCGGTACATTAAAGAAGATGTTCTTATTATATCTTCAAACAAAAGTTGATCAAATATAAAAGGTTGTTGATATACTTGTATGGATAGGCGTTTGATATTACAATAATTCTTTTTCATGTTAATTTTATTCCAAAGATGTTAAGGCTAAACTGCATGTATACACAATACACTATATCATAATATCATATCACTATTATACCAGTTTATTTATAGTAGTTTTATTTACATATGTGTAAATTGTGAGTGATTTTTTTTGGCAATATTTTCCCCATATCACTTAATTTGTTGACGTTCGATATTCAAGAAGGACTTGCTGAATAGCTCGACATTTCGTTTCGATCTTTTATTTTGTTTTTCTTGATCACAGTTGTAAAATCTAGTGGAGGTTTTTAATGTTTGGTGATTTGTCAGTTTCACTAGGACATTGTGAATACATAAAAAGTGTTGATACTAAGTATTTGAAGTTCTTTTTAAATCTTTGTTTCTGGTTTTATGTGTAAAAATCAGATACATTTTAGAAGGGACATTATTCCATGATAATTCGTAGAAGGCAAGCGTTATCCTTCTTGTTCCTGTTTTGAGTTAAATAGTTGTATCTGCTTACATCTGACATTTTTGCATAATCTTACTTTATATTTTCAGATATCCATCATGAGAATGGAAGAAAGTCATCGATTAATGTGTCCACATCAATCATAACGGGACCTCTAGAGATCGATAAAAAAAATTGGGTCAACGATACGGTAAGGCGTTTAGAAAAGTTTAGCCTTATGCAACAACAACACATAGAAAGTAGTCCCTCCCTGCAAAACACGAACAAGGTGTTCACAACGAAAATTGGTTCAAAACGTCCGTCTTCGACGAATACACAGTATATCGGACTCTTGGACAGAACTAATTTATTTTCTTGTTCAAGATGTAAAAATAAAGCGTTTAAAGTTTGAATATAATCAGTCTTACCTGCAATTCCAACTTTATCAGGATTTACATTATATTTCCGTGCATTTATTAGAAAATATTTTGTAGCGTTTAAGCAATCGTCAAAAGGTACAGGAAAGGTGTTTTCTGGAGCCAGTCTATATCTGAAAAAGTATATAACATGGACAAATCCATAAAAGAAACATTCTCGAAGCCTCCTATAAATTCCTGACTATGGAAATACAAGACTGTAATGACATTGTAGAATAGGCGCTTTTCGGTTAATGCCTTCTCATTATATCTTTTAATTTTAATGATTTGTTTGTTCTAAATGTTCTGAAATTTGTTTTTAAGACACTTCAAGTACTTAACATTTCATCTCTTAAATAATCTATCATTCTATATTTATACTAACATGTGTGTACTTACTCAACTGATACCACAACTGCATTTGCCTTTTTACTCAAAAGTTTGGTAAAATAAGAATATGTTTCTGAAATGGAAATGACATGGACGATCAAGTTAACTCCTCTCACTACAATTTGCTGTAAATATTTGACCATTCGAAATTCAAAAACTTTATATGAAATTATTGACTTCAATTTCTAAATTTAAAATTCCTGTCTTGAAAACGCATTTGAGAAGAAAGCTTTTTAATAATGAAACTGTAATGATCAATGAAACGTATTTCATCAATAAATAAATTATCCCAAAAATGGAACAAATAAAAAATCTGTAATGAAACGCAATGATTTACATTTGTTTTTAATCTGAAATTACATATGGATCTATGCACCTTAATCAGCTGATCAAAGAGACAAAGGTTTAGAAAAAAATCCCCAATATGTACATTTTGCAATTCGGCTAATAAAGATTGAAAAAATTGAATGTTAGAGTAATACAAATGATTGCCTTTTTTCAAATGTTTAATGATCTTAAAAGAACCAATTGCCAATCTAATGTTTTATGTTCCTTTGACTGTTGATTATCTTTTTTTTTTTTTGGGGGGGGGGGGGGATGTCTTTCTGTTTAATGTCCGTTATTTTTTTTCTCTTTTTTTCTTTTTGTCAATTGAACAAAGTTTTGATGGTTGTAATTTTGGCAGTTTGGAAAGCACTCCATTGTCGGAAATATGATTTTATAATGAAATCTTTCATTCACAGATATTCCCTAAAAAAAAAACATTAAAAATTGTATTAAACTACAAAACAAACGAAATCTATCCTAAAAATAGGTGTAAATTATAGAACGGTAAATGTTTCTTTCATAAGAGGTAATTAATTTATTGTATAATAGTATTTGGTTTATAATTTAATTTTTAAATTGCTTTAACCTAACATTAACGGGAAATATTTTATATGTAGAACATACTTGTATTAAAAATATACCAGCCACCTCCATGAATATACACAATACCAGGAATTAGGCCTTTAGTGTTTGTTGGTTTGAATATTCTGACCAAGACACCATCAAAGTTAGCTTCTTCTTCCTTTAAAAAATAACTTTCATTTCAAAAACTGATTTTTAGGCTATTTGACCTTTCAGAAAGGTTAATTTTCTTGATGTAATTATCAGGGCATTTATTACATATTTCTTTATCTGGTCCTTAAAAAAATGTAGGCAAAATATAAAAGCAAGGAGATACGGTATGATTGCTAAGGATGCAATTTCTGTCAAATACCAAAGGAAAAGGATGTAAATTGCAAGTCACCGTTACATTTCATATTTCAATTTCAATTTAATTCCCTCAGTTTTAGTTTGTTACCCCGATTTTGTTTTTGTCCATGGATTCATGAGTTTTGAACAGCGGTATACTACTGTTGCCTTTATTTAATTCTATTATGAAACTCCAGATTGAATCCAACAGTCAAAATTTCCGATAAGCAAAGTTTAGAGAAAAAAAAATTATACAAATTAAAAAAGGAACTTTTTCTGTTTCAGGACTTGATTGATATGAAATAAAGTGTATTATCAATAATTAATTAATTGTGTCGATATTGATGTTAAAACTTAGCTTTTTATAACAAAATTACAAAATTGTGTAAAACACGTTTTGGTGTTGGAATCTATTTTCATTTAAAAACGGATTCCCGATGACAAAAGTTCGAATTGAGCATCAAACTGTATGAGCTATAACAAAGATCAAAATTGATATACATAAAATTTAGAATTGAAATGGGGAATGTGTCAAAGAGACAACAACCCGACCATAGAACAGACAACGGCAGAAGGTCACCAACAGGTCTTCAATGTAGCGAGAAATTCCCGCACCCGGAGGCGTCCTTCAGCTTTATATTAATAAAGACAAACATCAGTTAACAAAACACAATTTAAAAAAAATTGAGCACACGAACCCCTTCAAATCCCGGGGTTGACCTCAAGTGGTAAGGAATGATAAGAAGATACTGCTCTATATGAAGCATCCTTCTTGTTGCTCGTGTAAGTACATACCCGATTAGAAGTCTAATTCTTTGATCACAAAAGAGTGCGTTACATACATAATACCTCTATCCCTTGAATTTTTGGCTGGAAATAAACAAAGAAGGATATACAGCGATGAAGTGAGATCCTCATAACGTCATGGATCTTTTTCTTTGTTAGAAGAGCATAAATCGTTATCTGTAAAAACAATATAAATAAACAAGAATTAGCTGCCACCTACCACTTTATGATAGTTACGTAAACAAATGTACACATAAGGGAACAATCCACCGTTTATTCGTTTGATGTGTTTGAGCCTTTGATTTTGCTATTTGTTAAAGAATTTGTCGTTTTGAATTTTCCTCAAATTCGTTAAGGTTAAATGTATGGTACCATTTATTGCTTCTTACTTGGCTGATATAAGTTTGATTAATCAATTTTCCTATATTTTTTGAAATACTTTAAACACTTTAAAAAACAAAAATCTACCGAATTTAAATAAAGTTTAATTGTTTTTATTTGATTTTTCCGTTCTTCAAACGTGTATTGAGATTTCAAAATTAACGCGTTATGATTGGAAACAAAGTTTTGTCTGTTAAAAAAACTTTAAACAGATATAGTTTTAATGTACGTTTAGTGTCTTTCATGATACACACGTTATCATTGACGAGTTTCTGTTAATAGCAGTGTGTATAAATTAAGAAAAACATTATTCAAAAGCATTGTATTTATAATTTCGTTATGCAGTCTTATTAAAAAGTTCACTGCAACTTACAGTGTATAAGCTGGTATGATTAACTAAAATTTGATAATTTTATTTGTTCATGCTGATCACAAGACTTACCAAATCCCCCTGGATTTTCATTACAATAGATGTAAAATACAGTTTCCATGGTTCGGTTGCTTCCCTTGGTATTGGTATATAGAGATAATACAGCAACAGAAAACTTATAACAGCAGTTATCCAGCCGATCATTTCCAGAAGTTTTGAAATCTGACTCTTGAATCTCAAACTGAAAAACCGAACAAATGTACTGTCGTGAATGCATGCAGTTCTGAATGGTTTATTAAATACAGTGTAATTTGCCTAATCCGACACTTTGGGAGACCAGAAAAAAAGTCGTATTAAGTAGGGTGTCGGAATACTTAGGTCTTTCCTGCAATGATAGGCAATTTTTGGATCATGAAAATGTGTCGGTTAAAGCAGGATGTTGGAATACTCAGGTGTCGGAATAGACAGGTCTGCGTGCATCTTCAACAATGGACACTTTCCATCTTTGTAGACTAGAATATAGTTCATGACAAAAATCTCTTCTTTGTTTATCTAGTCTTGCTGATCACTTTCCCTTATTAAGGTTTCTATCTTTCCAATACAGATTTCAGATAAAAGGTAAAAATACCCCCACAAAATAATAAAACCGTTTTCAAATAAGGAGTCATCAGACGATTTAAACCATGTTATCATTATCATTTATGGATCTTGTCCTATTGATCATCTTTATTTATTTCAGTTCCTATATATCTGTGGGACTCTAAAGTGAGATGGTCACGCTAAAGTACGATGGTGTCTCACGCTAAAGTGCGATGGTGTCTCACGCTAAAGTGCGATGATGTCTCACGCTAAAGTACGATGGTGTCTCACGCTAAAGTGCGATGGTGTCTCACGCTAAAGTACGATGGTGTCTCACGCTAAAGTGCGATGATGTCTCACGCTAAAGTACGATGGTGTCTCACGCTAAAGTACGATGGTGTCTCACGCTAAAGTACGATAGTGTCTCACGCTAAAGTACGATGGTGTCTCACGCTAAAGTACGATGGTGTCTCACGCTAAAGTACGATGGTGTCTCACGCTAAAGTACGATAGTGTCTCACGCTAAAGTGCGATGGTTGTTTGTTCGCTAAAGTACGATGGTTTATCACGCTTAAGTGCGATGGACCAAAAGGGTACGGTTCGAGGGCTTTATAAAAAACGTTTAAGAACACTTAATGTAAAAAAGTCCTTTTTTATAATCTAGTATTATAATGTATACCATATGTGAAAGGCATTATAATTTAACCGTAGTCTTAAGGGAACGATTCTAAAAGACCGACCGCGTAATAATTGCTAAAATGTCATTTGTGTGTCACAGAGTACTATATAGGTGTAGGTTAACGTTCACACGTTGTAGTCTATCGCTAATGGGAACACATCCCCTTACAATCGTCCTTTTTACATTACAGATACAAAATTCGATTATTGTCGTAATATGTAACAGTTGAAGGAGAAAAGCGATGTTTGCCGAGCTTAATTTTCTCCTTTTTTTGTAGTGACTATACACCCATGTTATATTTTCCTGCAATGTACAAACTGACGTTTCAGCCGACAATTAATAATTTACGCAATAAAGATGTGTCTTTATTTTGCCGACGTTACTTTTCAATGAAAGTGAGAACATTTCAACGGGGACCGCACAATAAACTGCAACATAAACAATGATTCGAATACATCCGCTCGCTTCCAATAAAAGAAGGATACAGGATATCTATGCGAATACTACTTGGATCTATAGGGCCTTTAGTAAAACGGTCGACAGCAGGATACAAGTTCTTCTTTCAGCAACCGACACAAATACACATTTGCTTCAGTCGACAAAGCACAGTTAGGTGTTTATTAAGTCATTGACATTTGGTTGAAAAGTTCTTATGAATCAAATATTTGTTATTTGTCTTCCGGTGTGTTCATTTTTAGTTTGTATAAACGACTGTTAACGTAATAATTCATCTACGTTTCTTACGTCTATACTTTTGCAGACCATCGGACTTAAGCGTATGTAGGAATAGCACTTTAGCGTAGACTATCGCACTTTATCGTGACCATCGTTCTTTAGCGTCCCCATCGCACTTTAGAGTTATACATATCTATTAAAGGTTTTTTTTCAGATATAAGGCAAAAACGCTATAAGTGGGTAAAAAATGTCATAAAAGGGCAATAACTCCAATGAGAGGTCCTCATATTATTTCAATCGTGTTGGCTTATTTCTGATATTTTTTGCTAACTCATTCTGATATGTTATGCTAAGTTGTCTCTATATATTATAGTTTGTTAAAAAAAAGGGGGGAAATGAAAATGCAAAAAAAACTATGTAATAAAAAACCGTCACCAAAGAGAACATCTCCAATAAGGAGTCAACAGACGAATCCAACCGTGTTAACTTATTTGTAGATTTTGTCTTGCTGCTGATGTTTGCTTATTTAAGTTTCTATATATCTATTAAAGCTTTCAAATATGATGCAAACACTTAATAAATTTTTAAAAAGTGTCATTAAAGAACAATATCTCCAATGAGACGGCATCATACGATTTTAACCACGTTGACTGATTCGCAGATCTTGTCATGCTGATAATTTGTGGTGCTACTTAAAGTGTCTATCTATCTACTATAAGATAATATGCAAAACTTTAAAAAGCAGGTAAAGTTGGTCCTTTAAGAGCATAAACTCGTACTTTATGTGGCCTTTTAACTTTTTTTATTCGAGCGTCACCAATGCGTCTTTTGTAGTAAAAACGCGCAATTTACAAAATATCAATCTTTGTATCTAAGATTAGCTGTATTTGGCAAAGTTTTTGGAATTTTTTGTCTTCAATGCTTTTCATCTTCGTTCTTTATTTGGTCTTTTAACATATTTTAATTCGAGCGTCACCAACGAGTCTTTTGTAGGCCAAACGCACGTCTGGCTCAAATACAAAAAAATCAATCCTTGTATCTATGATGAGTTTATCGACAATAGATAGATTTCATCAATCCAAACATTTTTGTTCCAGCGAAATTCTTTAGTTTTCGAGATAAAAAAAACAAAACTTGCATTTTACCCCTGTGTTCGTCTTTTTTGGCAGGCAGAGTCATCAGACACATTTTTTTGTTATAATAGATACCATAACGATGAATGTAGCTAAGTTTGATTAAATTTGGAACAACATTTTGTAGAGAAGATTTTTGTAAAACTTAACGACGAAGGACGGACGCCAAGTGATGAGAAAATCTCACACTATGAAAATTAAACATGCATAATAACGTACGAAGTTAATGAGCATGAAGAACAAAAGTTCCGAAAGGATTTGCCAAGTACAGCTAAATCTATAGTTGGGATAGGAATTCATTAACATTTCGGAAAATTCTGTTTTATTATTCGAATTATGACCTTATTAATGGTAATTCATGACAGCAGTCAAGTACTAACTACTTGACTGGTGTTTCCATCGGTGAGGAAACCTGGCCCAGCATTGGCATCGACCCAGTGGTTGTAAATTAACTCATCAAACGTGTAAGTGTGCATATGTGTATAGAAGTTTATTTGTTTTCAGGTGATAGGAAGTAAATAAATGAAAACGAGAAGATTATGAAAGCCAAAGTTGGTGTGTTTCTCTCGGTTTTTGTCGGTGACCAGGATTTGTTTTAGTTGAAACGATTTATCTCTTTTGAACAGTGGTATATGTTATCATCGCCTTTATTAGAAATGTCAAATAATTCGATAATTACTCGCCCTTTCCCCCTCAATGTATATCTGTAATGCCTCAAATTTACCTGTACAACCAGTTTTCTGTCAATTGAACTATGAACTATGTGTGTTAACCCGTACGTTTATATAATCTACATTATACATATTCATGTGTATAAAAGCGATTCAATATGTGAAAAACTATTTAGGTAAATAGTGAAAATTACAAATAAATATATTGCTAAATCACTCATTTATGCTGTATCTAGACAAACATTTACGGCAAATCATTATACATAATTTCAGCTCGACATTTAAAGGAGAGAAGTGATAACGCTTGCAATTAGATACATTAACTTCAGAAAAACAAGTAACTAAAAGTGAAAAGTAAAATAACAAATAATACCGAACTCCGAGGAAAATTATAAACGGAAGTACATAAGCAAATAACAAAAAACAAAAGCTCAAACGAATGGATAACAACTGTCATATTCATGACTTGGTGCAGGAATTTGCTTATGTAGAAACTCATGCAATGACATAGGCACACCTCATTATAACTAACAGGAAAGTGCAATTGACTTTTGATTTTTGAACTCGAGTTCAGCAAGGAGAGGAACTTATTCAACAATGATAAAATGCAAAACAAGTTTATTTGATATTCTTCTTTTTCGGAAATTCTTCTATATTGCAATCATGTGGAAAAACACAATGACAACCAAAAGAGCAGGGCATATTCTGAATACAAGAAATAAACCTCGACATGTCCTAAGGATTGGTATTAATGACACTTTCTAAATTTACGGCGTTCGTGCACATAGATATTTGTACACGAAAAAACACGTAAAATTGATCAATAGATTTTATAATCTTACCAATTCTTAGCTAATTATTAATTTTTTCACAAAAATAATGATGCGTTTGTTACCATGTGCGAAAAAACCCCATTTACAATCAATAAACATTTAAAATTCGTGCAAATTCTCACAAACGTAAGAGTCACATTTTCGTATGGTAATAACATTAACAAAACCATTTTTTACTGCACAAGATGCGCATGTCGACAATAAAGGGCTTTTTAGTGATGCCCGAGGCAAATATGGTTGAAAACCCAAAACTGCCTAAAAACTGAGAATTTTAACTTGAAAAACATACCAGCTTTTCTCACCCCTTTTAGTTTAATAATTCAATATTGTATTTTTTTAAAACAAGCTTTTGTAGTGCCCACCGCAGGAACAATTTCAATTCAGGTCAATGATGTGTGTCCAGTTTTAATCTTTGAAAGAGCCTGACGTGAAAGTGAAATGTATGATATCTTTTACTTTTGAAAAAATTAAAGATTACACTTTACACTACAAACAATGTTTTCCTCAATTTTCCATCATTATAGAAATTTTTGTTTTGCATTTGGGACTGGGGTGGTTAAAATTTTTTAATTTCGGTCTTCACAATTGAAACAATCTCAGATAAACTGTGATGAAAGAGATACTCAGCCTTTCCAGACAATAGAATGAACATAATAGGAATAACGTTTTCATTTTTCAAACCAATAATGGTATAAAGCTGCTTAAAAAAAATGAGGGCACATGTTTTAATGTTCAATCAGTAAAAATTTCGTTTATCATATTTAAAAAAAATAATAATTCAGTCTGGTAAATTTGGTTATAATTTTATGTAGAAATTTCGCTCATTTTGATTCAGGTGTATTAAATTTAAAATCTAAATGTCCTTTTATGTTTCAGGTTAAAAAGCCCAAATGATCTGCGCCAAAAAATTACAATTTTTTTATTCAAAAATATTTGAAAATTTCTATCCAAAATTGTTCTATTTTCGTGCATTCAAATACATGTACTAAAGTGCATACCTTCTCAAAAATATCACTTTCATGAGTGTCTGTAAATCTTTATTATTGAAGAAGATGGTTATAAGAGATTTTTCTATGTAACATTTTATATCGAAAAACTTTATCTCCCCTTTGTTGTGAAATAGGAGAAACATGTCCATGAGATCGACAAAAAAATAATAAAAAAATCGTTTGAAAACAACATACTGATCGGTACTTGTCACACAAAAAACAAATAAAAAAAAAGTTACGTAAGTAGAAATCTCGTCGACATCAATACATCGGAATGCCCTCACGATCATCGCGATGTAACGAGTTCCTGTTAGGTGACATGCGTTGTTGTATGTATTATTTTTTCAGTGATGTGGTATGGCTAGTTTTATACACAGAATGTCTACAAACATAACATTTTGGTCAAGTTTTGAATTCATAGCTTCATGAAATAAATTTCTTCATTGTCTTCTACAACATCATGGATAAAACGTGTGCATATTATGTATCAAGATCTGTAAAATATCTTCTTACTGCCACCTGCAATAAACCATATATAATAAAATACATAAATTCTTTTTAAACATGCAATGCATCTTATGGGTTAAATTGTCATCTAAAGTGTTTTGAAGATAACACTTCTTTATAAAAAAGATATATTCTAAATTTAATACTCCATTTCAAATTCACATCAACTCACAAATAAATTATCTAAATCAATTAAAATCAAAGTGGAACATACAATTTCATTATTTTAAGTGTTTTTAAAACCTATCAGCCAATACAATTGGAGGTTTAAATGTGAAAATGCCGTACCAAACATTCGGCTTTTATCGTCATCGTTGCCTAAATTGTAGAATTATATCAACATACGATGTAGAAAAAAACCACACTCAAATTTCTACGCAATAGTTACATTACTGTGTCGGAAAAAAAAAAAGGTCACAATAATCTTATACAAAAAATATTTCTAAATAATATGGGCACGGAAAACATCACATGTCAATGGAATTCAATTATTTTCGTTATAGAATTATTGAAGCTGTTCCGTTATAGAATTATTGAAAGTGTATTTATCCTGTTCAAATAAAAAATACTCATTTATGACATATAATCACTTCCTTGCAGAATTTTGATAGAATAGAAATGTGTAATATAAGATATATGTAGAAATATAGCTAGGGATGCATGTACTTGCAAAATATGTGTATTTTATTTTCATTCTTGAGACAAGCGGAAAGGACGGAGTTTGCTATGAAGACAAGTAAGCTGTTTTAATTCCAAGTGTTCACAAGTAAAGAGAATAATTCAACATAATTGAAAAAATAAGTAGTAAAAAGCATATGAAATAATGAACATATGTGCTAAGTTTAAATTTGACTGCAATTTTATTTTTAACTACCTGGTGGTAATATAACTTTTTTAGCCATGGCGTTGTCGGTTTATTTTGGATCTATGAATCTGAACGTCTCTCTGGTATCTTTCGCCCTTCTTTAACAGGGGTTTCCTTTATCACATTTTCTCGAAAATATTTGTTCTTTTCCTTTTTTCCATTTGCACTGAATCGTAAAATCATGACGAAAACCGTATATCTTCATAACACTAAAAATAATCAAATTATAATAAACTTGTATACTAAGAAGTAAAATAACAAAAATACAGACGGAAAATTCCAAACTGAAAGTCCCTTAACAAATGGCAAAAGTAAGGAACCAAACGCAAAAAACAAATGGAAAACAACTGTTTTATTCTTCACTTAGTTACGGCATTTCCTTATGTAGAAAAACGGTGGTTTAAACATGGTTGTATAGCTAGCGTTACCTCTTACTTGTATGGCAGTAGCATATTATTCCATAATATTGACAACAGTGTGTGAGGATAACTATTAAAGATTAAGATTAAAGTTGAAGAGTTATAAGGTGGTCATATTTATAAATTTTCATCCGAGGCATAGATTACCTTAGCCGTATTTGGCACAACTTTTTGGAATTTTGGATCTTCAATTCTCTTCAACTTTGTACTTGTGACTTTGTAAAAATTTTGATATGAGCGTCACTGATGAGTCTTATGTAGACGAAACGCGCGTCTGGCGTACTTAATATTAATCCTGGTACCTTTGATAACTATTTACACCACTGGGTCGATGTCACTGCTGGTGGACGTTTCGTCCCCGAGGGTATTATCAGCCCAGTAGTGTTGACATGAATATCAATAATGTGTTCATATTTATAAATTTCCTGTTTACAAAACTTTGAATTTTTCGAAAAACTAAGGATTTTCTTATCCCAGGCATAGATTACCTTAGCCGTATTTGACACAACTTTTTGGAATTTTGAATCTTCAATGCTCTTCAACTTTGTACTTGTTTGGTTTTGTAAAAATTTTGATATGAGCGTCACTGATGGGTCTTATGTAGACGAAACGCGCGTTTGGCGTACTAAATAATCATCCTGGTACCTTTGATAACTATTAACTCAATTATGGTAAATTACCATAACCAAACACTTAAAACGAAAAAGTACGGTTGTCACATCATCACCTTTAATGGACGTCAAGTTGTTATTCCTTATTTGTAACTTAATCCTAATTCCTTCTTCATTACCTAACCGTTGCGTACTAACTTATATCGTAGCTATAATCCCGTCCCTTTTCCACGAATGTGACCTACCGAATAAAAATATTTACCGGGTTTGTAATAACATGAGAAACACGACGTGTGTCACATTGGCAGCAGGATCTGTTTATCCTTCTGGAACACCTGAGATCACCTCCAGTTTTTGGTGGGGTTCGTGTTGCTTAGTCTTAATTTTTTTTATATAAAGATAATGTACTTTCTTCCAACAAAATCTTTAAAAATGCACATGGAATAAAAATATGCAAGTAATCGTCTTTTTCTGTTTTAATAAAAACTGCATTGATCATTCTCGGATATTTTCTATTTTTTTAATAGTAACTGCTTTGTAGGAATAATATACTAAATCAGTTTCCATCTGAAAATTTCAATTTGTTTTGTATTAAAATTCTAAATATAAATGTGTATACAAATGACATTTGTGGTGTGTATTTTAATTCTTAATATCTTGTTCAAATATTGATAACGATTGGCTATGTATATTGTTGACCTACTGAAGTATTATAGATTATGTTATAGTTGTTATCTTTTGTTTCAATTTGTTTATTTCGCCATCTAAATTTATCATTACATATATTGACTTTAAACTTAATGGAGTTTTCGTTGTATTTTTTTTTAATTCGCAGCCATTATGTTATGTCGCAAGATTTAAACATCTTAATAGTGCAGCGGCGAAATCTGAAAAGACGCTTAGTTAAGGAGTTTAATGCACCCAAAGAACACACACCTGATTTTGTTTTTGAATGAAAGAATACATGTTCAACTTATATTTTAAACATGCCTAAGAAAATCGTATGGTCGAATTTCCGTAAAAATGGCTTTTTAGAGCGTTATGTAGTGTATAAAAAAAATTCACTGATACACTAAAATGATAATTATCATTACGAATCACACTATTACGGCTATTTTTTAATTTGATAATGTAAGAATATATCACTGACGATAAAAAATAATCAATAATTGTTTTAAATATATTTACCATCAACATTTTAAAAACCGTTTTACTTCAGTAGTTGTGATTAACACGATTTTTACCGGTTTCCGTTAATAACAGGATAATTATAAAACACTTTATTTGTGTTTATTTGGCATCAATATACACTTCGATATTTACTTTATACAAAACAACTTTCGTTTGTAACATTTCTTATTCGATTTACAAGAAATTTTTAATTTGAATAGAACACATTAATCTGTTACACATTTATATAATTCCGGAATTACGGTCCGGGACAAAATGACAGATCCATTTGATGTTAACTTACAAGTGGCACGGTAGTATCCAGTTCCTCTCAAAAACATTTCAACTAGGATGCACGCATCTAAAGAAGTTCAAGATTCTTTATTGAATTCTATTAATGAGGGTACACAAAGGGTTAAATCCTTTGTTGATGGTTCTTTGTCGAATGGGCAGTCTCAAAGTTTCTATAACCCGATATCAAGATCTAAACTAAAGTCTTTCGAGGATTTGACGAAAAAAAAACTAAACTAAAGTGTCGTTATGGTGACACAGTTAATGTGCATATCAACCCAGAGTTAGTTTTTAGGCGTGCCTTGGCTTTAACAAATTGTCGAGAGGATTTAACAGTTGAAAAAGTTCTGTCCTATCCAATTGGCCCAATCCGCACATCCATGTTCCATGACGCAAGACTTGCAAGGCAGATTTAGCTCACATACTGGAACAGGATGTAGTAGTTTGTCAAATCCTTCCAATATTTGATATATCCCGAACCACCCATATAAGAGATGGCATGGCATTATTGCAATCTATCAATGCAAAAAGGTTTAAAACATTTGGGGAATTGGCTTTAGATTTTGTCCGCAATCAGGTTGCTTGCTTTCAATATGCTTCAGTGGTTGCTGACATTTTTGATAGATATGACATTCAAAATTCCATTAAAAACTCTGAACGGGAACGTCGATCAAAGTCATTTTCAATCCAAAAGTGTTTCAAGTAATCGAAGGAAGAATCATTACAGACTCGAAAACATTTCTTAGTTCAGCAGTCACTTATAAAGTTTCTTGGTGAATTCACTTTGCAATATATGAAAGAAAATAGTTGTCTAATGGATGGACAAAAACTGTACCTTGCTGGATCATTTCCCAATCCAGAAATAGTGAAAATAATAAGTCCCAATGGTATAACAGATTGTAGTGAATTTTCAAGTACACAAGAAGAGGCAGGTACACGTATTATTCTGCATGCATTGAATGCTGACAAACTGTACAGGGAAAACGGTGTAAACGGTCGCATTATTGTAAAGTCTACGAATACGGCCGTGCTAGTACTTTTAATACATTATTTCCCACAGATGACTCATATATCTGAATTGTGGTTTCAAACAGGAATGATCACTAACACTAAGGATTGTCGGCGTTACATTCCTGTTCAAGAGCTGTGTGGGTCGTTAAATTCAGTTTTGTGTAAAATCCTACCAGCTGCATATGTTATTACAGGATGTGATACTAAATCGTCTTTATTTGGCATAGGCAAGAAACCCATGCTAAAGGCACTAAAAGAAACGCCTGTTCATTTCAATGACTTGTCCCATATATCTTTATTAGATATAGAAGATTCGGTAGCCGTCAGTCGGAAACTCGTAACTAGGCTTTATGATCCTAAAGGAAAGTCCAAATGCTGCCATAATAATCTGAACAGTTTCCGGGTGAAATTAGCCACATGTAAAGATTCTAGCTTGGTCCAGCTCCCTCCTTGTGAAGCATCTTTCAAACAGCACGTCCTTAGGTCTTCTTTCCAAACCAAAATCTGGATGACTGCACATATCGCCAAGTCTGCTATCGGATCGCCTCTACAGTTTGGTTGGAAAGAAGGAAAGTGTGGTCTTGAACCTGTCTTGTTTGAAGGTCAAATGTCATCTGACTTCCTTCAAGATTTGGTGTGCACATGCAAAGGAAAATCAGTTTGCAGTAAAAGTTGTGTGTGTTTTGAACAGAATTTGTCCTGTACTGAACTTTGTCAATGTCAAGCATCATACCTTTGTAAAAACATCAATACACACCTGGCAGATATAGATGATGATTATGCTTGATTACCTGACCTATTTACTTCTTAATAATGCTAATTCATATATAAACTTGTTTTGCTTTTAGTTTTTGTCCATTTTTTCTGTTGATTACATATACGTTTAGTTTACTTTGACACTGAAGCTATTTCCGTTTATTATGATAGGACGATCGGGCATTCCTAATGTTAAAAAACGTAAAAAAAAAAAACGTTGATATGATGCTAACATATTTTATAAACCTTATATGAATACATTTTGATTGTATAACAAAAATATTAATGACAGCTTTTGTCTGCCAAAAAAATATCAAAAATTTACTGAAATAACCACCATGACCATTGAAACTGAAATCAATGAAATTAACTTTTATCCCTCTATACCTGACTTTAAACTTTTGTATAGTAGCAAGTCGTCTTTAGACTTCATTTTTATGGTGAAAAAAATATTACCAAAGTTCAAGGTCATCCTTGTTAGGAAACTAAATGAAGTCATAAATAAACAAAATGTATCATATAACGAAAAACGTCAATTTTAACGTTAAAAATGACGTATTTAGAAAAGTATAATATATTTAATGTGTTCGTTAATTGATTTTGTGTATTTTATCATTTTGGAGAAGACATTACTAAGTTATGAAACTTGGGTCTGATCCACTTTTCATTTTAAACAATACATATGTTTAAACTAAGGCATGTAACAACACTTGGCTAACCATTATTTCCATTTAGAATAGTAAATGGTGTTACAGTGCTTGCAGAAAAATGTTGCCATGACTACCATAAAAGTCCTGAAGGCGTTTGTTCAGGTAAGAAAATATCATATTTTAAATTTTTGATTGCATTTACAGTTTACAGACAAAGGTTTAGAATTCAAGCCGAGAAAAAGTGATATGAATATGATAAATTGTGACGAGCTTTTTGAAGAAAATTCTTTTTTTACTTGTCCATTGATTGATAACGTAAGTGTTTGTCAGTTTTTATTTTTTTATTTTTTAATTTGTCTTGGAGTTCAGTATTTTGTTCTACCTTTTTTTTTACAACAACCAATTAAAGGTTCAGACGGGTAAATCCCCCTTCATAAATTCGTCCAAATTT
The DNA here is from genome assembly GCF_963676685.1 of Mytilus edulis. Taxonomy (NCBI): domain Eukaryota; kingdom Metazoa; phylum Mollusca; class Bivalvia; order Mytilida; family Mytilidae; genus Mytilus; species Mytilus edulis. The sequence goes on along the minus strand of NC_092346.1, from coordinate 78,268,188 downwards.
AACAACTTTCTAAAGTATATACATAGCTAAATAAGCGGAAGTCAAAAAGTAGGTTTGGTTTGCCTGCAGTTACCTATCATTTGATAAAGATAACAAACAAATTAAAAAGATCTCCAAACAAACACACATCTAGCTATTCTACACCAAATCAATATATTATAATGTAAATGATAAACTATACAGAACGTGTTGCTCTTTGAAGTAACCGTGAGCACATCGATATATACTATACTATCTCCTCAGTTTGTAAAGATAGTAATAGAAAAGGGAAAATCAAAATAAAACGGAATAGAGATACAAATCTTTTTTAGGTGAGAAAAAAATACACATACAAAGACTGAAGTGATAAAAGCAGTACATGAACAACTCAGACAAATGCAAAAATAGGGGAAAGCTATATTTTGAACAACGATATTTTGTTTGTCTGGACGAAGTTCTAGTTTACGTTATGGTAAATGACTAATATGAAACATTCGCGTGAAAGTTTGTTTAGATAAAGATCTTCTTAACCAAAAAATGACATAAAAAATTTCAGAATAAATAAACTCTGGTTAATCTCACCAGCAACAATACAAATGATAGCGTTTTTGATCTGCACATACGCAGGTTTCATTTTCATTGTCTTTTTGTAGAATGTCCAATAGGGTTTTATGGTGAAAACTGTTTATATAAGTGCACCATTCCGTTCTTCGGCAGACTCTGTACAAACAGATGTTACTGCGAAAGGTAAGATATTCTGCTTTATATATAAATAAAGGCAACAGTAGTATACCGCTGTTTAAAATTCATAAATCGATAGAAAAAAACAAATCCGGGTTACAAACTAAAACTGAGGGAACGCATTAAATATAAGAGGAGAACAACGACACAACATTAAAATGTAACACACAACGACACAACATTAAAATGTAACACACACAGAAACGAACTAAGCATTAGACAAAATCCGACGAGAATAAAAAAAATATGACAACGAAATATATATATCATATCGATTGACGCATTGCACAGCAAAATTATACAGCGAAAAAGTTGAAAGAGAAGATCAAGATATAAAGGGGACAATAACATAATATATCGAAAAAAACCAGATTAAACATGACCAAAAGAAAATCAAAGCTTGGCAGAAAGTCCACACAGCACTACAAAAAAAACCTCAAACAACCATTCTAGCAATAGAAACGCTACCTGTAATCAGGGATAGCAAGCTAGTCGATGAATATAAACAACAATAAAGAAGACACAGTCAGATAAATCATAGAACTGAAAACACTCAAAAAGTAAAGCAAATCTACTATATAGATGAAGGGCATTCCTTAGTTCAAAATGATTTAGAAATTTTATGCAAGTAAATTTAGATAAAACTATACCCGTTTTTCCATGCCGAACCCGAAGCACTGGCTATCCGGTCGATGATGCCATTGGAGACTGATAGTCTACTACTAAAGATATCGACGAAGTGATGTAATGACATTAACTGTATCAATATTACTGTACCATTTGCACATTTTGACAATGTCTCTTCAGTGATTCTTAATGTCAAAATATTTGAAATTCCCAAACCTAATATAAACATTGAACGCTTTTAAAACCAAACGAGACAAAAATAAATAATAAAAACAAATCTGGACGAGGATCGAACGCTGTATATGAGCGAGATACATTTCTTGATTTAAAATTATTTCGAAATTTTATAACAGCTTATTTAAAAAAAAATCAATATCCGTATTTTCTCGCAATTACGGAAGCACGGAAGTATAAAAGAGGGACGAAAGATACCAGAGGAACAGTGAAATAAAGGCAACAGTAGTATACCGCTGTTCAAACTCATAAATCCAAGGACAAAAAACAAAATCGGGGTAACAAACTAAAACTGACGGAAACGCATAAATATAAGAGGAGAACAACGACACAACACTACAATGTAACTAACACACACAGAAACGGACCAAGCATCAGACAAAATCCCACGAAAATAACAAATATAACATCAAAACCAAGTACATGAATTTTGGATAGACAAGTATCGTGACACGTCTTATCGCAATGTCAATTAACACTCAAAAATAAGAGAAAACAAACGACGCAACGTTAAACTGTAACACACACAGAAACGAACTATAATATAACAATGGCCATATTCCTGACTTGGTACAGGACATTTTTAAAGGAAAAAATGATGGGTTGAACCTGGTTTTGTGGCATGCCAAACCTCGCACTTTAATGGCAATGTTAAATATAACATAGAAATGACAACATAATATTACAGGACTACAATACAGATAAATAGGAAAACGTATTAGACAAAGAAACACATGATTAATGAATAACAAAAAGCATCAGGTTTAAAATTTAATACGCCAAAAACGCGCCTCGTCCACACAAGACTCACCAGTGACGCCCAGATATAAAAGATCGAAAGCGAAAAAAAGTACAAAGTTGTACAGCACTGAAGATCAAAAGTTGAAAAAGGTTGTGTCAAATACGGCTAAGTTTGTATGCTTGGGATAAGAACATCCTTAATTTTTTAGAACAATTAATGCTATTGCAAACAGTAAATTTTATCAAATGAATATAACAGATATACATAATGATACTGAAGTATTAACTCATTACATAACTCATAAAACGAAAATAATCTGACAACGCCATGGCTAAAAATGAAAAGGACAAACAGACAAACAATAGTACACACGACACAACATAGAATACTAAATAATAAACAACACGAACCAATGCACAGTCCGCTAGCAGAGGTAGTAATAACATTAACTGTTACGGTATCAACTTTATGTTACCAGATGTGCATTTAGACAAATTATGTCTCTTCAGAGATATTCGAAACCAAAAGAAACCAAAATCATTTAATATGAGATTTACTGTAATAGTGACAGTCAGAGATTTATGTTAAGCAACAAGATATGCATGTTTTTACTACCAGCAAGGAATATAATTTGTAAATATAAGCGTGATTTTTTTTATTGTTATTTGGTATGTTTGTGTGATGATCTTGTTGGTGTTCAAACTACAGTGCATTTATACGCTATAATAAGACATAACACATAAGTATATGAAATGTATGACATTGTGTTTATGTTAGTATATATTATTGTTTAGGGGCAGCTGAATCGCGCCTCCGGTCGAGAGATTTTCCCGCAGCGTTTAAGAGCCATTGGTGCCTTTGCATTATTTGATGCACTTTGGTCGGGTTGTTGTCTCTTTGACACGTTTCCCTTTGCATTCTTTTTTCCATCTAAGATATATGGCACTATATTTGGATTACGTTGGAATATTCGGTCTTCTTTTCGTAATTGATTTCATAACCCCTCCCCTTTCGAAATCTATCGACAAACGACTCGTGTTTGTGTTTAAATAGATATATATATATACTTTCAAACTTCCGAATGTCTCTTTCAAAATTTAAGAAAAACATGCACACATATTAACAGTATGTCTAATTGTGTATACTTTCCATCGTTTCTGTAATACTTTGCCTGTAGAAAATTCCAAAATCACGCCATACTATGGTAAAATAACAAATACATGATAAAATTTTCATCTTATTTTCATTAAAACATTTTTTTTAAATACAAATGGATACTTTAATATGATAGATATCTGTTAAGTACCAGTTCTTTTCCTTACAAGGAACTTGCAAATAATAAATCTATTGTTCCTCGCAAATTTTGAATTTTAACGCTAATATCCAAATATTTTAAACTATCACAAGTAATGACAGAGATGTATTTTCAAATGCATTTATTCAAGTGTTAAAGCTAAATGGATTTTCTATATAAAAACGTTTCCCAAATATTTTCCATAACGCTTTAAGTCAAACTTGCATTTGACTTATTACTTTTTTTCTCAGCGATATACTTAAAATAATCAAAGGAAAATCACCGAAACGCTAACTATGACAGATTAAAATTGCTATAACAAGGCATTTTTTTTCTCAAAGTGTTTTTGGGACTCCATTCACTCAGAATATTTCTTACTTGCAGTATTTCAGTGAAATAGCATTCAATTTTGAAAAGAGAGTACATATACATGGAAAATGCATATGAAGTTCACCTATATAAAGATCATACCATTATTTTTTTTACAATTAAATGTCTTTGTTAAATTGATTTTTTTCCAGAACTTTTAAAGAAAAACACTTTTATTTTAAATAAGGAAATAATTGGCATGCAATGTATTTTATTTTTAGTATAAGACAATAAACTTACTAGGCAGCAAACAGGTCAATTTCTCAAATTACTGTTTTACATTAATAATCAGTAGCAAAGAAGTAGCCATATGCTTTCCAGATATATTATATATGAACACCAAATTACAGAAAAGAATAAAACATGAGATCCCACAAGATATTTTTTCAGAATTGACCCCGGAGAAAATTCTATAATATAATGCAGGATTAATTCTATAAAAAAGTAAAATTCAAGGAAAGTACTCTTTGTCCAATTTAAACAATAGTCTATCAGACCCGATGTAACATTCAACATTTATCACATTTTGACGGTTTCACAGCACAGGTGTCTGTTTTCAACACAAATACTTTTTTCATTATATCCTCGAAATTTCGTCTTAAATTTAGTGATATTTTCGATAGTAAAGTTTTGATTGAATTTGGATTGACTGGAGACGATTTATATGTTGCTGCATCCGGTCTTACTCCTAAGAGTTGAAGCAGTTACCTTACTACTTGTTTGTTAACTACTTAATTGATTTGTGTGATTTGGACATTGGTAATCCACTATTGCCTTGATTTGTACACCAACCAAAATAACCATATCAATTAACAGAAGTATCCAACGTTACTTAATATCACATTTAAATTTGGAAAAATGAAATATTTAGGCATATGTAACTAAATGAGACAAGTAATTTTGAATTGAACATATTTCTTAGATATATTTACTCGATATGTTTTAGGTGTCATTATATGTATGGTTGCGATGTAGTAACAACAACAGATCGGTAGTGTATTCTTATTATATAATCAAAATATTTGAGAAAGGGAAGAAGATGCAATGGATGCAATCATAAGTCTAAAAGAGACTGTCGAAAAGGAAAATAAGTACAAAGAACAAATAATAGTACACAACACTTTCAAATACATTATTTTGCTATGTACTAGTAACAGCTTTTCAACATTTTTTCATTGGACATACCATTACCTTTAAATACTCTTTCAACCATCTAAGTGAATTTCAGGTCGACTCCTGAATAGGAAAAAATGTTTCTGTAAACTAAAAGCATACAGGAATGACCAGAATAGCTAGGTTATTACTTATATTTTATGTTTATTGTCCTAAAAAATACCATCCTTCTCTAAAACTGATATCAGAATTGTATACTCTAAGTATTTAGTAGAAATTTATTCATGTGTCATGAAAAAAATGAAGAGTCGATTTCAAATTGTAGGTTTCTATTCTAGTTTTAGCTTATCGAGTGAACAAAGGAAAGCAACTCTGAAAGAAAGACAGTTAGTTATTTCAGAAGGTAATGTGTATTTTCTTATTATAGAGGTTGAATGTTCCATTGTAAATTGATTTGATATGTATTATATTTTTGCAGGGCTAGGCCACTTTGTTTATATTTTCTGTGAATGTAAATAAAAGATATTGCATGTCAAAGGTTCAATCTGAAGGGATAGAGTACATTAATTTCTGATCATTTAAAAAATGTAAAGTTACCAATCTAATAATGAAAATGTGTAAATTAATCATTTCCTCCATAAGATTAAATGAAGATTTCCTTCAATATATTAATGTTTTTTAATATTCAATTGATTTAAGAGCCATAACGTTTTGTTACAATGTAGAAAAAGATAAAAAAAAAAAAAAAAGAAAGAATGAAATCTTTATATCTATTTCAGAAACTACAATTAGATGGGATAATGATGTTTCTTCAATAAAACATGAAAGAGGTAAGTTTTACCAAGGAATATGCCACTTTTTATAAGATTTTTTTATTTAACGTAATATTCAATATGTTTTTTAAAACCGATCTATTTGGTATACAATTACTCAAGACCTCCCAATATCTAGTAAGAGAGGGACAAAAGATACCAGAGGGACAGTCAAACTCATAAATCGAAAATAAATTGACAACGTCATAGCTAAAATGTAAAGGACAAACAGACAAACAATAGTACACATGACACAACATAGAAAACTAGAGAATAAACAACACGAAACCCACCAAAAACAAGGGGTGTTGTCAGGTGCTCCGGAAGAGTAAGCAGATCCTGCTCCACATGTGGTACACTTCGTTTTGCTCATGTTATAACAAATTCGGTAAGTCAAATTCATGAAAGGGAGGGGATTGTAATTATGTCGTGAGGAACATATCCGATATCATCTGTGAAACGGTTATTCCATAACGGTCAACCGACTCGTGATTGTGTCCGTAAAATTCACGAAGGGATGATTTCAACTTCACCATTTGGAACTCTCGGTTTGATAGCTTCCTTGTGAGCAGCAACCCTATATCAAGGAAATCATGATAGGAAATGCAAGCCCGGAACTATCGTATTATTTGGGAGATATAAACCTTGTATGCAGGTGTTGCTGGAATGTTGCTACTTAGAAATGAAAAAGTTCACAATTGGAAAGCTATAATCATCTCTTTTCTCGTAAAGTTTTGATTTCAAAATTGTCAATTTCTAGATGTAAGCCAAGATATGAGGCCGACTTAACTGTATATGTTGTATCCTTTATCTCTATTTCGGTGGGATAAATAAAGGCAACAAAAGTATACCGCTGTTCGAAACTCATAAATCGATAGAGAGAAAAAAAAGAAATCCGGGCTACAAACTAAAACTGAGGAAAACGCATCAAATACAAGAGAACAACGACACAGCAGAAACACAACATTAAAATGTAACACACACAGAAAAGATCTATAATATAACAATGGCCATTTTCCTGACTTGGTACAGGACATTTGAAGAACAAAATGGTGGGTTGAACCTGGTGTTGTGGCATGCCAAACCTCCCGCTTTTATGGCAATGTTAAATATAACATAAAAATGGCAACATAGTCATAATATTAAAATGACAACATAGTCATAATATTAAAATGACATAGTCATAATATTAAAATGACATAGTCATAATATTAAAATGACATAGTCATAATATTTAAATGACAACATAGTCATGATATTAAAATGACGACATAGTCATAGATGCTTTCAACATAGTCACCAAATTTTCAATTATTTTGTGAACGGACATCATCTTTGTACAAGAAAATGGACTGCCTTTGTAAAAAGTATTGGATAGGGATAGACATTTTGACTTCGAACAGGTCACCTACGGAATACTTAAAAATTTGTTACAAGGGTTCTTTATGTGCAGAGAGCGATGCGTTCTCTCTACACGAGGCATCGGATTTATCGTCCCTATTTTTACCGGACTTGGCTGTACTTGTATATTTCGCACAGAATAACGGACCCCACACTTTGGCAAGGGTTTGTCGAACAATCGTTGATGGTAAACTAAAATCGTTCATCAATTTCAAGAAGATATCATAAAATCCGATTTATGTTTGGATTCGTCATATCTAAATTTAATAAGGCATGTTTGTGTTTACACGTGGTTCCTTAATGTGTTATTGCTATTCTTAATGCCCGCGTCACACTTTCCCGATTTTTACGCCGATGGCAACACGATTATGTAAATTTTCAAAATCGGGACTGATCGTATCCAGATCAGGCTATTCGTAGTGCCATCTTTAACCATCGTAGAACCATCAGCCACTTTTTCTAGCCTTCGGGGACAACTTCGGGAAGGGTTCTAATTTTTTTAACATGTTAAAAAAATCCCCGAAGGTGCGTCCGATGTTGAGGGTTCGTATTGAGTTCGTATCACCATCCTCACCATCGAAATGTCACCGGGAATGCATCTTTGAACATCGTATTGCATTCGTGTTTCCATCGTTTCCATCGGGCAGTTTTAACATTACGATGTCTACACGAATGAATCACGAAGCTATCCGAAGGTCTTACGATGGCAAAACGACTTCGTGAAGACCTCGTAATTCCGTCGTGTTGCCATCGAATAAAAGTACGAAGGCGACAAGATGGAACTACGACGGCAATAAATCCAGCTAAATGTAAGTTAATGTTCGCGCTAAAATACATTTAAAGTGCCATGCGCGATATGCACTGGTCAGTCTAACACGACAGTTATGCCCGCGTCACACTGTCCCGATTTTTACGCCGATGGCAACACGATTATGAAAATTTTCAAAATCGGGACTGATCGAATCCAGATCGGGCTATTCGTAGTGCCATCTTTAACCATCGTAGAACCAGCGGCCACTTTTTCTAACCTTCGGGGACAACTTCGGGAAGGGTTCTAAATTTTTTAACATGTTAAAAAATCCCCGAAGGTGCGTCCGATGTTGAGGGTTCGTATTGAGTTCGTATCACCATCCTCACCATCGTAATGTCACCCGGAATGCATCTTTGAACATCGTATTGCATTCGTGTTTCCATCGTTTCCATCGGGCAGTTTTGGCATTACGATGTCTACACGAATGAATCACGAAGCTACCCGAAGGTCTTACGATGGCAACATGACTTCGTGAAGACCTCGTAATCCCGTCGTGTTGCCATCGAATAAAAGTACGAAGGCGACAAGATGGAACTACGACGGCAATAAATCCAGCTAAATGTAAGTTAATTTTCGCGCTAAAATACATTTAAAGTGCCATGCGATATGCACTGGTCAGTCTAATACGACAGTTAAGAAAGACGTTCACAAAACATGGAGCTCATATCATATGATTCTATGAGAACAAGAAAGGCGACAGCGTTGTTTCTATTAATTCAAACGGAACAAGAGCAGCTATATTACAGGCTCCGGATTTACTTTTACAAGTAAAATATTATTTTTTGTCAATTTTTCATATCAAGTAGCATAATGAAAATCATAAACGCGCCTCGTACACCAACACTGCAGGTACACGTATATAGGGAAACCAACTTTTTCTTCATTATTCTGATTTTTTATGTATCGTCTGAGTTGTCACACGAATGTTTACTCCATAACCATTTTGTTTTCTATATGTCATATTTTGCCGCATTTGTTGCTTTCCCAACATCCTTCCGTTTGTCTATATTATTATGATATTCTCCTGGAAACCTATTACCTTACCTTTAAGATAGATCAGTAAACAGGGGCATAATTATGGGTGATTATTCAGACTAGTGCACACATTTTACAGTTCAAACAAGGCAATGCCGAGTGTGGCATCCCCTCGTATGTAACATATTGGGGACAAATATGGACACTATATTTGTATATGACACATGCAGAAAATGGTAAATTGAATATGCATATTTGATACATAAACTATTTTTTTAGAAATCAACCAAAACATTCAGTAACTGGAAATACCTTTAATATTGTCTTTAGAACCAGCAGGTAAACAAATGAGGAACCAATTTCCTGTGTATTATGCTATTTCAAGGAGAAAAAACAAGTCCATCTGCATGACCTTGACCTTTGGCCTTGAACGTAAAAAATGTCAGATCATTACAAGGAGGAACAATATACCAAATGTGGTTAAAATCTTTTGAAGCATATTGGTTTTAGAATGTCCACAAGGGTGATATTGTCTTGTATTACAACTGCCACTGTGACCTTGACCTTTGAACTTTAAAGTCAATAGCGCTCAAGATATTCTTAACGAGTAACACCATACCAAGTTTTGAGCATTTTGGTTCTAGAGTGTCCATACCAATTTTATCTACACGCAACTTACGGCATATCATTTAAATGCATCGTAAGCTGTCTTTTAGACATCGTATGGCCATCGAGCCACCATCGTAATCCATAGTGTAGCCTTCGTAATCCATCGTGTAGCCTTCGTGATCCATCGTGTAGGCTTCGGCTGAGATATGAAGCTTAAATACCCGTCTTCGGTTAACCTTCGTATGTCCATCTTTTGCTATCGTATATAATTTCGGCCCCATCGTATAGACTTCGTTATTCATCGTACTTGCTTCGGTCACTTTTTGGTATTTTAACGAGATCGGGACCAACTTCGTACGAACTTACAATTTTCGCATTCGGGTTACCATCGTATATAAAAATCGGGAGAGTGTGACGCGGGCATTAAGAAAGACGTTCACAAAACATGGAGCTCATATCATAATTATGATTATATGAGAACAAGAAAGGCGACAGCGTTGTTTTTATTAATTCAAATGGAACAAGAAGAGCAGCTATTACAGGCTCAGGTTTTAATTTTACAAGTAAAATATTATTTTTTGTCAATTTTTCATATCAAGAAATATAATGAAAATCATAAACGCAGGTACACGGATATAGGGAAACCAACTTTTTTCTTCATTATTCTGATTTTTTATGTATCGTCTGAGTTGTTGTCACACGAATGTTTACTCCATAACCATTTTGTTTTCTATATGTCATATTTTGCCGCATTTGTTGCTTTCCCCACATCCTTCCTTTTGTCTATATTATTATGATATTCTCTTTGAAAGAGCTCTTTTTGAATAAAAGGGAACAACGAACCCATTACCTTACCTTTAAGATAGATTAGTAAATTAAAATGCATCGTAAGCCAGTGGCGGATCCAGGGGGGGGGGGGGGGGGGGGTCCGGTTTGGAACCCCCCCTTTTTTTGGCCGATCAATGCCTTTGAATGGGGACATATAGTTGGAACCCCCCTTTGTCCTGGGTTGGGAATCCCCCCCCTATTAAAATTGCTGAATCCGCCCCTGTAAGCTGTACACGACGTCTTTTAGACATCGTATGGCCATCGCGCCATCATCGTAATCCATCGTGTAGCCTTCGTAATCCATCGTGTAGCCTTCGTGATCCATCGTGTAGGCTTCGGCTGAGATATGAAGCTTAAATATCCGTCTTCGGTTAACCTTCGTATGTCCATCTTTTGCTATCGTATATAATTTCGGCACCATCGTATAGACTTCGTTATTCATCGTACTTGCTTCGGTCACTTTTTGGTATTTTAACGAGATCGGGACCAACTTCGTACGAACTTATAATTTTCGCATTCGGGTGTCCATCGTATATAAAAATCGGGACAGTGTGACGCGGGCATAATTGAACTCCGCATATATAAGATTTCGATTGATATTCATGCATTCACGTTTTTTGAAATCTCAATGCTGCGATACAGGTTACCAAAAATAACATCGTTATGCCATATTTTAGAAAGCACTACAACGACAGGTTTCTTTTCCGGACTAAAGGCACACTTGTAAATTCTGGATTAAAATATGATTTTGCATTCGTAGTATTCCATGTTGATCTTTTCTTATCATGAATATTGAATGCTCCGAAAAACCTCTTACGAACTGACATCTTCAAACCTGTAACACAAAACAAACAGTATAATAACCAGTGAGCCGATAACAATATATTTGATTGTGTTTTAAAAAAAATGTTACAATCAAAAGTTCATATATATTGAACTAGATAACTAAACTATTAATAGGTTGTTTTACAACCGTTACTTTGTAACTAGTTTTTTTTTAAGTTATACATTCAAATGTGTAAACTGATACTGTATAATCATTATTATTTCAAAGATGCACATTTTCGGTAGATTTCGTGGGTTATTGTAAACCACGTTTTTGTTTAAGTTTTCAACCAAATAAACATTTTCTATATGCATGTATGCCAAACCACGAAATCAAATATCCATGGAAGTACAATATTTCCTGAATCCACGAATATTGGTATCCATAAAAAAATGAATCCAAGGTACGTTAATTTTCCAATGTGTAAAGTCTTAATATCAACCGAGAACTATGCACTAAAGCATGTAAAATAACGATTGGTGCACAGTGATGGAAGTATCACATAAATAATTATAGCATTTCTATATAACAATTTTCAGAATGACAAAAAAAAGTGTAAATCTAAATAAATGTACATATGATATGCCCTTTAAATTTTTATTTCAGAGCCCAACGATGCTGTTGCTACTCTGAAGCAAGTGATAATAATTACAGCAGTATCGTCAGCATGTACAACCGTGTTCCTGATAATGATTTTCATTTTTACTTTGATAACGAAACGATTTCTATGTAAACAGCAGCGAGTTGGTCGTGAGGTGATTTCTATTGAAGCCATCTCCACTGGTAGTGAAACAAATGATCAGCAATCAGTTTTCCAAGAACAATCCATCGTTATACAGAGAAATCACATTCCTGATTCTCAATATGAAACAATTGACGAATTAAACATGATAGAAAATTCAAACATTATAACAAGTCAGGAAGAATCAGATGAACGCAACACTCACATATCAAATTCAAGCGGTGACAGCAAGACATCTAATGCCAGTGAATTTGTGTCTGAGGATACTGAAGGTTATCTCCATCCATATAATACTCTAGTGGAAAATTGGCAAAATAAAGGTTATAAGTACAGCCCATGTACTGTCAAGACAGACAAACAAGACACTTCATCATTATTCCTGAAAACAAATGGCAATCAATGGGAATGATAAAAAAATTCTGTTTTGTTTTTCACAATGATTGATATACATATGACATTGTATACCATTGATGAACTATATAATGTAGATATTTTTGCTGACGGTCAAGATAAAAACAATGCGTCATGATGAAATGGAAAATCATCTTTACTGCATATAAAATCAACAATTAAGAAAACTATCTAATCTTTTACTCGGTGCATTTGTTCTTTGACTTTTTATAAAAGGAGTAGAGGCTATAATGACATAGAATGGTTTAAGATTTACAAAATAATAAAAATGCAAACAGCGTAGATTTTTCTTTATAAATTATTAGTATATGAGTCAATGTTTAAGAAAATGGTTTTTTTATAACCAAAAAAAAGGTTCAATGAAGTTACAATAATAGCTGCAAATGACCCCATAATTGGACAAATATGCAAAAATATAGAAATTTTGATGTTTTTTTTTCTACATTTTGACCAACGCATAATGCTTGCACCAATTAGAAAATTTGAATACTTTGACAAGTTCATACATCAAACTTCATATACAAAATTGTTTTGTTGCAAGGTTGGCATTTTCCCAACAAAATACACCGTCTTATCCCAATAAGTAGAAAGAACTCAAAAGCACTTGCGTGTGAACAACACCTTCTCTTTGCCTATTGTAATGATCATATAATAGACATCATTGAATACTTTTTTTTTTTCTATTTTTCTTATTTCTTTCAACTTTTTTTTATAGAAGGCGAGGAAACCCTCCATGAAAAAGAAGGTACACCCATAAAGAGTGACAGAATGTCTTTCCAGCTATTATTCATTGCTCCATAATGCACAAACAAATCAATTGGTCTAGATATATTACGCCATATTTGTTCTAGCAGTTATGTAACTTTGTGGTTCTTTTAGTTAAATAAAGCGATATTTCTTGAATTATTCAATAGCTTTTTTTAAAATTTGATGACAGGGTATTATATCCCTTCCTATTCTTAATCACTTTTTTACAAATGTATGTGATGAGGCAGAAAAAAGGAAAATAACAAAAAATACCAAACTCACAGGATAATTAGAAAGAAAAAGTCCTTAATACATTGGCAAAATCAAAAGCTCAAACACCTACAACGAATGCAACACAACTGTCATGGTCAGACTACAGAATGACAACATGTGTATAAGAACTTCAATTGATCTATTTAATTACATGTTTATTTAAGAATGTGCAGACATGTGAGAGTTGCTGATCTGTCAATTATAATTACTGTAACAGATGATACGGCAATAAAGTGAGGTGAACTTTATAACAAATGGAAACGCCATTTTTCAATCTCTCAAGAACCATAACTCCTGAACGGTAAAAGTCAAAATCGTCATTATTGAACTTGACCTCCATTTTGTCATCAGTAACAACATATTAAAATTTGAAAAGCTTTGGTGGAACAGTTCATGAGTAAATGCACGGACACGACTGGAAACGCCATTTTTCAATCTCTCAAGAACCATAACTCCTGAACGGTAAAGGTCAAAATCGTCATTATTGAACTTGACCTCCATTTTGTCATCAGTAACAACATATTAAAATTTGGGAAGCTTTGATGAACAGTTCATGTGTAAATGCACGGACATGACTGGAAACACCATTTTTCAATCTTTCAAGAACCATAACTCCTGAACGGTAAAAGTGAAAATCGTCATTATTGTCAGTAACAACATATTTAAAAAAAAGCTTTGGTGGAACGGTTCATGAGTAAATGCACGGCGTACATCCCCAAATCAATAACCGGCATTTTTGTCACAAAAATCCGGTCAAAAATGCCAGTACCGAGTAAGAAATATGACAGTTGTTATCCATTCGTTTGGTGTGTTTTATCCTTTGATTTTACCATTTGATAAGGGACTTTCTGTTTTGAATTTTCATCGGAGTTCAGTATTTTTGTGATTTTACTTCTTAGTAGTATTGTATGTAAATAAGCAGTTTTAAGACCATTGCTTAAATTCAAATTGTTTTTGGTAACATCTTACAAATTTCTCAATTGGTTTTGGAAGCAAAGCTAATCAAATAAGGGTTTAATAAACAATGTCGTAATCAAATAACTAAGTATCAAAATGATTGTTCACATATATATGATTTAGCAAATTTTATGATGAACGCACCGAAATAATATATATCCGATATGCTCGCAACGCAGGCATGGAAGACTTTCTTTATTGATAACAATGAAACTAACTTGTACCAGAGATGAATCATACTGTCCTCGTTCAGATTGATTCGACAAAATCTGACCTGTACTTTTGAATCTCCTTTTTTATACAAATTAGACCGTTGTTTTTCCTGTTTGAATGGTTTAACACTAGTAATGTTTTGTTCCTATATAGCGTGGTGTTCGTTGTGAGCCAAGGCGCCGTATTTAAGGCCCTAATTTGATATATAATGGTTTACTTTAAACAAATTATTACTCTGATGGAAAGTTCGAACTCATGCACCATCTTCTTATATCTATAAATCTTTAAAATTTCCCCTTATAAGTAGCTACTTTCCAGTCCTCCAACTGAACGATCTAAATTTATAAATATAGAAAAGATATATACACATTTCTAACGTCAAAAGACATTTACATCTTATTTATTTGTGTTTTTAACAAATTTTTATAGTACTCATTGAAGAAATTAATTTATAACAAGCGATACGGATTGTTATTTTGCACCAAGAAATGTTCGCGTATTTATACGATCGATTACTAGGCAAAAACGAAAGTCAAATCACTGTGGCAACAATACATCGGAATGCCCTCACGGTCATCGCGATGTAAAAGATCGTCCACGCGGCGAGCTGATTATGTTCATAGAGATATCGATTTACCAACGGGAAAAGTCTTTGATATCCAAAAAGAACTGTTTTCCTTCTCAATATTTTTTTCTATGTTAATAATGAATACATTTTCTGTTTGACAAGATTTTTGATTTTCGTTGTATCTGAAGTTGTCCAATTTATAGTCTGAGGCTACCTCAGTTGGTATCTTCAAAGTTCGCGACATCAGTATTTGTACATTTTAATTTGTTTGGATTATTTATTTTACCATTTGAATATTTATTTTAATTTGGAGCTGTATTGGATTGGATTGTTTGAATGAATGTTTCTTTTAAGTAATGATTTTTTTTGTCTATTTCGATATTACCAAGGTGGATAGGCAATGTGTGTGCAGTATATTAGAATATAATAGGTCGGTAGACTATTTGCAACCGCATTTAAATTCCGTCATTGCATCATCGCTTCAAATAGAATTAGTCGGTTAAACCATGTGATTGAAAACAATAGACTAAACAGGTTTTTAGCACTTTCAACTATCAATAGGGTCAAGCAAATTTTCGAAATGATAAGTTCATGTAAGCGTTAATTGTGTTACAGCTACGAAATTATAGTGATATTGATCCTAAAATGTTAATCCGGTCTCTAAGTTATGGAATTATGTTTGCAGTTTTCTTGACATGCATTGTGACGTGTCATCGTATTCATTATATATTAGAAAACTATAGCAGTTATATTAGAAAAGTATCGCATTCATAAATTTTTTATATGAAAAAATCTTCGCTATGATATAAGACAAATATCGCATTGATATAATAAATAAAATATAGCAGTGTCTTTGACTTATAGGTGATTTTGGCTTAGCAAACAATTGAATTTGCTACATGATATCTATAGAATGTGTACATCTACAAATGATAAATCGTGCATTTATGTTTCATTTATTCAACAATTTAATTTTCTCGTTTAAATACACCTTGCTTGTTATTACATAAAATAATTCATGGAAATTATACACCAGACGTATGTTGTGTTAAATGTCACCCTGTTTTAAGAAAAGAGTCATTACTTTATGCCGAAAAATCTGCCTTTCTTCGTACAAATGCTAACATTCGTCTGAAATTTCCAACAATGCAACTCGTTGATATAAGACAATATCGCTCGTTGATATAAGAAAAGTTTTTATCGAATCGCTTCTTCCATAGACTGAGTCATCACTGTGTCACAATCTCAAAACAATATAATATTTAACAAAAAAGCACAAAAATCATCTATCAAATTTAAGAACCACATGCATTCCTTGTTTCGCGTGTTTGACGTCATAAAATGTAAACGTCACATAGGAAGAAATATAAAATAATTTTGCCGTTTAATGTTTTTTTCAAAAATATTATCATTCACATGGGGAATGGTGGTATACAGGGTTAAAAAATCAAAAGTATGTGAGAAGTTATTTCAGAAACAGACAGAGTATTCCATTAAGAAGTGATAGTTTAAATCATAAAAATGCATACCTAATATATTTTAAGGGGCTCTTCTAAAATAAAATACATACCACAGCATATGTTCTTTCTCCTTATACATATATTCTCTATATGCCTCGGCGTCGAGTGGTTTAAGTAGCTACTACTGTAATCACTAGCCAGCCAACACTGAGGTTGTGAGTTCGAACCCCGATTGTGCGGGTGCACTCGACTCCAATCTTAATTGACTAGGATTGTCAGTTTTTCTATCGAAGGTCGGGGTTTTTCTCCGGGCACTCCGGTTTCCTCCACCAATAAAAACTGGCCGCCAAGAAATAGCATAAATGCGGTGCTTAAAAACGGTATCAAAACACAAAAAAATCAAAAATCAAATCTATATGCCTCTTGTGGACCATAAATTAGTAAGAAAATATGTTCTAATTCTATAATTGATCACATTTGAAGGCAGTACGGTGACCTATTGTTGCTTATATATACGTAATTTTGTATCTGGTGAATAGTTGTATCATTGGCAAACAAAATCACCAGTCCTCCACGTTCTTCTGATACCTTATTTACTTAAAATGTTTGCTACATAGTTTATTTACCCGTTTGCGTAGGAACTATTTTGAATATGTACTACTGCATAAAGTGCGTTCTTTTATAACCGTGTCCGAGCAGGTGCTGTTACATCAAAAGTCTATCAAAATTATTTTTGCAAATAATTCCGCTCAATGTACGGATTTTGTGTCATGGATAAATACCCCATATCCTTAGTTATCCTATTATGCCACATATTCTTATTTTCATTCAAGTCTGTAAATGCTATAGATGAACTAAGAAAAAGTACACAAATTTTATCAAATTCGATATTGTCACATGGTTCTAGAATAGCGTTTATCAGGTACATTCGGGACTTAAAAGTTTTAGGAGCCTAATATTTATCAAAAGTTTTCGAACTACAAAACAAAGAACGGAATGAAATCAAAATGGTTTGCTAAGGAGATTTTTTTCAAATTTTCTGTTATGTTAAAATATCAATTGGCTTTTGAATTAAAATAATTTCCGTTTTAAAACTATTGTTTCTCATCCTTTCTAAAATGGATGCCATAGTTTTGAAGTAGAAATAACTTCCTTATACACATTTTATAATATACATGACATGAAATGAAGTTAGGGATGATTAATCTTGCAAACTGTTTAATTTTCATCAGCTTTCAAAAGATTAACGGAAAACCCGATGGCGTCTGCTACGAAAACAAGTAAGCTGTTTTATTCTTTCTTGATTAAACAGTTTAAATAGTTAATATAAGATTAATAAACAAGGAAACTGTTTTACTGTCCATGTTAACAGATACGCTCCGTTTGGAGACCTTTAGAGTTCAAGTGATTTATATCTTGTGTTGTAAACTCTTATTGGACTCCATAGATTTGAATTTCCGTCAAACACTATAGTTCATCAAAGTACACAAACGTCCCCTACTTATACAAGTACTTCGTTAAGAGTGGTCAATCTAGATAAGCACTTCGAATGCACATACTTTATCAATTTCATTTTATAATTATATTCCTAGCAAAAAACACATACCAGAACTACATTGATAAACAATAGTGAAGGAGGAACTACTATAAATCATGCACTGTAGATGCATTTTTACGAACCGTTGAATGTTATAAGTTATAATAAAGTTATTGCTGTAAACATTATATCACTCATATGAGTTCCATGCGTGAACCGAAAAGGAATAAATAGATTTTTTTTTTTATATCATCGTATGTCGAATATTGATTTCGCGATTGTCCAGAAAAGTATTAATCTGCCAAATCTGAGTCCATATATGTGTAAAATAGTAATTTGCACGTCAATATTTTTGAGTGAAATTGTTAACTATTTTGTTTTGTAATAATGTTTTAAGGTTATAGTTTTATATATATAAATATAAATAAATTGTTTCAATTATATGTGTAGTAGGTTAAAGTGTACAATCACATATGATAAGATTTTTGTGGAAGATATCATGTATTAGCTTCACGGGATTAGCTCCACTGTAAACAAACAAATTTTATGGTGTATGCAAGTTTTAATTGCTTTACTACTTAGCATGTGTAGATTAGGGAATATGAGACTTGCAGACGATTTTCCAGAATTAGAACGGATGCATTATAGTAAATTAAATATTTATAAAATTATTATTTTTTGTTTGTACACTTAAAGTAACCTTTTGATAAAAAAGAGACTATTAATTATGAAATTCAAATTTATTTTTATTTTAATTGTTTCATTAAATAATTTTCCCGGGAAAACATCACGTGGTTAAAGTATAATTTTTCTTGCATTTGGACCTTTGCGGCACACGCACGCTGACCACTGTATTATACAGACATATAATTGTCAGCAGGATAAATTCATATAAAAAGGTCAGTTTGAGTATTTTTGTATTTTACTTTGTCATTTTAGTATTTGAAGAGTTTACATAGTGTTTTATGATTTCTTTAATTATGTTTTAGAAATTGTATGATATTTGTTAAATTTATAGAAACAATGTTTTTGAAGTCTTATAATTAATTGTTATGTAAATTTCATTTTTAGAATATGTTTCTAAAAACTAGTGAATTATATTGTACTTTACTTTGCTCAAATAGTTAACAGTAAAATTGGAAATTTCTCAGGAAATTTCATTTATAAATATAGATCAATGAGTTTTTTATAGTAATTAATCAATTTTAATTACTTTCAATTAAGTGTATTGCCAATTAAGCGGAATCGATTATTTTCACATCTTAACGTTACAATGATAGGTATTATCTCCCGATGTTCAATAATTATTCTGCATCTTTATTGTTTCTCACGACCGCTTGTTTGTAATGATTAATGTAATCCGATTTCATGCGCACAGCATGTGATAACACTGAAACCTTCTCTGAACTCTGGTATGTTAGGAATGTGATACGTCACGATGGCTGTGACGTGCATCAGCTGATTGTTGTAAACATCCGGTAACTTGTAAATAAACGCACGTGCGTTTGTTGTTAGGAATTTTTATGGAAGTTTAAAGATTTCTATTGTATTATTTTATCAGCTATGTAATTTAGTTGGAATAAATTATGTTTAGTTTATTAAGATTTGTTTTAATTATTTAAACAGGAAAGAGTTTTTAAGTTATGTAAGTAGACCAGGAATCAGTTGAAACAACAATTGTACCATACGCTGAGGGTATGTCATACGCAACTATTATCAGCACCCGCAGTGCGCCTGCGCTAAATTTGATCGCAATCGATATCGATAAATTTACTATAGATTATTAAAGGAAATATTGAATTTTGGTTAGCTGACAGTAAACAAAAATAAATATCTTTTTCATTGGCATCACATTAGAAAATACATTTTCTTAGCTTTCTAATGACATATTCTATAATTGAATCGGGATATCAGAAGTTACGGCCATTTTCATTTTTAAAAAAGTGGTTCATTCCCTATTACTTCATACAATTCAAAACCAAAAACGTTTGCAAAGGAGTTTTCATATATGATTACATCTTTCACTATTTTTAGAAATAAATTCATTGGCATAAATATATATTCTTTGCTTTATAATCTTTCCAATGGTATATATTTGGTATTTTAGAAAATTTAATGAATCGGGGCCTTTTTTATCCAAAACTGGAGTTATTGTCATTGTTTGAAGATTGCGAAAAAAATTCTAAGTCCATGGAAGTATTATATTAGATATACTGTTCCCAGGTCCTACCAAGTAAATCGCTCACAAGTCACAAAACAAAGTTTAATCTATTTGTACATAAATATTTATACATTTAATACAATGTTTTTCATCATGAATTTAAAAATTCACTGAGTAAATTAGTAAAAGAAGTGTAACTTTTAATTCAAAAGAATAGTTTTGTCCAGCCGTCAGTTTTCTTTATTTTTGATAATATAAAATCTTTCACTACTACATTGACTCAGACTTTTGGATGTTTTTCTTGAACATATTTTAAAAAAAAAAAATGAAATCCCATCTAAAATGATTTTTTTTTTTTGCAATTTTCTTACATATCTTTTTAAAAGTTTGTTTTTAAATAATTAGGCGGCCGTGACTAAACAATTTTGATACTTAAACATGCTCATCTGATTTACATAGAAGTAATAGATATATATTTTATATATATTATTCTCATGTTCTAAAAAGACCAATTAGTTTTGATGGAACAGGAAAAGTGTCATTATCTTAAATTTTCCAGATGCAGTAACACTTTCAGAAGATCTTTTGTAGTAGATGGATTTGGAATAAAATCTTATACGTCAAATTTTCTTTCATTAATTCTATACCTTTTCACTGCTTTTGATTGGCAATATGAATCGCTGTACTATCTTACACGTACATGTGATTTATACAAGTCTATTGCTTGTTTGATGTACATTCTCCTTTTATCATTTTAATTGTTAGAAAAAAAAAATCGCATAGAACAAAATAAAATTAATTCTAATTTGTCTCCGTCCTTTCAGAAGTTTCTATAGTGAAATATATTATATTTTTATACTTGAACATTTATGTAAAATTTGTATTAAAAAGGAAACTTATTTTAATTATTGTACTGTTAATGTTAAGTTTACGGAGAGCTGTCTCATTGGAACTCATACCAACTCATACCAAATCTTCTTGCATTTATATTGTACATATATTTGCAGAATTTTTAATTTTTTTATTTATCGAATGAATGAGATAGTTGGAATCGTTAAAATTTAGTATTATACATGCAAACAGATGCCTGAGACCCCTGTTGTTTCGATTAGCATGTTTTCTAAAGATATCCGCGTGAAGTTCACGAATTTCATCGTTTATTTGATCACCTGTTGTGAATTTCAGATAACACTATCAAGTTCAGTCAAATCCGTGGTTAAAACTTTCCTATACATATCAGTAATATTATTTTCCAGACAGGTTATTCCCCCCTTTTTTATATATCATACTCGGAACATTATTGTAAACACTTTTACTGTGGGACTTTCTTTACGGTTTTGGGAAAATTTGAGAATATCAGTACATAAATTCATTAGTATGTGCTTTGATTGGCTTATATCTATATAAGAAAAAGTAACCTAAGACTATATCATTATTGTAAGTGAGAGACCTATCCATCCATCAACGAACATGTGAAGCGTGTATAAATATTGTTGAAACTGAGAAACATGTATTGATAGAGTGTCCATTGTAAGATGAGATGCAAACTGATCTTTTTTTTAGAAAAAACTTTGTCACTTCGGAACATCCAAACTTTAAAAAAACAATCCAATTTGAAAAATTGTCTATTGTTCTATAGGTAGCCAGTGAATGTGATAGAAGTACCAAAATCTGCAAATTTATTTTTATATAGAAGACGCTGCTTTTCACATCGTTAAACTTTTTGTCTTAACATTTTTAAAGAAATTTGAAAATTTAGCTGTACATTTATACTTATTCATTATTAATACGACATTTGTCTTTTTTCACATAGCAAAATTAAAGCTATTTAAAGGACAATACGTTTATGTACTGTAGCGTGTTTTCCATTGTGATTTATTTTAGACAAACTGCATCGTCGCGGGCAAAAGTACTATTAAACGGGCAAACGTACTATTAAGCATTTAGTGTCGAAGGCCAATTTTGAAATGCCTCTCAGAAATCATGGCTGAAAAGTTAGAGAAAATATTGATAAACAAACAATTCTGGGAGGTAACTAAAGAGTAAAAGCAGAGACTGAATTTATTCTTTTAATAAAGACTGAATTTATTTTTTTGATAAAAAAGCAAAATGTTGCAATGAGTTTGTGTTTGTGTTTGTGTATTCAAATTCTACGCTGTCTCATATTCGGGTTTACGTCGAAAGATATATATATATCTGGTAATCATGATCTCATATTTGTCCTTTTTCGACTTTTTATTTTGTATGCATGGTTTGATATTCGGTAAAATCGAATTGTATATCTTTCGGAAATAAAGT
The DNA here is from genome assembly GCF_963676685.1 of Mytilus edulis. Lineage (NCBI taxonomy): Eukaryota > Metazoa > Mollusca > Bivalvia > Mytilida > Mytilidae > Mytilus > Mytilus edulis. The sequence continues at coordinate 78,245,460 of NC_092346.1, read as the reverse complement.
CAGTTTATACATGGTTTATACAACTCGTATTCATGCCGCGGAACCTAGCATGCTACAGTGTCATATATTTATAATATTGTTTACTTAGGGTTGTCAAATTATTTACGAGTGTCAACATTGTCTTTACAAACTCAGCATGTTGTCTTGATAAGATATCATACACAGAAAAGACTGATTAGACGGATAAGAAATCAAAATCATGCGCGATAACTCGTACTGGCTTACACAATAGTTGGCCATGTTTGTGTTTAACATATTGGTTATATCACTTATGTTGTAGTTTTATTTCATGATTTTATGATAACTGTATGAAGTTGAGTAATTGAAATAGGAAGAATTACTTTTATTCAAATTAAACAAATAATGTGTGTTTGTTTGTATTTTTCGTATTTTGTGAGTTAAGAAATGGATGGTATTATGTACTTGATATTCACAATGATTTCTTAAGTTTATAGTTAGTTTAGTTTAATTTTAGTTAGAAACAAAATATTTTATGTTGACTCAAGGAACAGATAAACCGTTAATTATATCGATGATTATTTCACGCTAATTGATAGTTGTTTATTGACGCATATGTAATGTTTATATTATTTGCTACATGTAATTTTGATACTTTCATTTCATGTAATTCTATTTTATATTATTGCTATTGTGTCTTTGTAGGACTTTTTCTTATTTACGACTCGAATAAATGATGTCAGCATAAACGGAGTTGTATAACTGCCATGATAAAACCCACCTTCACATATGCCTTTGGATAAAAGATTAGCCTTTGTCTTCTTAAACGAGAAGCAATAAGTTGCTTTGTATCTATCATCAAGAAAAGGGGGTGTTATATCTCAATTTACTTTTTTAAGCGTGCACATAAATATAATATTAGTATAGACACAGGCAAAATAAGCAACATCAAAATGTAAAATTTAGCCATTCGCAAAGAAAATTCAAACAAATAAGTGCTAAATAAAAAAATTAAAAATATGGGCTTTGGAATAATCGATTAAAAATACTTTTTTTTTCTATGAGCATCAAAGGGAAGTTATAAACTGACAATATTTAATTGATCAGCCATGGCAAAAAAAAACTAAGCTTGATTTCGTTGTAGAGTTGCTATTCTGATATAAATTCGTGATTATAATGGGGATGTAACCTAGCTAACCAATATGTATGTTCATTAAAGGTTACTAAATGGTAAAGAGTTTCGTGAAGCAATCTGTTGCGATAATTACTACAAGGGTTCAAACGGTGATTGTACAGGTAAGAAACAAATTATTCCATATAAAGAAAGAAAATTATAAAACCTATAGATACACAAATGTGAAAGATACTAAGTTCTTTCAACTCTTATACCCTGGTTTTTTTTTTATGTGTCTATCATTTGGATGTCTTTCTATTTTTTAACAATATTTTGCTTGCTGGATTCCTGATTTCGACGTAGTTTTATATGATAGATTACAGCGTAGAGGACTTTTACGATTCGCATGTGCTAAAAAAAAATCTACAACTGTTTATAATTGACTACAGAAAAAAAGAATAAAAAAAGCTTATCGGAAGTTATATAAGGAATAAAATAAAATGGTTCATTTTATCTGGGTATAACAGTTATTTGTTAAATGCTTCGAATCAGATATATTGTTTGATTATTGTTCGCACAGCGCCTGTCTGATCAAATTCAATGGACCAACCTTTATCCTGACTTAATAACGTATAAAATGTCGAAAAATACCGAACTCAAAAGTTGATAAAAAATATCCTGAAAAAATTAAAGGCCTGACTATATTACCCAACACAACGTATAGAAAACAACTGTCATAGTCCTACCTTCACCTTGGTACATACATTTTCCGAAGAAATTACATGTTTAACCTGATTTCATAGCTAGCTTAAACTTTCTACTGGTATGACCGTTATTTATAGCTACGTTATATTAACAAAATTATGCAAACAAAACCCGAAGAGACAATAATTTTGATCCATCAGCCAAATCTCTGTATATCTATCAAATCAACACATCTCACTTAAACATACAAATAAATCTGACAAATCTGTTAAACACAAAAACAGAAAAAAGAAAAAAGACCCTAGTATTTGAGGTTTAAAAGGTTAAGTTTGTAGGAAAATTAGAACTATCTAAATGGTATGGTAGATCAGTTATGACTTTTTATGTGACACATTAGTTAGCAGTGGATGGTTACATGTCATTAAATGATCATGTAAAAATGAAATGACGTTAATCAAATGTAGGTGCTTCCAGTAAAAGGTTTGACAATGTTAGCAAATTTAATATTCTGTTTCGTCTCAGCAAATATAGCAATACAATTGTTTATCCTTATGTTAATATTTTTTATTTACACCATGCCATTGCCCTTTGAAACAACTTTTTTTTTTATTTCAAATGTTCTGATTTGTCAATTTATTTAACTAGTTTCTGTCATAAACTTACTTATTGGCCTAGACTGGCAAAAGAAAAGACAATGATAAACGTTTTTATTCTAAACCTCATAGAAACCTTTATATCATTGAAGATTTTATGTTTGATTGGCAGTCAGTATGGAGTTTAAGCCTACTAGAGTTGAGCTCTCTTTGATTGTTTGTTAACGATTAGGAACAACATTAAAGAAGGGCAGCATGTGCTTAAGATTTTCAAAGTTTGTTGAATATTTAAAATTAATTTGATGTGTTTCTCTTAAAAGTTGGCTGCCGAGATAACCCATATAATATTCACCATCACCGACAAAGATATCAGAAAAATACCACCAAATAAAAAGTACCAACCTGAGCGGTATGTACACATCCGATGCACGCTCGTGATTTGAATGTTACTGGTATTAACTTGGTTACATTTAAATGATTTTTTTTAGAATGTCCAGCTGGCTCTTTTGGTAAAAACTGTCGTTTAAATTGCACCGGTAACTTTTATGGAAGACAATGTCTCAGCGAATGTAATTGCGAAAGGTAAGTTTATCAGACATCATATACAGAACAGCATGCTTTAAAAGGGGAAAACGATAAAAATGGACACATCGAAGAAAACAGTTAAACAAAAAGAAAAACATTGAAAATACAAATAACAATTTACAAAACACTACACAAAAACTTAAAGATTTAACAACATAGTCCATCAATACTTCAGGGGAAATCAATTTTCTGATTTGGCAAACCAAGTTTGGTAATTCGTTATTCATAAATTTACCTCTATCGTTTTCGAAGTTGACATTTCTTTGTATAGCATTCATATAGATTGTCAATGGAACGAAAATAATAAAGTTCGTTAAATTATAAAAATATCAACGGAATGCACAAGCGTTCCTAATTTTGGTTTTGCGACATTTGTTGGTTTGTTATGTGGATTTATGTCTGCAATAAGTAGTGCACTTTCAAATTTTAAACATTTATTAGGACATGTCATAAGTTCTAATAAATGTTTAAAATTACCGTAATTAACGTTTTGAAAAGTGATGTTTTTAATCAATTGTACTGTTTACCAATGCAAGAATAAGTTTAATAAAATGTTGCAGTAAAAACTTGCAAATCCCCCTTGTGGCTGGTAGTGGCTGTGATGTTGCTAGTGTAGATGATTTGAATTATTCACGTTTGCCTCCATGCAACAATTAGTTCGTTTGTTTGAAAATAAATTATACAATTTTTACTGTATTTCCCCTATGTTTAACGATATTTAAAAACATTAGCTCATGCATAAACTACATTTTCAACGGACAGTCACCTGAAATGGCTGTTCTAACATATATACGTGAGCGCGCAACCATTCTATACTTTATGACAGTAGCAAACCATAGAACACACGGTTAAAATCAATTGGAAAGTGACTGATCAGAACATTTAAAACACTAGTAATACAACAAAAAAACACAAATATTGGAGTGAACTTTGGTTACACTGGGAATAATCAGCAAGACAAGACAAGACAAGCCAATCTTATTCTTTAAAACCACTGTATACACATTGGTACAAAGAATGAAATAATAATACATAGTGTACAAAATAAATTGTGCACATGACAAGATAGGAATGTTATCATTACTATTTCTATATATTTAGACGAGTTGTATATACATAATGTACACAGCCATGTATCACCATCATTGATGGCGATCCGATGGATAAATCTGTTGTAGAGTTGTCACTGACTCAGACGTATATATATATATACAACTCGTCTAAATATAAAATGACTGAATAAATAGTCAACGATCAATCTTACAGGGCGATGGATCATGTAATATGATTCTGTACACTACAAAATATAATATATAACAAGTCAAAAAGGGTACAACATCACCATACGCAGTTTAACATAGACTACCATGGGATACACACCAAGTTCACCACATACCATAAAGATTGGAGTTGACTTTTTCAAGTTCAGTAGTAGCTTGCAAAATTTCAAATGTACTCTCTCTATAATATCCATATTAATGAACCCCCAAATTTCACACCCATAAAGTAAAATCGGCTTCACTATCTTATCGAACAAATCATACTGACATCTCACCGAAAGGTTATGAACTCTCCCCTGCTTAAGTACATCGTACATGGCACGGTATGCCTTAGTAACTAATATCTTTTTGGTACTTGCAAAGCTACCTGTCCTTGAAAAAGTCAATCCCAAATAAGGCATTTCTTTGACAACATCTATTTCAATATTATAAAAAAAAATGAGGATTTTGAGATAAACGTCTACCAGAAAAAATAATGATTTTCGTTTTTTACTAGAATTTACACTAAGTTTCCAAAGTTTACAATACTCATTTAATGTATCAAGTTGAGACTGAAGAGATTCAGCTGATTCTGCAAATAGAACTGTATCATCTGCATATAATAAAGCAAAAAGTTTAATATAAATATTCATCTCATTCTCAATTTCTTCAGATACGCCACCTAGTCCCAAAACATCATGTATTTGTAAAAAAGATTCCAAATCATTCAGATATAAGGAGAATAAAAAAGGAGAGAGATTTTCTGAACCTTGTCTTACCCAAATATTACAAGGAAAATAGTCTGATGATTGTCCATTATATACAATTCTTGATTTAATACTACTATACATATTGAATATAACGTTATAAATTTTACCGTTAATTTCGTTTCCAAGCAATTTCTGAAACAATCAATTTCTCCACACACTATCAAATGCTTTAGCAAAGTCTATAAAGGCACAATACATTTTTTTCTTTTTACTTTTCATTAAACTAAATAACATGTAAATAACAAATAAATTATTTGTAGTACTATTCCACTCGTAAACCCTGACTGATTTTCACAAATAATCTGATACATCATCAGAAAATTTGTTTAATCTTGTGTTCAAAACAGAGGTAAATAATCTGCCAAAGCAGCTAATAATAGTGATAGGCCTAAAGTTTTTGGGATCCAATTTGTCACCCTTGTTTTTATATATTGGTATAATATTTCCCAATAACCAAATCTCGGGAATAATGCCACTGTCAAATATAATATTAAACAGCTTCACCTGGTTTAGTTACCTGTGCATAAGTCTTGTTCACACTTATAAACTATATGTCATTTAAATGTTCATTACATTGAATCGAAATAAAATTTCTTGGACAACTTTTCTAGCAGTGATGAAAGTCATTTTGATGATTTGCAACTACTTTAAAGATACTAAAGAAGTCTCGATTAACAGTGGCGGATGAAGGCATTTTTAAAATGCATGGGGTTCCAAACATTGATCGTCCGAAAAAAGGGGGTTCCAACCCCCGGAACCCGCCCCATCTGAATCCACCACTAATTACACAATAAATCACGTAGGCTACAAACGAAGAAGAAGGATTTAGATGTTTAAGGTGTTTTAGTAATGCATTTATGAGTGAATCGTTGATTGAGTCAAGACCAGTGGCAAATATTTCTGTGTACGTCCAGTCAATTCGGGAAGACATTTTCAAATGAGTTATGTGTTTGGCAATGATGATGCTTTGAATCTGGATTAGGGGTTAAGGGAATGACCATTCAACTAAAAAAATGTTGTTTTTTTTTCTCTCCATAAAACCATATTCTGAGTCTTAAATAAATATTAATAAATATTAATTCTATTCTAAAAACGTTTCTTTTTTAAAATATGCATGGTAAAATGCATGTTCTAAATACCTTGTTTTGTGTACACTGAACCACACAAGTTCTACATTGATTATCGACTGCATGTAGACAAAACATGATTTAAGGTTCATCATAAAAAATGACAAGTATGGCCGTATTTTCACCTCAAAAGTACTCTGTGTACAGACTTACCTGTGCTGTTTGGAAAGTTTTAAGGCTCAGCATCCACTAGATATATAAAAGTTAAATGCTTTTGTGTTTAAGAAAGATAAAATCTTTCTTGGTTTTTGATGGGCATTTTTATTCCTTTCTGTAGAAGGTGTAAAAATAAACAAACACCTGAATTACTTTGATACTGTCCACTCACTGACTCGGATAAACTCTTTAACTCATCTATAATTGTGATTACATCCCAGCTCCTTTGTTCTAACAGAGCATTTGCATTAATCAAGTATTTGCTGGCGTATCCGTATCGACGTATCGTATAACACGTATATGAGGAAAAGATAAATTAAGTCAAGTTAGTCCCGATGAAAATATTATATAATGCATTAAATTTTAATTGAGATGGTAAAATCATTATTGTAAACAAATCTGTTCGATACGTATAGGTCGATCCGTGCATGTATCCTGATACGTGAATAATGCAAATGCTCTAGCAGGGGTGATCTGAGCCGAATCACCCCTACCAGATCACCCCAGTCTAGTTTCTTTGTTATGTATGCTTTCCTTTGTTTTGTAACATTTTGGCGGATATGCCAGATCCACATAATTAATTATACGGAAAAGACTATCTACCAAAATTCACGTAGAAAAAATCCAGTGTATATGCTGGGATTCGAACTCAAGACCTTTAGTATATCAAGCCATGACACATTCCACTACACCAGGACGACTTGATACGAACTATCAGTAATTTAGCATACTTAAAGAAAGCAAGATATTATTATAAGTGGGGCGGTATTTTTATAAAGTGGCGATATAGTGTGGGCCGATTGGCCAGTGGGGCGAAATTACACTATTTGATATCTACTCATCGTGTTCGGGGGTCATTAAAGGTATACATTATATAGTAATTTATATAAAGTATATTATAATGGTTGTGTGGTGTTCTAAACTAGATTTTATGAATTGTTAATGGTTTTTCGTCTAATCTAAAACAGCTGGGAAATAAAATAGTTATCCCATTCGGACTTGGTGTGTCAGTGTTAGATCACCCTCTGGCCTCCGGCCATCGGGGTGATCTTGCATTGCCACACCGCGTCCTCGTGGGATAACTATTAAAGATACCTCTAGTCCATGTCAATTAAGGACAATCAAAACAATACAAACCGGTTTTTTACCTTAGGGAGCATCTCAAAGTTGTACCACAACTTAGTTAATTTTCACACCTTCTGCATGAAGGAAAAAAAATGCCCATCAAAATCCAAAAGAGTTTTTATCTTTCTGAATTTGCTTAACTTAAAATATATCTAGTGGATGATAGGCATTAAAACTTTTCCAACTTCACAGGTTAGTCTGTACTCAGAGTAGTTTTTGGCATGTACATACAGCCATATTTGTCCGTTTGTTATGATGAACATTAAACTACATGTAAATATTGAGTTTTATCAATGGGAACGCAGTGGGCGAACTGGTTACAAAATATTACCTCCCCTGTAAACAGTGCGCTCTTCTGACTAGAGGTAATCGGTAAAAAAAAAACCGGATGATGCTGTAATTTTTTAGCTTGTTTAAAATGAGCTAGCATAAACGAACTAAGGCCGTGTTCACATCAAACGCCATGTCACGGCTGGTAATCTACACACGCAGAACATTTGGTTCTGCAATGAAAACCGTGAGAGGATTTTCCGGTTGTGCTTGAGTGGAGTAATTGTCACCGCTTCGAAAGGTATGTACATTTCTAAATCTCAATTTTCTTATTCAACTGATCAAAATATTGAAAATCAGAGAATGCTATGCTGTGGTGAATACTTAAACGAAGAGATACTTGTATCATTTACTGTTGTACGTCGAGTTGAACTCCTACAAAATCAGTTGCAGCACGAGAAATTGCTTCAAAAAGTGACATTTCAATTTTGAAATGGTTCTATTTACAGACCTACAAGTTCAAATTTAGTTTTTTTTAGGGCAATGGGTATGAATGTTGTTTTTGGCGGCGTGAACGCTGTCCGGTGTTGATAGACGTCTTAATAATTCCAAAAACTACATTTTTTCATCAAGTCATGCGTGAGGGGATCGGTTCTGATTGAGGACATCGTGAATGCGTGAGGGGAAGGACAAACATTTTTTTTAATCTTTGGCTTTGTGACTTTTGTTGACTCAATAAATGTGATCAATGCTGATTAAAAAGCAAAGATTTATCCTTATACTTTAATAGATAAAAACTGGTCACTGATTCAATGAGAAACAGAAATCAAACTATTAATTGTTTGTTCAATTTCAGAAAATGCTATTGTTCAAAGGAAAAAGGAAAAGAGGACTAAAATTAACTCTCTACAAATAGCCATGGAGATACAAGTTATCCCCGCCCTCGAAGCGAACTAAACCCGCTGGGAGTAGTCCTGTCGTCAAATATACGTCACAGAAATCACCACATATATTTAAGAAAAGTATATCGCCGATCAAAACTTCAACACCTATATATATTAGACGTAATCTGTTCACCAAAAATCACAAAAGTTTCGAAACAAAAAAAGGCAGATATACAGAATTTATTATTCACGAACATCGATGAAAGTAAAGATAATCTCGAGGAAGACCATAAGGAAGAGCATGTATTAGACAACGAAGAAGTCACAGAAGAAGACCACGTAGTAAACCACGACAAAGACCACATGGAAGACCTTGAGGAAGAATATAAAGTTTTTTAAAGTGCTTTAGATAAACTCTCAGACGTATGGAAAAGGGGAAGATTTTTGATTGATTTTTTTTCATTATACAGAGTGGACGTTTTCCTTTAAACAACATTGCATTCGACCTGTTTTTTTGGACATTGTTGAGTGGTTTGAAAAGGTCGAATCAAGAAGAATAAGATACTCCCCAACATCTCTGCAGTATTTTTGGTTATCGTTGACAATATTTTTGTTTTTATTCTTCGTGAAACAAATTATTAAACCTAGGTTCCCACAATTTATTTCATATTTCAATCTCATAAATTTTTCTAAGCACACATAATAATTAATAATTATGTGTTACATAATAATTATTTTGTGTTTTTTAATGAACAATATAGCCTAATTTAGGTAAGTTTCAACGACTCATAGCTTGAATATAAAGATATAATTTGTACTTCCCCTCACGCATTCACGATGTCCTCAATCAGAACCGATCCCCTCACGCATGACTTAATGAAAAAATGTAGTTTTTGGAATTATTAAGACGTCTATCAACACCGGACAGCGTTCACGCCGCCAAAAACAACATTCATACCCATTGCCCTAAAAAAAACTAAATTTGAACTTGTAGGTCTGTAAATAGAACCATTTCAAAATTGAAATGTCACTTTTTTAAGCAATTTCCCTTGCGGCAACTGATTTTGTAGGAGTTCAACTCGACGTACAACAGTAAATGATACATGTATCTCTTCGTTAAAGTATTCACCACAGCATAGCATTCTCTGATTTTCAATATTTTGATCAGTTGAATAAGAAAATTCAGATTTAGAAATGTACATACCGTTTGAAGCGGTGACAATTACTCCACTCAAGCACAACCGGAAAATCCTCTCACGGTTTTCATTGCAGAACCAAATGTTCTGCGTGTGTAGATTACCAGCCGTGCATGTACAGTAAACTTGTTTACAATTAGTTTAAGTTACTGGACATTGGTTTCACATTAAATTTGTTCACATCTATACACCTTGTTTAATTACCTGTACATAAGATTTGTTCACACTTGTAAACTCTTTGTCATTTAAATGTTCATTACGTATAACCGAATGCAAAGTTTTCTAGCAGTAAGGGAACGACTATTAGACTTCAAATCGGCGGTGGGGGGGGGGGGGGGGTCGATTGAAATATTCCGAACCCCAATTGGATAAAAAAAAGTCCTACAGATTATACAAAAATATTCTAAATCAAGAGTTTCCCCATACATTCTAGTGTTTAATTTTGAAAAAAAAATTGATTACCAGCGCGGAAAAATTTCTTGCTCAGATAAATTAACAAAATACCAACCCTCCCCCCCCCCCCCCCCCCCCCCGCCTTTTTTAAGTTAAGTGGTTGCTTCTTTATGAAAGCCGTTTTGATGATTTGCAGTAGTTTAAAAATAATAAAGATGTCTCGAATAAGCATTAGAAAACGTTGGCTACAGCAGCGTGCTTACAGGCGAAGAATATATATTTTCATTCTCATAAAGCCAATGCATTACATCGGTACAGAGATTGAAGGAGAAGAAGGAATGATATATTAGGGATCACTATATTCCTATCATTTCTGTTTGTTTCAAATGGTGTGTCTTCTCCAAGGAGTATTTGGCAAAGGGAGAGGGTAATGGTTTTTTTTTAGTTTGAAGGGTAATTTAACGGATCTGAGATACATGTACTAGACAAACAATACATTTATCTCACACTTTTTAAGTAATGCATTTATAAGTGAATCTTTGTTTGAGTACAGACCAGTGGCAAACATTTCTGTGCAAGTCAAGTCAATTCGGAAAGACCTTAATTTTCAAATGAATTATGTGTTCGGCAATGATGCTGCTTTGAGTCTTGATGAGGGCTTAACAAAGCTACGTTTAGTTTAAAAAAAAAAACCAAATATATATCAAGTTTAGACAAATATTTCTGTGAAGAAATTTATAAATAATTGTTATAACTATCAATTTTATTCAAAAATTGTTTCTTCCTTAATTATACACGGTGAAACTAATGTTTTAAATGCCTAGTTTTGCGTACACTTAATCTACACAAGGCCTACATCGAGTATCGACTGCATGTAGACAAAACATGTTTTACACTACATGTAAACATTAAGTTTTATCAATGGGAACGTAATTTTGTTTAGTTTACGTGTGAGTTACACTTACATAACACCGAGTTTAGGTCAGTGTGAACACAGCCTAAGACGTGTCAACATAATGTGAATATGATAACGAATCAGGTAAATTAGTTCTTGTTAAGTTTATCACCTCATTGTATCATCATATGATAGGTAAATGTGTGAATTTTCGATTTTTAGTGTCGTCAGGGATCAAACTTATAATCATGCCATCCTTTCATTATTTTTTTTAAATACTATCCAATGGTCGGAATACCTTGATTGTTCTCCCAATTTGTAAAGTTGATTATGTTGCATGATACATATTTTTATCGGGGAAAAAAATTGATATGCAGAAAAGATTGGCAGCTTTTAATTTTTGTTGCTATGTGAAATAATGGGAGGTAAATTAAAGTTTAAGAAGGTGCACTGTTTCAAATAGTAAACAATTTAATTCAGATGCATAGTATTTTGTCAAATGATAAAGAATATCGTAGAAACTAAAGCCAGTTTGTGCTAAGATGTATCAAGAATATATTTTATAAACATAACCCATTCAGACTTACAATTATTCTGTGAATATTTTAAAAACATAAAGTTATACAAAATGTGTACAACTTATTTTCTTTACCGTTGACGGTTCTACACCAATAATTTACCATACGCAGTTTAACATAGACTACCATGGGATACACACCAAGTTCACCACATACCATAAAGATTGGAGTTGACTTCTTCAAGTTCAGTAGTAGCTTGCAAAATTTCAAATGTACTCTCTCTATAATATCCATATTAATGAACCCCCAAATTTCACACCCATAAAGTAAAATCGGCTTCACTATCTTATCGAACAAATCATACTGACATCTCACCGAAAGGTTATGAACTCTCCCCTGCTTAAGTACATCGTACATGGCACGGTATGCCTTAGTAACTAATATCTTTTTGGTACTTGCAAAGCTACCTGTCCTTGAAAAAGTCAATACCAAATAATAACACTGACACACCAAGTCCGAGTGGGATAACTATTAAAGATACCTCTAGTCCATGTTAATTAAGGACAATCAAAACAATACAAACCGGTTTTTTACCTGAGGGAGCACCTCAAAGTTGTACCACAACTAAGTTAATTTTCACACCTTCTGCATGAAGGTAAAAAATGCCCATCAAAATCCAAAAGAGTTTTTATCTTTCTGAAACACAAAATGTGTTTCACTTTAATATAACTAGTGGATGCTAGGCATTAAAACTTTTCCAGCTTCACAGGTTAGTCTGTACTCAGAGTAGTTTTTGGCATGTAAATACAGCCATGTTTGTTCGTTTGTTATGATGAACATTAAACTACATGTAAATATTGAGTTTTATCAATGGGAACGCAATTGTGTTTAGTTTACGTGTGAATAACACTAACACAACACCGAGTTTAAGTCGATGTGAACACGGCATAAGTTTTTATTCAATTCAATGTGGTTTTTAAAAGTATTAGATATAGTTATAATACTGTTTTTTGTTCAATTATTCGTTTCGACTCAATATTGAAATGAAGAGTTATTGCGATATTTTGTTTTTGCTGATAAAAAATAGAAGACATAATTAATACGAGTAATATTCTTTACCAAAACTGAAACTCATTTAAGTTTACTGAATTTGACAGTTTGTTCTTATGATTAGCTGTTACACCACTTAGTGAGAGAGTCGATCGCTTGAAACATGTCACATTTATTTTGTTTCACTTTTGTCATGACAATGCCATTAATTTATAGCTGACTATTTTACATTTATTGTTAAAGTCGGTACGATTATCCATCTTTGCTTTGATCGTTACTTTAACTCGTGTAGTGTTGAAGTGTACAGCAGCTATAAATATCATATTGTTTTGTTTTGTTTATATTTCACATTAAGTTTAAAATTCTTTACATACAACCCCGATTTGCTTGAATAGGATTTATCCCAACAGCTTCAAAAGAATATACTAAGCATCGGGATTGATATGTAATATGTTCTTGTTTATATTTCAGACTTTCCTAATATTTTATTATATAAAACATAAAATCATTTTAGATTTTTCGCTGGCATATTGCCTTTAATTTATAAGTTTTAGTATGTTCCAGGTGTCATTATATTTTCGGCTGTGGCGGATTGTCAACAACAGAAAGGTACAGCTTGTATAGCAATTCCTTATTCCTATTACTACCATATCATCTTAAACCTCTTTGTTCCTTATTCCTTCGTGATGGTTTGCATAACAGTTTTTTCTACCTTTAAAATAAATCCGTTTACATTTAGTTGATTGTTTGTTAGAACTTTATATCCATACCTTTTGGAGAATTTCGTGTGTTCTGAAATTTTCTTTTATCAGGAACGCTCAAACCTTAACATCTAAAAGCCATTGGTGTGTAAACACGGTGCAAGGTTTGGAATATAGGACCAATAAGGACCAAAACCGATTTTTTAAATTTCAGGCTTATACCACAAACTTTCACATTTGCTTACAAGTGCACATCCATTTATTTCCATATGAATACGTACGGTTCCTCGAAATTTATGAGGTCGATGTTTATATGTACGCATTACTCTTTAAGGTGATGAACTGACAATACATTGGAAATTTTTATTATTTTTTTTTACATTGATATGCATTCTAGTTTGAAATGGAGAAACAAGTCGAATCCTCATTATAAATCTTTAAATAATATGTAACGATACAAAAAAGCCGACAAAAGGGATTATTTCAAATTCCAAATTGTGAACTTTCCATTTCTATGTAGCAACATCCATGAAGCGCATACGTATTATAGCTTAAGGAGCATATATCCTTACCATAATTTACTTGAGATTGAGTGTTGCTAATAACAAAAAAGGTATAACATCAAGGGATTCCAAAAAGTTTAGTCGTACATTAAAAAGTTTAAGAACGTCTTCACGAGTTGGTTGACCGTTTTGGAATATAAGAGTCCAAGATGACGACGGATATATTTCAATTCTGTCTTCAATTTCTTGCTATCGACATCACCAAATAAGACTTATCGCCGAATCTGTATCTCGATCAAAATGACAGATTCCAGCAGTATATTCGTATCCTTTAGATTCCCCCAGTTTTTAGTGAATTTGTGTTGCTCAGGCTTTATTTTTTTATTTTGTGTATCGTGCACTTGTTTGTTGTTAGCTCTCCGACTTTCGTTCGCGTTGTCAGTTTCTTTTCGACATATGAGTTTTAAATTCCCCTTTGGTATCCCCCGAAAAAATTTCCACACCTTTCACCACTATTTCACGAGCACAATTGAAAGAAAAACACGGAGAGATGTATTTAAGAAATAATGTTCTAAATTTGAAAATGCCTGTACCAAGTCAGGAATATGACAGTTGTTGTCTATTTGTTTGAAGTGTTTTATCATTTGATTTTGCCATTTGATTAGGAACTTTCCGTTTTGAATTTTCCTCAGAGTTCAGTAGCTTTTTTATTTTACTTTTTACTTATTGTAATACTTCAGATAAACTTGACCGGGCAGTACAATGATCAAATTGCTTCTGATGTTCAAAATAAGTTAAGAAAAAAATAAGACGGTTAGGCTGAACAAAATAATCGATCGAAGACTTACATTAGAAAATTTTAGTTTCATTCACAGAAAACCTACAGTGACTAAAGAATTGATACAAGACATTTCTTTAACAGAAATGACGAAAGAATGGAATAAAGAAGTTACTTCACCAAAATATGAAAAAGGTAGTCACCATTTTATGCAGGAATTGTTTTTTTTTTTAAATTATCAATATTTAGATACTTTATTTTCATTAAGATCAAAAGCTTGATTCGAATTAAAACAGTGTCATCTGAACACCTGCATGTTGAATAGAAGCGTGACATTGGCTGTGCAGAATCCTTTAATTCACAGCTATGCCCTGTCGAATACGGGGTTGAATCTAAAGCCTCGCATAAGTAGAAGTACCATGATATTTGGACGTTTAAAAACATTGAAACTTTTAGATGTGTTGGAACGTGGACTGTTTTCAAAACAAATCCAGTTCCAGCCAACATACAATTGAATTCAGCGTCCTCTTCTGACACAACGTTGGTTATTATTAGTTAAACACTGTACTAGTGACATAATACGATATATATGAGGTCAGTTATTTTTATATTGGATGCGAGTGATGATCGAATCCCCATATGGAATGGACTAACACCATTTATGTCGTATAAGATCACAAGTACACAGTGTAACGAATTTATGTTACCGACAATATTAACATGTGATATTTAGACTAATGGCATATCACAATGATCAAGTTTTTAATACGTAATACCAAGAACCTACATCCATTAGTCTATACTAAAACAAATGCCTACAATAACAACTTGTCAGCTTTAGATATGTTTTATAAATGTATTTCAATAAATCCTCATCAATTTCTTCGTTTATTGAACCTTGCTGATTTTACCCAACACCGTGTTATTTTTACAAAGGGACGTAGCCCCACTGCTGGTGTTATTGACGGTTGGTAGAATTTCAGAAGACCATACTTCGATCCTTCAGTCACTTTTGGAGACTTTTCAATATAATAGTTTTAACAAAGACAACCACCCGAACCGATATAAGAGCACGAAACAGCCAAAGGCCACCAATAGGTCTTCAACACAGCGATAAATTCCCGTATCAGGACGTTGTACTGGTTCAGTGAAAACGGACGTCACACTAAACTCCGAAGCTTATAAATGAACACAAATAAATTTTTTTAAAAACGTACAAGACTAACAAATTCCAGAGGCTCCTGACTTGTGTAAGCGCTAGAATGCGGCGGGGTTAATAGATATAGGAAGATGTGGTATAATTGCCTATAAGACAACTCTACATCCAAGACATCCAATTTATAAAAGTAAACCATTATAGGTCAAGGCACGGTCTTCAACACGGAGCCTAGGTTTACACATAAAAGCTATAAAGGGCCCAACAATTACAAGTTTAAACTATTCATACGGGGAAACTAACGGTCTAATATATATAAAAATATGTTTTGTGTGATTTCACCCCCCCCCCTTTTATACCTCTAGCGAATGTGAAATAAACGAACACAAGGCAAAACGCACTGTAAAATTCATGATAATTAACAGAAGAAACTACGTAAAATGACAGTGATACATATATTAACAAAGCACTAATAGCAGTCTAATCATATAGTTAATATATATATAATTATTTTTAATTTCCTTTAAGAAAAGGAAGCTGCATTTTCTCTGGAGCATGTTATAGTTATAATAGTAGCATCATCAGCAAGTACTGTGGTATCTATGGTAATTGTTATTATATGCGTATTGATACTTCGAAGACTATTGTGTGAAAAACAACGTTCTGAAAGTGCAGGCATTTCTAACGAAGTCATTTTCACCAATAATGACATAAGAGCACAGGCATCAATTCCTCAAGAACATCTTAGAATTACACAGACAAGTGCTTTTCCCGAGTCCCAATATGAAACAGTTGACGAATCAAACATGATGGAAATCTCAAACGTTGGAATAGGTGATGAAAGATCTGAAATACGCAAAACTAACATCTCTAGTTCAAGCAATGACAGCAAAACATCTAATGCCAGCGGAGTGGCATCTGAGGATACTGACGGTTACATCCATCCGTACAATACTCTAGAGGAAAATTGGCAGAACAGAGGTTGTCAGTACACCACTTGTATTGTGAAAAACCAATGTCATGATTCTTAAACAACAATCAACGACAGAAGAAGTATTAACATTTCATATCATCAAAAAAGACATTATATAGATATATTGCTGATGGTCAAAATGTCAACGTACAAACGAGTTGTCTATTAAACAAAACATTACCATAGAAATGTAATTGTACATAAAACAACACTATTAAAAAACCATTATTTTGTTTCACACATGGAATTCATTTGTTGTTATTAAAAATGGTCGAGTTACACAGTTGTCTCTTTGACACATTCTCCATTATATTAACTGACGATAGTTTATTATTCCCAGTTCTATATTGGTTTGACTGACGGTGGTACAGTATTTCATGTTCTAGACTGCCTTGACGTCTGGTATAGTATTTCATATACTTAATTGCTATGACTGACGAAAGAATAGTATTGTATGTTCTAGCTTGCTTTGATTGACGAAGGTATAGTATTGTTTTGACAGATGGTGGTACAGGATATTATGTTATAGATTGGTTTAACTGACGATGGTATAGTATTCCCAGTTCTAGGTTGCTTTGAAAAAGAAGAGTACACAGTTGTTCGTGTTCTAGATTGATTGGATTAACGAAAGTATATCATTTCATGACATTAATTGGTTTGACTTAGAAAGTATATCATTTAAACTTCTAGATTGGTTTGACTGATTACGATATATTATTTCAAGTTCTAGATTGCTTGGAAAGACGATGGTACGGGATATCATGTTATAGATTGGTTTAACTGACGATGGTATAGTATTCCCAGTTCTAGGTTGCTTTGAAAAAGAAGAGTACACAGTTAATCGTGTTCTAAATTGGTTTGATTGAAGAAAGTATATGATTTCATGATATCAATTGGTTTGACTGAGAAAGTATATTGTTTCAAGTTATAGATTGGTTTGACTGATCACGATATATTATGTCAAGTTCTAGATTGCTTGGAAAGACGATGGTACGGGATATCATGTTATAGATTGGTTTAACTGACGATGGTATAGTATTCCTAGTTCTAGGTTGCTTTGAAAAAGAAGAGTACACAGTTAATCGTGTTCTAGATTGGTTGGACTGACGAACGTATATTATTTCAAGTTCTAGGCGGCTTTGACAGACAATGGTACAGTAAATCATGTTGCTTTGATAGACGATAGAAGATGATATAATGTATCAATTTGTTTGACTGACGAAAGTTTATTATTTCAAGTTCTAGATTGCTTTGACAAAAGATTGTACAGTATTTCATATTAAGATTGGTTTGACAGATAATGATACAGTATTTGATGCTCTAGATTGGTTTGATTGACGAAAGTATATTATTTTAAGTTGGAGATTGCTTTGACAAACGACAGAATATCATTTTAAGTCCTAGATTGCTTTGAGATATGTTGGTACAGTGTTTATTTTATAGGTCTGTTTAGCTGACGATTGTACTGTTTGTTATGTTCTAGAAAAAAAGTAAAATAAAAAAAATACCTAACTCCGAAGAAAATTCAAAACGGAAAGTCTGTTATCGAGTGGCAAAATCAAAAGCTCAAACACATCAAACGAATGGATCAAAACTGTCATATTCTAGATTTGGTGTAGGTATTTTCTTATGCAGGAAATGTTGGTCTAAACCTGGTTTTGAAGTTAGTTTATTCTCTCATTTGTTTGGCAGTCGCATAAAATTTGTTTGATTAACGAAAGTATGTTATTTCAAGGTCTAGATTGCTTTGAGAGACAATTGTAAACTATGTTTGTTCTATATTGGTTTGACAAACGAAGGTGAGTGAGTATTTTTGAGCGTTTGATAAACATGAAATATGTGGCAAAATATTTTAAAAAAATTTGGCAGGAAAAGAACCATATATTTATTTTCTAGTTTTTTTAAATTAAAATTATCAATCATCGAAATAAGTTTGATAACGAGTTTATATATTATATTTATATTGTTATATTTAACAATGCCATCAAAGTGCGAGGTTTGGCATGCCACAAAACCAGGTTCAACCCACCATTTTTTGTTTCAAAA
The DNA here is from genome assembly GCF_963676685.1 of Mytilus edulis. NCBI lineage: Eukaryota > Metazoa > Mollusca > Bivalvia > Mytilida > Mytilidae > Mytilus > Mytilus edulis. The sequence goes on along the minus strand of NC_092346.1, from coordinate 78,226,705 downwards.
ATGTCCTGTACCAAGTCAGGAAAATGGCCATTGTTATATCATAGTTCTTTTCTGTGTGTGTAACATTTTTACCTTGTGTTTCCGTTGTATCGTTTGTTTTCTCCTATATTTGAGTGTGAATTCACATTACTATAAGACGTGTCACGGTACTTTTATATCCCAAATTCATGTATTTGGTTTTGTTGTTATATTGATTATTTTCATCGGACTTTGTCTAATGCTTAGTCCGTTGCTGTGTGTGTTACATTTTAATGTTGTGTCGTTGTTCTCCCCTAATATTTAATGCTTTTCCCTCAGTGTTAGTTTGTTACCCCGATTGTGTTTTTGTCCATAGATTTATGAGTTTTGAACAGCGGTATAATACTGTTGCCTTTATTTCTAAAATGAAAGAACTTCTATTTACAGCTGCATATATAATTTTAAAGAAAAGGTGAATCAATGACACTACTCGGCGTCCCCAAAAAGACATTCGGTATTCGACAATTTCATTTAAAAATAGAAACGATAAAATACATGTCTGTTTTTTGTTGTAATTGACTTGAATTAAAACCATAATATTGACCATTTTAGATGGAGTTATCGCAACTTGAAAGTTGTTTTATTCTAAATTGTTTTTAAACTAGCTAAACAGGGTTAAAGATTTTATTTCCTAACTTTCCTTGCTTGTAAATGATTATTCTATTCATATTATTAATCTCTTTAACTAAAACACTCTTAAACGAAAACCATAAAATCAATTAAATTTGTAGTTTCAAAAAACTATTAGAACCATTTAATTCAAAAATGTCCAACAACAAAAACAAATAATGATAAGTAAGTGCGTTCTCTTGCAACTTTTTAACTCCGTCGCATTTTTGCGTCTGTCCAAAGTCAGGAGTCTCTGGCCTTTGTAAGTCTTGTATGATTTTTTATTTTAGTTTCTTGTGTATAATTCGGAGTTTAGTATGACGTCCATTATCACTGAACTAGTATACATATTTGGTTAGGGGCTAGCTGAAGGACGCCTTCGGGTGAGGGTGTTTCTCGTAACAGTGAAGACTCATTCGTGGCCTTCGGCTGTTGTATGTCTATGGTCGAGTTACACAGTTGTCTCTTTGACACATTCTCCGTTTCTAATCTCAATTTTATTAGTTCCTTTCATATATACAAAAACAGGTGACAAAATTTCATAAAATCTAGCCTCGGATTTGAAGGCAAAAATGTTCACTTAAAATAACGTGATTTGCTAAAAGACCACCGGTTCTAATTTTACAGTATGAATTTTAATGAGATATGGAATAAACTTGATTGAGATTAGTACAGTTTTTTCACTTTCAGGTACCTTTCAAAAGGGAAATTTATTTACGATATGATCTAGTATTATTAATAGGATTAGACTATGTGATGCCTTTCATCAGTCATTTATCCAACAATTAGACGAATAGCACAATCAAATAACTTTGATAAAGGAAAATACCAAAAAAGAGCCCAACACGTGTAAATTATGTTTAAGAGATTAATTTCAATGCGTATCAGAGTACAATATTTTGTTTGAATCGATCTATAATTACAATAGCATCGTCAGGTTAACTCACTTTGAGACAGCAAAACCCACTTTTTACGTAGGTAAAATTCAAAGACAATACATTTATTTCTCTAAAAATTATTGTTTGATGTGACATTAAAAAATTCCTGCACCCTTATCATAATAGAGCTGAATTGGAAGAGGATATAGTCACAATGTTTTCACTACGGATGGTATTTCCAATAATAATTTGCATAGAGAACATAACATACAACACAAATTATTTCCTTTTTTAAACTTGAACTCATCCTTTCAAACAAAATGATTCAGTTATGACGTAGGAATTACATCCTGATAGAAAACCATCCAATATAAAATATAGATATACCTAGGCATAGTTGTCCTTGAACCATATATTATATTAATCCAAATTCATGAAATGACCGGAATATATGATGCAGTTTGCAATGCAGGGACGTGAGCTGTTGATTCTAGAAAAATGCTCGTCTGGTGTGTAAAATGTGTATTTTAGCATTCTTGATGGGTGTATCTAGTGTTATATAATTAAAATAACCTTCTTTTAAACTGTATTCTTTCCATCTTAGTTTGAAATTTTCTTATTTTCTATGTTCATAAGCAGAGCTTATATATTTAAACTTCTATTTAGATAGTTCTGGAGCAAGACAAAATTGTGAAGCGTATATTTGACTTCTTAAAACTGAAAACCAATCAGGCAATTATTTTAAGTATAAAGCCACACAAAGAAATTAAATGTTAATGATAAGAAATTGAATGTAGTTTACAAGTAGTATATTCAAATGAGAAACGATTATAGCCTAATTATATATGCATTCTTTGTGAAATGAAGATGAGTAAACAGACAACTCACATCTATATATAAACTTTTAATGTAAGATTATTGAAACTATCACCACCAAGATTTGAAGCATCATCCATGTAAACAGTTTTTATGTTGTCAGGTCATTTCTTGATAGGGGGTTACTGCTCACAAGGAAGATATTAAACCAAGAGTTCCAAGTGGTGAAGTTGAAATCATCCCTTCGTAAATTTTACGGACGCCATCACGAGTTGGTTGACCGTTATGGAATAACCGTTTCACAAATTTTATCGGATATGTTCCTTACGTCGTAACTACAATCCCCTTCCCTTTCATGAATGTGACCTACCGAATTATACTATTTACCGGATTTGTAATCACATAAGCAACACGACGGGTGCCTCATGTGGAGCAGAATCTGCTTACCCTTCCGGAGCACCTGAGATCACCCCTAGTTTTTGTTGGGGTTCGTGTTGTTTATTCTTTAGTTTTCTATGTTGTGTCATGTGTCATGTGTACTATTGTTTTTCTGTTTGTCTTTTTCATTTTTAGCCATGGCGTTGTCAGTTTGTTTTAGATTTATGAGTTTGACTGTCCCTTTGGTATCTTTCGTCCCTCTTTCATTAAAGATTGCACATTTTGGCGTTAATATTGATTCACTTATAGGGTCTTTGCATCGGAACTAAACACATTTATTGAAAAACCAGTTGTTGGCATGACACGGGTTATGTTCTTCTCATATATGTTATGATGGTATGATACTAAACCCCTAACGGGAAGGATTGTGCCTGATGTTCATATGATGAAATCATAATCTTTCAGTCAGTTTAATTGAAGTCTGGAGCTGACATGTCAGTTAACTGCTAGTAGTCTGTTGTTATTTATGTATTATTGTCATTTTGTTTATTTTCTTTGGTTACATCTTCTGACATCAGACTCGGACATCTCTTGGACTGAATGTTAATGTGCGTATTGTTATGCGTTTACTTTTCTACATTGGCTAGAGGTATAGGGGGAGGGTTGAGATCTCACAAACATGTTTAACCCCGCCGCATTTTTGCGCCTGTCCCAAGTCAGGAGCCTCTGGCCTTTGTTAGTCTTGTATTATTTTAATTTAAGTTTCTTGTGTACAATTTGGAAATTAGTATGGCGTTCATTATCACTGAACTAGTATATATTTGTTGAGTGGCCAGCTGAAGGACGCCTCCGGGTGCGGAAATTTCTCGCTACATTGAAGACCTGTTGGTGACCTTCTGTTGTTGTTTTTTTCTATGGTCGGGTTGTTGTCTCTTTGGCACATTCCCCATTTCCATTCTCAACTTTCTTTAAATGGTGATAAATTTATTTACATTTTAACCAAACATTTTCAACCAAGATATTCAAATAAAAAAGACACATTCAAATATACCAATTTTTTTCTACTAGCAATAAGTGGTTTCGCAAAACAATTTCAAAACATCTGTACGGCTTACTAGATAGAATTGCGTAAGCTTGGTGATCCATTTATGCATGTGTTTCTCATTTTGAAAAGGACAAAACTCACAAGGCCTAGACAACTTTTATCAATCATTTGTTATTTGTTTTAATTTGTATTTATATTTGTATTTTCGTACAGCAACACAACTTAATCGTACATGGTTCGATTATGTTCTATCCACATAATAAAACCCTTGAACAAGAATAAGTTTGTAAAACCTGTTCCCATTCAAATACTGTGTAAATAATTCTTATTTGACTTAAGTCAAATTAATTGGATTTACAAGGTTATTTGTTTAATTAACAAGACCTCGAATAGTGTAATTTCTATTTCATCTAGCCACAAGCACCATGTCAGACATTTTCATCACATAGAAACTATAAGATATCTTCTAAAAAGCAGTTACGAACATTTAAAGAAATATTTCACTCATGATACATTGATGAAAATATGCTCCTAGATTTACTGTTTTTATGGACAAACCTATATTAGGATTGGTCACCACATTAAAACATAGAAAGAACTAGAAAAAAGACCACACATAGCGGTTCTCAGAAACCTTCTCATCTCGCATATTTAAATCACATCATGCAGAATGTGTTTCATGTGTTTCATACTAATAGTGTATCCAATATGCCAACATTGAACATTTAAAGCAAAAAGCAAATAACGACACTGTTAATTTTAAGTGTTTGGTACAGGTCTGATGTGAAAAATACTCGTAGAACGATTTTTCGGCCAAACAAACACTGGCACACACGGTCAACCAATTAGGTAGCCACACTAATATGTGTGACAATTGTTTGGAACCAAGGAAATATTCCCTAGTTTAACTACCAAGAATAAATCCTGTTGTTAATCTCTGTTATCGTTTATGAATCACAGTAAAATGAAAATTATAAATTAAAACTTCAGATCGATTATGTTTTTCAATGAAAAAGTTGTCTTTTTGCTTATTCATATATCAATAGAGTTAATGATGTATAGTCTCAAGGAAATTGGTGTAGGTGTTTGCGACAAAATTTTGTAAGTTTTTTTAATTAATAAACCAAAGTTGTCTACAAAATAATAATTTTAAAGAAAATTAAAAGAACAAATATTATTATGATATATCAACACTTAATACACATTCATATTTAAACAGAATTAAACAACAAACGAATATCTTTAAGGCCGAGGAGTCAATTATTTGATTAATAATGGCCATACATAAAATTGAAAGAGGACTTATAACAGCCCAGAATTGTATCATTCGTATTTCAACGAACATTTATATTCACACCACCCTAACATACATGTCTTTATGGATGTCGTCAAGGAAAATCGAGGCCGTTACTTATTTCAAACTGAGAACTCTTAGAATGGCCGCATTGTACGCAAGCCAGAGAAAGAAAAGATGGACTTAGTTGTTGACAAGTACAACATGTAATGAAAAGAAACAATAACAAGGATGAAATACATTAGATGTGTTGCATATATATACTCGGCAAGAACAGATTTATAGCTCATCGTATCCTATTTTTCTGGATTTTATTGTTGTGCTTTTGAATGTTGAAAATACATTTTTACTCCGTGCTTTTAGTATCGTTTTATTTTGCATTTTATAAGTGACGTTCCAATTTGAATTTTCTATGGAGTTCGTTATTTTTGTTATTTCACTTTTCCCGGGTGTTTTTTCAGACCGAATGAATGAAACTTCTTTATTGCTGCCAAGGTTACATTGAAAATCCAAAGAAGGATGTTTGCACAGGTTAGTGTAAATAAATAGTATATATATGCATTGATAATGAATCCGCAGAATGTGTTGAAATTCAAAAAGCCATTCAATTTATTTAAAAACACAATGATTGATACCAATTTAATGATATTACAATTATATAACTTCACTTGGAAAGAGCAAGTAGTTTACCTGCAAAAACAATCGGTCAGATAATTAAAGAAATAAGATTCCTTCTATCAGCATTATTTCATGCTTTAATGGACAAGCAGTTAATTAAAATGCATATACCATTTGTTATATTTAAGCAACATTAAATCATTACAAGCACCATAATTGCATACATTTTTAATTCAGAATGTTCATTAGGAACATTTGGTACCAACTTCGAACATCAACGCAAAGAAGTCTATTATAATGTTGGTTGTAGCAGTTGTAATTGTTCCTTTAAAAGAGGGACGAAAGATACCAAAGGGACAGTCAAACTCATAAATCGAAAATAAACTGACAACGCCATGGCTAAAAATGAAAAATACAAACAGATAAACAACAGTACACATGACACAACATAGAAAACTAAAGAATAAACAACACGAACCCCACCAAAAACTAGGGGTGATCTCAGGTGCTTCGGAAGGGTAAGTAGATCCTGCTCTACATGTGGCAACCGTCGTGTTGCTTATATGATAACAAATCCGGTAAATAGTCTAATTCGGTAGGTCACATTCATGAAAGGGAAGGGAATTGAAGTTACAACGTAAGGAACATATCAGATATCATGTGTGAAACGGTTATTCCATAACGGTCAACCAACTCGTGATGGCATCCGTAATATATAAAATGTACAAATTTACAATGAATTTTACTTAGCGGTTTAATCCACCCTTTTGTTCATTAGAAATTGCCTGTACCATGTCAGGAATATGACAGTTGTTATCCATTTGTTTGATGCGTTTGAGCTATTATGTATTTTCCATTTGCTTAGGGACTTTCCGTTTTAATTTTCCTCGGAGTTGAGTACTTTTGTCATTTTACTTTTTATTTATAACAGATTTTAACTTTTTTATAATATAACGGCGTCAACACATACAATAGGTAGAAACAGAGAAACGAAGAGACGAAAGGTACTAAAGTGGAATTAAATCAAACTCAATTGTTTAAAAAAAAAAAACAGATAAACATAAGTACACAAACCACAACATAGGAAACTAAAGACTGAGCAACACGAACCAAACCAAAGACTGGGGACATAATTTCTAAATGCAAAAACACACTATGAAGCTATTAAACCAAGAGTTCCAAATGGTGAAGTTGAAATCATCCCTTCGTAAATTTTACGGACGCCATCACGAGTTGGTTGACCGTTATGGAATAACCGTTTCACAAATGATATCGGATATGTTCCTTACGTCGTAACTACAATCCCCTTCCCTTTCATGAATATGACCTACCGAATTAGACTATTTACCGGATTTGTAATCACTTAAGCAACACGACGGGTGCCACATGTGGAGCAGGGTCTGCTTACCCTTCCGGAGCACCTGAGATCACCCCTAGTTTTTGGTGGGGTGCGTGTTGTTTATTCTTTAGTTTTCTATGTTGTGTCGTGTGTACTATTGTTTTTCTGTTTGTCTTTTTATTTTTAGCCATGGCGTTGTCAGTTTGTTTTAGATTTATGAGTTTGAGTGTCCCTTTGGTATCTTTCGTCCCTCTTTTAATGTTTCAGATAACATAAATGATACATCGGAAAACTGATATTAACAATGATATGTCGTAAATGTAAAACACAGTAAAATTCTTATAGTTAAGCCTAAATGTAACAATAAGGTGACTGTGGTTATGTCATTTGAATAAAAGACCTTTCGTAATGATCTTTCCACGGACTTCGGTATTTTTGTTATTTTTACTATGTTTTGGAAGGTTAAAAAAGTGTATGGTTGAGCTAGGAACCAAGGTACTTTTAATCATACAATCAAGTATGGATGCTGTAAATCGATAAAAATTGAATTGTTCTACATAAAATAATTACTTAGGCACATGAATAAGTAATTCATAAACAAAAAAACGATTAAGAATTGGTAATATTTCTTAAATTGGTTTACTTGTGTTTGAGATGTCGTGTTGGTTATGGTTGCGATTTTATAACAACTGAAAGGTAGAGTAGTTATGATATATATGCACAGCAGTGGGTTATTAATATCAGTAGATCGTAACGGTTTTAAAGGGTAGAAGATAAAAAAAAGGAAACAACAGAACCAAGTGTATAAGCGAGTTTAGTGCATTCGAAATAAGAAATGAACAATTACAAGAAAACAAACTAAATACTACAGAGACCTAATGATTAGCAACACAAACCCCTATACAACTCCTGTAAAAACATTTTTGTAAGCTCTGTTACATTTGATATTGCAGGAAACAGGTTTCTTAAGATATGAATGTTATATTTACATACCCGTTTCATATTGTTGGTATAAAGGGAAATGTTGTCTTAAAAAAATTACAAATAACCATTTAAGACATATAACTAGAGATGTAATACTATTGCTAACGAGACAATCAGCCCCCAGAACCCAAAATACAACGATGTAAACAACTCTCGGTCACTGTACGACCTTACAAAATTAACAACGCCAAAACCGTAGAGTAAGTGATAAAAGACCCTTACTTGACTAACAGCCTGATTTAAGTTAAAAAAGAATTAAGGAATACAAATACGGCAGACATCAAACAAAGACAACCAATGTTTTCTGAAAATCCTGACAAAAGACAGGCATAATAACAACAGTAAGGATTATTAGGAAATTAGGATAAACATCTTAACATCATGGTTAGATCTTCTTTAGTAATAATGGTTTTACATAATTGGTTTTCAAACATTATTCAAATCGTTTGTTAGAATTTTAGATAAATTTAAACGATATCTTCAGAAACAAATTTGAATTGTGTACCTTTTTTTATATTTTTAGTCTGCAGGACACTCAATCAGTTATTACAGAAGGTAATTGTGTATTACGTAGGCTATTCCGTGGGAAGATGACAATTAATCTATGTCGCAAAGTCATGTAATGTGTTAAAAAGCTAAACTTCCTTGACTTTGTTTCAAACAAATATGCTTTACTCATTTTCTAATTGTCTAAATATCATGGTTTTCGTGAAGGAATTTGGTATAATGAATAAATTCACCCGCTCTCTTCGTTCCAACTTTTAAAACTACAAACACTTGTTTATAAATCCTTGAAGGGTTTTTTCATTGTATCATACGTTATAGAAAATTTTGGCATTTGCTAGTAGAACATCAAAAATACAAGTATACTAACCCGGTCACGTTATACATACGTAGTATTTAAATTAGTTGATATATTTAAGATATACTTTTTTTAATTAAAAAGTAGTCCTTTTGCTTTCATATCATCTTTCATCAGAGAATGATCAATATTTTTTTATTGATAAAAAACAATCATATCAATCTTGATTTGTGGCAACAGTAAAAATATGTCCTAATAAAAAAAAGTAAAATCACAAAAATATTGAAATCCAAGGAAAATTCAAAACTAAAAGTCCCTGATCAAAATGCAAAATCAAAGGATATAGCACATCAAACGAATGGACAAAAACTGTCATATTCCTGACTTGGTACAGGCATTTTCAAATGTAGAAAATGGTGGATTGAACCAGATTATATAGCGCTAAACCTCTCACTTTTATGACAGTCGCATCAAATTCCGTTATTTTTACAAACAATCATAGCAATTTACATGATGGATTTTCTTTTATTATATTACAAGACGGAGAGTTTAGTCAATTCTCAAATTGAAGGGTGTGCTAATCGTCTGTATTGGTCAAAAGGGAATTTTTCGAAAATGTTTACAGAACTAGAAAGAAAACCTGTTGGGATTAATATTTCAAATCTTTCCATCATTATTTAAAGCAAATTTGTAATATAATACCTTGATGGTTTACATATAAATATCCTGATAGGGAGCTTAGTCGATTCTGAAACTGAGGGGTGCAACAAGTAACGGAAAATCCCCAAAAGATGACCTACTTGGTCAAATGAAAATTTCTTTTCTTAATAGTGTTGTTAATTACAAGTAACTATGAATTTTGTTATAAACGAAAACAAAATAACAATCAAACAACAAAACTTATAACAATATGAGTATATAACATATATAAATATGGATGTGGATAAACTCATCATAGATAACAGGATTAACATTTGAAGTTAAAAAGTCAAATAATGTTCGAAATTGATAATTATTGAGGACCCAAAACTCAGGAAGGTTTTGCCAAGTCCAGCTAGCTAATTTCCATTTGATTCGAAGTCTTCTATGATCTCAACATATGGTTTTGTTTAAAATTTCTATTTAACGTTTTGTAAGTCAAATATGCATCAAACGTTTGCAAAAAGCAAATAAGAAGGTTGATATATATTGTAACACCGTAGGGCTATGCTTAGTTCTTGTGTACCTTAAACCGTGTGATAAAACGATTCGTATAATAGTGGGACTTTGACTGTTTATAGTTTTACCGGTCAAAGTTACACCAATATACAAGAAAGGACTGTACTATCCAGACAAGACTACTAAATACAAGAAGAACCTTTAATATAGCCACGACATTATGTTATCTATAAGGGATCGTTGAGTCTCTGGCTTTTGGTGAATATGAATGAGAAAGTTGGATATACAATATATAATTTATTAATTATGTATATGATATATTTATAACATATTATGAATAAAAATGTTTTATAATTATTGTCAATATATTTCTGGGTAGCTGCCTGATCCTCTTGCACAATGTATTTTTCTGCGAAAAAAATACTCGGAACCTTTATATAGATATGGAAATAACGGACAGTCTTCTTTCTTCAACTGACGGTTGCTATGACGTAGTAATATTCTATATTACAACTCTATACAATTTATAAAGTATCTAACTCGATACGTTATTTATTTGTACGATAATAATTTATACTGTTGCCTTAACTCGGACAAGTAACTTAATTCCTTTATATTCAGGAATTTTCTATAGGAAATAAATATACATATATTTTTCCTTAAATAATACTTTATTTGCTTTTAGCTGAATTTATATTTAAATTCAACTTTTGTACTTCTGCACCTTAATTGTTATGTACGAACACCGTTCACAATTTATTACTTAACTAAATGTAAGTAAAAGACACCCTCTTTGTATATTAAATTAATTTCTCTTTCAGAAATATTCCGTCTATAGAAACCTTTCTTTGTTTCTCTTTTAGACAAATAATTAAAACTGCTCTTGCCTTCCGCCTAGCAGTTCTTTTTATTTTTAGCTTCCGCCTTGAGTCTTGAAGCCAGACTGTTTAACACAGTCTGTGCATGATGTTTTATAATAATATTTACGTGCAATATCCTCGTGCTTCTCACGAGGTCCCCTATGGTTACCTCAACAACCAATCAGCCAATCAGAAACTGATTTCTACGGGAAACGTCATACTTCCGTTTCCTACACGAACAGACGTTTGTAAATATCTCTTTATTCCGTATTAACATATTCGGGAAACTTGTATAATTATATTCTAGACATGGAGAGGAATTTAAGCATGTCTCGTTTATTATGATACGAGTTTTCTAAGTGATCAGCCGCATGAAACAGCCATGAATATTGTGCCGTCTAGATTTCGATTGGAACAACGTCAGTTTGTTATCAACTCTAGACCGTCTATTTGTATATTCAGCTGTCACCTTCTATTAAAATTGTTATGAAGTTATTCCTAGGATTATGTGTGTTCTATGGACTATTCATTTAAGCTGGTAAGACTTGTGTACGCCGAGAACGACGATTATTGCATCCAGATTATCTACCTTGTTCTAGACAGTGTTTGTTTACGTCACATTCCAAAGAATGACAATGTCATAGATGTGTATAAAATTACAATACACATCTCTAACCGTTATAACGTTTGTAACAAAACCCATGTTACTATGAATTTCTATAACTACAACAATATTTATGTATAAGAATACATATTCTTTATCAATTATGAGCATTACGACTCTTTGTGTAAGGAAAATAAATATAAAAACTGTAAACAGCCTGGCTGTTTGTTTTTCTTTAAGACCTCTACAGGGTCTTGTGCGTACAATAATTTTTCATAGATATTCGGCGTATGGTACATGGTTCCTGGCCGTGACATTACCCCCGTCAACCTTTGGCATTTGGCCCCCAAATGGTCGTAAATTAGTTTACCATAGTTGAAGTGACATGCGACTATCATGGTGAAGGATTCATTGGAATTCTATTTTTACTATGGTTTAGACTCTAGTTTGAATATATAAAAGACAAATACTCAGTAATCTTTTTCTTTACAATTTTTATGTAGTTATATATCATTAATTATCTACATTCATATATTTATTTTCTCCAATATGATTGTTTGTATCTAAATTTAAAGTTTTCTTTTTATAATTGTTCAATCCTTTGGACTACCTGCTTTTTTAGCTCTTCCAACTGGTAGTACCTTGCTTCTAACAATATTTCCTCCAGATATCTTCTATCTTTAGGTAGGATACATCTAGAAAATTCCTCCTTGTTTCTCAGATAGTTTAGAATCATTTTTATATGTGTAGGGTCCCTATCCAGGAAAAGCGGACTCTCCGGGAGAGTTTCCTGGCATAGGGCCCAAAACAACGACCCTGGCACTACGGATAGGGTCTCCTTAGACGTTTCGAATTTTGTCCCTCCTACATTCAATATGACCCTATTTTCCTGTGATTTTCGGACTCTCTTTACGGCTTCCTTTACCATGTCTGACAATATCTGGTCTGACGGGCCAGATCTTGTACTAGCTGGAGGGGAAACGCCCCCTGCCTCAGCGTGAAGGGATAGTACGGAGTCCTCGGACGAGCTGCTGCTTGATGAAGAGCTTGACGAGCTGGAATCGGACCTAGCTCTAGCTTTTGCGGGCGGTCCTGAATTAGCATCGGCTCCGGGAGACTGGCTGAGTACTATTCTGGTGTCGTTACCGGTCTGATTTGTATGGGCCGGACTGACTAACCTTGTTACCACCGACTTCACTGAATGGACAGGTTCCTCCCTCCTTCTTCTGATTGGGGATCTACTATGTCCTCTGCGCTCAGTATTCCTAATAGGAGAGCGACCCCTACTTGCGGACGTAAATGGACGGATCTTTCTTTTTGGTGGAGTCTTTCCCTGCCTGGTTTCCACTGTAATGTTCTGTTGGACGTGTTCTTCCTTGAATTTGTTGTACTCGTCTCTAATCTTCAATCCCATTTCTCCAGTTTGCTTGTTTATCAACATCTGGTTTGCATCACCCGCCTCACAAGCTCCATGCTTTGGTGTTCTTTTCTCAAATATTTTCTTGCATACCGTACATTTGAACCCGTACGGGCTATGCAACTCCATAATGTGTTTCTCTATCTGCCAACGGAATGCAAAGTCCCTGTCAACACAAATCTTGCAGACCAGCATTTGTTTTTCTTTTGAGGCGCTCATCTTAACAGTATGGACGTCAAATCAGCACTGACTTGACGTTATGATCACGCTAAGTATGACGTCACATCTCGGTAAATTACCTTGAACTTGCCCTCGTCACGTAGCTGATCATGAGTGATATTGATGAAAGAGGAATTGAGGCCACAACAAGGGTACAAATAACCCCAAAAATACGGATTTGCATTTTACGTTTGTCGTCCTTCTGTTTTTGTTATCCTTTTAATAAATTACCACCAATAACTTTTGATTTTTATGAGTATTACTATAAATAGATCGTTAAACAATTTTTTTATAAATTTATCTTAAAATTTCTCGACTTACAATCAGTACTTACAATGTTTCGGAATTTACCCGATTTTCATACTATAAATATATCTCTAGAACTACTCCACATATCACGTATTTAAAAACTATTAGGAATAATTTGTATCATACGTTAACACAAAAAAAATAATCTAAATATATATATCTATATATATATAATAACTATGTACAATAGTGAACCACAACATAAATATGATAACTAACTGCGTTTTGCGCTAACAAAAAGACATTTTGTTTGTCTTTTAGGAATAACATAAATATAGCGTTTATGTAATTTTAAACCATGTTGGTTTCTCCTTTCCGTTATACCTTTTTAAGCGATTATGGTGTATAACTTTTGGCTTGTTCTTTGGCCCTTTTTGAATCCTGTATATTACATCATTTAATTTCTTTGTTATAATAAACGGACCATTCCATGGTCTATATAACTTTGGACAAAAACCTACTTTGCGTCTAGGTTCATACAACCACACGGCGTCACCTACCTCATAAGAAATGTGATTGACATTTCTGTCATGACATTTTTTCATTAAATCACTTGATTTATAAATCCGTCGTCTAGCAAAGCTGTGTATGCTCTCTACTTTTTCTTGTAATCTTTTTGCGTAAGTAGAGTAATTTATGCCATCATTGTTCTCTTCTTTAGGTCTACCTATTAATAAGTCCAGAGGCATCGTAACCTCCCTGCCAAACATCATCTTGCATGGTGATACCCCTGTTGTTGCATGTTCTGCGGATCTATATGCCATCATAAGCGGTTGTAAATATTCATCCCAGTCTTTCTGGTGTGACGATACAAATGCAGATAGCATATTTTGTATTGTTTTGTTGGCCTTTTCTATCATACCATTTGACGATGGATGCATAGATGTGGTTCTCGTCTTCTCAATACCTATTATTTTACACATCTGTTGAAAAACTTCAGATTCAAAACATGAGCCCTGGTCTGAGTGTATTTGTAATGGTACTCCTACAACACTTATGAAGTGATCAATAAGTTTACGCGTGACTGTTATGGCATCTATTTTCTTAATTGCTATCGCCTGGGTCCACTTTGTAAAGTAATCGCCTATGACCATTATGTATTTGTTGGCCTTCTTGGTTTGCGGTAAGGGTCCCATTATGTCAATAGCCACCCTCTCTAGTGGTGCGCCTACATTATATTGTTTCATAGGAGCTTTGGCCTTTCGTTGTGGTGCCTTTTTACTTGCGCAAATGTCACAAGTCTTACACCAGTGCTCCACGTCGGACCTTAACCCATACCAATAAAATCTGTTTGTTACTCTTGCTAGTGTTTTCTTTATCCCAAGATGACCACTTGTGATATTGTTATGAAGCTGTTCCATAACAACCTTTTTAAGCGCTTTTGGCAGTACTATTTGCCATGTTATCTCGTCTCCTGGAATATTTTCATATTTTCTGCATAAAATACCATTTCTGAACTCTAAAGAATCCCATTGATTCCAATATGACTTTACTTTATTTCCATGTCTTGAAATGTCTTGCCATCCTGGTTTTACGTTGATATTTTTATAGTCACTGATGACCTTGATATCTGAATCCTCTTTTTGTGATTGTATCAGCTTTTCGGGTGTAATTTCACCCTTGAGCTCTTCGGGCAATTCTTCTGTCCTGTTCTTAGTCATGTTTCTTGTTATTACATTCACGGGAATGTCAATGTGCATGTTACGTTTGATTTTTAATTTACTTGTTGTATCTTTATTATGGACCACTCGTTTTATTGGACATGCATCTGTTGCTAACCCATTGTTAAATGGGTCGACATTTTCTTGATATATTGGTTTCTCAAGGGAGACAACCTGAAATATTCCTTTTTCTTCGCTAAGCGAGGACCATTCTTCTTCTTTTACCCGGTTCTGCTGAATTACTCCGTTGTCAAAGGACAAATCTTGTAATTCTGTTTCAGCTTGATTTGACGTTACTTTTTCTAAAGATACTTTTGTTATAGATTCTTTCTTTAAAATTCTGACTGCATGGTCTTTCGCAGTATTTGTAAGATCTACAGACTTAGATTTACTCTCTATTCTGTTACAATATTTACAACTAGTTGCCAGACACGGACGTCTGCTTAATGCATCAGCATTTGAGTGTATTCTTCCTGCTCTATGCTGTATCTCAAAATCGTAGGTGCCTAGTACCTCTAGCCACCGTGCCATTTGACCTTCCGGATTCTTAAAGTTCATGAGCCATCTAAGAGCTCCGTGGTCAGTGCGTACTAGAAAATGTCTACCATACAGATAATGGTGAAAATTCTTAATGGAAGCTACCATTGCAAACAGCTCTTTTCTCGTGACACAGTATTGTCTCTCCGGTTTTGAAAACGTCTTACTAAAATAAGAAATGACTTTTTCAACCCCATCTTGTATTTGTGATAGGACAGATCCCATTCCGTACTGACTAGCGTCAGCGTCAATAATAAAAAGTCCTTCTTCTCTGGGAAAAGCTAAAACTGGAGAACTGATTAAAGCTTGTTTTAAAGTATCAAAGGACATTTGACATATTTCATCCCATATAAATTTCGTATTTAATTCCGTCAATTTATGTAGCGGTTTAGCTATAGACGCAAACTTAGGTACAAATTTCCTATAATACGAACAGAGTCCTACAAAACTTCTAACCTGCTTCACGTTTTTAGGAATGGGCCAGTCTTTTACTGCCTTTATCTTTTCTTCGTCTGTCGCGATTCCATTTTCGCTAACTGTATGTCCTAGAAAAGTTACTTCTTTTCTGAGAAGATGACACTTCTTTGGACTCAACTTTAAGTTTGCTTCTCCCAATCTGTTAAATACTTGGTCAATATGGTCCATATGTTCATCAAATGTCTTGCTAAAGATAATAATGTCGTCTAAATATAGTAAACATATCTTCCAAGACAACCCTGCCAATACTTTCTCCATTAATCTCTCGAACGTAGCCCCACTATTGCATAATCCAAACGGCATCACTTTAAACTGCCAAAAACCTCCACCCTCTATTGCGAATGCGGTCTTATGTTTATCTTCTTTTGCAACACTCACTTGCCAGTAACCACTTTTTAAATCACAGGTACTCAGCCATCGACAACCACTCAGAGCTGCTAACGAATCGTCTATTCTTGGCAATGGTTGACAATCCTTAATTGTCACGTGATTAATTTTTCTGAAGTCGCAACAGAAGCGAATACTACCATCCTTCTTGGTAACCATTACTATTGGCGCACACCAAGCACTACTAGATGGTTCAATTATCCCTATCTCAGCCATTTTTCGGATTTCTTCTTCCGCATCAAGCTTCTTTGACAAAGGAATGCGGTATGGCCTCAGCTTTATAGGCTTTGCGTCTCCTGTATCTATCGTGTGTTCAACAATGCTGGTATTTCCTATATCCTGTGATGTCTTGGAAAATACATTGTTATGTTTTATCAACAAGTCTCGAAGCTTTACTTGCTGTTCATTTGACAATTCTTTACTACTTTCGTCGTATAAATTCTTTAATAATTCCGGTAGTTGATCAACACCTTCTAATACTTTTTGAGTTTTTGAAGTTCGAACATTTCTACTTGGTATTTCAATCTTGTCTATGACTTCAAAGTTTGCTATAACGGTATTTTCATACAGTTTGTAAGGCTTTTCACTAACATTTATTAACCTCATAGGTATCAGACCATTGTTCAGATTAACAGCTGCCTTCGCTATTAATATCCCAGTTTTTTCTATAAAATTTTTATCAGGTTCCACAATTCCTGACAAATTCATTGGTATTCCGTCTATTGTTTTGCCCGACACCATCATCTCGGATTCAGGGGGAATAATCACATTGTTATTCAAACTAATTCTACAACACGTATTCTGTGTATCTCCATAATTAGAAAAACATGGTATTCTTTCTTTATATAGCATCATATAACCTTTACCTAACATCAAATCACATTTATTCTTAGTTAGAAAATCCATCCCTAATATACCGTTATCTTTTATTTCTGCTAATAAAAATTCATGTTCGTATGAACATCTACCAATTTGTATATTTAATTTTACTTTCCCATGAAACGGTGACTTTTCACCTGTTGCAGTTAACATATTCATTTTTACAGGTTCTATTTCAGGTTTACATGAAGGATTCCATTCATCAAAAATTTGCTTACTAAGAATTGTAATATTTGCGCCTGTGTCTATTAGCATAGGCACATAATTACTCATAATCTTAGTTGCTACAAAATATCCTTCGTCTTTATCACAACAATTTCTTAAAATCTTCGTTGGGGGAACTGCACTGTTTGTCGATCTTTGTCCCCTAAAGTCGACCTTTGCCAGTTTCCCTGGTTGCTGTTTTGTTTCTGGTCATATCTATTTGAACCATTGGCTTGGCCTCTTGGGGTATATTGATTATTGGTTCCTCCGTTTCTGTTAAAATTGCTGCCTTTGTTAAACTTGGACCATGAACCTTGCGCTCTTGGTTCTACATCATAATTCCTATTGTTTGCATTAAATTCTTGAGATCTTGTCTCTTTTGATTTTAATGTTTCCACTTCATTAGATACTCTGTCTATTTTCTTTATTACCTCGTCTATTTTTTTTACTTAAATCGTTTGTCTCTGTCTCTACTCCTATAGCTTTGACATTACAATTTCTACTTCTGTCTGCCATGTGTACAGCGTCTAATCGTACAGCAATATTTTCTGCCTCTGCCACCGTTTTTGGACTGACTTCCCTAAGCCTTATTCTAATTTCCTTAAATGGTATGGCATCTATAAAATAATCTAATGCCAGTGTCTCTGTGACATCCAAATTAGCACTAGGATAGGCTTTCCTAGTTAGCTTCTTTATAGACTGGGCCAACTCGGGTATACTCTCATTGCGGCCTTTTACACGAGTTTGCAGCTCGCTTCTAAATACTTCAGCTTTATGAATGGAGCCAAATCGGTTTTTCAATGCATTCACGATTGCATCGAAATCTCTTCGGTCATGTTCATTTAACTCGTTAATAAGTCCTCTTGCGTCTCCCGTAAGATTACCGGCTAGATAAAGCGACTTTGATTTATAACCCCAGTTATTAAGTTCAGAAATTAACTCAAACTGTGTTAAATATTCTTCTAAATCCTCCTTGCCGTCATAATTCTGTGGTTTCATTTTTGACTTTTCCTGCATTGAGTCTCTCCAATTATTGCTATTAACATCGCGTATTTGGTAAGGCGTACTGTGTGCAATATTTCTTTCTTGTCTGTTTTCTACATTAGAATTTGCTTCTACTCTATTTATTGGGTCAGCCATTTGTCTCCTAGACATGTCTTGAGAATCGTCAGTCTTCCTTGACATTATTCCTATTAAATTTTGCATCTGATTTGACATTACATCAAAGCCTCTGACCAGTGAATGGTTAAACTCATTCAATTGTCCCTTGAATAATTCTAATAAATCATCTCTCTGTTCCTGTTTGTCTTTTAAATTATATTCTGTATCAACAATATTATGCCGTTCTGTATCTTGTTCCTCTACCATACTTGTGCTAGGACCGAACGTAACTATGTCCGAACTTTCATCCATTCTTAGTATAAAATTCACCACCAGAGCTAAAAGCTTTACTCAAAGATATATCCCACCGCTGCCACCAATGTAACACCGTAGGGCTATGCTTAGTTCTTGT
The DNA here is from genome assembly GCF_963676685.1 of Mytilus edulis. Lineage (NCBI taxonomy): Eukaryota > Metazoa > Mollusca > Bivalvia > Mytilida > Mytilidae > Mytilus > Mytilus edulis. The sequence goes on along the minus strand of NC_092346.1, from coordinate 78,207,699 downwards.
GTACCTTAAACCGTGTGATAAAACGATTCGTATAATAGTGGGACTTTGACTGTTTATAGTTTTACCGGTCAAAGTTACACCAATATACAAGAAAGGACTGTACTATCCAGACAAGACTACTAAATACAAGAAGAACCTTTAATATAGCCACGACATTATGTTATCTATAAGGGATCGTTGAGTCTCTGGCTTTTGGTGAATATGAATGAGAAAGTTGGATATACAATATATAATTTATTAATTATGTATATGATATATTTATAACATATTATGAATAAAAATGTTCTATAATTATTGTCTATATATTTCTGGGTAGCTGCCTGATCCTCTTGCACAATGTATTTTTCTGCGAAAAAAATACTCGGAACCTTTATATAGATATGGAAATAACGGACAGTCTTCTTTCTTCAACTGACGGTTGCTATGACGTAGTAATATTCTATATTACAACTCTATACAATTTATAAAGTATCTAACTCGATACGTTATTTATTTGTACGATAATAATTTATACTGTTGCCTTAACTCGGACAAGTAACTTAATTCCTTTATATTCAGGAATTTTCTATAGGAAATAAATATACATATATTTTTCCTTAAATAATACTTTATTTGCTTTTAGCTGAATTTATATTTAAATTCAACTTTTGTACTTCTGCACCTTAATTGTTATGTACGAACACCGTTCACAATTTATTACTTAACTAAATGTAAGTAAAAGACACCCTCTTTGTATATTAAATTAATTTCTCTTTCAGAAATATTCCGTCTATAGAAACCTTTCTTTGTTTCTCTTTTAGACAAATAATTAAAACTGCTCTTGCCTTCCGCCTAGCAGTTCTTTTTATTTTTAGCTTCCGCCTTGAGTCTTGAAGCCAGACTGTTTAACACAGTCTGTGCATGATGTTTTATAATAATATTTACGTGCAATATCCTCGTGCTTCTCACGAGGTCCCCTATGGTTACCTCAACAACCAATCAGCCAATCAGAAACTGATTTCTACGGGAAACGTCATACTTCCGTTTCCTACACGAACAGACGTTTGTAAATATCTCTTTATTCCGTATTAACATATTCGGGAAACTTGTATAATTATATTCTAGACATGGAGAGGAATTTAAGCATGTCTCGTTTATTATGATACGAGTTTTCTAAGTGATCAGCCGCATGAAACAGCCATGAATATTGTGCCGTCTAGATTTCGATTGGAACAACGTCAGTTTGTTATCAACTCTAGACCGTCTATTTGTATATTCAGCTGTCACCTTCTATTAAAATTGTTATGAAGTTATTCCTAGGATTATGTGTGTTCTATGGACTATTCATTTAAGCTGGTAAGACTTGTGTACGCCGAGAACGACGATTATTGCATCCAGATTATCTACCTTGTTCTAGACAGTGTTTGTTTACGTCACATTCCAAAGAATGACAATGTCATAGATGTGTATAAAATTACAATACACATCTCTAACCGTTATAACGTTTGTAACAAAACCCATGTTACTATGAATTTCTATAACTACAACAATATTTATGTATAAGAATACATATTCTTTATCAATTATGAGCATTACGACTCTTTGTGTAAGGAAAATAAATATAAAAACTGTAAACAGCCTGGCTGTTTGTTTTTCTTTAAGACCTCTACAGGGTCTTGTGCGTACAATAATTTTTCATAGATATTCGGCGTATGGTACATGGTTCCTGGCCGTGACAATATGTTCCGGACCATATGAGTATTTGGACCATACGCGTATGGTCCGACCGTACGCGTATGGTCGGACCATATGAGTATAATACTCGTTTGGTTATTAACGGGCAGGACCATATGAGTATTTGGACCATATAAGGTATATTTTTTTTCAAATTCCATTTTTAACGTTTTAATAATGCAGAAACTTTATCGAACAGTAATAGTTATATGACAATTTATTAATTTAATAATCCAAAATTAAATCAAAAAAATATTGATGACATAGTTAGTTTTCATCGCTAGTTACGTTCTTACATGTAGGCTTGGGGTGACATTTACTTCCACACGGTATCATGGCCTTTTTTGTGCTTGCTCCTCATCATTTACACCTTTTGTTTGTGAGTGAAAAGCTAGCTTTTTCAGCTGTGTACAGTGGTACCGAGGTATTTTGCCATTCTGATGTATACGGTGTTTTTAAGAAGCTCTAGATCTCAAATATCGTAAAATGACTGCAATACACCATATTCTCAAGACAACTTATATAAACTATGTTACTTTTCAGTGACTTCTTGTGTAACAGTTCATAAAAACAATTTTGGAATTTATGTTTTTTAGTCGACATATTGCCATTCACTCGTAATAACAAATCGGTAATGACCATCGGTACGTATATAAAATGTGTTTACTATAAAATTGACTGTTAAGTAAAATTAACTATGTAAAACTTTTTTTTTTTATTTAGCTTATCTTTTTATTATAATATGATAATAAGATTACCTATATGATCATGTATGAAAGCGTCTGAACGGTCATACCATATGCAGAGTTTAGAAGTATTAAAAGTAAACCGTAACAGAGTGTTAATTACCCCGACCATACGCGTACGGTCGGACCATACGCGTATGGTCGGACCATATGAGTATATACCCATATGGTCATGACCATACGCGTATGGTCCAAATACTCATATGGTCCGGAACATATATATGGTATCACTATAGATTTTATTTTAAAGTTGTGTCACATAGAAACATTACATGGCATTTGAATGAAAAAAACATTTCCGTTCTAAAACTATTGTAACGTCATCCGTTTGAAAATTAATGATTCAGTTATGAAGAATAAATAATTTCCGTATTTAAATTCTAGTTTATAATTGTCGAAATATAGCTAGACATGTTAGTACTTGCAAAATATGTCTTTTTAATTTTCATTCACGATATAACCATGACATCTGACGGAGTATGCTACCACACGAAGTAAGCTGTAATTCTTGTATGAACTATACACATTAATATGTATTGAACATGTGACAACAGCTCATGTTGCTTATTATCAGTACAACAACATTTTCTAATTGAGTTAACTATAATAAGTTGATTGAACACAAATGTTACTTTTACAGGTTTACCGATACGACAAACTTTTCAATACCTTAACATTCTATCATTTGTAATCAAAAGATTACCTGTAATTATAAGTAAAATATTTCACATTAAAAAAGAAATTTAGCTAGCTTTAAACCAGATTCAATCCACCATTTCTACCAAATAAATGCCTGTACCAAGTCAGGAATATGACAGTTGTTATCCAATCGTTTTGATGATTTTGAGCTTTTGATTTTGCCAGTACTTTTACTTTTACTTTTTATGTTACAACTTTAAAAGATGATATTTAACGATCTACTTGTATTCTAATCTTGTCAATAAAACTCAAATTTAATGTACTGGTGAAGTTCTTACACCGTTCACCATCAAGGACTCCAGATGAGGCATGCGAGCCAATTCGCTTTAAATTGTCCGTTCGTCTGGTGTTCTGACGATTTTTAATAATTACTGGCATTTGACAAATACTGACTTAACACTTTCAAACTATGATCAGACTTTATGCAAGTCAACTTCTGACTGTCACAATCCAGTGAGTAAATCATTTGAGCGGTTCCTTTACGTATCAATAAACTCAAGATAACAGGATTCGTACCACAAAGCTAGTGATGTATACAGAATGTTTGAATTAATTGTGTAATTACGAGTAATAATATATGTGTTTTATCATTATCAGTTACAATGAACTTATAGCAAACTGTAATAGAGAGGCGAAAGATATCAAAGGAACATTAAAACTCATTTGTATAAAATAAACAAACAACTCCATAGCTCAAGGAGAAAGAGCCAACAGACTAACAACAATACACAATACACAATACAGAAAACTAAAGATTGAACAACACGAACTTACAATAAGTAAAACAAAATAAACGTAACCAACTACATTGGCAATTAACTATATTTGATATTGAACGTGAAATGATGTTCGAATGGTCTTTTCAATTATCAATTGGTCTAGTCTTTTATGTTACCTCCAATAAATGCAGTTATTATATAATTAAAACAGAATGAAAACGACAGGTGTATAACTTTCCTAATACGTTAGATATTTTTTTTCTATTTTGGCAATCTTTGCAATGAAATCTACACCAACATTTTGAAATACTGTTTATTTTTTATCATTGCTATTTTCTTGATCTTGAACGCTTTTCAATCTTTTCCTTCTCTGGTGTATCAAATATAGTATTGGATCACAATTCTGAAAATACTTGAATGTATATGCTTTTTTACGAAAGACACGCAGATCTGTAAACATATAATACCCTATCCGTGATAAAAAGAAATCATTTGATAGTCCTGATAGATTATGACATCGTCCTGAATATGCATGACATGTTTATCACCAGCCGTTAGCAGGCATAGTATTTGCTGTCATTGCTTTTCTGAATTATATTCGTTAAGTTACCAAATGGTTGCAACAAAACTTACCTTACTAATAATATTTATTGAAGAAAAGTAAATGGTAAGGACGTGAGGAGCAAAACATGTTGCAGTGACTTCTACAAAAGTTCAGATGGTAATTGTTTAGGTAAGAATTTTAGAATTTCAAGTATTGGATAGCCTTGACAGACAAAGATGTAGTATCAAGTTTTACCTTTGCTTTGAACTGTATTATATTTCACTTTCTAAATAACATAAATAGATGTAGGTACTATAGTATTTACAAGTTGTAGAGTATAAAATTGAGAATGGAAATGGGGAATGTGCCAAAGAGACAACAACCCGACCATAGAGCAGACAACAACAGAAGGTCACCAACAGGTCTTCAATGCAACGAGAAATTCTCGCACCCAGAGGCGTCCTTCAGCTGGCCCCTCAACAAATATATACTGGTTGAGTGATAATGAACACCATACTAAACTCCAAATTGTACACAAGAAACTAAAAGTTAAAATAATACAAGACTAACAAAGGCCAGAGGCTCCTGACTTGGGACAGGCGCAAAAATGCGGCGAGGTTAAACATGTTTGTGAGATCTCAACCCTCCCCCTATACCTCTAGCCAATGCAGAAAAGTAAACGCATAACAAAACGTACATTAAAATTCAGTTCAAGAGAAGTCCGAGTCTGATGTCAGAAGATGTAACCAAAGAAAATAAACAAAATGACAATGATACATAAATAACAACAGACTACTAGCAGTTAACTGACATGCCAGCTCTAAATTTCAATTAAACTTACTGAAAGATTATGATTTCATCATATGAATATCAGGCACAATCCTTCCCGTGAGGGGTTTAGTATTATACCATCATAACATATATGAGAAGAACATAACCCATGTCAAGCCAACAACTGGTTTATTAATAATAAATGTGTTTAGTTTCAATGCAAAGACCCTATAAGTGAATTAATAATAACGCCAAAATATGCAATCTTTAATGACCTGACAACAGTATCGTAACTATATCCCTTCTTAATAAGTCTATTTAAAGGGTTTTTTTTAGCTTCAGAGGTGAATACTGACATTTTTGTGCTTTATAAAAAATATTTCCATAAAATATTGGATGTGAAATACCTGAACGTATAAGAAGTCTGCATGTTGAGCTATATTTATGAATGATGTCCTTATACCATGATAAAATTTAGTAAATGTTTTGACTAGTTTGTGATTTCGAAAACCCTAGTGTAATAATTTTTCAGTAATACATAAATTTCTCTCGTTAAAATCTAAAACATTGTTACATACACAAGCGAATCGTACAAGTTGAGATATATAAACACCGTAAGATGGTGACAAGGGAACGTCACTATCTAAAAAATGGATAATTAACGATAGGAAATGAGAAATCATCTCTTTTATCATAGATTTTAGTATTAAGCTTTCCGTTAATGATATATATATATATCAAGATCGAGAAAAGGGCAGTGGTCATTGTTAGTATTATTTTTATTTAAAGTAAGTTCAACAGGATAAATTTCTTTAGTATACATACTGAAGTCGTCATTATTGAGAGCTAAAATATCATCCAAATATCTAAAAGTATTATTAAATTTGTGTATCAGACGTTGTTTCGATGGGTCTTTGCTGATTTTTGTCATAAATTGTAACTCATAGCAATACAAAAACAGGTCCGCAATAAGTGGTGCACAGTTAGTTCCCATTGGAATTCCGATAACCTGACGATATACGGAATCTCCAAAGCGAACAAAAATGTTATCTAATAAAAATTCAACGGCAGCTATAGTATCAAAGCATGTCCAATTGAGACATAGTTTTTTTTGTTTATTGCTACTAAAAAATGACCTAAAAGAGTTTGAACATATATATTCACATTCTGACCTTTGAATGCCCATTTAATTAGGTATGTCATTTTTTTCGTAATGAGAATGTGAGGCAATGTGGTATATAGGGTAGAAAAATCAAAACTTTGAACAGATTCAAAATCACCAATATAAGCATGCAATTTATCAAGTACTTCCAACGAGTTTTGACACTCCAAAAGTAATTAATTCCACTTTTTTTCGAAGGCCTTATTTGAAAAATCTATTATCAGGTTTTTAATTGTACCAAGTGTACTGGTAAGAAGAATAGAATAATTTAGTAGTGGAACAATAGCTTGAAGACGAAATAAATCTACATTTGTAAGGTGTTTTTTGTAGTTTCGGAAGCCAATACATAGTTGGGACTTTCATTGTTTTTGGTTCTGCTTGTAAAGCGGTAGCTAAAAGTTTATGTTTGTTACAGATGTCGTTTTCTGAAAATGGAGTCAGTTGGAATGTTGGTGAATCGGTGTTTTCTTTTTGTAGAACCTCAATGTAAAATTTACGTCAAACAATAATAATATTATTAGCAGCTTTATCGGCCGGAACAAAAACAAATTCCTTGACTAGCTCTTTTAGTTTATGTTTGATACGAAAAATAGGTTTATTGTGGTAATTGGTAAGAGTAAAAGGTTCTTTAAAATGTTGAATACGTATATCAACAATGTTTATTACTGAATTAAAAAAATAGTCCAAAGATCTTTTGTCAGCTTTTTTCCGTTTTATCCATTTCAAACAGTAAGTACGGAGTGAGTCGTGGATGATATCACGACACTCATTCCAATTAATAGTTGAAGGGGGGACGATATTTAGGTCCTTTACTGAGGAATGATTTCAACTCTCGGTCTTGAACGATGTTAAGATCTCCAGTTAAAACATGGGAAATGGGTCCATAAATGTATTCGGAATTACTGCAATTACATGAAGTAGGTGTATTTTCACTGATATTAACATCTTTACACAATTGGCTATAATTAAACACAAATTTCCGGGTAGATTTCTTGTAAATATAACAAATAAGAGGGAGCTCAGTATTATCAAAATTGGCAGAGTGCATTGCCAAATATATGTTCAGCATTTAAAGTTCTATATTTGCAATGACGATTGTATGTTTTACAAAATTTAATAAGATCGTAATTTATTGTATAACTGTTTACTAAATACTGACTTACAGGGATGTGCTCATTTTTCAAAACAAAATTCTTAGGCAGCGGTATGAAGAGACATGGGTGAATCCAACCTACCTAAGCAAATGGAAAGAGAGGATATTTGTTTTTTTAATCACCCTAATTCGGAACAATACATATAGTATATGCTGTTAACAGTAGGATAGACTTTTTACTGAAAAAATAAAGTGTGTTGTGTTTACAAGATCATTATTTATTGTGAAATTAGTCAAGCTCAAAATATATCGTTCTCATTCTCTTCAATTCAGCGAACAGGGACCTTTTTGTTTTGAAAACAATTTAAATGTAAGATAAAGCAGATTTTAAAAGATGATACTGCCGTGACATTTCGTTAGAATTGAATAGCAACATTGCATGATCTCATAGAATTGTTGTGAAGAATCAATCAGCTGTGATTATCAAATAGTCCAAATCAATGATATGGAAACAATTCTTAATCTCAGCCATTACAGTTTTTATATTATGAGTATGTGGTAAAAACGTTCGTGAACTGTTTTCAGTCAAATATTGTCTTTTCAATTATGTTGACAAATATTTTTCACATTGAAGTTTTATCTTTATATTTGGTAGATTTACAAAGTGTTAAAAATTATGTTGGCAAAAGGGGGACGAACGATACCAATAAATGCAATCAAAGTATGAGTTTTATTAATACTTAGTTTATAATTTGAGAATATAGATAATAAAAAAAACCAGATGTCGTTGTATACGTCAGTGTTGCAGCTACTCAAGACAAAGCAGAAAACACACCCAGTTTTCAAAATTTCAACTAGCACATACCATAGTTTCCAGTATTAAACAGACAGAGTGCACGGTTAAAACCTTTCAGAGGATAAATATAATACATTCGGGTGGAATTTTGTGTTTGTAAAGGATTAGGAAATGAAATGTTAAATATAGATAATAAGTAAAACTACAATTTATCTGTGCTGGGGTATGTCTGGAAGTCTTATATACAGGGATATTGTGTGATTGTTGGTTAGTCAATAGCAAGTTGCAGTATTATACACATAGGCATAATAGAGATTAGAATAAATCATTAGTTAATTATACAGTGAAGTAGAATATTGTTCAACTCTAGAAGAATAGTCTTTTATCAACAACGACTCATCTTACATTGACAGGTTTCATTTTTCTTCATTTACTGTTTTGTAGTTTGTCCAGTTGGCTCCTACGGTAAAAACTGTAGTTTCAATTGTATCGCTCCTTTTTATGGAAAACTCTGTAGAAGCAAATGTGAGTGCAATAGGTAAGTTTATCACGTTGTAGTACATGAACATTATTAATATAACAGTCAACGCTTTGTCGAGAAACATACTAAGATAGTCAAATAAAAAAACTAAGATACCACGACTGCGCGTTTAAAACCCATAATTCGACGAAAATAGTTTGCAAAAATTCAAAAAAAATACTTCACAGAAAACTAAATAATACCATCAATACTTCCCGTAACCAACTCGTCGATGCAAAAATACCACAAATAAATACTATATAATTTAAAAAAAGAGCATTTTTGATACTGAGCTTTACAAGAAATGTTTTTGTTTGAAATAGATTTTAATAGTCTACATGATAATTAAAATTTTGAAACTTAGTATACACTTTACCCACTTGAAACATAAGCTCCATAACAACGTAAATTGAGTTTTAATTCTTTTGGCCAAAGTGAAGCTGTGTTATCAATTATTATAGAATATAATTCAGCTGAAAGCATCGGCATGTCGCTAACATCAAAGACATTGCAAAATGATAAAAATACATTAATTACCGATTTATTTTGCTTTCCAAAATTATTCGATCTTGACCATTATGGCTTTTGATTCTGTCCTGATTTTACGCTTTATCTCAAGAGAGATTTAGAATCGAAAAGCATATTTTATGTTACTATTAAAGTAATAGGATGCATCTTTACATTTGAACAAAACTTTGATTACATGATGAACACCATGGGTACCTCGTTAGTAGCAGTATCTTATTAAACTTTTGGAGTTCACACTCATTACTCTTGTGGGATTTGTATTGCTCAGTCTTTGTTTTCTATGTTGTTGTTTTTTGTGTTCTGTTGTTACAATTTTTTTCTTTTTTCTTTTTTTGCCATGCCATTGACAGTTTGTTTTCGACTTATGAGTTTGAATATCATGTTGGTATCTTTTGTCTCTCATTTTCTAGTGTTGCAGAATATATATGTTCGTGATTTTCAATATGCAAAATAATTATTTTAAAATTTGGATATTACTTTATCATTGAAATATTCTATTAACTCTATTAACAAATTAAAGAAAGTAAAAATTCAATGGATTTAAACACATCGAATTTGTTACGAATATTTCAATTTTTGATGATTAAAAAAGAAATTGAGATAAACACATTTGTAGATTATATTGGTGTGGCATGTCTTACGCATGTTATATTCTTTTATCTGAAACTATGAAAAATTTTAAAGCACAACAAATTTACCAAAATGTTCAACTGATAATATATTTTTTTTCAAATGACACTGTATCATTGGTGAGTATACTATAGTGGCTCATCAATGGGCGAAACTGAATGACAATATTATATTTTTAACTGAAAAAAAAAGATTACCGAAATATAATATAAGACTACCAAGAAGTAGTGATTCGTGTAATCAGTTAATTAAATATATAAATAAAACTGCTGAATATTTTGGACATTAACAAAAATACACAAAAGACACCAGGCTTATGACGTGGTGCTCAAGACGATCGTTCGTCTACAAAAGAGTCATCAGTGACTTTCGAATCTGTTAAGATTTCAAATGCTGAAAAAGTACGAAGAAAGTAAGAAAGTGAAGAGCATAGGATGGCAAAAAATCACAAAACAACAGTCCAAATACAGCTACGGTTATCTACTTCTAGGGTAAAATAAAATCTTAGTATTTCGAACCAGTTTTGTAAACCGATCATTTTAAAATGTGGTAGTCAATGAATATTTAAGTTTTAAAACAGAAAATATACTTCTTTGAATTTGCATTTTCCTTTTCCTTAATTGGTTAAACTATGTTTCAGGTGTCATCATATTTACGGTTGTGGACCTCGCAACATATTACCAACAGAGAGGTATAGCTAGTATATCATGCACTTTTTATCTGCTGCTATCAATTATGCGTTCCATAGCCAATGCATCCTTGTATATATAGTTCTAGGACTTTTTTTTATATAAATTCTAACATAATTGCACGTTAAACTTTCTCTCCAACTTCTTAAAATTCTACAAGCGTTAGTTGTTGGACTGTGAGAATCTTAGTTCTTTATTATTAGAAATAAGCAATTGTATAGAATGTGCAACTTATCTTTTTATTTTAGGCTTAATCTACAAAGAAAGATACATATTGAAACCAATATACAATCATTTAATCCTTATAAACATGTAGTTGTCCTCAACATGTATGGTATTTGATGTTGGTATCACCAATGGTATGTCTGCATAATTCTTAAACGTTTTCAGGAAAGAGTTCGATAGCCTGGTTATCGTTATTACTGTTTCCTTGAACTAACTCTCACGTGCAAAATCATATCATATTTGTATCAGGAATAACAAAATATGAAAATATGTCACCCGAACAGAAAGAGTTCTTCCAATAACAATACTACGCTGATGAGCTGCTGTAAGACTTTGCTTTGTATAAACAACTTCAAATCTTTTAACCCTTATCAGCATTCAATGACAATTTTTACAGAATCCTCACTCATGAAATGCCGGTGTGCATGCTCCTATCTTGATTTTATTTTGAACTAATTTAGGGTTTTACTTATCAATCCACGGCTTTGTCATACTTTTAACCTCAAGTAAAAAAATGTTAGCTCCTGAACCGTTCGACAGATTTAATTATCCATTTATCAGAAACTTACCCATGAAATGCCACTGATAATCTCCTGTTTTTTTTTTGTTTTTTTTTTTATCAAAAATTGAATCAATTGAATCAATATTTTATCATTTTAGTGGTAACAAATGTTAGATTTATAAATTTAGTTTTACCTTAAGTGGGTTTGAGTCTATTCAACGTCGTATCAATTCCACCTTCATTATATCAAGTGCCTATCCCATAGTGACACTCACAAAGCTAAGGAAAATGGTACATTAGTCGAGTGATCCAAATTATTTTCATGTTTACCAATTATGTCTATTTGTGATGATCACCAAGTTTTATCAATATAACGGAACTATAAATAACGGCCGTACAAGTTGGAAATTAAGCTTACTATAAACACATGTTTATCTAACCATTTCATAAAAATGCCTTAAACCAGTCAGGTATGGTAGTTTGTTTTCATTTTTTGGGAAGTCAATATAATCGAGCGTTTATTTTATCATGTTTTATAGACTTACCTTATTTATTTACCTTAAAGATCGGTATTTTTGTTAATACTGTCAACAATCTTGAGTAGTTACACATTATTAGATATTCGATTACATGAAGATTAATACCTTTCAGACCAGCTGTTGTTATTAAATGTAGAGGAAGATCATATACTCGTACCCCCGAGTTGTTTTTATTTCATATTTCGAAATTTGAGACGCTCTACGACAGACATTGTCCATCAGATAACAAAGTGTTCTAAAAATTTTATAAAATAGGGCACAACTTTTTGAAACTTTTGGTCCTCGGTGCTCTTCAACTATGTACTTATTTTGGCTTTTGAACTTTTTTCATCGGAGCGTCACTGGTTAGTCCTGTGTGGACGTAACTCGCCTGGCGTATTAAATTTTAAACCTGGTACCTTTTCTTAGCTATTATTCGTGTTTCTCTGTCCTATATGTTCTCCCATTTATTTGTATTAAATTCCTGTCATGTAATGTTGTCATTTAAATGTTATTTTTAACATTGCCATAAAAGCTGATGGTTTGGCATGCCACAAAACCAGGTTCAACCCACCACTTTTTTTCTTATAATGTACTGTACCAAGTCAAGAAAATAGACATTGTTATATTATAGTGTCTGTGTGTGTTACATTTTAATGTTGTGTTTCTATTGTGTCGTGGTATTCCTCTTATATTTGATGCGTTTGTATGAGTTTCAGTTAGTACTCCGGATTTTTTCTAAATCGGTTTATGAATTTCGAATTAGCGGTATAATACTGTTGCCTTTATTTATACATAAAATATCAACCCAGTAAGGTTTTGTATTGTTCAGTTTCAGTTCCAATTATGAAGAAACCACTAAAGAATGGCATAAAGAAATTATATTAACAGAAGCCACCAAAGAATTGAATAAAGAAAATATCTTTACGGAAATCACGAAAGAATGGAATAAAGAAGTAACTTCAGTAAAATATGAAAAAGGTATTGTTTTATCATTCAAATCGTCAAAGGATTAACACATTCTAATTTTTCAATCTGGCAGATACACTCAATAAAGATAGAAATGTTCGATCAACCGCACAGAAAGTATAAATATGCAGCCCGGATCTGCAGGAATAAAGACGATGAATTCGATTGATGTCTCGTGTATTGCCTTTGTCGCACAAATCACATAAAGCTGGTTTATTTTTCCAAATGTATAAATTGAAGATCATAAAGAGATTTAGTGGTCAAAATCGTAAATTGTTGATACCAATATCAAATTGGGAATTGATCTTCCTTGACACCATCTGCGAGTATTGTTTTGAGGAAACAATGATAGTCCGTCGGAAAGGGACGATAAATGGCTAACCCGTGTTAAGAGAGAGCCATACCTCTTGCACGTTAAAGACACCCTTGTAGATTTCGAAAAAGAGTAGGCTAATGCCGCTACAAGGCAGCACTCGCACCCGCAAAATGGAAAGGAATTAATATAAGTTGCAAAACTTGTTTCCCAATCCACTATAAAAAAATATGTTTAAACTAATTGGAAATCGCCCACATACAAATTGGGTAAAGCTGAATATTCGCCGACCAAATTTAATTCCGAATTTATCATATATATGTTTAACACTTCGTCTACAGGGATGCAAATAAAACTTACATATCCTCTTTGAGCTATGAAATACTCAACATCAAAATTCTCTTTCATTGTATGTACTTATTGTAGACATAAAAGAGTGGCGAAAGATGCCAAAGGGACATTCAAACTCATCGAAAATAAATTGTCAACGCCATGGCTAAAAAAGAGATGGACAAACAGACAAATTATGTACACAGACATAACATAGAAAACTAAAGACTAAGCAACATTAACATCACCCAAAACTCGGGGTGATATCATGTGCACTGGAAGGGTAGGCAGATCCTGCTAAACATGTGGCACCCGTCGTGTTGATCAGGTTATTACAATAGGGGGAAATAGTATAATTCGGTATGTCATATTCGAAAATAGGGAACGGAATTAAAGTTATCCGAAATCATCTATAAAACGGATATTCCATAAAGGTCAAACAACTTATGATGGAGTCCGTAGGATCTACGAAGTGGTGATTTAATTTCCCCATTTGGAACTCTTGGTTTGGAAGTGCTTTTATTAAAGGCTCTTTTTTAAACAAGATGTCAATATTACTCAAGTTTGGACTGTATTCTTATGCCATGATGAAAAATTTGGTTACTGTGGATTCATCAATATTCGTGGGATACCAATTTTCTTAGATGTCGTAGATATAAAGTGATCCACAAATTTAAATGTCCAACGGATTACAATTTTTTTTTATGCAAATATGCATTCTATTCAAACCCACGGGGTCAAATAACGATATCTACGAAAATGCAAGCTTTCATTAATCCAAGAAAATTGGTACCCATGAAAATAAAAGAATCCACACTGTAGTGCAATTTGGTTCGTTCAGTGGTACCCTGAGGGGTCCCTAAAAAATTGGGTTTACTTGGAATCCTGTGGAAAATCTAGATATTTCTTACAGTTAAATTGATTGCCTAAAATGTATGCGACTGTGTAAGTGAATAGTATTCATAGAAAAAAGGTTTTCAAAATATATTATATTATACACCTCCAAAATAAAATGTATATATATTATTGATATTTGAGTATAAAAGTAAAACGTAAAACACAAAACATCCGCAGAAAATCTTCATGACAAGAACATTTAATAATACAGGTTACAATAAACCATTCGATTGCATGGGCGCAGCCATTTAATGAGCATAACATGGTATGCCCGTTATTTTTTATTATTAGAAACTTCGTGCATTCTGCATTATACTAAAGACCAAATAAATTATTAACCAAAATGGCAGATATTGTTATCATCCTAAACATGCATGAAATATTTGCCACTGGACGTTGAGCAACCAACAATCAATCAGATATTGTTAAGATAGCACTTATGTATTATTTTCAAGTTTAAATAAAAATAAGGAGATGTATTTTTTTTAATGAGCATATTATTTGAATACATGTTTTGAAGGGTTATGTTTATATAATAAAGAATTTCAAAATTTTGGTCATTAATTCTCATGTGGGATATCCCTAGAAATTAGGATAGTTGGCAGGTCTGCATCTTGATATCTAAATACAATGTATAGCAACTACACTAAGCTTCTTGACATAAGAAACTCAGCTTCATCTGTCTAAGTCAAACCATTTGATACTTATTCAGGTTCGAAGATGTTCTTCTTCTCCTGTGTGGCAAAAACTTGTCTTAAAATGATTTGCACAAAATTATAACTTTTGTCATAATAATTTTTTCTTGGCAACTACTTTGGATTCATTGTTATTCATTGGATAATAATTTTACTGGATATTGTGGGTACACTGTGGACCACGAATTTCAATGTGCAACAATTTGTACTTTTTCTATTTGTATTACTATTTAGAGGATGGCAAAACTACGAAATCAAATATCCACAAAAATGCAAGTTTTCCCCAATCAACAAAAATGTATACCCATGAAAATAAATGAATCCACAGTACAAGTCATAGCATAATAAGCTTGCGTATAATAAGCGAGCATAAGTTAATAGCTCATAGCAAATTTTGTTGATTATGATAAGGGGCCTGATAAGTTTGTAATACAGTTGTTTCTCAAAACACGCGTCTTTTGGGGAGATCTTGAATATTCATAGAAAATTAATTGTGTTTGCATACTAGTTCCCGGTTATGCTCTCTGTGTTCCATCTCACAGAGACATAACTTGTAATGTTACCTGTAAATAAACATGTGCATATTGTTAACATTGAAATCTGTGGTAACCTTTCATTCGAGGTAGGGGTAGTTGCCTACATACAACTACTGCAAATATGGCTTTGTTTGAACACTTCTAGTATATATGTAAGACTCAGATCGACGTCCGGTCTCTAATCGACGTCCGTTCCTCATATCGACGTCCAAATCTGACGTCACAATAAAATATCCTCCAAATCGACGGCCAATGTAATGCCTATCTAATCGACGTCCATTTTTTGTCTTCCCTAATCAACGTCCAATTTCTAGCTTCTCCAATCAACGTCCGTATTGGACAAAGAATACACAATTGACCCGAACCGACAGCAGCTGAAACCTTTAGACCTTTAAACATATAGGTTATATTTTTGATTTTTTTTTTAAAGATTTATAAAATACTAGACTAAATATATGTAAACAGGTTGTGATATCATTTTTCTTTTTTAATTTTAGAGATTATATAAAGATATTAAGGAGATGTAGTATGACATGAATTATGTAAACAATTCAAATTAGAAAAATAACGGTCTTATTTATAAAGAAAAATGACAGACATAAACCATCGAAAACCACTGCACTACAGGCCCATAAAGAATATGTCGGTGTTATAAACATGAATGTGAGCGCTCAACCTAGCACAATATAAAATGTAATACCAATTACTTGCGTATATGAGAACAGTTGTGTAACAGCACAACATAAAACATAATACCAATTACTTGGGTATATGAGAACAGTTGTGTAACAACACACATAAAACATAAAGCCAATTACTTGCGTATATGAGAACAGTTGCATAACAGCACAACATAAAACTTAATACCAATTTCTTGCGTATATGAGAACAGTTGTGTAACAACACCAAAAAACATAAAGCCAATTACTTGCGTATATGAGAACAGTTGTGTAACAGCACAACATAAAACATAATACCAATTACTTGCGTATATGAGAACAATTGTGTAACAGCACACATAAAACATAATACCAATTTCTTGCGTATATGAGAACAGTTGTGTAACAGCACAACATAAAACACAATGCTGATTTCTTGCGTATATGTTTCACTCCAGGTGTAAAACTAAAAAATGTGTTAAAAAATATCTTGCTAAGTCCGAATTATAATACTCTTTAAAACTATGGCTATACTTCTTTATTTTGTCTATTGTTGAATATTGAATAATGACCTCAAGATGTCGTTTGTTTTTCTTTGACGTTATGTTGTTTTCTCCTTCACATACACTTACATGTATGTCATTTATCAACATGCATAGGAATGACACATTACTATGCAGATCGATTCAATTAACTTTTTACCCAAACTTTAATATGCTTGATACCTAATTCGGGCTGAAAGAAATCTATATGGAAAGTATGCATAAATGCTTGAACCCTACAAAACATGTACATGTATAAGTGTAAACAGTTAAATCCTGAATTCATTATTTATTCATATTGGACATCGATTAAAGACGACTACACTCAATCGGGCGTAGTTTTAACAATACATGCCGTCACATTGGACGTCGATTAGAGTATCAAAATATTGGACGTCGATTTGCGAATGCGACGTCAGATTTGGACATCGATTTGAAAAACGGACGTCGATTTGAGGAACGGACGTCGATTAGAGGCCGGACGTCGATCTGAGTCTAACATATATATTAGCTAAATTGTGTCAGATATATGGTTACATATGATACTGTTGTGACAAGAATTCTTAATTGACCATTTGAGGCAGAAAATGTGTTCTTTTATTGACAAATAGGCATACAGTAAGATGTGGACTGGAGACAGAGGCTGGATTGGATACTTTATATAATCTTGAGTGTTGTAATGATTGACTGCTAAACATTGCATTTATAGTATTCTGATATACTTTCAATAAGTTATCAAAACAATTTTAAACAGGTTCTAGGCATTCTTTATCAGAAAATATGCAAATAGGGTAAGCTGGTAATAATTAAAGTCTTGTTTTCAAATTCTTTTAAAAAAATGAAACAGGGGAGGGGGTATAAAATGTAAAGAAAAAATTAGAGTATACGCAGTGATTTCTTTAAGACTATAATTCTGATAAATGAGTATTTATGTGAGAAAAACTGATTTAAGAGAGTTTTCTGTTTGAATAAATGTCTGTATAGGTTGCACTTTGTAAATACAGCTGTTTCTCAAAACACGCCTCTTTTGAGGAGATCTTGAATATTCATAGAAAAATTAATTTTGTTTACATACTGGTTCCCGGTTAGGCTCTCTGTGTTCCATCTCACAGAGACATAACTTGTTATTTTACCTGTAAATAAACATGTGCATATTGTTAACATTGAAATCTGTGGTAACCTTTCATTCGAGGTAGGGGTAGTTAAGAAAATTAGTGTTAGTTTAAAGTCCGAGAAGTTCAGGGCATATAAACGTTGAAAATATGCCGCACAACCCTATATTTTGACCTTTGAAAAAAATTGTGGTGCATATGAAGTTTCAATTCTAGGATAAGATTTTTTTCAAAACTTCATAGTAAAAGTGGTACAGTTTTAGCCGTAAAATGAGTTCCTATGGGAAATTGCATTGTCAATATTTTCAGAAATGCAACCTATAACATATTCAATTGATTCTTTCAGGCTATTGTTTATAAAACACAACTGTAAACATACAAGTATTTATACATTCTATTTTTTAAAATGTCAAAGAATCTGCAGTTACTCTGGACCAGGTAATAAAAATAATTGTAGCAACGTCAGCAAGCACTGCCGTGTCTTTGGTCATAGTTTGTTTTTGCGTATTAATAATTAAAAGACTAATGTGTAAAAAACACCGTACCATCCGTGGAGCGACTTCTAATGAGGGTGTTTCCAATAATGGTGAAATTAACGCACTGCCATCAACTCTTCAAGAACAACTTTGTACTGTAAATATAAATGACATTCCTGATTCTCAATATGAAACAATCGACGATTCAATCATGATAGAGATATTAAACGTTAGAATAGACGAAGAAAGATTGGATTCACACAATAGTCACACCTCTAGCTCTAGTAGTGACAGCAAAACATCTAGTGCCAGTGGAATTGGTTCTGAGGACACTGAAGGTTACCTCCATCCCTATAACACTCTGGATGAAAATTGGCAAAATAAAGGTTATCAATACAGTTCGTGTATTGCTAAGGCTTACACAAGTAAAATTCCTAAACAAAAGCTAACGGTAGAAGAGAATTCAGCACAAAACGTCACATTTCATGCAGAAAAATAGGTATTGCGGATTTGAGTAATTAAGTGTCAATATATGAAAGTCAACACAAGGTTAAATATTCAAACGAAATATGGAAAACTGTACATAAAAATAACACTAAGTAAAAAATCTCTTATTTTCCTCAGTTATTACATTCTCACGAACTAGCGTTTTTCATTTATTTTGTTAATGTGTGAAAATGATGTTGCTCTTTTTTTGTTGGAATTAAGTTGGAATAAGGTTGTAACTTCTATTCTAACAAGTTTTTAATCACTTAATTCAGTACATAGTTGTGCTTATCGAATTACACAGGCTATTTCCATGGAGCCTAAAAGGATAAAACATTATAACGGTTATATTAATATTTTTGTAAAAAAAATAGCAACATCGGAATATTTGCTTGATACTTTTAACTCGGAGATGAATATAAGTTTCAATTCTTTGATTTGATTTTTCCAGTCGTAATAGTAGAGTTTTTGTGTCGTAAATTAATACATCCAATCACTTCCACTCAATTTAAAAACAGTATTGGTGGACATTTTGCATTCCTTCATAATGTTCCTGTTTTTACATGTTATTTTATTAAGTCGAAGTATTTTAAGAGTATTATATGTATGACCTTTCTCAAAAAACTGTTCTTTCACCGTACTTATGTATTGTTAAAATGAATATTATTCGTTGAGCTTCTTATGGTAATTGAAAAATACCGACGGCTGTCTTCTTTAGGCACGATCCCGTCTCGTTTGTTTCAGATTACTCCAATTGATTGTCCAAGGATAAACTTTCTACAATCAATTCGGATATATCCTGATATAAATCCTGCTAATGGGTGTAACCGACATAAAATAGGCTTCTCTAAGGGAAACCTCACTAGAAAAAAAGTAAAATCACAAAAAGTACTGAACTCCAAGGAAAATTCAAAAAGGAAAGTCCCTAATCAAATGGCAAAACAGACACAATTTATAACTGCTGCAGGACATTGCTACATACTCTACCTGATGTCTTGTACTGTATTTAGAAAGTGACGATGTCTTGTATTAGACCAGCATTAATAACATTTGTACCTTTCTAAAGAAAGGTTTGCACAGAATATATAATCTTGGCATTCATGATCCGAACGGTCTAATAGATGGCACTTTGTATGCTGACACTCATAAATTGGCAATTTTGCAATTATTGAAGTGATTCTTTGAACTATGATTTGGTATAAATTTTAAGTTTTTTTCTTAAGCCTTGCTGTAGGCATCAAGTAGGATATACCAACAAAAGATGTTGGTTCAATCATCACACTTTCTCTGTTTTATTGGATAGCGTTGCATCTTGGTATCTTCTTGTCTTATATTGCTTTGCTGAAATTTAATGCAAGTTTGAGATTTCTAAAAAGCTATGGACTGCTTCGCTCTATCATTATTTAAGATACATGTACAGGTAATATGTGTGCACAAAAATTTAAACATTTACAAATAGACAGGTGTTACCATTAAAAGTAAGATACTTTATTAAATATTAATTGATTGGTTCGTTGGCTTTTTTTGTGGGGGAAAATAATAGTTGTCTCCAAAGACCCGTATTTATTTACTTCTAGATTTATATTGGTTCATTATGTAAGTAATATTATTGTCTCATTTGAGTCATTCTTTTCTTATCAAGAATTTCAATGTAGCCAATTTGCCAACATGATCTTCAAACAATATTTCGAAAAAAAATTGACAAAGACATAAAGTAAAGCTAGCGGTAATACATACTAAGAGTGTAAGGTTTAACAATTAGAAGTTCGAGTCATATAGATGTCGAAAATATGCTACACAGCCCTAAGCTTTGACCTTTGCCAAAAATAGTAGTGCTTATAAACTCTCCGTTTTATGCTATATATTTTTTTGGAAACTAAAGTAAAAGTGAAACGCTTTTCGGAAAATGAGTTTCTATGAAAAATTGCATTATCCATATTTACAGAAATGCAACCAGAATAGGAGCATGATTCATATCGGATTGTCGCACATATATCATAATAAAATTACTCAACATTACAATTGAATTATATGTATGTGTGATATGTCTGATATATATTAGTAAGTAATGAATAAGTAATGTCGTAAGTCTCGGGTACAAAAAAAAAATAAAATAACAAAAATACCAATTTTCGAGGAAAAATTTAGAACGGAAAATCCCTAAGCAAATGACAAAATCAAAAGCTCAAACACATCAAACGAATGGATAACAACTGTAATATTTCTGACTTGGAACAGGCATTTTCTTATGTAAAATATGGTGGATTAAACCTGGTTGTATAGCTAAACCTCTCACTTGTATGCGTCTCAGCAAATTTTGTTATATTGTTAAAGAGGTGTGAACAAATCAAACAAACATAATATTCTCCTTGATAATATTTATGTACTTTTCGGCAACAAAGTTTATTGACAGGTTGTAGGTATCCCCATGGGCACTAATTGTGCCCCTTTAATAGCAGACTTGCTTTTGTACTGTTACGAATCACAGTTCATGGCTAAATTCAGAAAAGACTCGTTGAAATTGCATTTAATTGATAAATTCAACAACACTTACCGTTATCTTGATGATATTTTTTCGTTAAATAATCAAGAATTTTCTCAATATACTGCGGAAATTTACCCAAAGGAACTTACTTCGAATAAATTAAATTTATTCGGTAATAACTGTCCTTTCCTGGATTTAGATATTCCGGTTTTAAAGGGGAAACTCCACACTAAAATTTACGACAAAAGAGACGATTTTTCGTTCCCTATTGTTAATTTTCCATTTTTAGATGGTGATGTTCCTTTGGCACGATCTTACGGTGTTTATATTTCACAACTTGTTCGCTATGCCCGTGTCTGTTGCGGTGTTTTTGATTTTAACGAACGCAACCTATGTATTACTGGTAAATTATTAAACCAGGGATATCGTTACCATAAATTACTTAAAACCTTTACTAAATTTTTCCATAGATGTAAAGATTTGGTTTTGAAGTTTGGTTGTACATGTAGAAAACTTATT
The DNA here is from genome assembly GCF_963676685.1 of Mytilus edulis. NCBI lineage: Eukaryota > Metazoa > Mollusca > Bivalvia > Mytilida > Mytilidae > Mytilus > Mytilus edulis. Next base: position 78,185,825 of record NC_092346.1, on the reverse strand, counting down.
TCAAACGGGATAGCACATCCTCATTTTTACGGAAATGTTATTAACCGTGCCCGGAAATTTAGAAATGATCCATGTAAACTTGTCGTTCCTTTAAATAAACTTATTCTAAAAGGTTACCTATTCAACACTGTAATAAGATCATTGAATATTGCTTTTTATTGGTATAAATATTGATTTTGTTATCAGTAAATTAAAAGCTGACTAAATATTACTAGTATGTTATATGCATATACATATTCATGGATCTACAATCTGTCGATACCTTGTCGGTAACTTGGCATTGCACAAGGTCATGTTTTTCTCTGGCTGTTTATGACGTCTTTACACTAAATCCATTGGATGTTGGATGTGAACGGATTGATAGTTTAGTCTTAGTTGTATGATTTTTTTATTAGTTGTTAGTGGCTTTGAACTAGCTGTCAGATAACTCCGAGTACTCTCAGATCTGTTCATTGTGTCTTTTTGTGTCGGGATTTATAAGTACCGGGCCACGTCCACTTGTATTTTTGTCCATCTGATGAGTTAAGCCTTTTTCAACTGATTTTTATAGTTCGTTCTTATGTTGTACTGTTATACCACTGTCCCAGGTTAGGGGAGGGTTGGGATCCCGCTAACATGTTTAACCCCGCCACATTATTTATGTATGTGCCTGTCCCAAGTCAGGAGCCTGTAATTCAGTGGTTGTCGTTTGATTTTGCGTTACACATTTGTTTTTCGTTCATTTTTTTTACATTAATACGGCCGTTAGTTTTCTCGTTTGAATTGTTTTACATTGTCTTATCGGGGCCTTTTATAGCTGACTATGTGGTATGGGCTTTGCTCATCGTTGAAGGCCGTACGGTGACCTATAGTTGTTAATGTCTGTGTCATTTTGGTCTTTTGTGGATAGTTGTTTCATTGGCAATCATACCACATCTTCTTTTTTATATAATAGGTAAAACTGTCGAAAATAGGGATACAGCTGACTAAACAGTAAGAAAAAATATACACTTATTTTAATGATTTACACTGATTTAACTTAAAAACAAGTACATGGACCCCTCTTTTTTGCGTCCTTTTGCGCCACAACTTTCAATATCATTTTCTAAAACAAACTCTTCTCCTACCTCACTTAAAATTTCTTGAACTTCTACTGAACTTTTTGGTTGGGCAGGGTACAGTTTTCTTCTCTCTCTGTACATAGACTGTCTTATGCACCTCAAGTCATTTTTCCTTTTCATGATGGAATAGCTGCGAACATATGATCTTAGCTGGTCTTTCGGATATATTTTCTGTAGCTTTTCTTTTGCATGCTGTTCGTAGTATTTGACGCTCTAACTTTTGTGGGTCTGTCTCATGTATATGTGCAAGATTTCCACTCAGAACAGCTAGGCATTGCTCATCGGTATAAGCTGTAGCACAGCAGTGTTTTGTAGTACATTGCCATCTTATTTCTCCACTTTTCTTAATAAAAGCCTGACGAAATTTATGGCCATCTAACACAACAACTGGCTTCCCACAATTCGATTCTAATTTCCTTTTATCCTGCAATTGGGTGTCCTACTATACAGATACAGCCCTACAGATATCGCTATGCTGTATCTGTATACTATACAGATATCGCTTTAAGGCTCCGCCCACTGCCGGACTGAGTATTGTTTGAACATGTGTGACCTCAGAATGTGTATTCCGGTTGCATTCCAATGACGATGACAATTGTCGATTTCTCAAAACTTGAAAGTGTATCATTACAAAATCAACCATGTCGATTTCAGCATGCATGTTTAGTGAATGTCAAGTCTGAAGCGTATGACAACTCGTACACTTCTGTTTCAAATTTGACAATGTTTTGTTATTTGTTTTTACTGTTGAAATTAGTTGTTATGTTAAAATAGATAATTATTCACCTTGAGAGATGTATAATTGTTGACTATTCGAGATTCTTTTTTTGCGAACCCGTCTTCAGCGTAATGTGTGATTTTGATATTACTACGGGGGCCTCAATTTAAGGGATTACAAATTGAAAATAAATGCTAAATATGTTATATCATGTTAGTTTTTGTGTCTTTCAAAACACAAACAATATACAGAATTAATTGCAGGATAAAGACAATAACTGTTTAGTGTCTTTAAATATCAGCTGTATTTGTACTTGGGTCGAAACAGGTGTAGAAGCTCGCTAAAAGCTCGCATACACATTGTTTCCTAGCCTCGTACAAATACAGCTGATATTTAAAGACACTAAACAGTTATTGTTTATTTATAGGTTAGACAATACTTGGTCATGTTTTATGAAGATTTAAGCCCAAGGCGAATCCGAGGGCTTAAATCTTCATAAAGCATGACCATGTATTGTCTGACCAATTTAGAACATATTCACACTTTCGAGTGACCTAACAAAACTATTCTTTCCCATTGTCATATTCAAACCTAAACAAGAGTTCAATTTTTATAATGAACTAAATATAAAACATAGGTAAAGATCATTTCAATGGATGAAATGAAATAGCACTGACATAGTTTGTGAATGAGAAATTGTTTTTCTTCTGCTTCAGGTAAAATTTAATACTTATATATCTTTAGATTTTTTAATTCTAAAAAGCAACACAATGTTATATAAATCCACTTTTTGAAATTTGATTTTTTTTATAAATATTAAACTCTCTGTATGAATATTTGAATTCAGACCATTCAACATTAAATGCTTACTTTTTATTAATAAATTTAAAAGTATTGTGTTTCTCCGAAAACAATCCTTTGCTTTATATATCAGCAGTCTGGCATTGTGTTTTTTTGAAAGAATGGGAAAATAATTCCCTCAAATGTAAGGTATATAATTTATTAAATGTAATTTTATCCTTACCAATTTTTTGTTTGTGTATTCTATATATGTGTACCATTAGAAAATGCATGAAATTTTGCAAAATTCTAAATGTTTTTATTTTAATCTTTACTCTTCAATCTTTAATCAGTAGGCTATTTTCCCAAGGAACATGCCTTAGGGGATTGTACACTTTGTTAGTGCAGCTATTAAGAGTTCACTTTCATAATTAACTGACAATGAAAAGTCATTCATGTAAAGCATTTCATAGTGCATGGAAAACCATGTACTATGAAAATTAGAGGGCAAAAAACTGACTTTTCATTGGACGAGAAGGGGTGAGTATGTTCTAAATAGTAACATTCATGTTATCAACGCAAAGACTTCTCTTAAACTGATTGTTTTATTTTCGTCACTGAACACTTTTTATAATTAGTGTTTACCTGTTTGTTTATATGCATACCTTTAGTTTAATGGTAATCCTATTATCTATACTCACCTTTCACCCACAAGAGTAACAATTATTTAACGAATAAAAATTTATAAGACAAAAAGGATACTAAATATATATTAATCTTTAATTTGTACGATCAATATGTGTTCAGGTAAATTGGCGCAAATGAGTTCCGAAAACTGGCGCAATTGATACATTTGAAAAAAAATGGCGCGAATGATACCCCTGAAAAACAGAATTTGGCGAAAAAGGAGTGCTGCCCTTTTTTTAAATGGCAAATATGTTTGATTACGTATGAAGATTATTTGTACCAAGTTTGATGAAAGAGTCAACATCGAAATTTTTTAAAGTTGTTAGATGTACCGTAAAAAATGCCGTTTTTGTCCTCAAATCCTACAACGTTGTTGAAAATCAATTATTTGTAATGAACTATTACGTACATATTAAAACGAAAATAATGTAAAGAAGATTTTCATATTTTTTTCTACAAAAATCCTCTTGAGTTTATCTGTTGAAATAAAAAAAAATATGTGCGTCTATCAAAAGGATAGAAATATAAAAAAAAAAGTTTGAATAAATGGCTAACATTTCGACCGCTAAAGTAGTACATGAAGGTATATCTTTTATAACATATTTTAATGAAGTAAAATTTCTTTCTTTTCTGGTTGTTCTAAACTGGAACGTCTATGTTGTTGAATAAAAGAACTTCTTTCTTGTGAAACAAACCAGCCAGCAATCACGGGAAATATCACGGAACCAACCGTTAATCCGAACGCCCATGATAATACATATCTCTTCTGAATATCAGACATAGTTACCCAACAAAGAGCTCCAACTGCTGTTGTTTCAACTGAAATTAAAACGAAATGTATGTAGTAAGAGCTCAATCATTAAATGTAAGATGACAATTTCATAGGTTATAGGGATAAAAATAATGTGTGACAAATCTAGAACAAGTAAGTTACTAGATCTGGCGTTGTGTCAAAATGAATAATCTTATGAGTTCATACTTAGTACACCACGACTACGCCTTTTCTTATCAAGTTAACAATGATGGGTACATGGACATCTTTCCGGACTGGAATGTATCACTAATTTAGGAGGTTGACATATATTGTATTAAACTGTTATGAATAAAAGGAGAGCAGGCATACTTCAATTAGACAGCAACCCAACGTCACAAACAAAATGCAAGTCAATTAGTTGTCAACAAAAAATCACCAACAAAAGAAACCTGTCTCTGCAATATTACATGCAGACTACTGGCTGATGATTTTTTTTATCTAGGAAACTCTTTGTTAAAGATGATAATATAGCATAATTTATTATTATTCATAAGAACAGAAAAATGAAAAACGTTGTTTGATTATAATAACATATTGCAACCGGAAAAAACATGATCAAATTAAATGTTTTCTTTAAAGCGTATTCATCTTGTCCCTAAAGTGCGCTACGTATGCCAAAATAGAAATAAAATAAATACATAAATATTGATATAACAACTGACGCTGGAGTACTAGTTTTATATCTGCTAATCATTCGGATACATCGTTAACTTAGGTTCAGATTGTTATGCTTTGTTTTATTGAAAAGTCAAAGCATATTTTTATTAAAAAAAATGAAATCATATTTGACGCCTGTAACTTTAATAAATGGTTTTAACTGACAATTACGAGAGGGGTAGCCTTCAAGAATTTAAATATTACTATCCAAATTAAATATTTCCCCTGTTTAGAAACATAAAATACACATTTACTTTCTGTTTCAATATGAAAGCTATATTTAAATTTACAATGTACTTTCAAAAAGTTGTCTCCTAAAGACACTTAGAGAAAAAGAGTTTAAGTGTGCACTTGAAAATCATCTTTTATGGCAGTTTTAATAAGAATGTTTTAAAAATAACACTATGTCAAAGTGATAGTATCATAGTAGGTTAGCCATTGAACGCCATCGATTTAGTAAGTCGTGCGGTTCTTTTTCTCGTTTGATTTGTTTTACAGTTTGTTATATTGGGTCCTTTATACCTTGGCTTACTATGTGGTATGGGTTTTGCTAATTTCTGAAAATAGAACCATGATCTACAGTTATTTACATTTACCTCTATATGGATAGTTGTCGCATTTCAATTTTATTTCAAAATTTTGTCCACAAATGACAATTTATTTTATACTGACTTTATCATATCGAGTTAAGCTCATCGTTGGGGTCGATTTTCATACTGTTAGTCGAAAACAAAAACAGAACAGCCGCTATAAGGTATATATCTTTATAAACTAATGTTAGGAAAACGGTAACACAGTGTAGATACTATTCTGTACGCTATCCGGAAGTCGCGATTTTCGAAGCGATGATTTCCAACTGGCTAACAGGACGGTTTTGCCTACGGTAACTTTTCTCATCATTTGTTTACTCCTATATCTACAAAGTGCTTTGAACATCTTCAAAGTATATATAGCATCATAAATATGAGTTACTGTAACAAAAACATGCATTAGAATATAAAATATACGTGTGCATCACATCAACTTGGTAGACTTTGAAAAAGTGAAATCGATGGACAATTTTGCTCTCGTAGTACAAAGCAAATAATCTTTTATTGCAAATATTTGCATCAGTTTACAGTTAAATATATACTGTTTCAATATTCTTTTCGTATTTAAGTAGAATATTCGTATTTCCCATAAAAAAAATATGTTTTCCTTGAGGATCCTAAAATAAATTACTGTACGATCAGTCTAGAACTGACTGTATTCTAGAAGCGATTTCAGATTTTTTGACTGTATGACCAGTCGTGATTTTGAAGAAAAAACAACAGCAATTTGAAGGTATATACGTGTATATGTGATATTATGAACTATCCAGGGAACTATAACGTGTAATTACTTTCATCAGACAATACAAATATATTTCTGATGAATTTTTTAGATGGCAAAATAATTGTATTTTTGTTCCATCAGTCTTATTTAAAACCAAATACCTAAAATGTAATACATGATTCGCTTGTGGACTTTGTAAAAGCGTATCGTTACAGTTATCTGTTTATAGCTATTACATTTTTAAAGATTATTTACACCGTCCTCCGTTGACCAATCGATGATAACATAAATCAAGCTTGTCGCTTTTAAAATAACAAGAAATGGATAAAGACAGCTTTGCGTAGGGGGTTAATTCATGTGATATAATTTTGGTAAGTTATGATGAATTTGGAGAATCGACTTTGAAATATTCGAATTATCTTCTTTTGATCAGTAAAATAGTATAACATTTGTTGCGTAGTTTTGGAACCTTTATTTTGCAATATGATTTCCTTGTCCCGCGTTACACTTTTAGTTTTGTGAAATTCTCAATACCGTAAAAAACACATAAATTTTATTACCAAACGATATAAAAGTTTGTCCAGAACAAGCAATTCATAATAGGGCGATGACGTAATGTCGATTTTTTTCTCTCGAAAAGACGGAAATATAAAAAAAGGGATCAAGATGATACAAATTATTTGTCCCATGCACGAAAGGTTGCCGTAATTTTTGTTAAATTGTCTCAAAAAAGGGAATTTCAGAGTAATCCCCATGTCGAAAGTAAATAATTCTTATAATAGTATTTTGTACAAAGATCACACTTTCGCCTCATGCAATAATCAGGATTTTTTAAAATAAATTCTTGTTATTCGAGTTCAATAGCAATGTCCGACATTTTGTCCCCTTCAAACTAAATTAAACGTATGGTTACGTTTTCTGTTTTTTCATGATGTTTATTTAATACAGTGCCATTCGCTACATAAAACAAAATATAATGGATAAAAGTACAAACAATTAGCTCTATTTTGATATTAAATTCCCATAAATTAAATATAATATACGAGATATCAGATAAAACTAAAATGTCCGATACAATGTCCCCACATACGATTTTGACGTTATTTAATAAAGTATACTTCTAACGTTCCGTCTAATTGTCATTATTGCGGTTTTCACAGACGATTTGGGATACGGCTATTTTATTTTGTTGCTTAATAAGAAAACTTTAAAATTAATGTTTTATGTGGAAGCTCTATCGATTTATAAAGAAGGGGTTGGGAGAGATGTTCTCGCGGAACTGAAGTGTTTTCCGGACTATAATAGTCGGATCCGCTATAATACAAATTAATAGGGAAACAAAACCAGCAATAATAATTGTTCCCGCTAACTCCCTTGCATATATTTGTGCAGAACTAACATGCTAGATATGCTGTAGTCCTTTCGCCTTGACATTTTGGAGTGCAAAGATGAGTGCATTTGCAGTGCATAGTTTATCCATAAAAAAAGTAATCGATTGCCTTTATAATTAAAAGTATATAAAACAAATGGTTTCAATTCAAGTTACTTTTTTTTTAATTTGTTAATAAAACTAAAGCTTAACATCTTTTATCTAAGAAAAAACAATTAATCCTTTCTTAGGAAAAAATATCAATCCTTTAAAATTTATTGTAAAAAGCCATCTGAACAACATGCATTCCAACGTTTTTATTTTGGCTTACGTCTTTGAGTGTGTAACGTTAGGTGACACCAGTATCGTGCGACGTTTCTAAAGCATTCAGTGGGTTTGATTATTTGTATTTTTGTTTTTATTATTCTTTAACTCACCTACCAATCAAAATGATAAAGATCATGCATACTAAAAGTATGTCTCCTCCATAAACAGGATGACGCAGGTAAAGCCAGAATGACAATAGGGATAACAAATAAAATATCACAGATAATGTTTCCAATCCTTTAGCTGCCTTCGACTGGCTAAGACCTGCAACGACAAACAAATGAGAATGAAAGATACACAAAATCAATATGAAGGGTTTTTTTAAATCTAAAGAAATTTTCCTACATGATTGATATAGCTATAAAATAATGACATTATCGGAACGTTGACGTGTTTCCCAAATGTATATACATGTTGAAGGCCGTACGGTGACCTATAGTTGTTAATTTCTGTGTCATTTGGTTTCTCGTGGAGAGATGTCTAATTGGCAATCATACCACATCTTCTTCTTTATAAATACATTCATTGGGGTTATAATTCCTGGCTTATTAATTTATCTGTTTTTAAAAGCAAACACAATGATATTGCTCATGTGGTCGTTGCTAGTGTATTTTTTATCTGTACTAACCAGGTACGAGATTTTTATCATGAAACCTTATACTGTCAACAAAAAATATTGTTATAAATTAAGTCTATATATATAAAAAGATGTGGTACGAGTGCCAATGACACCACTCTCCATCCAAAACACAATTTGCAAAAGTAAACGATAATAGGTCAAAGTACGGCCGTCAGCACCGAGCCGGGAAAGGTTATTGGTTGATCCATAATCGTGATTATTTGAGATTAAGAATATATATGCTATCAGTTTCTGGGTTGCTTTAATTGTGTTTTTGTGTAAGTGTCTCGTGTAAACATGGTAAAGTCAAACTGATAACACAATGTTTGCTTCGAATCATGGTGCGGAGCTATTAGTTTCAGTCGACAAACACGCCATCTTGAATTAACTACTAGATTCTGATTGGTTGCATTATGATGCGGCTGAGATACAGCAACAGCTATTAGGATATCCAGGATAAGACATACGATAAGTAAATAAAATCTGATAATGAAATTTTAGAACATAGACTAGAATGTTCATGAAATATCATTCCAAACGAGAGATTTATTAACTGTAAAAACTATTAAGATCATATTTTAACCCACAGTTATACTTTTAGCGTATGTACAATTACTGCTATATCTTAATTGTGATATATATTTAAAAATCCTTGTGAGGATATTTTTAAGTGATACAAAAATTGATAATATTACTTACTGTGGTCGTATTGTACACAGTTTATTTTCTTTCCTCGTCGAATACATACTGTCCACAGACCAAGTCTTACGGCGCTCTCCGTACTTTCAAGTGCTTCGGTGTCTGGTAGTATATTCCAGTAAGGTGAAACAAATCCAATGAAATGAATTACACACCCAGTTACAATTAAGGCTATTGATAATTTCAAGTTTCTTGAAAGATTTAGCATTGCAGTCTAATTTCATGTTAAGAAATATGTTTGACGGAAAAATGATATTATTTACGTCACAGAAGGAAGAAAACAGGAAAACATCTACTTTTAAAAAGGAAACTAACACTTGTTCCACAAAAGCATATAATCGATATTCTTAAACACAAAGCTTTGTTTGGCTATTTTTATATTTTTTCTTTTCCCCAGCGTACTTTACAGAGATATTGAAAATGAGGAAATGTAATTTGCTTATAATATTTCAAAAACAAACAAAATATGCTAAACTGCATAAAACAGAATGAAGCTCAATTAGATCATGTTCATAAAAATTCATCAAGCTTCCAACAAAGTCACACCTTCATGCTACTCATTTTCGTTACTAATTTCATATTAAATGTGGATTCTGCGTTGAAAAAGAGCAAATAATGTATTATAAATAAATGTATTTGTGTACAATAGAAATAAGGAGATATGGTATGAGTGTCAATCAGACATATAACCATCCAATTCACAATATGTACAAAGTAAGCCATTATAGTTCACAGTACGGTCTTCAATACAGATACAAAATAAGAATAAGTTGAAAACTATCATCTACCTTTATAACATCAGTTTACCAATACGCTAAACACTGGTAAATCTCTAATAACGATAATGCAAAAGACACAAAATAAATTTCAAGCAATGAATAAACCATGTGTAGCAGAAACGAATTGCTATAATATTTTAGAGCAAAATCCTTCCTGAAATATAGATTAATAAGTTTTAGTGTTAAAGCGTTATAATCTGTAACCACAATAGCAGCTATATCGATAGATAATATTGAAGAAATCGGAAATTACTGTTAAATTAGTTAATGTAGAATTTGTTGTTAATGGGACAGTAGTAATCCGAATTTTAGAAAATTTTGATTAATTTTAAACCATTTGAACTGTATCGGAATTGCAAAGAATGGATATATTGTCGGTGCATGGAATATTTTTTTTTAACACTTCCATAGATATTATAATCATTTACAAATATTGAACTAAATAGATTAATGCAAGGAATATACACAAAATGAGGAAATTTTAAATAACGATTTTCTGTAATTCTGCCCACAAACTTCTGTGTAAAAATGATATGTTAGTACTTTGATTGTGTCCGTTTTAATTGAAACTATTATATATAGGGCGTCCCGGATATTATTTTTTACCATGGTAGTAATGAACTACCGAGTAGTGTCGAAATATATCATGAAAAAAAACATTGAAAAAATCAATATAAGCGCAACATTGTGACGGCGTCACACTGCAAAATCGTAGTATTTCTATAATATTAAATCTGGAGTGATTTAGATTGTATCGCTGGTAGTATTAATCACATCCTTATATCGGATATAGCTACTGCCGATACAATATCATCTATGTTCCCGTTCGACATTGCAGCACAATGGAGTTTACCCTCGTGTACAATCGATTTTTAGTTGTGTTACCTATGAAGCTGCATTACCTCTACCCGACTCAGGGGTTTGTAAATGATACATATATATGTTTTCGATATTCATATATAGTTGAACGAGGTTCAAATCCGGAATACGCTTTATCTAAATATGATTGGCCTTGAGATGATGTGATAACGAGTTCAGTAGAAGTTTTAGTAGCCCTTTTCAGCTCTATTTAGCAAAACAGAACTATTTTCAGGATAATATACGTCGAAAGGAAATTAAACTTACACGGTAATCTAGGATACTTACACATAGATGGTAGACCGTAGTTAAATAATTACAATGAACATACTTCAGGGCATTATATAAAACTAGTTTTATCTTGGTATGAGGACGAAGTAGGCAGATTCAGTGTGTTGCAATTATTTTCAATATCACAAGCCATATGTTTATGAAAATGAACTGAAATGTATATCCAAAATCGTTAAAAACATCTGTTTCGTTGTTCTGTTTGGAAGTTAACGACATTTTTTTTTGCAGCAATATTTATCTATATGCCTTTTAGTGTTTCTTTGTTACATATGACGTGGCTATGTACATCCCGTCATTGTGTTATTGTGTCATGGTAATTTTTTCTTTACATATACATTGTATGTTTGTTTTTAAAGTGATTACGATAATAACACAATATTGACGGCTTAACCCCTCTTAATGACATTATTTATTATGTCCTTTTGTTTTGATGAGACATCGTTGTCAATATGATGGAATTGTGTGCGGCTGTCTTACAAGTGAGAGGTTTAGCTAGCTATAAAACCAGGGTTAATTCACCATTTTCTCCATAGATAAATGCATGTACCAAGTCAATAATATGATAGTTGTTGTCCATTCGTTTTATGTGTTTGTGCATATGATTTTGGTATTTGATTAGGGACTGTCCGTTTTTGAATTTTCCTAGAAGTTTGTTATTTTTGTGATTTTACTTTTCAATACTGTTCAAACACGCAATCAAATAAAAATCTGTTCAATCCATGTCTAGACTGTCCATTAGTTGTTACTTTCCGGCACACATGAACATTTAAGTAAATTGTCATATAAGCTACTGAACAGACTGCAAGCGGTTTATCTGATAGTGATAGTAATGATTCATAGAATGAATAAGTCTGAAAATTGACTCAAAGACTGAACAGGACTGATAATTCATTGTTCAGACTTCTCCGATGCTGTAAAAATATCAAAATTACCGTTTGAGACTTAAATTTGTTTGCTAGCTAGTACTACTGTACATATCACGGATTCAGTTAAAGACATCATAAGCAGTCTAATAGAAGAACGAACTTGTGCAATTTCATAATATCGACAGAATACAGAGCCACAAGATAACCATTCATGTCTATGTAGCTATACATAAAGGTAATGTTTTCATTTATTAAAAAGAAAATCAATTTTTGTTCTGATCAAAACATTTGACTACATTATCCAATTAATAACGTTAAATACGTAAAGAAATTAATATAGTTCATGTGATTTAACATTAATTTACATTTTATATCAACTGCTGTGAATTTAAATGTGAACTGATAACTTGCGAGTAAACTGATAAACACAATCATTCTTTTAGGTAACCCTTCTATTCAAGTTTTACATTTAATCAAGAATGCCAATAAAATCAGTTTTACTTTAAATCTTTAATCCATATATTCTTTAACACAGACTAAAAAATGTCAATTTATGGATGTACACGTATTTCTCAGACCATATGTTGTTTAAACCACATATAACGATCTTGCGATTTCTACCGTTTCAGTCATCGATTTGAGCAGAAATGGCAAACACGTCTGCATAGTTATAATCTGTAAAATAAATCAATACTTGTAATAAAGAAATCTTCACATATATATACAAAATTTAATCCTGGTATCTATGATGAGTTTATTTTCAACCACTGGGTCGATGCCAATGCTGGTGGAAATTTAATTCTTCGAGAGTATGACCAGCCCAGTAGTAAGCACTACTGTGCTGACATAAATTATCATTGATATGGTCAATATATTTTCATATTAAAACATAAACTGTTTACAAAACTTTTGAATTTTTGAAATACTAAGGCTTTTCTACCTCAGGAATATATTACCTTAGTTTAATTTGGCAAAACTTTTAGGAATTTTGGTCCTCAATGCTCTTCAACTTCGTACTTTATTTGATCTTTTTATTTTTTTGGATTCGAGCGTCACTGATTAGTCTTTTGAAACGCGCGTCGGCGTATATAAAAAATTTAATAGTTAACAACCGTATTGTTGTTTTAAGACAAATTTAAGCGTTATCCTCTTCAAAGAAAAATGTTAGACGTACAATGTAAATTAAAATGAGATTAACATTTATAAATTTCATGCCTCCGATCCGCTTTTCGGATGTACTTTTCAGTGCCAAATCCAGACAATGTGGAGTTTCATGTGATTATTTAATCTTTCTGGAAGTGAAACGCTTTCCTTCATTACCAGTAGAACGGACATGTATTTTGAAATGATAAAACAGTTAATAAATTTTTATTGAAGGCGCATAAATCTACATTTTATTGATTTGTATTAAAAAATAACCTTTCATTGATTTTCTAATTCTGATCATTCGACCAATCGCCCTTTTGCATGGATAGCTGTATTTGATTTGTAGATCAGGGAAGAGACTACTAGGGGTTTGGAATCGGTATTCCTTCTGATTTGTAATCATGCAAAGGTCGAATTTAATTAAGCTTGGTCGAAACTATCCCCTTCCAGATGAAAGCATCTTTTAATTTTTTTACTAGATATGTACCGAACTATTTGGATTTGTTCCGGTACATACTTGATCATTGTGCTGGTTTATTTTTAAGATTTTGAATAATTAGTGACAATTTATTCGTGCTTACCTATGAAACGTGAAACTTATTTAAGGGTTAAAACTGTATGGTCTCTTAAAGCTATCAATTTTCACGTTATTAATCCTTCTAAAAAAGGGACGGTAAATACAATAGGGATACTTTATACTCATAAATCAATGAAAAACGACACAAAACAAAACACAGTTTTATTAAATGATTGAACTGTTGTTTAATTCATCGCCAGTTTCAGTAATATTGGACGGAGGTGGTGAAGAAAGCCGACGTTACTGGAGAAAACCACCGACCTTTGACAGGACGCTTTCATCGGAAACTTTAGATTGTGCAACATGCACTCCATCGAAAATTTAGATTAATTCAAGGAGCACCGGAATATTAAATCAAAAATGCTTCATATGTGGCATCCATTGTGTTAAACTTAAATAACTTTCACTGTTCTAATCTATATAATGGTTCTGAATAAACAAATTCAGGAACTGTTTTGGTTATATCATACAGACATGCATGTGCAGCATTTTTGTTTGCTTTATCAATTACCATAAACCATCCTTCATCAGTTGAACAAACAACATGCCTTTTAATTATGTAAAATTGTCTTGTCCTTTTTGAGGTTTTGTAGCTGGATGAAATATAAATATAGTTAAGTAGTGTTAAATTTCCTATGGTTGACGACTTTTCTCACACAGTAGTTAATTTTAAATGATGAATCATTCTTAAAATGACTCAAACTAATTACATCGACAGTTTGTTTCATTGTATAGTTTTGAAAATTTCACTGAGATAGCTGCTCATTTTTATTGAGGTCAATAACCATGCTTTTTAAATAATTATCAAAAATAATTATATTTTCCAATAGTTCTGATATTAATCGGCCATTTTCGTGACTTTTTATTCATTTAAAAAAAATTTATGAGTCAGACTTTTTATTCATTCAATTTTATTTTTTATGAGTCAGTAACTTTATTTGTGATCAACATTGTATAATTTTTCTAAATATTAATCACATTTTAATTGGCTATCAAAAAACCGCTTCAGACGCAAAAAAATATTTAAGAAGGAAATATTGTTGTTTTCGTATTTTAAGCACTGGGTCGATACCTGTGCTGGTTGACTATTAGGCCCCAAGAGTGTCATCAGCTCAGTAGTCAGTACCTAAGCATTTATAACAAACCTTCTGAAATTGTCCGTTTAAAAATTTAGAATAATATATAAAGAAACTAAGTTTTCAACTCCATCAGGCAAAGTTGATCTTAGTTAGACTTAATTTTGTAAAATCTGTAATTTGTTCATAAAGCTGTTCAACTGTTTCATACGTATTTTTCTTCGGCTTTCAAATACTCGGCTATGAGCGTTCCTGATGAAGGTTAATCCAAAAAAGCGCTTATGACGCATGTGCCACATGTGGAGCATGATATGCTTACCCTTCGGAGAACCTGATATCACCCCCAGTTTTTGGTGGGGTACGTGTTGCTTAGTCTTTCGTTTTCTATGTTTTGTATTCTGTACTATTATTTGTCTGTTTGTCTATTTATTTTTAGCCATGACTTTGTCCGTTTATTTGCAATCTATGAGTTTGACTGTCCCTCAGGTATCTTCCGTCCCTCTTTTATAAACCTTTCAGACCTCTTCACAAGCACTTGAGTTCATATTCGGGTTTCTATTTGTTGTGTTGGTGTTGCACAATATTTTACGATATTAGAGTGCTTGGTCGATCAATCGATCATTCGAAAATTCTAAACAAAAAGCTGTAAGCAAATGGTAAAAACAAAAGCTCAAACAAATAAAACGAATGGATACGACTGTTATATTCCTTCTTTGTACAGACATGTTCTTATGTAGAAAATGGCTGTTTTATATCTGATTTAATAGCTAGCTAAACGTGTCACTTTTATGACAGTCTCATAAAATCCATTATATTGACAAGGAAATGACAATTCTCATTTTATATATTTCTATAGTTGTAAAATTGAGAATGGAAATGGGGAATGTGTCAAAGAGACAAAAACCTGACCAAAGAACAGACGACACCTAAACAAATATACTAGTTGTGCTTCTTCAAATTGAAAGTACAAATTTCACCTTATCCTTTTATTCTCATTTGTCTTTTTTGTGTCTTGAGTGCTTTTTATTTTTACTATTATACATTTGTTTTAATAATCTTTTGTGATGTCTTATTCAATGATAAATGAAAATAACATTAATACATTTCTTGCTTCGGACATTTTCTGGGTAAATCTTTATCATGTGAACTACATGTTTTTCAATCCATCCAATTAGTTTGTATATGCTTGTGTCGGTAGATATATCAAAACTGTATACTAACTGACCCTTTGAGCGTAAAGTATTGCGTATGTTCTTTTCTATTCAGATCTGGCCATGTAATGTTATTCACATATTCCTTTCTAAACCATGATGTGTTTGTGATGCTTCCGTCTTTTGGATAACAACCAAGTACAACAAAAGCCACCACAACTTTACCATTTCTGAAAAACTCCTCTTTATCTATATAATAAAATATATAAAAGTTAGATGTTGCATTATTTCTATCAAGTTGTTTATTAAATAGTTTTGCATTGTTTTAACTTATCCAGCATTCCATGTATTCAATGTCCATTTCAATACAATGCAAACAACATTTCAGAAAATTATCGGATTAACAGCAATAACTGGAAATTAGAATTAACAACAACACAAAAACATAAAAATGAGACAGAGAAAAAAATCCACGTGTAAAAGAAAAAAAAGGGAAATATGAGCTTATTGATTTTATAAATGATTGCTACCTTCGTAATGTTCATATTTTGAAACTTGTCAATTTTTGGATTTCGACAGTGTGTTCTGCATTCATTCGTTTGTTTCAGTAGATAAACAATCGGCTGAAGGTTGTGGGGCAGATCGCCAGAGTAAGTTCCAAGAAATGTTTCGTATGCAGGTATGTTGATTCCAGCTGTTGCTCTAAACAGAAGCTCCCACCTTGGTAGATGCTCATGTATGTTCGGTGTTCCTGAAATAGATAATTCGAAATTGTTTAAAATGCTATCGAATCAGGTGTAAAGTATCATTTTCAGACTTTATCATGGTTTCTTTTCATAGTGGTGATATCATTGTTACTATCACGTTTTGAGTATATTATATATGATAGTTGGATCAAAGTTGTTTTCTTTTTCTTCTCGTGTTTATATGCTGATTAATATTTTTTTCTGTTCAATTCAATAATACCCCTGGAGTTGGTAAACAGTGATCAAGGAATAAAGAGTATATACATTTTATTTTCAACATTCAAATAAAATACCTTTTGTTTTTAACAGCGTCGTACAAGTTAAACATCTGGATTTTTCTTTGTTGATAATTTCCTTGTATGAAATGAGGCACGTCTTATCATTGTAATTATAGCATGCACATAAGCAGTTAAAATCCATTATAGGTTGCATTTCTGTAAATATTGACAATGCAATTTCCCATAGGAACTCATTTTACAGCTTAAACTGTACCACTTTTACTATGAAGTTTTGAAAAAAATCTTATCCTACAATTGAAAGTTCATATGCACTACAATTTTTTTCAAAAGATAGGGCTGTGCGGCATATTTTCAACGTTTATATGCACTGAACTTTTCAAAGTTTTAACTAACAGTAATTTTCTTAACTACCCCTACCTCGAATGAAGGGTTACCACAAATTTCAATGTAAACAATATGCACATTATATTTACTGGTAACATTCCCAAGTTATGTCTCTATGAGATGGAACACAGAGAGCATAACTGGGAACCAGTATGTAAACAAAATTAATTTTCCCAAAAGAGGCGTGGTTTGAGAAACAGCTGTATTTACAAAGTGCAACCTATACAAACATTTATTCATATAGAAAACCCTCTAAAATCAGTTTTTTCTCACATTAATACTCATTTATCAGAATTATAGCCTGAAAGAAATAACTGTTTAAACTCTAAGGTTTTTTTTACTGAACATTTTATACCTCCTCCCCTGTTTCAATTTTTAAAAGAATTTGAAAACAAGACTTTAATAAGTGCCAAGCTTACCCTATTTGCATATTTTCAGATATAAAATGCCTAGAACCTGTTTAAAACTGTTTTGATAACATATTTAAAGCATATCAGAATACCATAAATGTAATGTTTAGCAGTCAATCATTACAACATTCAAGATTATATAAAGTATCCAATCCTGCCTCTGTCTCCAGTCCACTTCTTACTGTATGCCTATTTGTCAATTAAAGTTCATATTTTCTACCTCAAATGGTCAATTTAGAATTCTTGTCACAACAGTATCATCTGTCACCATATATCTGATACAATTTACTTAATAAATATACTAGAAGTGTTCAAACAAAGCCATATTTGCAATAGTTGTATGTATGCCGATACCAGTCTGAGATATAAATTCACTTAAAATGTTATAGAGATGACTGCTTACATCTGATTTTTGGATAACTTCCAAGCATATTTATTGTTTTCTATATCAAGAACTTAAAAATCATAAAATCATAGCATTTACAAGTTAAATTATTTGTTTTATGACAGGGGGTAGGCAATTTTCTTGTTTTTTGCCCCTGGGGCCTCGAATTTCCTAAATTATTCAGTTGTTTCTAGCAATTTGGAATACTTATTACATATTCAGGATAGAACACACTAGTGTAAGTTTTGTTGAGATATTTTTGTATTTCTAGCTTGTCTTTTTTATTTCGTGGTGACAAAAAAAGCAGATTTAAGTATTACGGCTTACTTTTGGGTTATCGACAGGACACAAACACCCCATAAATAATATTCAGGAAGGATCGATGAGTTTCAATGACTGCGAAGAGTAAATATAAGCACTTCTTAACAATTTAACTTACATATATGCAAATATGATATAATTATGTATTCAGGACTTTAAGTAAACTATGCATACTGTAAACAAAATATACTATCATTCTAGACACAGACCATGTTGTATAATTAAGTTTCTCAGATGATTCCAGACATAACTGAGAATAAATATTATGTGACATCTAGCTGCAAAATAAAACTGATTTCAAGTTTTCTGTTGATCTCTTTTCTTAATGCCAATTATTTTGTCATAGTCGCATCTCAAGTTGCATGTTTTACCTGTAACCTCTAGAAATGTATCCAACTGTCATACAAGTGAGTGGTTTAGCAAGCTTTAAAACCAGGTTTAATCCACCATTTCTACATTAGAAAATATCTGTACCAACTCAGGAATATGACAGCTGTTATTCATTCTTTTGACTTGTTTTAGCTTTTGAATTTGCCATTTGATAAGGGATTTTCCATTGTGAATTTTACCTTACTTTCATTTTGACCAAATCACTACTTTCACTTTAAACAATTCTTTTTTCACATGTTTTACTTATTTCATTATATATATGCAACTGATAGGACCAATTAGATAGTAAGCATTTCAAAGAAAACAGTAGCCAGAATACTTAGGACGAAATACCCCTTATGATAATTGAGAACTATATGCAAAGGCCATGGAAAAAGGGAATTAATTGTGGTCTGAAGCCAACTGCAATGTTCTTTGTAATGTGTTTCCATAGCAACTGTTATTGATATTTATTTTGAATAATATTAGTTGTGTATCAAAACAATTCCTAATCAGTATGGTTTTACAAAGTTAAATAAGAAAAACTTTGAAATTGACGAATATAACCACTAACTTTCTTTTAATCTGCACAATGCAATTTCAAGTTTTGCGAAATTTCAGAAAATTTTGAACAATTTTTTTTTTTAACAACAAAAAACACACACCCAATTTTTTTCTTTGTAAAAGAGTGATATATGAAGATCATTTTGGAGGCATAACAATAAAATGTGACGTTGGGAAAAAAAAAATAATTTAGAAATTTACTAAAAAATGCCTTTTTCAGCAGTTTGAAAAAATGCAAAATCGACACTTTTCAGATACAAGTTTTAATGTTTTGAATGGGTTCAAGACAATGTCTGTTTACTTTAATGTGTTGTTCCAGACCTTTATTTGTTCAGTATACCTATGATTTAGGCTAAAAATGTATATTTGTTAAAAATAATGAAAGTTGAAAAATGATGCATTTTGAGATTTTGCTGCTCTGTTACTGGGCTTATATATATGGGACCTGTAACCATGGCAACAGAAACCCCAAAAACAAAAATGAGAGTAATTTTTTGTTATCAGGGCATCATATGGGCTTAATATTGAAAAGATATTGAAAATCTGTGACATTGGTGTGAACAGTCCCACGAATTTCTTTGGTTTTTACAGAGAATGACTCTTATAAATTCTATATAACTTTTGGACTATTTTAAATCTCGGTCTATTTCTGAAATTGATTCTTACATACTTTTGATTTTTTAACCCTGTATGCTAACATTGCCTATATGAAATTTAAAAATTGTTTGTGTATGCATTGAATGCCAAATATATGTGACGTTTAAAATTTTCTGACGTCAGACAATGAATGTGTTTGTAGATAGATGTTTTTGTGTTCCTTTTTAAATTGTTACACGATGATTACTGCTGTACCCATATTTTGACTATTTTATTTATTATGTCTGTTTAGTTCACGCATCATTGTAAATATAACGGAATTTGATGAGACTGTCATCAAAGTTTACAAAATTTATAAAATCATCATGGACATATTTCAAACCTTTTTTAAATTGTCCGTTGATAAATTTCGAAACTAAGTGTTTAACTCCCTCAGGCAATGTTGACCTTTGATGGATTTGACATTTTATATGTCTTTTTAATTGTTATGAAGCTCTTCAACTGCTTAGGTTCTTACACATACTTTACATTCAAATAATCCACTATGAGTGTTCCTGAAGTGGGTTCATCAGAAAAGCGCTTCGGACGCATGCAATGTATAATGTGGGTTTTTTTTCAGGTGTTACAACTGTTTCACATGTGGAACAAAATTCGGGCATATTAAATATAAATACAATAAAATCCAAAGTTTCAACGAGTGTAGTTCGTTTGAGGAAAGGAAAAGTGTGTACAAATATTGTCATTGAAATCAGTTTAAAGTTAAATTCTTCCAGGTCTTAAAATTGTATTTGAAATTTTGAAGTTCTATTCTTCTTGGTCTTTATTTACCGTTTTAATCGGTTATTTTCATTAACATATAGAACATGACTGAGTTCGTTGAAGTTTTTCTATTTGATGCTTCTCTTTTGATGAGCCAGTCAGATGAGAAAATTGTTTTGACGATATATATCTCATTCCTCAAGACAACGATTTTTCCTGTAAAAGAAAATATAAACTAAGGATCTCTTTTCATGTGAATACTGTTACATTCTGAAATAGTTATTTTTGCGTATATAATTTGTTGTAATCCAATAAAAAAGAAAGAGAAGATTGTTTTTTTTTTATTGTTCATTGTGCATACAATCATAACTCTTCGTTACACATTGCCTGCTCCTTTTAAGCCACCTTAATCATTTAAATTCATCAGAATGTACTAAATTGCTTTAAACCTGTACTATTTATGCAGTGGCATGACCTGTATATTTTAGTGGTATTTCATTCAAAGTAATACGCTCTTATTCTTTATTGTCTTTTCTTTGTCTTTTATATTTTTTTTCTGAATGTCGCCCGATTTTTTGATGTCTACCTTAGTTTAAGTTACAATGATAGAAAAATCCCAGTCAATACTTATTATATAGTCTGATGTTCATTGGCTGTCGTTTGTTGTGGTTTATAAGTGTTTTCGGTTTTGTTTTTAATATATATTATTAGACCGTTGGTTTCCTGTTTGAATGGTTTTACAGTAGTAATTTTTGGAGCCCTTTATAGCTTGCTGATCCGGTGTGAGCCAGGGCTCCGTGTTGAAGACCGTACTGTGACCTATAATGGTTTTCTTTTACAATTGTGACATTCATGGAGAGATGTCTCATTGGCACTCATACCACATCTTCTTAGATCTATATATTGTAGCTTTTTTAGTTCTGAAGACAACTCATTAAAAAAATTTAACAAAATTGATTTCTGATTGCAAATTATTATTTCAATAGTACGCCTTTATTTATGTTTGAAACATTAACCTTGTTTTTTTTTTAATATCTTGTTTAAATCGTATAGCTAATGTCCCTTAAACAATCAATGTATGTATTATGTTCAGATGAGCACAAAATAATACAGAAGACTGTTTACTTACATTTCCACATTAAAAAGCATGTTGGTAACCGGATATACATCAGAGATGGATCTGTTCTAATCCGTGAAGTAAGGTAACAAGTGTTACCAAAAGTGTTAAAACAAGCACCTTTACAACTGGAATCTTGTAAACAATAATAAGCACACTGAGGTAGAGAATTATACGGTATCTGAATCATCTTATCATATCCTATAAAACATTTCTTAGAAATTATCTGAAATACATCGGAAGTGACATTATCAGTACCAGAAACTAGATACAAGCATAAGGCAAATAAATGGTACAAAGACTTGCATCCAATTATTGTACTAGTTCTCATTGCTGTAACTTTGAACATTAACCAGTACCTGTTTGCCAAATAACTATGCTTTTTTTTTTACCTTAAATATCTTTTGCAAACAATCTTTTAAACATGTCAAGATACCTAATTTATAATTTGTAAAGGGATTATAAGATTTTATATGCCACTGTTATCAGTCTTATTTCCTGTAATTGTCGATTTGTACCATGCAATGGAGAAACCCATATTTGATAACATATGGTATCATTTTACGTACCGGAATTGAAAATTAAATTTGTGTTTATCTAATGTTCAGGAACGTTTAATAATCAAACGTAATTCCACTAGGAAAGAAATGTGTTAAGATTCTTGTTGAATATTTTTGAATCTAAGTAATATACTTTAATTAAAAAAAACTCTGTGTGAGATATCTACTCAAATTTAAACTTCAATGTGATATCATTTTCGCTTTCAAATTTCAATATTATGAAATAAGGCTAATTTCACTCTGTTCATTTTAAATCTGAGCCATTTTCAAAATGATATTTCTTTCAATTATTAGTAAACTTCACAGTATCGAATATAAGAGAGTTAGCTTATTTATTAAAAATCCTTTGGAAAGGAAAAAGTATATGTCTCTTTTTTCTTTCACTCAGGATATCGACCAAATCTAAAATTGAATCAATCTCTCTATAAAATCAAAAAAATATCTGAAGTCGTGCATTGAAAGACGTTCTTTGTGGTGGCTTTACCATTAAATGTAAAACAAAATCAACAAATTGATAACGGGATGTGATTAGAGCTCAAAATTATTTTAAATCTGATAAACAGCATCCTAAAATACATAGGACTTGTACTCAGGTGGAACATATACAATCCAAACACTGCATCCAGGTCCGTGTCAATCAACTGAGTCTTTATCATGAACCAAAACACTAGCTTTCTACCT
This sequence comes from Mytilus edulis, assembly GCF_963676685.1. NCBI lineage: Eukaryota > Metazoa > Mollusca > Bivalvia > Mytilida > Mytilidae > Mytilus > Mytilus edulis. The sequence goes on along the minus strand of NC_092346.1, from coordinate 78,162,865 downwards.
GTACCAATAAGACTTTCAAATTTGTGTTGTACCTGGAGGTATCTAAGGAGTTTGTCTTACTCAGATTTAGCACATTTGTAGAGTTTAATGCTTTCAATGATCCTCAGTCTAGTATTGATAGTTTGTTCCCATTATGGAAGGCAGACATAATCTTTGTCTGATCGGCTGTACCCGAGTATATTATTTAGATGATTAATTTCCCCGAGGGTATCACAAGCCCAGTAGTCAGCACTTTTTGTGCCGACATGAATTATCATTGATATTGTTATATTTATAAATTGTCTGTTTACAAAATTTTGAATTTTTTGAAATACTAAGGCTTTTCTACCTCAGGCATAGATAACCTTAGCTGTATTTTGCAACGCTTTTAGGAATTTTGGATCTTGATTCTCTTCAACTTCGTACTTTAATTGGCTTTTTTTAAAAACTTTTTTGGATTCGAGCGTCACTGATGAGTCTTTTGTAGACGAAACGCGCGTCTGGCGTATATATAAAATTTAGTCCTGGTATCTATGATGAGTTTATTCATATCTTGCTTAACTGGATTAGCTCGTTGTACAGATCACAAGCAGTCAATACATCTTTTTGTATTTATCAGGTCGTAACTGCGTTCCTATCATGAAATGCTTTCAAAAGGTTTTCAATGTCAATGGTTCCTATATTTTTTGCACTGTATTGTCCATTTGTGAAAGCGTAAAGTTGCATTTGTCGATCAATATGTGTGAAGTGCCCGTCGTATAATACGATCGGAATGTCTAAATCGTATCTGGCAAATGGAGGGATGATATTTACTCTTACATCTTATAATAATCATTATCTGTGATTTGGTTAGCACAATTTTTGCTCATTTCATGACAAGCCAGGTTCATATTGAGCTGTGTACCGATTTCGAGTTCGTTAGTATATGTTTTCATTGCGAATGTTACATTCTGCTTATATATTGAGAAGATGTTCTACTTGTGCCTTATCTGTTTTCTATAGTTTGTCACTTACATACAGGCTTCTTACTTCAAACTTTATCTGATCCAGTTTTACAAACCTTGTTTCTCATGTTTTTCAATAAATGTTCATGATCTAAGAAGTCGAATAGATAACATGAATCAGAATTAATTAACTTTGGTTTGACATACCAATATTGTGGAAGTCTTGAACCTTGTCAAATAAAAAAAAGGTTACGTCTGCCTTGTGACCCTCAATTAACAGCGTTAGTCTTGCAATGTTTATTAAATAAGTTTAGCTTATTAGTTCTTTCTTTTCAAATGAATAATTCCATTATTTTTTTTAGTTTAAACATATTTATTATAAAAAATGACAACTGGATTAGACACAAGTTTTTTCACTTTATTAACGTCTTCTCTAATATATACATAAATATACACACGAATGAATATTACATATATCTGACTTTAACCAATTATGGTTTTAGCATGAAGATATAAAAATCAATTACATATGCATTTTAAGAATCGAATCAATGGATATTTTCCACTTAACTTAACCAATCGACTGCGCCTATTTTCAGAAGAAATAAATACAAACACACCGAGCTTGTGTTCCACTTTGAACCCAGATGACAAATTTATTGTTGTTTCCTTGAAATGATAACAATGGCAAAGCCTTCGTGCATATCAGATACAACAGCAAGTCATCAATTAAATCATTAGGAAGGTTCTTGGAAGTGGTGCGACTAGAATCTGAAGTGCCAGAAATTTGAAATCTTTCTAAAATCAAAGCGGATTGAACTTGACTTCAAAAGTTTAACGCTATGATTATATTTAAAATTAAGAAGATAAAGAAATAAGGACAACTGTACACTATTTCATACTCCTTCTGTCTTATCTAATCTGTTGTGCTGAAATGTCGTTCCTTAAAATATGTATTTTATTGATTTTGAATATTGCAGGACTCGTAAGTTGCTTTATAAGTATTGACGCATCACAGGAATACAACTCAAATGATCTACCAGGTATGCAACTATATTTTGTTAACGCAAGGAGGTCTTTTGTTTCATTTCTGGTAAACAGTCAATGTTTACTTTTTTTCTAATTTGTTAGCTTGGGTGTGTATTTTATCCACAGCTGCATAATACTTTGGTTTTGATTTACGTTCTATTTAGTTTTCTAATACCCGTGACAAATTTGAAATATGAATAAATATTCCTCCGGAAAAAGAACCCGTCAAGGCATCTACTCGCCAGATGGAAATAAACATGATTACATAGAGCGTCTCGTTGAGTCTGAAAGGATAATGCAAAAAACTAAACACAATGTAAGGAAGAAACTAAGTCATCTGAACATTCAAATATTGCTTAGCAACATTTGTATTAGGTCATTAATAAGTGTATTGATAGAAAAAAACATTCTTATTTCCAATGCTCATATATTCCAGAGGCAATCAAAGTTATCATCAATGTCTACCCATTGAACCGTATTTTACAAACAAAACAAATGGTTTCCTATCCAAAATATTCCAGTCATTGTATATGATTATTATCAGGATCCATCGAGCAGCTGTCGATATGTTGACCGAATAAACATATAACTTAAGTTTACATGTTTCAACCTAACTGGTGGTTTTTTGTGGCAATTGTAGGACATGTTAAACGATTGGAAGACGACGTGATAGAATTAAAAGAAAGAGATGTTAGACTATCAAAGGAAAATGAAGTTTTGAGAAAACAGAATGCTGTCATTATGGAACAGTTATCTCTAGTGACGACCGATATAAGAACATTAAAACAAGAACATGAGAATCTGAAGAGGCAAATGCGTACTTTTAAAAAGACGTCCATTTTCAATAAATCGAATGGAAATATGAGCCTCCCATTTGATGCCTTTGATAAACGTCAGCTTACAGGTAGGAAGGAATAAGTGTATAATTTATCTTGACAACTTTCTATTGTAACAATGTATATTTAATTTTTATTAGTAGCACTGAGGAGATTTGTATGTAAAGGAATGATATAATATCATATGTTGGTTTTATTGACTGATTTGTAAAGCGTTTAGACATAGCCCGAAGAAAAAAATAGTTACACATGTACTTAAGAGTTATCCAGTACCCCTTAATATCAAATTTTTACCTATATATTTCTCTTTCATATTCCCTTAAATATTTGGATTTTTTTTAAAGATTATATATCAATTGTTTTATAACACTTATATTTTTAATTGTAGAAACACCAGTCCATAGAGTTGCCTTTCTTGCAGCCCTGACACGTGAAGTTAGTTTAGGATACCACCAGCAAGTAGAGTTTGACAAAATCATCACGAACGAAGGAAGGGCATATTCTTCCAGTGACGGTCATTTCATAGCGCCTTATAGAGGTCTTTATCTTCTGTCAACTACGCTGTTTAATACGGAAGGACACACGTTACCAATGGAAATTGTTAGAAACGGAATTCAGCTTGCTGCCATGTTTTTAGATAATGATGATTACAATATGGCCAGTCAAACAGTTCTTGTTGTTTTACAGCAAGGTGACAGGTTGTGGGTTCGAAGATTCCGAGATTCTGGATCCGCTAATCTTGACGCGACACCTACTCAGCTATATAACACGTTTTCCGGAGTGCTGCTTTATGAAATGTAATACAGAATACAACGGCTATAACATTTTAAATAAATTTTAATGGTTTTCTTAAAACAGCAATATCATAATTGAAGGGTCTTCATAGTAATTTTTCCATGCAATTTAGAATCTTGAAAAATGGTATAATGATTGACTGTTGTTAAAAAAATAGTTCATGCGTAAACAAGACGAGAGCAAATTAACAATCAATCTAATCGGCAGAGGGAAGAAAATTTAGCTTGAATTAGAAATTTTGTCTTTCAACCTACCATGTACGAATCTCTAAAGTAATGTTTCTAAAAAAGGCGCGACAGGTACTAGAGGAAGAGTCAAAATCATTTATCGAAAATAGACTGACAACGCCATGACTAAAAAAGAAAAAGACATACACAAATAATAGTGCAAGATACAAAACATAGAAAACTAAAGACCAAGCAACCCCACCACAAACTGGAGGTAATGTGCTCCAGAATTTAAGTAGCTCCACACGTGGCACCCTTCGTGTTTCTAATGTTATTACAAACTCGGTAAATAGTCTAATTCGGTTGATCATATTTTAAAAAGGGAAGGGGATTGTAGTTTTGACATAAGGAACATATCCGATATCATCTGTGAAACGGTTATTCCATAACGGTCAACCAAGTCGTGATGGCGTCTGTAAAATTTGCAAAGGGACGATTTTTTTTTACCATTTGGAACTCTTGGTTTAATAGCTTCCTTGTGAGCAGAAACCCTCTATCAAGGAAATCATGATAGGAAAAACAAACCGGGAATATCGTATCAATTTGGAGATATATACTCCGTATGTAGGCGCTGCTGGAATGTTGCTACATAGAAATGGAAAATTCACAATTGGAAAAGTGGAATTATCTCTTTTGTCGTAAAGTTTTGTTTTCAACCGACCCTCATTGTCAATTTTTAGATGTTAGTCAAGATATGAGGCAGACTTAACTGTATCTGGTGTATCCTTTATCTCTAGTTCGACGGGATAGATGCGTAAAATAGACACCAAATTATTTAGTGAGAGAAAATCATAAAGTCTTGGGTTAAATGACAAATATAGTGATTTCGACTTTCTAATCGTCACTTTCGCATTAACTGTTCTCATGATACCCTCTACTGCACCGTATGCTTTATCATATATCAATTGACACTTTACGACTGTGCCTGTTTAACCTACAATGATTCGATCAGCAGGTAGGTTTTCTTTACACAAAAAGCTGGTGACGCAACTCACTAGCGACATGTTTTCGCTGTCCTATGTTTTCAGATACAAAAATAGTCGTCTTATCTGTAATATTACTGATTGTTTCCTATTTCTCATTGTGAATTTAAACTGATATGAATATAAATCCTTACGAAGAATACCGTTTATCAGTCAATCGAAAATGATATCATTTCAAAGATTTTTAACCTGCAAGTTAGAATAGCGATGGTCAGAGGTAAACCCCTGATCACAACGAACTTACGACACATCTATGAGCAGTATTTGGCACAACTTTTAGTAATTGTAGATCCCTAATGCTCTTCAACCTTTGTACTTGTTTGGGTTGATAAATATTTTGATATGCGCGTCACTGATGAGTCTTATGAAGACGAAACGCGCTTCTGGCGTACTAAGTTATAATCCTGGTACCTTTGATAACTATGCAGCGCCACGACATGAAATTTTGTCAAATCGCGGGTCGTCATTTGCGATTTTTCACGGATTTGGCTTTAGTTTTTGGACCTTTTTGATTATAGCTCTTCATCTCTTATATAAGCTTTGGATTTCAAATAGTTTTGCCACGAGCATCACTGAAGAGACATGTATTGTCGAAATGCGCATCTGGTGCAGGAAATTGGTACCGTTAATGTCATTGCGATCGTCGTACGACAGTTGCACGATATTTTGAGCTTATACAAAAACACCTTGTGTAAGCACAACAGTTAAACAATCTTTTTCATATAATTTTTTTACCACCAATTGGTAGTTACCAAATGCTGGTGGACGTTTCATCAACTATAATATCACCAGTCCCGTAGTCAACAAATAAGCTAAAATGAAACATTTTGATACGGTTATTTAATATTCATTTATTCTTTATTGACATTCTAAACATTAAGGTTATCCTTTGCACAGATGTCATAATCAAAGTTATGCACACTTTGGTTTTTAATTATAGGTTTCGGTCTATTAAGATTTGTAATCTATACTGTAATCCAATCTAGAAAGAAGTCGTATATCATCTCTCAATATATACTGCAACTGTGAGGCCGTTGATTGTAAATATAGATATTTTATCTTGAAAGACAATGTCACAGTTCTACAAATACCCAGAAAAGAACACACAGGTGCCAGAAACTATGTTACTACCCTGGCAATTTTTTTCGTAAAAAGTACATCAAAAGATATCAATTTTTTTGTGTTTATTAATCTTATTAAAAAGTTCCTGGGTAACAGAAAAAAGTTTTGATGATTCACTTAAAACCCCAAAATATTCATTAATTAAAAAAGAAATCCATGAAAATCAGAGCTCTCTTTCTTCTAATTATTTTAGACTATATCCAAAACATAAAGATCTGCTTCGCATTTTTCTCTATTCGATAACCACAATACATCATAAGTGATCATATAAACAGCATTATATTTCTGGTTTTTGCCAAATGCTTGGTAACACGTCTTTCTGAATTAATAATAAACAGCATTCCCAACTAAGCTGCCGTAGAAGTACATACACTAAAGAAAGTGTGATATCTCATTGAAAAGTCAAAGTTTTACGCCAGATTTGATCACCATTATCCCATTGAACTTAAATTATTAATACCAAAGATGATAATTAGATTTGATTCAAAACTTGATTAACATTAAGATATTAATAGTAACGAACTATTAGAACTTAATTTAACTACAACAGAATTTAAAGGATGACAAAACCTAGTATTTTTATTTTATTTTTATGTTACAACAATTAAGCAGCATCTTCATTTGACATATATACCTCCCAGTTGATACGATATTCTAGGACTTGCGTTTACTATCATGATTTGTGATTTCCAACGAGACGACTCTTCACAAGAGACCAAATGACACATAAGTAAACAGTTGAAGGTCACCGAACTATGTTACGGCGTGTTAAAGAAAATTATTTCACCAAATTGTCGTAATTGTGAAATTAAAGCAATATTTGTATACGTGAGACAGCAGCATAACTACATAGTAAATAAGAGTTCATTAGAGGTCAGCATACGGTTTTCAACCAAAAGAAAAAGTAATTTCATCCGAAATACAATTTAAAAACAATTGATAAATCTTGTCCACTTAAAGGGTACACATTTTTTTCTGACATCACACAAAATCTAAGCATAACTGCCAATAAGTCAGGCTACAACATCAGTGATCATAACCTTTATAAAAGTATTTGCTCCGTACATGTAACTAAGTGATCTTTACTTCTTGTTTAAGTACAGGAAATTTGCTATTACACTCAAATTTGAACACGGTAATTGTCTAGTGAATTAATTATGAAACATAATTATATCGATATCATCATAGTTGATATTTATGTCGTATAATTAATATTTTAAAGTTCTTAATCTATGTGACACTTGTGTCTGATGAAAAATTCACTGTATTCAACAGTAAGCATAAAACATATTGTAAGTTAAAGAAAAATTTATGTTTTGTCTGTTCAATTTATGTAAAGCACTGATAGGAGCAAAATGAGTAAAACTATGAGTAAACATGCTGCAAGGACTTTTTTAAACTTGATGATGATAAGATTTCTTTGAAGTCATTTGTAATTGAAAGCATGTTTCAGTTTGTTGTAGACACAAAACTCAAATTAACAATCAATAGACATTCTTAACTGATAATTGCTTCTTTTATTTTACAGGGCAATATACAGTTTTTCTTATTTTTAGCTATCATGATTTCGTTTAGTGGGATTTCACACTCATCTTCACGTGATGGAATTAAGGAAGAAAGAAGATCTTTATCCATACGTTTTAGTGATATCTGTTAAGTGAACCTAATTGTATATAAGATAAATTTACGATAAAAAAATATTTATTTACTCGCTACTAGCATGATTGCAGCGAAACCTAAATCAAGAAACAATATTAGGCGGTTGATAACAAGACATAAGTAACAATAGCGGAGCAACAATGTATGATGTTCATCACCATGTTAGATTCCTATGGGAAAGGCATGTACCGGCTTATTCCCTGAAAGTTGTACATAAATTTCATTGATATAATGAATTAATTTTTAAAAAGGACACAATGAAAATGTAGACCTACTATTCTGATCAACATAATCTATGGACGCTACATTAATCATACAAAAAATACATCAATACATTTTGAATAAGTTATAATAATTAAACTTGTTATCTGTACATATAAAAAATAGCGATTTCTCTTTTTGAAACTAACTGTAACATGACATTTGAGATACGTTCATAAAAAAACAATATACAGTAAAAGAAATTTCTCAATTTGATACATCACAGTAAATATGAGGATTTTCAATTACTCTTAAAATCCAATTAATAATTTTTTTTTTAATTGACCGCTGTGTAAACAAGTATATGCGTTCTTTTCAAATATGACGATAAATAAATTTCTGTAATAGTTATCCCATGAGGACACGATGTGTTAGTGTAAAATCATTCCGATGGCCAGAGGCCAGAGGGTAATTTTACACTGACACACCAAGTCCGAATGGGATAACTATTTTACATCCCAGATATTCTAAATTAGTAAAAAAAAATATACATTTACACTTTATAAAATGTAGTTCAGAACGTCACACAATTCTTATTATATACTTTATATATCATTATATTGTATATACCTTTAATGATCCCTAGACACAATGTTTAAATATTTTATTGACGGTTAGTTTGTATTCAGTCATCCAGGTGTAGGGATTTGAGTCTTTGTTTGATATGCTAAAGGTATTGAATTCGAATCCCAGCATATACACTGGATTTTTTATACATAGATTTGATAGTAAGTCTTTTCCGTATAAATAATTGTAAGTTTTATTGTGGATAAGCCATTCCCGCCAAAATGTTAAAAAAAACAAAGGAAGGCATACAAAGCCAAGAAACTCAAGCTGAGGTGAATTGGATTGGCCGATCCGGCTCGGATCATCCCTGGTAGAACAAGAGAGTTGGGATGTAAATGTCAATATTCGGCATTTTAAGCCATATTCAGTTGAAATTTGATTTTACCAAATACCCTCGATAGTTATTACAATTCCAAACTAAATTTATAACATTAAAAGATACCAATTTCAAAGCTTCATTGCGCTTTTCGATAATTAATGTTTATTCAGTGATGGTCCAGGCCAAATACTAGAACTTAAATATTTAAAGCCAAACACACCTATTGGCAAGCTAATATTACTGGAAAAGGACAAAAGGATAGCCACAATCAGTGCTATGCATAACAGAGAAACATTTCATCATAACAATTTATTTCCAAAGTTTGTTGTGCAGAAAATGTCTACAAAACAATATCCATATCATTATGTAAGTACTGATATATTTAGTTTAACTATTTGCATTTTCACTGTGTTGTATGTCTTACATATCAAGATTGCATGGATAAGGGAAAAAAATCTGAATTTGAAGACAACTATAATACATGGGAAGAACAGGTGTGTTTATATTGGTGATGGTATGGGATTAAAAAAGAGAAAGCAGTGAAGTTTGCAACTTTGTCTATTGAAGACGGAGGTTTGGACAAAAATGGTGCAATTAACGGCGAAGGTATTTTTTCAAGTATTGTTTAGAATTGTATTTGAAGATCCTTTTAAATGAAGGTAGTTCGGGGTTAAATTTACCTGACACATGTATATAATGCACACAAAAATAAATGTGTTTATAATTTTCACGGATTCCGTCTTGTTGTAACTTTTTCGAGACAGAAAGAGGAAAAGTATTCTGTTCTATAGTTCCCTTTTTCATAGAATCTAAGAATTTGAATTCATTTTTTTTCAGAATTGTATGGAAGACCTAACAAAGAAAGAAACAGGATGTAACTGGTACAATTCTTATTCTTATCCAATAGGTAAATCCTAATTCTTATCCAATAGGTAAATCCTAATTCTTATCCAATAGGTAAATTGATATTTTGTCAAAATCATTAATGGACACAGTTTGATATTTATTAGGATCTCCCAATTGTTTAATTTCAATAACTAAGTAGCAACATTCCATTAGAGCCTGTATGTGTATATGGTGATCTAATAGTTGCGTTTCCTATCATGATTTCCTTGGTAGAGGGTTTATGCTTATAACGAATCTATTGAACCAAGGGTTCTAGATAACGTCGAAGTCATCCTTTCGGAAGATTTTCGAAAGCAATCAAGATTTGGTTTATTGATTTGGAATCTTTTCGTCATAGACTACTTTATTTTGACATAATGCTTTGTCGAAATCTGTCAAATATCAGATGCTGATTACCTTCATGTCATGTCTGAACCATAAAATTCTGAAACCTTTAGAACTATTGTAACGTTTTTTTAAGATCCATCGTATTGAAACGTTATGATTGCTGATATTGCCAATGTCTACAAAATGTGTTATTTTGAAAACTAATACACAACTTTAAAATGTGTATCGATGGAAGTATGTCAAAAGGTACTCCAGATAATGACTTTAACAAAGAAAGAAGTCGTAAATTATCTTTCGAAATTTACCGAAGATGTGAGGTCGCTGATAGATAAGTAAACAATTTTACAGGTCTACGAATACTCAGACAAAGACCTTAATGTTGCCATAATCTGTTTGAATAAACTGACAAATATATTGTAGTTTTCACAAACAATACTTGAAAAATATCGTTGTTCTTTCTTTTCGATTACAAAACTATTTAAGTGATCCTATAAACTGCATTATACTACTCGTTCTGACAAATGCTCTGCACAACGTATTTCTAAATTAATGGAATTCTCAGCAATCAAAACTAGTCTTCTGAGCTGCTGTAAAAACACATACATTAAAGCATGTATGTATCTCATTGAAATGTCTACGACAGCGTTAATTATAAAAAAAAAACAAGATGTGGTATGATTGCCAATTAGACAATTGTCCACAAGAGACCAAAATGACACCAAAATAAACATCTATAGGTTACCGTATGGCCTTCAACAATGAGCAAAGCCCATACCGTATAGTCAGCCATAAAAGGCTGACTATACATCTATTACATTGAACTTAAGAATAATAATACCACAGATACAGCTATGTTTGGTTCATAACTTGAGAAACGCTACTTAAATTTACACCAAAGAGAAAAGAATTTCTTTGATTTAACTTGACTATTTATAGTTTTACTTACTCCATCTCGTAATCACTAATTCATAAGATAGAAATAACATAAAGACATTAGGGGGATTTTATTTCAATTAAAAGTCAATAATCAGAGTTCTTATATATCATGTATCAACATACATCAAGAAAAATATAATGATTTGAAAAAAATTGTTTCTGTAAATATATAGAAATAAACACTGGTAAGTTCCACTGTTCATTTCTTCTTTCCTCGCTTTGCCATCATAATTAGTTGATTTCCTAGAGTGTCCTTTAAGAAATTGCTTATGTTTCAAATGAGTATTACTCTTATTGCTCGGAATGACTCCAAAATAATTGTATTACAAATTTTAACCTTTGAATTTTTTCATCTGTATGCATAAGAATTAATGGAGATATTTAGGTTTACGTCAATGAGACAGAAAAGAAAACTAACTACAGAGTCCATTTAATGATAAGAAATTCAAACAATACGAAAACATAATGTTCATCCGAAATAAAATTAAAAAAATTGATAAATCTTGCGTCATTTAAATTCTCAACAATTTTTTGTCTGAAATGATACAATTACAAAAACTAAGAACAACTGTCATGAAGTTACTTGTTGAATTATTGATAATAGGACAAAACAAAATAAACTAAATTGTAATAATAGATTAACATTTCGGGTCAGCAAAATATATCGTCTTTCTATATTCGTAGAATAAGAAGATGTGGGATGAGTGCCACCTCTCCATACAAGTCACAATGTGTGCAACGTAAACAATTATAAAGAACGTCCTGCAACACGGAGCCTTGGCTCTCAACGAACAGCAAGCAATAAAAGGCCCCAAATTAAAGACCCATTGGCGGTCTTCGGCTTTTGTCTGCTCTATGGTCGGGTTGTTGTCTCTTTGACACATTCCCCATTCCCCATTTCTGTTTTCAATTTTAGTATAAAAAATATAAACAGGAATCCAACGTTCTAATCTATATAAAAAAAACACTTATGAACCACATCAACAAACGACAACCACTGAACAACAGGTTACGACAAATACAGCGGGTTTAAACGTTTTAACAGGCACCTACATGCTACATTCACCCTTAACCGAAACAGTCGTATTACATTACATTAAGAAAGACACACTATAAAAGTGCAATTGGAATGTCATTACTTGGTCTAAACACATATTAACAAAAGCAATAACCATACATTGGACGAATAAATTTCAACTATGACACAATATAAATACTATATTGATAACGATAAAGAGGGGTGCACTTATAACTCAGTGACATTTACTTCTTGATAATAACTACAGCAAATTGCTACACTTTAAAATGGAACACTAATTTTCAAATGAATTTGAAATAAAAAACATAATTACATCTATATCCTTATAGTTAATATTCATTTTATATCATTATTATTGTTAATCCGACTGACACGTGTGTCTGATTTTATTTCTTTCAACAGCAAGCATAAAACAAATAGTAAGTTAAAGAAGTATTTATATTTTGTATGTTGTGTATAGTAATGATATGAACGAGTTGTTCACTATGATTGAGTAAATATTATGCAGGTAATCTTTTAATACTTTATGTGGATAATATTTCTGTCTAGACTTTTGTTATTGAAAGCATTTTCATTTTTGTTTTTGTAGATACAGTAGTCGAATTTACACCAATAATCATTATTAACTGGTATTTTTTTTATTTTACAGGGCAAAATGCAATTTGTCTTATTTCTTGCAATTATGATTTCGTTGAGCGTGGTTTCTAACTCATCGCCACTTCATAGAATGAAGGATGTAAGTAGACCTGTCTCGTTATGTTTAAGTTATATCCATTAAATGAATATGATATTGATTTTCCACACAACTCACCAGAAGGAACATTGCATGATTGTAACAAAACCTAAACCAAGAAACAATTAAAGGCAGTATCGAACTAGATCTGAATGTCGATACCGGTACAACAATATATAATGCACATTACCACGTTTGGATCATAAGGGAGATGAGATACATGTAATAACTTTTTAGGTTGAAAGTAATACACGATTGGTATGATGCATAAATGATAAAAACTTAAAATATAGGCTTGCTATTCTGATAGAAATATCGGTAGTATCAACATTAACCATATATGAAAAACAAATATACTGTTTGAGTAAAAGATGATTATGAACTTTGGATCTGTAAAAATAACAGAATAGTGGTGTTTTTTTTCTTTTGAGACAACCATCTGTAAAAATCAGTCATATGCGGTAAATAATTTAGGTAAACATAACTCTTGATATACATTCGTTAACGAAAAATCAAACAGCAAATATACTAAAATATTAAATTTTAACAGCACAGTAAATACGCTCAATACTTAACTCTCAATTAAACTTAAAAACCCATGAATCCGAATTATTTCAACTAGACCGCCTCGCAAAAAACTGTATGCTATATCGCGTCATGATATTTTCAAAGTATTCTTATTTTATATATAGATTTTATGATATTATTTGTCTTTTTACGTCATTTTCGGTTGAAGCTAATTTTTACCAAATTGCCGCGATAGATAATACAATTCAAAACTTCAGTTGTAAATATAACCGATACAGTTTTACTGTATCACATGCACATTTCGACAATTTTCATTAGAGCGATGCTCAATGCCAAATATTTGAGACCCTAAAGCAAAACACACACATTTTGACGTGCTAATATTACTGAAATAGAAACAAATTGATATAGATACAAAAGTAAAGCTGTAATTCGGCGAATCAGCGATATGCACGAGAAGATATAATCTTCAATCACAATTTATTTCCAAGGTTTGCATAGCAGCCAATCAAACAATATCCATATCCTCATGTAAGTATCGAGTTTAATTATTTGATAAACCACTTCATTGTTAGGCTTTAACTGTAGATATCTAAGTGCAAGATTTTCTCGCTGCGTTGTAGACCTACTGAATAGATGGCCTTCCGTTTTTTTCTGCTCTTTGGACGGTTTGTTGTCTCTTTTACATATTCCCCATTTCCAATTCCCAATTTTCTGATTACAGAGTCTTACTAAACAAGATTGCAGGAATATGATGAGAACTCCTGAATTTGATGACAACTATAGTACGTGGACGGAACAAATGTGCCTATTTTGGGTGTACGGGTTTGAACAAAAGGAAGCAGAACGGTATGCAACTGCAACTATTGAAGATGGAGATCTAGATAAAAATGGTGCGATTGACGGTGAAGGTATTTTTTAAGTATTGATTAGAATTTTATATAGAAATTCGTTTTTTTTTTTTAAATTAAACTATTATGCATTTAATCTTTGTATAACAAATAAAAACGCATTTGCAAAAATGTCAAATTAATCGAAAATCATCGTTTGAATCTAGGAACTCTTTGACTGTGCATTTTTACTTTTTATTGAAAAAAAAGATGAACAAAAAACACGAACTCTAAGGAAATTTCAAAACGAAAAGTCTCTTAACAAATGGCAGAATCAAACGCTCAAACACATCAAACGAATGGATAACAACTGTCATAGTTCTGATTTGGTACAGGCATTTCATTATGTAGACAAAGGTTGATAAAATCTGGCCTTAAGGCTACATTATTTTTTTTGTATGAGAATCGCGTTAAATTTCTTTATATTGACAACAGTGTGTGAACTAAGTAAACAGACAAATTGGGTTAAAATGTCAAGCCGCACCTGATAAATAATTCAGAGAGAGAAAATGAATATTTATTTACAGTTAAGTGGGAACCGTCTTGATTTTACATTTTCGAGGAAGAATATGAGCAATACTGTGTTATATACCTCCCTTCAATTTATAGAATATCAGGGATTTTATTCCTTTTTCAGAATTGTTTGGAAGACCAAACCCAGAAAAGAGAGAGAATATAACAGCTTAATTATGGTCTACCTCACGAAAATAAAATAAATCATTTAATGTCTTCTTGTAATGTTTTTCCAAACAAATGTAAAAATCCTTTACAAGAAATTGATGCAATAAACTTGAAACTGTTGCGATATAACAAGGTAACTGAAGGATTTCGATAAATCGACGGGTTAGAGTGGGTAAAACTTTCATTATTAGAATTTAATTTTGTTATCACGGTGTTTAAGTAGCCCATAATCTCTTTGGTGGACAATTGAACTAAAATATAAAACAAACAATTTGGATTACAGATTTTGAAATAGACTTTACCAAAAACATTGTAGATCATTAGCCGTTTTTTAAACATAACAAGAATAACTAAAAACATTGGATTTATTGTAATTATTGGTTTCCGTCTGATTAAGCCTGAAAGTATTTTTTGGGGGGTGGGGGGGGGGGGGATTCAAAACTTAAAGTCCCCAATCACATGGGAAAATTCAAATGATAAAACACATCAAACAAATGGACAACAACTGTCATATTACTGAATTGGTACAGGCATTTTATTGTGTAGAAAATGGTTGATTTAACCTGGTTTTAATGCGCTAAACCTCTCACTTGTATGACAGTCGCATAAAATTCCATTATATGTACAACGATGCGTGAACAAAACAGTCAACACTGTGTCACAATCTCAAAACAAACAAATATTAAACAAAAAAGCACAAAAAGCATCTTTGACTATCAAATTAGAAAAAAAAAAGCTTCGCGTGTTAGGCGTCATACAATTTAAACGTCACATATGAAGGACTATAAAATAATTTTGCCGTTCAATGTTTTTTTCCAAAATTATAATTTCACATAATGGTGGTATACCGGGTAAAAATCATAAGTATGTTAGAACTAATTTCAGAAACAGACCGAGATTTAAAATTATCAAGAAATTCTTATGGTTAATACCCCTACGCGATTAAAATAATTAAGTCGTTTAAAGTATTTTGAACTTTATAATAGAACAATAACATAATGACATATAATAGAACAATAACATAATGACATATAATATAACAAAGACATAATGACATATAATATAACAATAACATAATGACATATAATATAACAATAACATAATGACATATAATATAACAATAACATAATGACATATAATATAACAACTATTCAAATGAAAGTGAAACAGTGAAAATAATAATCAGCTTTTAGCAGCCAGTATGGTTCAATTCATGTGACCTCCGGTTTAACCCTTTAGCTATAGATGCATTACGCATAAATTTTGCATGTTCAGCTATTAAAAGGAAAATAATGTCAACATTAAAAGTGAATCAAATGTAAATCATTTGATTGACTGATCCGATCAACAAAAACTGATTCTTTACAGATACAGGTAAAAACGATAACTTCAAGTTACATATAGTTTTACCGATAGTATGAAATTAAATAAACCTAAAAAAATCCAATTGCACGAGTTCGCTATCTATTTATGTCAGTTATACCGGACCAAACAGTAAAAGTAATATTAATGATAGAACAAAGACAAATGAAAGTCATCACTATACATGTGTATGTGCTTGAACGTCTCGAACTTTTACAGTTGGGTTTTTTTGGCACTTTTTGTTTACCATTTTGGGCTAATTTGGCGGATTAAGTGTCGGTGATAAATTTATTCATATTTTTTCTAGACAATAGGCAATGTAGAGCCCGACGTATTGTAAGGTGAATGTCAAACCTTGTCGTTAGAACAATTTAAAATATGTTTTCTTTTCTCTTGTTCAATCATTAATGAAAGTGAAATAGTGAAAATAATAATCAGCTTTCAGCAGCCAGTATGGTTCAATTCATGTGACCTCCGGTTTAACCCTTTATCTACAGATGTATTACGCATAAATTTTGCATGTTCAGCTATTAAAAGGAAAATAATGTCAACATTAAAAGTGAATCAAATGTATATATTTAAATTGACTGATCCGATCAACAAAAACTAATTCTTATACAGGTAAAAACGATTACTTACATATAGTTTTACCGATAATATAAATTTTAAAAAACCAAGAAAAATCCAATTGCACGAGTTCGCTATCTATTTATATCTATATTTTTGTTCAGTTATATCGGACCAAACAGTAAAAGTTATATTAATGATAGAACAAAGACAAATGAAAGTCATCACTCTACATGTTTATGTGCTTGAACGTCTCGAACCTTTACAGTTGTTTTCTTTGGCACTTTTTGTTTACCATTTTGGGCTAATTTGGCGGATTAAGAGTCGGTGATAGATCTTTGGAAATCGCTGTAAAATGTATTCATAATTTTTCTAGTAAATAGGCAATGTAGACGTATTGTAAGGTGAATGTCAAACCTTGTCGTTTGAACCATTTAAAATATGTTTTTTTTTTCTCTTGTTCAATCATTAATGAAGGTGAAATAGTGAAAACAATAATCAGCTTTTAGCAACCAGTTTGGTTCAATTCATGTGACCTCCGGTTTAACCCTTTAGCTATAGATGTATTACGCATAAATTATGCATGTTCAGCTGTTAAAAGGAAAATAATGTCAGCATTAAAAGTGAATCGAATGTAAATAATTTCGATTGACTGATCCGATCAACAAAAACTAATTCTTATACAGGTTATAACGATAACTTACATATAGTTTTACCGGTAATATGATTTAACAAATCTAGAAAAATCCAATTGCACGAGTTCGCTATTTATTTATATCTATATTTTTGTTTAGTTATATTGCTCATATGACCGTCGCCAGTCTTCGGAGTTCAATTCATTGGTTAATTAGATTACGTTTAGACTAAAATACACACGAACCGATGATACATATTATCGAGCCTATGTCTTATTAGTTGTTTAATTTAGACTTTTTTTATAAATTTGATATACCTTTTATGTTAGAACTCAAATATTGGAATTTGAGTTAAATTGTTTAACATGAAATTGACTGATAATGCCTCTTGATAGTCAAAATATACAATTAAGAACAAGTATTAGAATGTCCGTCCTCCGTGTGAGAGGACAAAATCCCGCTCTATTTTGTAGAACCGTGATATGTCGCGAAAAAAGGCAAAATAAGATACATAGTGCAGTCATGGAATTATGCACCTATGGAGCAGCCAAAACAGGATACTTATGCTGATTCCAGTTCTGTTCAGTGCTATGGTTTACAATTAATTGTAAATAATGAACACATTAATTATGTTTTCTTTGAAACTATAACTGTGCCATTTATTTCTTGTTATATCTGTATACCATTGTATTGACAAAGGTTTATCAGAATAAAGTTATATATATATATGAACATATATATAATATGTGTATAAGAAAATTTATCATTTTAAATTTGGATATATATATTTAGTCGCTATCATTTTATATTTCTTAATTAAAATAGAAATGTCAATGGGCAAATCTTGTTAAATCGTAAAATTACAATTGTGTGTATGTTGCTTTTACTGCAAATAAGAATAACTTTTAGATATTTTAATTTAGTATATCTAGAGTTATGTCCTTCATTTTCCGATTTGGGAATATCTCAAGGAAAAAATGCGATTGATAAAATAAAGATAAAGATCCCCGTTTCGTTTATATCAAATATATTTGGAACGTACTTTAAAATAGGATATATCAGTTGAACTGTGGGATATGTAAGTAGTTGTTTTTAAAAAAGACAATGCAGTTCACGCTTTTAGATTCTTTTGAATTCAATTAAATAATTGTAAAACGATCGTTTTATATAGTTTGTTGTTTAGTTTAAGCGTGATTACACACATGTGTGTGGTTGTTAGGTAGACATCGAGTAATTTAAAAAGAAATTTCTAATTACAGTAAGTATTTTATAATTTTATAATCTACGGAGACAGAGTATGCAAATAAAATGAAGGTTCAGCGCGTGGTAATTGTCAATTTCCAATTACTATAATGACAAAAAGATGTGGTATTCATATAAATGCCAATGAGACAATCTATCAAGGGTCAAATGAAGTTGATGTAAGCAAACACTAGTATATTCCGAGTACTAATGCACAAAAACGTCTGTATATTATAAGTCTTTTATTTGATGTTCGATATTTTTTCACGGTATTTGGTTTACTAGAATCATTTTACAACAAGCAAAAACATTGGCCATTTTCTTCTTTAACAAAAAAGCAAGCTTTTATTATCTTTTATTAAGTAAAATGGAAATATGACACAAATATAAAAATATAAAAATTTTCCTAGTTATAAAGTAATACTTCTTTATATTATTAAATGTAGTCTACAAAATGGGATGTAACCCATCCATTGAGGTTCATGTTGAAGCTGACGACATTCAAGATGGTGATGTTGTTGGGTGCTTCTGCGGGGGAATCTCTCAAGGGTGCATGGGTAGACTGAAAAACGCACCTGTTCCATATATTCTACGAGCGCCTACTGGAAAGAAAAAAGAAATCATCAAGTATTCAGATATAGAAAAGTTCAAAGAAATTGATGATCATGCTTTGAATGTAAGTTCACAAACTTATTACATGTGTGTGTTTGTGTTTTCTTGTGTATTTAGGTGGGTGTTTTTTTTATGTTCATTGGAAAGATTACCTATTATACTGCTACTTTATAAATTCATGCTGTATTTTCGATTTAGCGCATCTAGTAGGTAGTGCGTTTCTGTAATCATTCAGTACATCAAAACCAAGACGTTGTGCTTCGTAATACAGATATATATATATTTTTAAATCATTTAGGAAAACTTCAATAATGAAATATATTATGATTTTTGACGAAAAATTCAAATCTAATCGCCGTATATTATGACGTTGTAAGATGACAGTATGCAGATGTCTGAAAAGGAATCGTATATATATATCTAGTTATAATGTATGTGTTTATTGTACTTCCCTGCAATGTCCGTTACTTTGACCTCCATTCTCAGTATTGATATTATATTCCAGGTTCCAGGGTCAGCATTGAAGTCCATCAAAAGCTTAACGAAATATCTGGTAGCAATATGTGATACTGACAAAGAGAAAGTTCGATCATTCTTTGTATGGATAACAGCAAATATTTCGTGAGTAACATTGAAATAATAACATGCATGTATATACATCCTGCATATTTATTTTCTTTGGTATTCAATTTTCAAAGTTTTAAGTACAAGAACCGTCATCCTTTTATTACACTATTCCATGGTCACACATGACACAATACGAATACTTATTGTGCAACATGACGAAACAAGGAATACATTCTTTTAATTTCTTTTTGTATGTTTTTTTTAGTGAGCGGAGGTTAACGGGAGAGAGAGCAGGTGTTTTTTCCCTATCAGTTCAGTGTTAAGTGTGTCTAAATGAATGCAACGATTTTCAATTATTTCTTTTTCTTAATATTTTAAGGTATGAAACATCGAACAATAAAGGTGGTGGCGAGTCCCTGACAGACCCTAATACTGTGTTCCGCAGACGAGCAGGAGATGCGGTCGGCTATTGCAACCTGTTCGCAACAATGTGCAAGTAAGTATTCATTGTATGCAAAACATAAAATTACTTTTTTACTATAGTTATTGGATTTTTAAATTTTTTTTTTCTTTGCTTGGCTTTGTTTTTTCTGGGTTTTATTTCTTATTTAAATAATTTAATTGTCTATTCTGTGCAGATATGCTTTGAAAAGGGACCTCTAGGCTTTGTTAGTTTTGTGCGTTTTTCTATTTTATTTTTTGGTTCATTAATGTACGTTTCGGTGTCATATTGCTAAACGAGTATGCATCAGTTTATCTAAAGCGCGAATCAGGTGCAGATTTTCCCGCTGTGTTGAAGAACCATTGACAACCTTGAGCAGTTTCTTGTTTTTTGGTTCCCCATTTCCATTCTCAATTCTATGTGTATTGTGCTTTTCTATTTGTAATGTAGAGAGGTTTCTAAATTTTAAAAACTAAAAATTTTGTAAAATAATGAATGGAATCATTTAATTTGTTAACTCAAAGATATATCAGCTACAATGATCAATGATATTGATTGACATATAATTCAAAAAGAACCATTTTACCCAATTTAAAAATACAACTTATTAACAACTTTGTATTTATTAGACATCTTGCAGCGTAATACATTGTTGGGTAAACTTGTTGCTCATATCTAAATTTTAATGAAAAGATCCAAAAAGGATCTATATATATATTAGTACAATGTATGTAGTTTTGCATAAGTTTGAAGGCCTAGCGCAAAAAGACAAGGCAAAATTTACTAGTAACTTTTTATTGAAATTCAGACCTGGCAAGACATAAAAAAAAATTATATTGTCAATAATTTTATTTGTATTATGTTTGTATCAGGAGTTCTGGTGTTCCTGTCGTGAATCTATCTGGTTTTGCAAAGCGCACGGACCACGATCCAGAAATACCTTACACACCACATGATTCTCCTGATCACGCATGGAATGCTGTCTTTGTCGACGACGATTGGCGGTTTGTCGACTGCTGTTGGGGAGCTGGTTACGAAGATGAAACTTGTTATTGGGTAAGGAAATACGAAGAATTCTGGTTCCTTACAGATCCAGATAAATTCATCAACGATCATTATCCATGGACAAGCTCTGATAGAAAGATCAACAATAATTGGCAGCTTCTCAAACAACCAATCACTTTAGCTGAATACAACAAACTTGTCAAGCTCGAAGAAACTGCAAAGGATTGGGGATTAGACTTTTCGCATAAAGAGCCTATTCTTATATTTAGGAAAGAAGTTCACATAACCATTACTGCCAGCATTCTTGTTAGAAACATAACATGCGCAATGGAGACCATAGATCATGTGAAAATGGATGATTACACGTTAGTTTATCAATTTGACACTCTTACATACAGTGTTCAAGCCAGACCTCCGTCCCCAGGAACCTATGTACTTAGAATTTACGGGAAGAAAGATGGCGAGATGTCACAGCCGGCGCAGTTAATGGTTAAATATCTACTAAAATGCACGGACGTTAACAACTACGTAAAGTCTCTGCCATATGTTTTTACACATGCGCAAACTTATCATGTTACCCTCCATGAACCACATGCTCGAGAGCTTCCAGCAAAGTCCAAAGTTAAAATCCGTCTGTCTTCACAGTACCTTCGACAAATCATGGTGGAAAACATCCCTCTAGAATGCGATGAAAACGGAACCTGGGAAGGAAAAATAACAACACCCCAGTCTGGAGATGCCATCGTTATATATGGTAGTACTTCTGATGATGCAAATGGAAAATTTCATTCACTTTACAAATTTTACATTGTCGATAAAAAGCCAAAATAGATTCAATTCTATTATAGACATTCGTAGATAAATATATGCTATTAAATGTGATTTTGTCTTAGTTATTTTATCTATTTTTCGATCTATAATTTTTTTATTTCACAAAGCTTTGAATGCCATACGCATAAAAAAAACATACTATGTTAAATCTTTTTATTTGAAATATGCTTAGACTGTCATCAACGAAACATAATAATGTTAAAACAACATTTTGATTGGTTGCAATATAATTCAAAGCACGTTCTTATCACTGGAAAGTCTTTTATATTTCGTTTTTAAATATTTCTGTGAAGCAAGCAAAATCTGGCATAGCAACGCAATACTAGTACATGGAATTCAGGGAGTGCACATTATCCATATAAAAAAATCTTGATCAACACTTGTTACTGATCAAATCGTTGTATTGATCATGCCTTCTAATGTGTAATTGAAAATGAGGAAACAATCAAACAAACGAAAGAGACCAAACAAATTTCACTTAGGGGGAATCGAGACAACAAACTAACATAAAAGTTGGTATCATAAAAACAAACAAAAATCAAACAATAAGACTTCAGTCAAGGAGGGACTTAATATTACAATTCCTATACCAGACTAAAACAAAAATAAATGAATACATATATAACTTATTGGAACTAAAATAATTATTAAACCACTTATAAAACAAATTGTTAAAGGCAATAAGTTTGTTATTCCCATGAATCTTTGAGTTCACAGATGGATCTTACAGTGGAGATGTCAGTTAGATTTCCTTCCCCTTTTTCACTCAAAGACCGAGTCAAAATCGGATAAATGTTGAAACTTATCAATATATCCATGAAACCATAAAGGTATTCAATGCCACTTATTAATATTTCAATGTCTTATTGAAAGTCTCACCTATACTTAATATTATTAATGCTTCGAAAATGAAGTCAAATGTCAAGGTTAGAGAAACCTTGTAAGATACATTTTTTACACCAAATTTAGTTGACCTATTTCTAGTTTTATTTAAGAAACATACCTATTCATGATAAGTAAAAAATTGCCAATGAGCTAATCGTCAGATGAACACTGCAAAACAACCATACACCAAGGTTACATTCAGTCTACACACAAAATCAAATATAGTTGATGTAGTACTTGTGTGAAGCGAACGCACTCACGGCAATTTTACGATGACAAATGAATCATGAAAATGAGGTCCAAGTCAGATAGTTATACACACCTCAAAAATCATTCTAAATACCAAATTAAATTCACCTTTCAGTTATGTATTAGAGAAACAGAATTAACAGCGATGACTTCGCTTTGATCACTGAATCATTTAATGATATCAAGGTCAGGTGAATCCTCTGCTTGACATTGATTCTATATACATATAGAAAATATGAAGATGTGGCATGATTGTCTACGAGACAAGCCACTACAAGAGACCAAATGACACAGCAATTAACAACTATAGGTCACCGTACAGCCTTCAACAATTAACAAAGACCATACAGCATAGTCAGCTACCAAAGGCCCTGTCAATAACCATGAATGAGATCAAGGACAAGAATCACGACTCTGAACAAGATATGAATAATCAATAACTGGTTGTTTGATGAAGCAAGGGGCATCATACAAATTCACCAATAAAGAGATCAATTGAACGTATGACCAAAATTGATCAAAATTGGTTTCCAATTTATTACTTTAGTTTGCATCAACCAAATAGTATGAAATTAAAGACAATTCCTATAACCACCAAACACAGTTCAATATCTATTTTGGATGGTGTCACGTTCACCTTTCTTGAGGTATGTCCCCGTAAAAAGTACAGAAATGGTAAATTAGCCATTTCCACTATCTAATTTAACTTTGCTGCAAATGTTATAAAACATTTTTGAACAATGAGAAGACTTCATACTCCAAGCTATCTCTAATGACAAAATACAGAAATAAATGTGATTTAGTTTCCAAGAAAACAATATGCAAGGTATGATTTTGCAATTTACAAGCAAGACATCCTATGGCCACCTTCTTGTATTTTTCTGGATACAGGACTTGTTACTTTCTATGACCGACCAGGGTAATCCTTAATGCCCCCTTTCAGTTGAACTTTTGTGGATAGTTGTCTCCTTGGCAATTATACTAAATCTCCTTATTTTTATGAGAGAAAGTAATATTTGAAAATACTTATTGACTGAGGTTATAACTTTTGATATTTCTTTGGTAAAAGGAAAATGGGTAATGTTTTCTAATGTTGAAATGTGATTTGATGATAGATGTGCAGACAGTAAACTCTATTACATCCACTATTGACAGGTGTCAAATGATCATATTGCTGGCTATATAATAACATTGAAAACAACACTTGATGTCTATTTTTAAATTTGTTTACTTTCTAAGCACTAATTTCTCTGGTTCACAACCGAATATTCAATACATACACGATTATAAAATGATATAAAATTTACACACTGATTTTTTTGTTTTGTATTTTCATGCATGCAAAAGTTTACCACATAAAATGACTTATCAGCTTTTGCAATCCATTTTTTCTTTCAAATTACTTGTTTTACATAAATAATATAACCATTAAATTAAAAACAGGACAGTGTATTCCTTTCCTTGTACAAATCATATATTATAATAATGATATTTAAATGGAAATTCATTTGAAATTTGACATTTTATTGATCATGTAAAAAGTGAATTGCCTATTTTCATTATTAAAACTGATTTATTTTAAATTACATTTAATTGAAATTACAAAGCAAACATTTACTATTTTCAAATACCTACCATATTAAAAAATGAAAATTAAGAAGGTGAAATGGTTTACTTTGAATAAAAATTACATTTGACAACCTTATTATCAATTACAGAGTGTTTTAACTAAAATGCTTATTTACAATATCTTACACATTAAATAAAAACAAAATGGATATGTATAAATAATATCAATTGAGGAACAGATTCAAATGTGAATAAAACATTTCAAAGAACAACTTATATCTTCAAATTCATATCACAGTAACTAAGGTCTGGTTATAACCTAAGAAGTAACTTGTCTTTGCTGTATAATATATCTCAGATAGAAAACACTGAATTGTAGGGGTTAAAAATTATTTTTGACACAAATTTGTATTTCTTGTTCTTTTTCTCCTATGCAAGTAAAAAGGGACAGTAATCATTTGGTAATTATGAGTTGTTTTATATGACTGTTTTGTCTATCTGTGCAAAACTTCACATGTGAAAAAGCAATTGTTTCTCATACATGTATGTGGAGAAACATAAATCGTGTCTTTATTTGGAAATGCTTACTTAAAACACTCAAACTAACACAAGGGGACAATAACTCTTACAAGGATTTAGAAAATTTTGATGGTTTTAGTCTAGCGAAATAGTTGAATTCTGAAACCGGCTGTTTAATCAAAAATAAGTAATGCTCCAACTTTTAACATGTTAAAAATTTAATACTGAAAGGTTTTAAATAACAGAACACATTTTTTTTATAATTTAAAAACAAATAGATTGTCATTCTTAAAATTGTGAATTGGTGGTCAGTAGACACAATTGACATTTATGTGTTCTTGAAGATTATTTTACAGTCAATTATGCTTATATTCATGGTTACTGACTGGATAAAGGGGAACTACAGATGTTTACAAATAATAGTGTAAGATAACTGAAGGGTAAGTTTTCATTTACCTTTTTTATTATTATCATTCATAAGGTGGCTTTGAATAATAAGATTAATTTAACATTTCTTAAAAAAAACATTTTTCTGGCAATGTATGGCACATTTGTTTGTAAGTTGTTTGTTAGTAAGTTTGTCATAAAGAGTTACTGTGGATTCACTTATTTTCGTATGTACCAATTTTTGTGGATTAAGGACAACTTGTATTTTTGAGATATCTTATTGCATGGTTTAACCGTTTTACAAAAGTCTGCATACAAGACATTAGAAAATTTTAACTTAATTCATCATCTAAATTGAAGGTTCTCATGTGGCTCCTAAAATCCACAAAAATTAGTATCCAACTAATAATACACTCAAGTAAAACATTTCTTGACATAGCACCATTGAAATTAAACATAATAAAAGAAAGGAGTAGAATGTAAAGCTTTAGATACAAAAGACAAGAGATGGAAATAGATAGAATATGTGTTATAATCTTCAATAATGCTTTAGATACAAAAGACAAGAGATGGAAATAGATAGAATATGTGTTATACTCTTCAATAATGCTTTGTTTCATAAATTGTTGGAATGTTTCAGTGAATCCAGCACTTAATATATATATTGTTTTGTTCATTTGTCATACATGTATTATGACTCATTTTCCTTTTACTCTGTTAACTTTATGGAGGAATGATAAGCAACATAACATTACTTCTTTAGCACAGCTGTAGGTTGTTTGATAATGTATTATGCTTCAAAATGTGCCGGTTTCTTAACACAAAACACTTAGCTCTAAATTTGAAAAACAGCTCCTATGAAAAGTAGTATATCTGTAAAATTCTTTAAGTGTGAAAAAGCAAATGTATCAGGTTTATCTCCATTCCAAAGGAATCAATTCAAACTGTAGAAGATTTTACATTGACAAGTTTTGCCATAGGTTGAAAGAACATCCTGCTATGGAAACTTCTCAAAATCAATCTGATCAAGAAATATAATAGAACATATACAACAATGTGTGTTCAATTTATATATATATATATATATTTCACATTGACAAACTTCAACATATATTAGAAACCCCTTTAATAAATGGATTTGCTTAACTATACTTAATATGAAGTCATTCTGCCCAGTTCGCCAAGTAAACGATAGATTTTGTGTTGACATATTTGTGACATACATGACAAAAGCATATTATGTTAGCCCAATTGAAAGCAATCACAAATAATTTTTAGCCTTTTTTTTTGGACTCTTTCAATTAAAATATATGTCTGTTGCATTTCAAGTAAATTAAGAATATATGTCTGATAGAGTAGATAAAAGATATAATGACTACCTGCCCTATATCCAGAAGGTACAAGAAGCATAAATATTAGTATAAAAATATCACATGGTATGGAATTTTTGATATATATGTTAGTCATTAGAATCCTTCAAAGAGTAACAATCTAAGCTAACAGAGTCTGGATCTTCATAAAGAGTCATTGTGCTGGGATAACTTGATAATGTTGATAATGTTGGTGACACTTCCTGAAAAATAAACAAAGAACATCAAATATGTATTTATAATTGTAAAGTTAGGAATCTGGTACTCAAAAATAGAATTTTTATTTACAGGAGGTTTTAGTCATTTTGATCAGAGCTTGAAGAGAGATGACAGTAAATATTAAATCTAACTCATACCCTTGTCATTTTTTTTAACCTTATATAATTTTTCGAACACAAAACTGAGATTATAAAAGTGAAGGACCTTGGGATATAAATGCTTTCCATTAATTGTGTACCAAAATTATTATTGTTTGATGTAAAGCTTAACATAAGGGCCCACTAATTTATGTAACCTTATAAAAGCTGATGTACCAAATATAACACAGAGGGAATTATATTGGTTTTTTTTAAAACAGTCATCTGAGAGAGATTCTTAAAAAGGATGTATATGAATTAAATAAAAAAATCTTTTGACCTTCTTCATGAACTATAAACTTACTGTAAGATCTATACAACTGGCTAATCTCTTCCCCCTTAGGTCTCCACCAGGTGAAGGGGGCACACCTCCTGGACTAAATACATGAGAAATACTAGATACAGCTCTCTTCAGCTTGGGTGTCTTGTTGAATGAGAATGCTCTACTGACCCTCTTCCCTAACCTAAAATAGTAATCAAAGTCTGTATATATATTGTATACTATAAATTATAATTCTTTTAAGCAAGATAATTGATAGTGTTTAACATCACGTTCAGTACTCTTGGATACATCATAACAGCCAGATTTAATTGGCAGAGATATCCAGAATAAAGCATGATGAAATTTATTTATATAGTACACTCATTTTTTTAGAGCAATTGTTTAACTATGTAAATGACTTAATCAGCTGCTTCCTTCAGGTGTCACAGAGACATAAGTTATAGATATTGTATTACAGGCCTACATAGTTGGAGTCAACATCTGACAGTCTAATGGTAGGTCATACCCTGGTGTTAAAAAAAGATCCACTGCATTTTTGTTTGATAAATACTTGCAACTTCTCAATCAAGCTTATCTTCAAAATGTAATTTACCTGCCTATCACTTTATACAGAAGCTATTTGATGATAAACATTTGAATCAACAGAATTTACTTATGATACAGTAGATGAGTAAATTAAAGGAAATGAGTTTATATAATATTTTCTTGATTTAAAAAATAATAATAGACAGATAATTGTATGCCATTGTCTACAGATTGTCAACCCTCTGCTACTTTCATAGCAGGCAAGACCAAACATTTTTCAAGTATATTAGTACATGTGACAATACAGTTTGATAACAATACCTAGCTGCTCTGCTTAGTGTATGGGTTTTTCTTTCTACTTCACTGGTACTTATCTGCAAGTCTTTACCCTCTACAGAAATAACGAGACTATCCTGAAAACAAATGCAAATCATTCTTATTACAGAGTATACACAAACTTCCAAATAAGCATTAATATGTCTGTCTAGACAAACCTACAAATCTGAGGAATAATTTAAAACTGAAAAGGAAAAATAGAACTGGGAATGTTTTAACATGGGATTCCTTTGTTGTTACTAACATTTTTCTTTTGATGCTATTCATTGAAAAGCAGTTGTGTCAATTAAACCTGGCATAGAATAATAGGAAAACTAATCAGTATTGTTGTCTAAATACAGCTAGAAAAAAAATCTTGTCTGAGGCTTAAATTAAAATATTGTTTGTTTGTCCTTTACCGACCGACCCTATAAATTCGTTCCGCCTGAAAATCTTTTATTTATGTTTACCAGCAAGATTTTATTTTATTTCATTTTTTGTTCCTACCAAAAATCTTATATTTGTATTTCCCGCTCAAAACTTTTTTACCGGAATTCTCAGGTTTTATCTTTCCTGTATAAGGTCTAGTCCGTTTGGTATCACATGAGCGTTTGACATGAATGAACACTTGCATTTGGAGTTTCAAAGCATTTGTTTGAAATCGATGTTGACAGCTTTGAAATCATGATTTAACGAACGTTACTCTGTGTCTTTATACATGAAGAGCAGGGTTCATTCAAAAAAAGTTCGTCCAATACTAAATTATCAACGTGTGTACAAAATATTTTGTAAACAGACTTTGTATCCTATGTAGGGATGGCCTTTGGTGGTCTGTAGATTAGGATGATTATGTTAATGATGCCTTCAACCAGCATTGATATATTCTGATTTATATCTGACATGAACCAAAGGTCTGTAAAGGGGAGAATATTTGGCAGTAAAATCGCCAAGTTTTTCCATACAAATCATTTATAAATGTGGTGTAAAATACGTGACAATTGAGTTTCAAGTCTTGAAGCATTTTTATTGGAAACACAGGCACACACAAAAATTTAAACACTCTAGATACTTTTTCTACTAGTAATGTACAATGTATTTATGCCCGGACATATTTTACCAGAACAAAGTTATTACTTACCTGCTTACAGAAAAACTTTAGGTTTGAACCTTGAAGTAAGCCTTCAAGGTACAGAGTACTATTAGTGCAAGTTAAAATTCTTAAAAATCCCAGGTATGTAAACGTTTAAAATATGCCGCATAACCCTATATTTTGAAATTTGAAAAAAAGTTGTAGTGCATATGAATTAACTTCACATTCTACATGATATTTTTTTTTCAAAACTTAGGACTATTATACTAATAGTCCTAGAAACTTATTAGCAAAAGCATACTTAAACAAAAGCAAATACAGACAAAAATGACATCATGCAGACTTTGTATCTATGTATAAAATATTATACCTACCTGCCTACCCATGACAAAAAATGTACCGAGCTAAGTTATTTTTTGGGAAAGAAAAATAAAATATTTTACCTACCTACCTACCCTGTTTCAAAACATAGGATCGGAAAAGGGCAAACAAACAATATTTTAATTTAGGCCTGAAATAGTGGTGTAGGGCAATATCAACCTTGTGTGTGTCTGCATTTCATCAGGTTATTTGTCACTTTTTCATTAAGCCCTAATATTATCACTTATCCTTGACAAATCCTTCATACCATTTCTCAGTAGAAATATGCAGCTTATGGTTAAATGAATGTGAACAGGCAAAAAAAAAAAATGTTTCATCACTGTATCAATTGAATCTGTATCAAAATGGGAGTGATTTGTCTAACCATATATTTTAAAGAACAATTCATTCAAAGTTGCTACATAGGAAAGATTCAACATAATTTAAATGTCACAGTCAGTTAAATCCCAAAACCTTCACATTTCTCTTTGAATATGATCACGAAATTTAAACTATCTCTAAATTCTCTCTTGCATTAAAGGATGTTAGATGAAAATATGACACAAAACAGGATTTCTAAAGTGTCTAAGATCTCCTAATGTCATATGTTCACTGTCATTGTTTATTAGTGGACACTAATGACCATTTAAATTAAACATACATAGTCTGATACGCAGTTCAAATTGACAATACTCTTCCCAACACTGGTAACAAATTCTTTCTTTGTTGTTTCTTCACTGTCGACCATAAAACTATATAATTTACTGCTTGTTCCCTTCGTATCTAAAGTACTTTTACAGATCAATCCAAAAGCATTCCGACAATCTGTAAAAACAATGTTAACTATAATCTGAAGGATTATACAAGAAAATATTTGTTTCATGTTTCAAAAGTTGGTCAGTATGTGTTTATTTCTTTGCATGAAAAGGAAATAAGCACATGTCAAATGTAATAATTATAATAAATGAATTATTTATGATAGATAATCTTAACAAATTATATATTTTTTCTTTTCAACAAGGTAACACTCTGCAATAAATCTATTTCATCTATACAGCAATATATATCCATACTTAAAAACAACATCGTTTTAAAGTATGGATAGTAAAATAAGAGATTTTATCAAAGTGGATGAATTTATCCAGAACAAGGGAAGACAAGCAAGTAATGTTAAATATTTGGTAATCAGCTAGAAATTAAATATTCAGTGCAAACAATGGAAAAAATATTGAAATCCAGTGTCACAACTATATCAGTCATTCTAATTTTAATTTGATTTAGATAACAGTAGAATGAAGATTGTCAAAAATTAAAACCTAATATAACATCTTGCTTAATGCCAGGTTAAAATGGTATAATTTTCAAAATAAGTAGGAGTACAAATCACTGTTTTCCATATTCGATTCAATAATGACCTGATTTGTACTAAGTAGGTTAAAAAATGTTCAAACAAAATTAGGAAATTCAATAAAATGTCAGCCTGGCATTAAAATGATTTCCATGACAGGGAAATAACTCTAAATGGTCTAATTAAAAGATGAATCACAGAATTGATCATGGCGACCAAATATTTTATAAAAAAAGGGTTAACAACCTCCCCAATCCTTCTGTAAGAAACACTATGAGGGTAATGGAATAGTCACTAAATGTTTGAAGACTTACCTTCAGTTTCATTACAATCTAACACCCGTTTTATTGTGGGTAACGTTATCAACACTAAATGTTTGAAGACTTACCTTCAGTTTCATTACAATCTAACACCCGTTTTATTGTGAGTAACGTTATCAACACTAAATGTTTGAAGACTTACCTTCAGTTTCATTACAATCTAACACCCGTTTTATTGTGAGTAACGTTATCAACACTAAATGTTTGAAGACTTACCTTCAGTTTCATTACAATCTAACACCCGTTTTATTGTGGGTAACGTTATCAACACTAAATGTTTGAAGACTTACCTTCAGTTTCATTACAATCTAACACCCGTTTTATTGTGGGTAACGTTATCAACACTAAATGTTTGAAGACTTACCTTCAGTTTCATTACAATCTAACACCCGTTTTATTGTGAGTAACGTTATCAACACTAAATGTTTGAAGACTTACCTTCAGTTTCATTACAATCTAACACCCGTTTTATTGTGAGTAACGTTATCAACACTAAATGTTTGAAGACTTACCTTCAGTTTCATTACAATCTAACACCCGTTTTATTGTGGGTAACGTTATCAACACTAAATGTTTGAAGACTTACCTTCAGTTTCATTACAATCTAACACCCGTTTTATTGTGGGTAACGTTATCAACACTAAATGTTTGAAGACTTACCTTCAGTTTCATTACAATCTAACACCCGTTTTATTGTGGGTAATGTTATCAACACTAAATGTTTGAAGACTTACCTTCAGTTTCATTACAATCTAACACCCGTTTTATTGTGGGTAACGTTATCAACACTAAATGTTTGAAGACTTACCTTCAGTTTCATTACAATCTAACACCCGTTTTATTGTGGGTAACGTTATCAACACTAAATGTTTGAAGACTTACCTTCAGTTTCATTACAATCTAACACCCGTTTTATTGTGAGTAACGTTATCAACACTAAATGTTTGAAGACTTACCTTCAGTTTCATTACAATCTAACACCCGTTTTATTGTGGGTAACGTTATCAACACTAAATGTTTGAAGACTTACCTTCAGTTTCATTACAATCTAACACCCGTTTTATTGTCGGTAATGGTATCAACACTAAATGTTTGAAGACTTACCTTCAGTTTCATTACAATCTAACACCCGTTTTATTGTGGGTAACGTTATCAACACTAAATGTTTGAAGACTTACCTTCAGTTTCATTACAATCTAACACCCGTTTTATTGTGGGTAACGTTATCAACACTAAATGTTTGAAGACTTACCTTCAGTTTCATTACAATCTAACACCCGTTTTATTGTGGGTAACGTTATCAACACTAAATGTTTGAAGACTTACCTTCAGTTTCATTACAATCTAACACCCGTTTTATTGTCGGTAATGGTATCAACACTAAATGTTTGAAGACTTACCTTCAGTTTCATTACAATCTAACACCCGTTTTATTGTGGGTAACGTTATCAACACTAAATGTTTGAAGACTTACCTTCAGTTTCATTACAATCTAACACCCGTTTTATTGTCGGTAACGTTATCAACACTAAATGTTTGAAGACTTACCTTCAGTTTCATTACAATCTAACACCCGTTTTATTGTCGGTAACGTTATCAACACTAAATGTTTGAAGACTTACCTTCAGTTTCATTACAATCTAACACCCGTTTTATTGTGGGTAACGTTATCAACACTAAATGTTTGAAGACTTACCTTCAGTTTCATTACAATCTAACACCCGTTTTATTGTCGGTAATGGTATCATCACTAAATGTTTGAAGACTTACCTTCAGTTTCATTACAATCTAACACCCGTTTTATTGTGGGTAACGTTATCAACACTAAATGTTTGAAGACTTACCTTCAGTTTCATTACAATCTAACACCCGTTTTATTGTGAGTAACGTTATCAACACTAAATGTTTGAAGACTTACCTTCAGTTTCATTACAATCTAACACCCGTTTTATTGTCGGTAACGTTATCAACACTAAATGTTTGAAGACTTACCTTCAGTTTCATTACAATCTAACACCCGTTTTATTGTCGGTAATGGTATCAACACTAAATGTTTGAAGACTTACCTTCAGTTTCATTACAATCTAACACCCGTTTTATTGTGGGTAACGTTATCAACACTAAATGTTTGAAGACTTACCTTCAGTTTCATTACAATCTAACACCCGTTTTATTGTGGGTAATGTTATCAACACTAAATGTTTGAAGACTTACCTTCAGTTTCATTACAATCTAACACCCGTTTTATTGTCGGTAACGTTATCAACACTAAATGTTTGAAGACTTACCTTCAGTTTCATTACAATCTAACACCCGTTTTATTGTCGGTAACGTTATCAACACTAAATGTTTGAAGACTTACCTTCAGTTTCATTACAATCTAACACCCGTTTTATTGTGGGTAACGTTATCAACACTAAATGTTTGAAGACTTACCTTCAGTTTCATTACAATCTAACACCCGTTTTATTGTCGGTAATGGTATCATCACTAAATGTTTGAAGGGCTTCTGAGGTGTTTTGTGAGTGGCTGGACTTTTCATGCTAGTGGAATATTTCGACCGCCGTTTGCACATCTAAAATGTTTATCAATGTGAAAATATGTTATAATTTCATTTCAAACTAATCCAAAACCTTTTTCACACATAAAACTGTAATTTCAATGTCCAGTGGCCAGAGAAATATATATAAGATGTGGTATAATTGCCAATAAGACAGAGTTCAAATGACATAAAGAAAGCCTGAGTTGCATTACAATGTATGGGACCTCTCTTAAATAATCTCATTGAAAAGTTAGTTTTTGAAATAGTTTATAATCTCATTGAAAAGTAAGTTTTTGAAATAGTTTATAATCTCATTGAAAAGTTAGTTTTTGAAATAGTTTATAATCTCATTGAAAAGTTAGTTTTTGAAATAGTTTATAATCTCATTGAAAAGTTAGTTTTTGAAATAGTTTATAATCTCATTGAAAAGTTAGTTTTTGAAATAGTTTATCACAACAATATATCACATACTGTTTAGATTCTATATAAATGTTACACTATTTTCCCACATAGGTAATTATATCAGATGTTAATGGGTTGAGTAATAAAAGGCAATTAAACCTTTACTTCTGTAGATTGATTTTCATTAACATGATGAAGCTAACAATATAAAGTTCTTGAAAATTCATTTTTAGTCAAACCAACAATTTTTTAAGGTGGTACCCAACACTTTCACTAAAATTAATTTGGCTCGTTTAATTTTCATAAAACTTTTACAAAGTATTTACTTTGACCCTTTAACAAAAATATGAAAAATTGAAAAAATTTGAACCAAACGTTTTATCAGAAAAAATACACTGGTTATATAGCAGTTTGACAAACACTAATTTTGATCATTGAGAAGCTTTATATTGCCTTCACAACGCAACATAATTAAAACGTTTAGCTGATATTACAGAGTTATCTCCCTGTAGTGTTAGGTACAACCTTTTAAAAAAGCACAAAATTATGTTAACATACAGTGAACTTCTTAGAAACACAAGTAATAGACAAACCTCTACACTGTCTGTAAACAGGAATAAAGACATAGGAATCCCTTTTCCACATAACTCATCTGATAATTCTATCACGTCTATCTTGGATACAAATTTTCTGTGTGATGACAGTAGTGTAGCCTATATAACAGAAACAGTCAATCAAAATTATCTTACATGTGAGTCTTTCAAAGAAGGTGAGTGTCATTTGTTGCTTTCAAATAATATAAAAGTAAAAATAGTTAAGTCCATATTCAGCATAGGAAATTTATTTGGGCTTGAAATGTGGTCATTAACAGCATGTTATTGTTCTATAAAACAAAAGGTTTGCTAACATTTATTTGATTTTTAATTGACACTTTAGTAATAGAGTGACAGTTCTGATTAGACAATATCAATATATCACCAGATATTGTTGGGGAGACATAAAATAGCATTGATATAAAACAATATTGCACCTGAAATTCAAAGTATGAATAAACAGGAAAAATGTGTCAGTTAAGATTTGAAAATGGCTCATGCAT
This sequence comes from Mytilus edulis, assembly GCF_963676685.1. Classification (NCBI taxonomy): domain Eukaryota; kingdom Metazoa; phylum Mollusca; class Bivalvia; order Mytilida; family Mytilidae; genus Mytilus; species Mytilus edulis. The sequence goes on along the minus strand of NC_092346.1, from coordinate 78,127,225 downwards.
TACAATTCATCACTGTGAAGTTGCTTACAAGAATACAAGATATGAAGTAATTGTGTAAAATAGTACCAAAGAAATGTGTGACATAATTTTTGTTTCAAGACAGATATTTGGACAGACATAGAAGGTGATGGCATTATTGCCCCTACCCCTAGAGTAGCATATATGTATAACTAATGAGGGTATAATCTTTTTATAACTGGTTAATTTAGTTGTATTTTTTTTCATTGTTGTGTAAATTCCATGTTAAGAACATTTAGAAAAAGACAGATATTTGGATAGACAGAGGTGGTGGCATTATTGCCCCTACCCATACATTGGCATGTATAACTAATGAGGGTATAATCTTTTTATTACTGGTTAATTCAGTTGTATTTTTTTCTTTCATTGTTGTGTACATTCCATGTTAAGAACAATTAGTCTAAAATAACCTGGCTTTATACATCAAATGTTTTTTTATTATTATATACAATTATACTTACAGGACAATTATCAATATCATTCATTATATCAAACATCACAACCTGGTTCTCTGTTTTCCTCTTGTCTTCATTTATATGCCTAGAAAAAATTAAAGATTAAATTAGAAAAAAATCTATTACTGTTTAATCAGAGATACATTTGATAAGGGCTAATCCAGAAAAAAATGTAGGGGGGGGGGGGGGGGGGGGGGTTAGGTTGGAAGGCAGTTTTTGTCAGCACCCGCCTCCCAGACAATTGTAATTGAGAATTATAGTGCATTATAGTGTGAAAAGTTGCTCTGATACCCATCACCCATGTATTATTAATATAATGTGCCTTCCAACCCCCCCCCCCCCCCCCCATACATTTTTTTCTGGAATAGCCCTAACAATATGACAAGATCAATTTTAAAATAATTAAAACTTGCATTTTTTTTCCTTTTTTATATATAGATTAGACTGTTTTTTGTTTGAATAGTTTTACACTAGTCATTTTTTGGGGCCTTATTAGCTTTCTGTTTGGTGTAAGCCAAGGCTCCGTAAAGAAGACCGTCCTTTGACCTATAATGATTTACGTTTACAAATTGTAACTTGGATGTAGAGTTCTTTCATTGGCATTCATACCACATCTTCTTATATCTACTTACTACTATTTGACAGTAAAACAAAATATGGCATCCATTTAACAAATTTGCAATGTTATTGGTGGTTGGGATTCCTATGAATACACCTTTATATTGGCATTATTCATGACTTTTCATATTACCATTCTATATATGAAATTATAATTGGCTGTTGTAGATACCCAACTATTAAATTGTGCAGTATTATTGGCAGTTGATGATATGCATACTTTAAATGGTAAATTTAAGAATGAAAATTTGAAATGACAAAAAAAATTCATTTTTTATTCTCAATTCACATTTTGAATGATTGAATATCTATAGGATAGCACCATGTCATATTTTCTCTCTTGTTATACAAATACCACTACTTTTATATTTCATACCAAATACATTTATCAATGTTTGATGGCATGATTGCAATTTTTCTTTAACATGAATGTGTACAAGGCCTACTCAAGTCATTACTTCTTTTGCCACTTGAAGTGCCTTTTCTACTTTTGTGTATTAAAAGACTACTCACGTCATTACTTCTTTTGCCACTTGAAGTGCCTTTTCTACTTTTGTGTATTAAGACTACTCACGTCATTACTTCTTTTGCCACTTGAAGTGCCTTTTCTACTTTTGTGTATTAAGACTACTCACATCATTACTTCTTTTGCCACTTGAAGTGCCTTTTCTACTTTTGTGTATTAACCCTTTCGCCGATGAGTCCCGGTTTACCGGGATTCACGCTTCAGACAACTGACGATGAGTCCCGTTTTACCGGGATCGGAATACATCTTTTATGTTTCCCGCTCAAAACAGTGCAAACATGAGTTATCTTTCTTTGATGAATACCCGGATGAAAGTGTAAACATAGGGCTTCCGTTTGTTGAAAACCGTGTCAAAATCAGACGAAATTTACGGAATTTACGAGAATTTGAAATGAGGGAACATTTTTTTTGAAAGAATATGGAAGAATTGAAGCCAAACTAGTATACTTTTTTGACATAAAATGTCGTTTTATGTACAAAACACTTGGAATGGACATCGTTCAGTGTGAGGAATTTGTACAGCCTCATAAAAATTTTCAAAAGTTTGCCGTTTTGAGTTAAAAAATTACGATTTGGGGTCAAAGAGCAGAATTTTGAGAATTTCACCTAGATAATGCCGAAAATTTGAAAATTTGAATATTTTATGAGGAAAAAATTATCAAAACATGAATAAAACTGTGAACATGGTGTTAGTGAATGAAATAAATACACAAATAACTACAAACAAGTTTTTATTGACATTTATTATGAAGATCTCCCACTTGAGCAATAGTAGCCAGGGAAGCCATCGTCTCAGAGTAGCTTCTGTCTGGGCAGCAATCGGTGAAAGGGTTAAGAGACTACTCACGTCATTACTTCTTTTGCCACTTGAAGTGCCTTTTCTACTTTTGTGTATTAAGACTACTCACATCATTACTTCTTTTGCCACTTGAAGTGCCTTTTCTACTTTTGTGTATTAAGACTACTCACGTCATTACTTCTTTTGCCACTTGAAGTGCCTTTTCTACTTTTGTGTATTAAGACTACTCACGTCATTACTTCTTTTGCCACTTGAAGTGCCTTTTCTATTTTTGTGTATTAAGACTACTCACGTCATTACTTCTTTTGCCACTTGAAGTGCCTTTTCTACTTTTGTGTATTAAGACTACTCACGTCATTACTTCTTTTGCCACTTGAAGTGCCTTTTCTACTTTTGTGTATAAAGACTACTCACTTCATTACTTCTTTTGCCACTTGAAGTGCCTTTTCTACTTTTGTGTATTAAGACTACTCACATCATTACTTCTTTTGCCACTTGAAGTGCCTTTTCTACTTTTGTGTATTAAGACTACTCACGTCATTACTTCTTTTGCCACTTGAAGTGCCTTTTCTACTTTTGTGTATTAAGACTACTCACGTCATTACTTCTTTTGCCACTTGAAGTGCCTTTTCTATTTTTGTGTATTAAGACTACTCACGTCATTACTTCTTTTGCCACTTGAAGTGCCTTTTCTACTTTTGTGTATTAAGACTACTCACGTCATTACTTCTTTTGCCACTTGAAGTGCCTTTTCTACTTTTGTGTATAAAGACTACTCACATCATTACTTCTTTTGCCACTTGAAGTGCCTTTTCTACTTTTGTGTATTAAGACTACTCACATCATTACTTCTTTTGCCACTTGAAGTGCCTTTTCTACTTTTGTGTATTAAGACTACTCACGTCATTACTTCTTTTGCCACTTGAAGTGCCTTTTCTACTTTTGTATAATCTGGATTATCCTTTGTTGTATGCTTCAAAATATCTGTAATAAAACAGTCAGCAACTCATTTAACATAAAATCTTACAAGTTCAACATTCTAAAAAGGCATGGATTGCTTCACAGTATCACTAATTATGTCAAAGTAAAGCAAAAACTGCATAACATTTCGACTGTTAAAGTCAAAGAGGAAAGGTTTATTGCATTTACTGATATAGACATATCCATTGCAAGGAAATGCAGATAAGGCTTATTCAACTGCAAATCAAATAGAAATGACTTCTTGTATATTAAAAGTCAATTCTGTTTTTCTATGTTCGGTGGACTGTGAAATAGGGGTCATAACTCTAATTTGGCATTAAAATTAGAAAGATCATATCATAGGGAACATGTGCACTAAGTTGCAAGTTGATTGGATTTTAACTTCATCAAAAACTACCTTGACCAAAATCTTTAAACATGAAAAACCAAAAATTTAAACCTAAAGCATGGACAGACTGACAATAGGACTGACAAACTAACAATCGCACTGACTGGAAACCAAATGCCCATAAATGGGGCGTAAAAACAAGGTCTGTACTGCTATTAAAACTTGTCACTCTGGATAAAATAATAAAACATAAACAACCAACCAATGGTTAAATGAAAACAAATCTAAGGTGAGGGGTAAAACCCACGTTTAAATTAAAACAAATCTACCAATGCCATGAATTAATTCTTAAATCAAGTTACTCTCAGTCTCAGGAAAGTGAGAAATAACCTCTGGAAACTGTAAATTTTATTTGATCTAAACACAGTATACAACTTACCGTTTAATAACAAAGATACACTTGGTAACCTTTGTACTGGTCTAATTAATAATTCTGTCAGACTCTGTCTACCACATTCAGGCTTAGATAAACACACCTAAAACAATTATAAATTTGCATCAGCTTTATACAACTAGATGATGTGTTTGCAAGGTATGGGTGCCCTGTCATACAAAATGTGATGGCCAAACTTACTGTGGATTAATTTATTTTGTCATGCTTTATCATTTCAGGGTCTTTTATTGCTGCCAGAATAATAATGGGTTTTGCACAATGTTTTGATAAACAGTGACCTATACTTATATTCACTTTGGAATAATCTCATTTTCAATCATACCATATATTGTTTTTATATCTTACTTAACAAATGAATTTTTTCGTACATGTGGTCATGTCTACACTAAACTTATTGTAAAGGTTCACTCAAAATGAATATTTAATGTAGTTATTCTTAGGATAAAGGTACCATCTAACCAATCCATTTACAAAAAAAAGTGACATGTAAAATAATTTCTACTATTATAAAATGCAATACTTACTTTAAGAAAAGCATGGAATCTAGGATTGGTTTTATCTGATTTTGCTATTGTTTCTTTGGTTTGTTCAAAAAAGTTCACAAATGGAGGATAAGCCTTCATCAAAGCTTCTGCCTGTAATAAAAGTAAATACATGTAATTACATTGTAAAATGAATCATGAGCACAGCTGTTGTGGTGTAATATTCATATTTGTTCACATAGACAAAACTTATACATTTTCAGAAAAATGTGTAGAAGGGTAATTTTTTTGATGTCAGAAATTCACTCATTGATTTCATGCATTAGAAATTATTGTTTTTTTAATTTTCAATCTCAACTTTAAAAGAGACAAAAATGGAAACTTTAAGAAAGAAGTTAAATCTTCATTAAACATTACACCTTGTTCTTTGTAGATTTTATCCTGATGATAATTTTTGCTAACTTAAGTTTCTCTCTATCTATTACAGTCTTGCATTTCACCTTATGTTTTATTGTTATCATGTCAGCCATGTTGGTTGGCAAGCCAAAACCACAGACACATCTTTTTTAAACAAGGATAATACCTCAATGATAATTGCAGCCTACTTTGATTCAAATATAGCTCAGTAGTTTCAGGAAAAAAGACTTAAAACAAAAAAGTTTAAATATGACGGCAGACGCCAGACTCAAAGTAATGAGAATAGGTGTCCCGTTATGTCAGGTCAGCTAAAATGTAAGAGAAGACCCCCAAAATATAAATACTTTAAAAATAACATACTTACATGCTCAATAAAAATATCACCAACAGAAACTTCTTCATTCCAATTGTCAACTATCTGTGATAAGCTGTCTCGAATCTTACAATGAACTTCATATATAGGAGGAATATTGCCAAAAATCAGCTTGACCTCTTGTGCTCCTAATATTGCACCATTATATTGATTAGATTTTTCAATTTCTGTTTTAAATGTCTACAAATTATAAATAGAATACAATCAATAAGCCATTTTCAGAATGGTATAAAAAAAAATTTGAATTGTGTGCCTATTTTTTCTATGAAATTCAAGTTTAATGATTTTAATACTATTTAATAGTCCCAAGAAACCTCATACTGTAAATCTAGATTCCTTAGTAATTTATAATCCAGTTGAAACTTCCAGGTTACAAAATGGTCTTAGAATCCAAGGTAGCATGGTGAATTCCTAACATATTTGAAATTTTAGCTCATTAAAATCAATCCATTTTAAGCTTTTGTATTCCATAAATCGTTATTTTATGTTTTCTGAAACAGGTACACAATCATTATTAGAGCATATTGTACAACTAATTATACACATGTTTGTTTATGCAATATCTCCTGTTATGGTTTTAAAGTCTGAATTCACATAAATGTTGGTTGTCTTAAAATAATGTACACATGACTTATATTTGTATATGCACATTGGATGGGTAAACTTCTGTTAGAACTCACCTTTATGAAATGGTTGTTAAGTACATATATATAACCTGCCATGTTGTGATCATGTTTTTTAAGTTTGATACTAGATTTTTGGTGGGTCTTATTATTTGTTGTTGGGTTACAATTTCAATGTTTATCCCATCTTTTTAATTCTATAAACAAACAAGAGGCTGTCACAATGACAGCAAACCGGATTTATTAACATTTATTTGTGTCCTGGCAATATCATAAGAACCATAACTGATGAATGCTGAAAGTGAATATCGTCAATATCAAATTTGACCTCCATTTTGTAGTCAGTATCAACATATTAAAATTTGAAAAGCTTAGATTGATTGGTTCATTAGTAAATGCAACAACGTGAATGGAAACACTATTTTACGATCTTTCAAGAACCATAACTCCTGAACCGTAAAAGTCAAAATCGTCATTATTGAACTTGACCTCTATTTTGTCATCAGTAACAACATATAAAAAATTCAAAAGCTTTGGTTGAATGGTTTATGAGAAAATGCACGGACACGACTGGAAACACCATTTTTCAATCTTTCAAGAACCATAACTCCTGAACGGTAAAAGTCAAAATCGTCATTATTGAACTTGACCTCCATTTTGTCATCAGTACCAATACATTAAAATTTGGGAAGCTTTGGTAGAACAGTTCATGCGTAAATGCACAGACACGATTGGAAACTCCATTTTTCAATCTTTCAAGAACCATAACTCCTGAACCGTAAAAGTCAAAATCGTCATTATTAAACTTGACCTCCATTTTGCCATCGGAAACAACATATTAAAATTTGGGAAGCTTTGGTAGAACAGTTCATGCGTAAATGCATGGACACGACTGGAAACTCCATTTTTCAATCTTTCAAGAACCATAACTCCTGAACAGTAAAAGTCAAAATCGCCATTATTTGACTTGACCTTCATTTAGTTGTCAGTAACAACATATTAAAATTTTAAAAGCTTTGGTTGAACGGTTCATGAGTTAATGCACGTACAACACTTGATTGCCGCGCTCCCGCCCGCCCGCCGTACATCCCCAAATCAATAACTGACATTTTTGTAACAAAAATCCGGTTAAAAAACACATTAGAGTGAGACTTACGTTTATAACAGTGTGTAGAATTCCTACATAATTTTTCTCTGTCTGTAATAATTCTGTAACAACCTGAAGTCTTGGGGACATCTTTGGAATTTTTTCCTTGTAACTTTCTATGGATTCTAATTAAAAAAATATTTAGTTTTTTTAATACAGATTTGACAAAAGTCTTTAGCGATTTTCCACAGAATATGAAGCTAGTAGATTTATTCTTAAAATTAACACAAAGCATGTATAATTATATATGATTGCTTTGTCATAGCAAAATGTCCCCAACCCCACTCTTTCCATTGGCGATTTTCATGTGACATCATTAAATCTAAATAAAATTCAGAAGGTATTAAATATATATTTGATAACTGAATTGTTCAGTGAATGAAAGAAGTTTGAAATGACCCACCTGAAAAGACATCCGATTTGTCTGGTGTATTTGAAGCATCTAAGAAGGAATTCGGACTCATGGAAACTCTATCAGTTGATCTTCTCTTAAATGGGGAGTCATACTCTCCATCAGCTGCCAATTGAGCAATATTCTCTTTCAATCTCTTTCTCTTACGAGATTTGGATCCAGACATATTTCTGCCAGGCAAGAATATATTGCCATTCACGCCATTGAAATCTATTTTCTGATGATATTCATACAATGTCTCATCAGCACATGCTTCCATCTGAATACTTCCCCAAAACCACTGAAATATAAATATCAAATGTGCATATAAAATAAAAGATGTTGAAGTGTGTAAGAACTTATTGAAACCTAGTCACTGGTAAGAATAGTTGTAATTGTTAAGTGCTTACAGACAAATGCTATAAGTACAAACAGATATCATAATATTCACTCATAAGGAACTTTACTGGAACATCAGCTGACAATCACGCTGTCACATCTGATGTTTGTTAGCTTGGAATAAGTCATGATTGGTTCAAAATCTTACCTCCCCTCTAACAATATAAAAATTGGTGTTATCTAACAAGTTGACAGGAATATCTTTGACCTGTTGATCATCATAAACCAAATGTGAACACTCATCATCTCCAACTGCTGCAAATGTCCCACCTAAAAATTTAAAAGCTTGATATTACTTTAAAATCATTAAAGTTGTATTGTATGCTATCCATTCTGACATATGCATTGTAAAATATCTATTGACATTTCTACAGCTGCTATCAAGTCTTGTGAGATGAACATCAATTTGGTTACTTGTTTTGAATTTTTTTTTTTGGTCTTTTGGTGATGTGTTTTAACATAAGTTTTTAAAAAGCAATACCTAGTGCTTATGGCATGAGTGCTCTCTAATGAAAATTGTGGTAAGTTTTTTGCCAACCTCCTTTTAAATCCTTAATATTAACAATTCAAATGCAATGCTACTTATATAACAATATCGTTAAAATTTTATATCATAGTTTATTAAAGTTGTCTCCAAACAGAACTTAATTAACCATTACCATTTTCAATAGTTAATTCTTCCATGTGTTTTTTTTCTTCATCAGAAAAGCCATAAAAACACAAACAACACTTATAAAATGGTGGCATTCTATGCTGCATCTGTAAAAAAAATTTACAACACTAAGATTAGTTTTTTACTCAAAACATAGTAATTTCAATATCTCTCATTTCATATTCATGTTTTTGCCGACAGTTGTTTGTCATTCCTCCTCTTTCATTCAGTTCTTTAAAGCTTTTATTAATGGCTCATTGATATCTTTTTTTTATTGCCAATATTTGAACAGCTCTTTGAATGTCCTTGTCAGAAGAATATAAAAAATACTGTTGTACATAGGTTTTCTTTTAATATTTATAAAATCATAAAAAACTGAACCATTATTATGATGACTTAAGTAATAGACTATAAATATTTGATTGTTATCTTTCTACCATACTTTTGATTTCCAGTTTTTGTTCATTTCTGTCACAATGGCCGCTGATAATTTAATTCCATTCAAAACTTCCTGTAGCAAATTTCGGTTTTCAGACTTCTTTTGAGTAATTTAGCCCAAAATAGTCCACATATTCTGATTTTGATTCATAAAAGCTGTTCCATCAAAAAAAATCTTTTGATACAGGGAACACACTTTGAAATCTCTTTTATTGGTGGATGTGAAGTACAGTGGTAATGAAATAAATTCTAAATTTGCCTCTTTAAATGGTTACCCCTTTCTGAAAGTGCCATCCCTTGGTACCAGGAATTTTCAAATGGAGCAGCCCTAACTGGATCTAGATTTTTGTATATATCTTATATTTTGTGATGCAAGAGCCAATAAGACAATAGATCATAATGAATTTTGCAATTTATGTTATATGATACCATTTTCTCATCTGTAGCTTTTACACCCAATGTGTTTCTTTCTTCCCACACTCTATAAATCCACTTAGCATCCATTATTGGAGTACCATAACCAACAGCAAACTGAAAGAATTAAAGAATGATGAATTTAAATAATGAGTTTTACAAACAAATCAAAAATAAGAGAAGAATGGTTTGCGAGGACATGAACTTCCCACCCCCTCTTTCAGGCTTTGCAATTTTGAAAGTTCAAAAGGGGCATCATTTCTCTAGAACAGTGAGTGACTCACTACACAAATCCCCACTATGTCTGCATGTTGTGGTTCTTAGCATTGCAAGAGTTTCATAAAATTTGCATGAGACGAACCTAAGAGTGGAAACAAAAATATTTAGAATTTTGAAAGTTATAATATAATGGGACATAATTCTAGAACAATAAGCAACTAAAATCCAAAATGCAATCGGTTTTCCAGTTTTGGTTTTAGCACAATGTATGAGTTTCATGAAATTTGAACTGTTGGTAACATTAATAAAATCAGTCTACATGCTTTTAAGAATTCATATTAAAATATTATCAGCCTGTCCTATAATTTATGAGATATAATTCTCACAAAAAAAACTTGAGCCTTTTGGTAAAACTATTTACATACCCTATATTTGAAACCATCAATACAATTAGCTACCAGATGGGTTACTTTTGGTGATATATCTTTTCTTACACTTCCACCCATATGATGAATTAGGTCAGCCAAAGGACTCTATATAAAAATAAAGCATATTACAACATTATCAATAAAAGTGGTCAAAACTATGTTTTAATCAACTCATTAACTGCTTCAATGATACATTCATACATACTTGATTAAAATCAGATAACAAATATGACTTTGTTTTCTTCTATGTACAAGACCAATCAATAAATTAATATGGGGAGGAAGTCCACTGTTACAGAAGAAAATTTAAAAAAAAATTAAAAAAAAAAAATCAGGAAAATATCCCAAATTTTTCATTGTACTAATGGACTCAAAATCGTTCAATTTTTTTTTTGTCACGGTTTTGAATTTCCAGATCTGCGCAGAAATCGACTTCCGTTTCCAGTCTTGTTTACATGAGACTTTGAATAAAATGTATATTTATCAGTCTAAGAAAGGAACTAATACTAATTCATTTAAAAAAAATTTTTGTTATCACAAAAACGTTACCTGATGACAGCGTTTCTCTGTTTACATTGAATATGACGTCATAACTTAAATAACGTCACAACTAAAATCCCTAACAGCAGAATCAAAATCGGAAACGTTACGGTATTTCCGTTTTGCTTTTTAAACATTGTTGATTTAAAAAAAATCATAGACTTCGTCCCCATTCACAGGTAATGCCTGCCTCATATTAAAACATGTGATCTCTTCAGAGTTTGACACATTCAATAATGGTTTGATAGGATAAAACTAAAACAGTCAACAAAATGGATAGGGTGAACACAACCAAAGTTTGATCGCAAGCTAATCTCATGGAGCAAAGTGAAAGTTCTGATTCTAATTGCACTAACCACTTCTTCTCTTTTACTAAAACCAGTAAAGCAAACAATAACTCCCTGCATAGCTGTACAAAATAATGGTCTTGTGTGCTGTGGTATTGGCTGGAAAGATAATTATTATGTTATTGAAGACTGTATTGTATGTCAACCTTTTGAAGTAATGTTTACCAATTAATATTTTGTGAGTGATTTATTTTCACTAAAATTATAAGTACACGTAAAATAATGTGACTATAAGTTGTGAAGAATATTTGAAACTTGGATCTTTCCTTATACAAATACTTAAGACAATGGAAGAAATCATGAAAATTAATTGCAGTGACATTAGCAGGTCAGTTCAAATGAAAAAAAAGTATCTAAGAAGACAAGTTGGTTTAAAATCATTTGTTTTATATTTGGTTGTCTATTTAATGTTTAAACTGCAAAACTTAACCTTATCATCAATTAGCATGTTAACAATGAAAATGTGGTTAAGGTATGATAATCACTGTTGGCTGAGACAACTGCACCCCTTCAATCATTCTATAACTTGGTATTTTTTTTACCTGTAACACAGGTTTTTTATTGCCTGTTATGTTAGGGTGTATTCTAAATTGATCTTTTAACTCAAACTTAAAGTGCATTTAATTACTTATAGATTTTTCAATTAATGTGGAACCTTTACAATGATTTGTAATAAAAAAATTACATATCAAAATATATTATTCAGGGGAATGAACTTATAGAAAAATCTGCATATTTTTGAACAGTTCAATGCATTGAATTTAAGCAAAAGTTACAAACATGTCATTTGTGTACATGTAAAATGTCATTGATGAATGAAAATTCTTAACATAGCTGTTTAACACTAGAAAAAGCTTTCAAACTTTCAGAAGTGGAATTTTTAGGTACAAACTTAATGCTAATAAGTGAATTATATTACTTTTTTATCAATAGCACACTGAAATATGATAGGTGGGCCTACTATCCAGGTCTCTGCTTTATGCAATTTATGGAATACATGGCCTTCAAAGTTTTCCAGGACAAATGCTGTATCCCATTCTGAGGCATCCTGAACACAATCCAGTCCATCTTCAGAGTTTACAAAGGTAATTTTCAATTCCTGGAATATGAAAAATAAAATCAAATTAAAATAAATTATTATCACACAGATTAAATGTAAATAACTTACAATTTTCCAATTTAAGAAAGGTAGCAATTAATATTCATATGGCCATATTTTCCAATAAATGTTTATAACAGGCTCATAGGAAAGAATTTGAGGACTGTACTCTGTTGCTGTGTTATTCCAATTCATTGAAAGTTGATTTTCATGTTTATACTTTTCTATACGGGTGCACAATATTATAAGCAAACTCGCAAACTGGTTGTGATCAACATTCAAAATTTAAAAGTAAACTTGGTTGCACAAAATATCTTCTTTACTGTTGTACATACCAATATATAGCCATATATTATTATAATATTTGAACATGTTTAAGGAGGCTCGAGGGTATAATAATTTCAGAAAAAAATCAAACATTTGTTTTTCATTACAAATTTTATTTATTTCCTTTTGTTGTTGTTTCTTTATCATATGGTACAAAATCATTCAAAACAATCAATTCGTGTTGGCCCCAGATGACTTTCAAAATGTATACATCATTGAAAAAGTTCCAAATTATCTCCCTTTGGTGGAAAATGCCCTTTTTTGGATCTAAAATTGAAATATCTTTTTCAAATCATCGGTGACCCATCTTTTTTAATATAATTTCCATATAAGCGGTACTTAAACTAAATTATTGTAAAATAATAGCGATTTCTGTAATAAATTTCTTTTTTTTATTTCTCCTATTACTTCAACAGAAAAAACACACCTTTACAAAAATGTATGCTTCTTTCGAAGGCAGATTGTGAGCGCAAATGAACGGTGACCCCACTTTTTTATTTTATTTTTCTATTAAGTATAAGATAAAGTTCATTTATAGAAAAATATAGAGAAATCCTATATAAATGATTTAGACCCGCGAACCCCCTTAACTTGTATATTACGACTTTACCTGAAGTGTTGTCTTCAATTTTTCATTGTTTTGAGTATCTTTGCCAACAAGAACAACCTTACAACTGTCTTTTGTGTCTGAAATAATTCAATATACAATAACCTCAAGTAAAGTGATTATGAGTAGTTACAGCCAATTGACTTAAAGTGTGTAGCCTAGGTTCAAACAAAATCTTTGGTTACATCATAGGAAATCATTATTAGGTTAGATACATTTATACTGTAGACTAGTCCCACATATAACCAGTCAGGGGACTTACTGAAATAGGTGATTTTTAAATCACTTATTTGAGTAGCAAAATCGTGGCTTTGTCACAAATTGGAATTTTGTATTTTTTTCCAAATTTTAAACACATAGGTTTAAATAATATCTTTTAATTAGTAAAATTTAAAAAAAAATAAACTTTTTGCTTCTTTTAAGTAGAAAGGTTTCTGCCTTTGATGCTATCATTTAGCTGAAAATTCTATTTTAGTTGAAAAAATGCTATAATAATGGCTTTACATAATGAACTGATACTTTCTTAAAAGATTTTTCCCAGCAGTGGGAGTATTTTTCCTGTGAAGTTCAAGGTTTCATCTTTCAGATTATGTAATAAAATTCTACTGTTCGCGATAAAAATCTCATTGTTCGGGGGTGTTGAAATTAGTAGGGATTATTAAAAGAATGATACTTAAAGAAGTGATTTTTGGGAAGGAAATTGAGGTCTGATACTTAAACAAGTGATTTTTATGTCATTATCCTAGATTCAGTACAAGGTCATCACCTGAAATGACCTGGTCATTATAGACAACACAGATGTTGGTTCTGATAAGTTAAGAAACATAATTAGTCCCTGGATCATTAGTATTCTATATTTAAAGCTACAGTAAAATTAAATCACTTCTTCTAGTGATTAATTTGTACTACTTAAATAGGTGATTATTAATAAAGAAAGACAAATCTAACTTCCAACCTTTATGGAAATAATGTTACTTAAATCAGTGATTTAGAAAATCACTTATTTAAGTAAGTCCACTGACTGATAACTTATCTATCTGTCTGACTGTAAGACTGTATAGGTACCAACTTGATCTCAGCCTCTGGTTGAGAGTTGTGTCAATTTGACAATCACACCAAATCTTAATTTTATATTAACCTTTAAATATAACATGTACCAATTAAGAATTCGTTCATAATTGTGCACAAGGCCGTCCATATCATATAAATGTAGTTTTAAAATGCATTCCAGTCTCTTTACTTATATTTCTGACAAAAAAAAAGAACTACCTAGCCCAGTCCACCCTGTGTTTTTGTTGGATGTACTTCTGTTGCATCCATCTGATGTGTTAAGTCTTTTTCAAATGATCTTTAAAGTTTGTTTTTATGTTATACCATGGAAGTATTATACTGATAGGAACTCCAACAAGTGGACTTCAAATGTTTATAGTGTGATGCCACAAAATTGTTAAGTATCTGTTAATTAACTTGGCATGTCATATGGATGCATGAGATCTGATTGAAATTTTGGAACCTAGTGATTGATCATAATTACGAAACATACTGAAATAACGGGATGTGTACACTTAATTGTCAAGGAAATGACATTTACAGACCATGTTAAGCTTTTACACATGTAAATAAATTCCAATTTGGTTCCAATGATAAATTTTAAAACTTAAACTAGAGGCTTTAAAGCGCCTGTGTCGCTCACCTTGGTCTATGTGCATATTAAACAAAGGACACAGATGGTTTCATGACAAAATTGTGTTTTGGTGATGGTGATGTGTTTGTAGATCTTACTTTACTGAACAATCTTGCTGCTTACAATTATCTCTATCTATAATGAACTTGCCCAGTAGTTACAGTGGAAAATGTTTTGTAAAAATTTACAAAAATTATGAAAATTGTTAAAAATTGACTATAAAGGGCAATAACTCCTTAAAGGGGTCAACTGCCCATTTTGGTCATGTTGACTTATTTGTTACGTAGATCGTCCTTTGCTGAACATTATTGCTGTTTACAGTTTATTTCTACCTGATTGGTCTGAAAATTTCAGGGCTGATAGATGTTGACCTAATGAAAATTTTTATCCTCGTCAGATTTGCTCTAAATGCTTTGGTTTCAGAGATATGAGCCAAAAACTGCAGCCATTTTACCCTATGTACTATTTTCAGCCATGTCGGTCATCTTGGTTTGCAGGCGAGGTCATCGGACACATTTTTAAAACTAGAAACCCTAATGATGATTGTGGACAAGTTTGGTTAAATTTGTCCTAGTAGTTTCAGAGGAGGAGATTTTTGTAAAAGATTACAAAAATTTACGAAAATTGTAAAAAATTGACTATAAAGGGCAATAACTCCTAAAGGGGTCAACTGACCATACTGGTCATATTGACTTATTTGTAGATTTTACTTTGCTGAACATTTTTGCTGTTTATAGTTTATTTCTATCTATAATAATATTCAAGATAATAACCAAAAACAGCCAAATTTCCTTAAAATTACCAATTCAGGGGCAGCAACCCAACAACGGGTTGTCTGATTCATCTGAAGATTTTAGAGCAGATAGATCTCTACCTAATAAACAATTTTACCCGAGTCAGATTTGCTCTAAATGCTTTGGTTTCAGAGATATAAGCCAAAATCTACATTTTACCCCATATGTTCTATTTTTAGCCATGGTGGCCATCTTGGTTGGTTGGCCGGGTCACCTCACACACTTTTTAAACTAGATACCTCAATGATGATTGTGGCCAAGTTTGGTAAAATTTGGCCTGGTAGTTTCAGAGGAGAAGATTTTTGTAAAACTTAACAACGACGGACGCCAAATGATGAGAAAAGCTCACTTGGGACAATATCCCTAATGCGCCTTGAAATAAGAACTCAAAAGTCACGTTTTAACAAAAAATCTCTGTGTAGTGATATTTGACACATTTCTATGATAAACAAATGACTGAGCTGAACCATTTGTGTTAATTTAGAAGTAAGGGAACACAGAATAAATGTGTAAAAATTATGGAGCAATTAAATGTGTTAAAAGTATTAAATTTTCAAAGAACTTATTGTGTTAAAAATGGGAATTTTTACAATGAGGAGCCGCATCGCAAAAGGATACTCGGGGTTTGCTAATTTACAGAAAAATGAATCACACTTCGTACCCCTAAAATTTAACCACATCAGGGATCTCCATGGCCTGTAAAACGATGGCGCCCCGCCATCGTTCAAATGTCTTGCGCCATCTTCAAATGACTCGCGCCATCGTTAAATTATCTTGCGCCATTGTTAAATTGTCGTCCGCCATCGTTCAAAACTTCATCGTTTTTTGTAGCCCGACTCCATTTTTTTCCCCAATTATAATCAAATGCATGTAATTGCATAACCCTTAGGCTTTTTATGTTATAATCCAATAACACCTGAGGGATATCTGGATTAAGATCTCTAATCACTTGTACCTGAGCTTGTACAGGTAGATCAACAAACCAGACAGGAGAAATCTGAATACTATCTGAGGATAGACGATCCATTTGTCGAATTAATCAACTAAGTTTCAGCAAATGATTATGATAATTTAGATTAAATATATAAATTAATAATCCAGTTACAAAGAAAACAGTTTAACAAGTCGAACACGTGCTTTATTTTGACTTACGCAATCAGCATCCCCCTTTTTTAAGAAGTACAAAATAAGACGCAAAACAGTAAATTTATATTATTTTATCGCAAATAACTCGAGTACTGCTGTAATGATAATTTAGAATTATTTTAAAAGTTTAAAAGTAAAAACTTAAATATTTCCTGTAAAGAAATATTGTATCGTAATTCCGAATTCATTTCGTATATTACAATCAAATTGATACATCCGCGTTTCCGGTTTCTATTCAGACTCGAAAGATGCATGTTGCACAGCATCAATTTGCCAGATAAAGTCATTAAAAACCTTTTCATTTGTAAATGTTTGCTTTACAAATCTCTTTAACCTTTTACATAACCCGTACGAATCGTTTTGTTGTTGCTGCAAATCAGCCATACCGGTAATGGGTTCTGAATTTGACATTGTCCATGAAAAATAAGCTCCACATGATGGCACATCATATGATTTTTAACCCCCATAACAATTTCCAAAAATACAAGAAATCTACATGGGGACCTTCATGACAGCTTTTGGTCATTCTCGACTAAGGGGGGACCATGAAGACTTGGCATTTGAATGGTTAAAAACAGCAATAAATGAAAATATTGATACTTCTAATTCTATAATGAAAATTCAAATAAATATAATTTAAATGAATTAGCATGTTCACCATTCCTTTTATGGAGGGATAAAATACTTCCGATCGCGCTACACTGTACAGCGTAGACACGGTTAGTTATGGTGAAAGTTCCTCCATCGTTCAATTTTCATCCATGGAGATCCCTGCACATATGTAAAAATGTCTCAGCTTCGAAACAAGCCATCATATATATACAAGTTTACGATATGGGCTGAGCAACAGAAGAAAAGGTTACCATTACAGCCTATGGAGAAACAATTACGCATATTGCCCCACTTTGCCCTTTGGGCCAGGTGAGCTAAAAACTATACTGCTTAGGGCCAATCATCATGATCATGATGATCGTTTTTAAATGAATCCAGAAATATTTAATGCATTTTTCTACATTGAGAGGATAGAGAAAACCATAAATATTCTTGTAACATTCTTTAAAATTTACAACCTTAAACATAAATTTGGGCTATCCTTCATGCATCACATTGTTTTACGCAAACACCTGACTTTAGGTACATGTAATTTTTATATTGGACATGTTGGATATTTCCAAATTTCCAAGTTCCATTGATTAAAACATATTATACAAAACTAAAAATAAGCTTGCCCTCTTTCGGATTACAATTAATTTTCTTATGTCATTCTGCAGGGATCTCCATGGATGAAAATTGAACGATGGAGGAACTTTAACCATTACAAACCGTGTCTACGCAGTACAGTGTAGCGCGATCGGAAGTATTTTATCCTTCAATACAAGGAATGGTGAACATGCTAATTCATTGCTTATTTAAATTTTATTTATTTGAATTTTCATTATAGAATTAGAAGTATCAATATTTTCATCTATTGCCGTTTTTAATCATTCAAATGCCAAGCCTTCATGGTCCCCCCTTAGTTGAGAATGACTAAAAGCTGTCATGAAGGTCCTCATGTAGATTTTTTGTATTTTTGGTAATTGTTATGGGGGTTAAAAATCATATGATGTGGAGCTTATTTTTCATGGACACTGTCAAATTCAGAACCCATTACCGGTATGGCTGATTTGCAGCAACAACAAAACGATTCGTACGGGTTATGTAAAAGGTTAAAGAGATTTACAAAGCAAATGTTGACAAATGAAAAGGTTTTTAATGACTTCATCTGGCAAATTGATGCTGTGCAACATGCATCTTTCGAGTCTGATAAGAAACCGGAAACGCAGATGTATCAATTTGATTGTAATATACGAAATGAATTCGGAATTACGATACGATATTTCTTTACAGGAAATATTTTTAAAGTTTTTACTTTTAAACTTTTAAAGTAATTCTAAATTATCATTACAGCAGTACTCGAGTTATTTGCGATGAAATAATATTTACTGTTTTGCGTCTTATTTTGTACTTCTTAAAAAAGGGGGATGCTGATTGCGTAAGTCAAAATCAAGCACGTGTTCGACTTGTTAAACTGTTTTCTTTGTAACTGGATTATGAATTTATTTATTTAATCTAAATCATCATAATCACTTGCTGAAACTTATTTGATTAATTCGACAAATGGATCGTCTATCCTCAGATAGTATTCTCCTGTCTAGTTTGTTGATCTACCTGTACAAGCTCAGGTACAAGTGATTAGCGATCTTAATCCGGATATCCCCCAGGCGTTAGAACTGTACTGGATTATAACATAAAAAGCCTAAGGTTATGCAAATACATGCATTTGATTATAATTGATAAAAAAAATGGCGTCGGGCTACAAAATACGATGAAGTTTTGAACGATGGCGGAGACAATTTAACGATGGCGCAAGGCAATTTAACGATGGAGCAAGTCATTTGACGATGGCGCAAGACATTTGAACGATGGCGGGGCGCCATCGTTAAACAGGCCATGGAGATCCCTGTTCTGTAATTGAGTGGTTGTCGTTTGTTGCAGTGTGTCTTTTGTTTTTCATTCATTTTTTTACATTAATTAAAGGTCGTTAGTTTTTATCATTTTACATTTATGATCTGCAGCAAGGGGGGAGGGGGGGGGGGGGGAGATAATAAAATAGAGAAATTATGGAAAATGGACTGAACAGGCACTTAAAATTAAATTGCCATAGCACTTGCATCGGTTGCACTCGGGAAATAAGACCTGTATGATTGACAAGAAGAGACACATCAACTACTGATGGTATACATGGGTAAGAGGTCAAACCTGGTCAAATTTTTCTATGCGTTTTATTAAAGACAATTTTTTTTTATCAAGTTTCAAAACAGTGTAATCACATTTTAGACCAGAAAAACGAAATTATTATATTTTAGAACACAAAATGTTTTTTCTTTTACAAGTGTTGAAAAATACAGAGAAAAAAATGAATACATTATAAATTTTAAAACGCCGTTTGGTGAAGAAATTGTTAGTGGTTGACATACATTAAATAATTGGGAAATAGCACAATTATCATGTCTCTGATTTTTTTCTTTTATATATAATACCTTTCTGCTTACATTTTTTTTTGCTTGATTTGCAATTAAATAGCGGATGGTTTAAACTGATTGTCTATTTCATTTTTGAAGTAAACAATATATATCCTTCTTAGAATTTTGTTAAGGGTGTGATTCGTACTATTAATATGGCTATATACAAATGTAACCCTCTGCAAGTCTGACCGTTTAGTTGTCAACATACTTTTTGTGTACTTTATTTTTATAACGTCTTTGATTTGGTATGAAACTAGTTGTGTGTATTTTCTATTACAGTGATTTATTATATGATCCTTGATTTCACAACGTTCAGTGGAAAATATTTGATGCATATTAGGGACTTATAAGAACAATGTAATCATACATCGATCACCTCGACATGAATTTTTAGCACGTATATAAACATTCCAAAAAATTATGTACAGGAAGATAACAAAACTACCGAACTTGTCCGAAGAATGACTTATAACTCCCCCGATTCACAATTTACCAGGGGCGGATTTAGGCGGGGGCGTGTTGGGCATGCGCCCCCCCCTAAAATTTGCAAAGCATGGGTTGTCCTCAGCTCAATAAAGTATCTGAACAGACAACGAATATTAATCTCGTCGCATTGCATCTGTTTTAACATTCAAAGAAGTATATAAAACAGTAAGTTTAACAGAATCAATGTGATTACTAATAAACTGACCTACGGTTTATTTATAAGTTCTATAAATATATTATACTTCATCGCGGTACTGCGTTTGGTGAAAAATATCATAGGCTTTTAGCAGTTCAAGTAAAACAATGTGACATGGTAGTTGCGGATTTTATAAACAATTGCTTTGATAAGTTCAAAAACAACCCTACCTCACTTTTCCACGAAGTAGTCGAAAGTGCCCTACCCGCGGTTGGGTTGGTTATTTCATTATGGCACGGTCCTGTTTAAATTCTTTCTTAATGAAAGATAGGAATGCTGGTTCAAGCGAAAGGTTCGTTTATTGATTCGTATCATTGTTTAATATCTCTGTATGATATCAATATACTAGTGTTTCTCACTTTCAACCTGTAAAGTTTACCTTGCCGAAGCATGCATAAACGGGGAACGCCCCCAACCCGTACTACCGTATTACATAGGATCCCACGAAAATAAACATATCTTCGCAAGGACCTCATTCTGATTTTACTTGTATGCGGTAGAAATGTATATAAAAAGTTTGACACGACCTCCGGAAATAGAAGAAAAGACAATTAAAAATCGCTGGCAAAAGTAGAAATTCTTGTTTTCAAAATCTTATATTGGTCGGTGAGCTATCATTGAGTCAATGAATAGAAGCTCGCAGATTTCTTGTTAATTATAGTGATTACAAATTGTCAGGGGTGGATTTATGCGGGTTTACCTTGAAACTTCAATTTCACGCTAATTTTACCACAAAATATTTATTTCTCGCCACGCTTGGCAAGATATCTAAATTGCATCCTCTCTAGAAGAATATTTCAATAATTTCGATAAAAAATTTAAGTTTGCGCCCCCACTAACCGAAAATCCTGGATCCGCCCCTGTTTACAAGATATCGATAGACGGCAATTGCCAATAAAGGCTAATTAAGGCTAATTAATACCAAGCGTGACATGTATTTAATAAGAGGGTGATAAAATTTCGGAAAATATCTGCTTTTGATGTGAGTCCAGTACTTTATCTATATGGCTTTTATATCTATGATTTGACATTGCTCACTATTGAAGATACAACATATTTTCTTTTCCGGTGAAAAGTGGTCACACAGACATTCATATCATATCTTTTTTTTATAAATCGAGTAAAGTGGCTAGTATTACAATATTTATATTTAGTTCTCGAGACTGGAAAACAAAAAGAGAAGAGTGGGTTGTGCTTTTTGTGGATCGTTGTGTCTGACAAGAGTGCAACCCTGATTTGTCTACGTCAATAACATCATTGGTACATTGAATATAATATGAGGCTTTTTAACTTAAGTTTTATAACAACGTGCCATCATCTAAGGGTACGTCGGGCTTTGTTTTACACTCCGACATTGTTTCCACACTTGAAAATGGCGCTGTTCAAACAAACCGCATTTTTGATTGGCTAATGAATTTGAAGACAATTTCCCATAGTTCAAAACAAAAACAGGAAGTAGCATGCTGTCAAGAAAAATGTCAACAAATACAAATCCGGTCCAATAATTTGGTCGTCTGAATTACATTCCTACTGGTAATTCGAAGATTTGGTAATTTCTGTTTAATTCCATTTCACCCAAGCCTAGCCGTTAATTTTTCTCTGATCCAAAATCCACGATGTACAGATAAATATGTGCAAAGCTGAAATCACTGAATCTCTGTTCTTTTATTTTATAGACCCAGCTATCAACTAGTGATCTTAACTACTCAATTAAAAAAAAATATTTATTAGGATATCATCTCTAAAATTACAACCATTTACTTGATCTATTAAAATCAATAATTTATGAGGGTATATCTGAGGGTAGTAATGCCCTTTAGGGTCAGGCGTCAAAAGGTCATTTTCGGCTACCGTAAGCATCAAATTGGTAAAATTTTTAACGTGATTCGTCAAAATATCCTTATCGTGATTTGTCAGAGGTCTCAAATAATTACCGTTACTGTTATTTTTTGAAATAATTTAACGAGATTAATCAAAGTCAGACTATTTTTATACAACCACAAAACGAAAATTTTTTGGTCATATATTGGTATCATGTTGGCGTCGGCGTCGAATACTTTTAGTTTTCGCACTCTTACTTTAGTATAAGTAAATAGAAATCTATGAAATTTTAACACAAGGTTTATGACCACAAAAGGAAGGTTGGGATTGATTTTGGGAGTTATGATCCCAACATTTTAGGAATTAGGGGCCAAAAAGGGCCCAAATAAGCATTTTCTTGGTTTTCGCACTAAAACTTTAGTTTGAGTAAATAGAAATCTATGAAATTTTGACACAAGGTTTATGACCACAAAAGGAAGGTTGGGATTGATTTTGGGAGTTTTGGTTCCTACAGTTTAGGAATTAGGGGCAAAAAAGGGCCCAAAAAAGCATTATTCTTACTTTTCGCACAATAACTTTAGTTTAAGTCAATAGAAATCAATGATATTTAAACACCACAAGGTTTATGACCACAAAAGGAAGGTTGGTAATTATTTTGGGAGTTGAGGTCCAAACAGTTTAGGAATAAGGGGCCAAAAAGGGGCCCAAATAAGCATTTTTCTTGGTTATCGCACCATAACTTTAGTATAAGTATATAGATATCTATGAAATTTAAACACAAGGTTAATGACCATAAAAGGAAGGTTGGGATTGGTTGTGGGAGTTTTGGTCCCAACAGTTTAGGAATAAGGGGTCCAAAGGGTCCAAAATTAAACTTTGTTTGATTTCATCAAAAAATGAATAATTGGGGTTCTTTGATATATATATACCGAATCTAACTGTGTATGTAGATTCTTAATTTTTGGTCCCGTTTTCAAATTGGTCTACATTATAAAGTCCTAAGGGTCCAAAATTAAACTTAGTTTGATTTTAACAAAAATTGAATTCTTGGGGTTTTTTTATATGCTGAATCTAAACATGTACTTAGATTTTTGATTATGGGCCCAGTTTTCAAGTTGGTCCAAATCAGAATCCAAAATTATTATATTAAGTATTGTGCAATAGCAAGAAATTTTCAATTTCACAGTACTGAGGCAATTATTGCACAGGATTGTGCAATAGCAAGAAATTTTCAATTTCACAGTATTGCGCAATAGCAAGAAATCTTCAATTGCACAGTATTGTGCATTAGCAAGTATTTTCAATTGCACAGTATTGCGCAATAGCAAGAAATATCTAATTGCACAGTATTGCGCAATAGCAAGAAATTTCAATTAGAGTTATCTTTCTTTGTCCAGAATAGTAGTTGAATCAACTTAAATCATTGTTTTATACAATATACAATGTATATTCACTTTTACTATCAACTGATAAATTAAAACAATCTTTACCATTCAGTGATAACAAGCACTTTTTTTTTAATATTTTATGATGTTAGTCTTCACGCCGAGTGGCAGCCTGGGCAGCCCAGGCTGGTGAAATTGCTCTTGGGCCTGTAAAAATCAGACCTACAGGCCAACAGAATCTAACTAAAAATTTCCGCTGTAGGTCGAGTAATTTGTAACAACAGCAAAGAAAAGTGCAATAAAGATATTATTTAAAAAAAAAAAAAAAAAAAAAAATTCTAAAATTGAGCTGCGGGCCTGTAGATGTAGCAGTTCAGCGTGAAGACTGTGATGTACTTAAATGAGTAGTTATTCTTGCAAACTCCATTAGAAATTTGAATTGAGATTGGTTTTGGAATAAAGGAAAGGGGGATGTGAACAAAAAAAATTGGGGGGGGGGGGGGGGGGGGGGGGGGCAAAGTGAATTGCTCAAAGGCAAAACAAAAATTTTAAGTTCATTAGACCACATTCATTCTGTGTCAGAAACCTATGCTGTGTCAACTATTTAATCACAATCTAATTTAGAGCTGAATCCAGCTTGAATGTTGTGTCCATACTTGGCCCAACCGTTCAGGTTTCAACCTCTGAGGTTGTATAAAGCTGCACCCTGGGGAGCATCTGGTTTATCCTCTAAACCAAGTGTACATTTTATTGTCACGCACTAAAAACTACAAATAACGTCATTTGGCAAGCATTTTTACCGTTTATCGTCATGAAAGTATCCCCATTACCACCCTCAAATGTATGACCTGTCAGGCTATTGACAAAATGTAGAAAAATAGCTAATGGAGAAGGTACAGCTTGATTACGTTAGATTAAATTATATCAATTCGTCAATCTTTTTTCAAGTTACGGTATTAGAATAATGTCATTAATGATTATCAAAATACATGTGAGCTTTTTCCATTACAGACAAATGTCATGATGAGCTCTTACAGCAAGATTGTGAGTGTATTAAATCTTGGAAAAATGGGATTCCTTGATGCTTATAAGGTACAGACCAAATTTGCACGACAGCATTTAGACAGTATGGCAGGAGTACACGGTTCAAATGGAGAAAATGTTGTATTACTTGTAGAGCATAACCCAGTTTATACCATTGGAATTAGATCTAAAGACTATTCGGAAGAATACGAACAAAAACTTAAAAAGCTAGGTGCTGAATTTTGCCGAACAGATAGAGGTGGTTTAATTACCTATCATGGACCAGGACAACTTGTTGCTTATCCAATTTTAAATCTAAAATATTTTACACCAAATATGAAGTGGTATATTTGTTCCATGGAAAAGACAATGATTGGAACTTGTAAATATTATGGTCTAAATGCCCATACAACAGAAGATACAGGAGTATGGATTGGAGATAGGAAAATTGGAGCTATTGGTAAGTCTGAAAGGTCTTTTTTACCATCAATATTAGCTATTCATCAAGATACACTATCATGGCTAATGTTAAGCAAAAATAAAAGTTTTACTTTTGGTTTTATAACCATTATTGATCATTATTTGTGAAAGACATTCATTTTGATGTTTTGCACAGTTGAAAATTACTAAAAATTGATGCAGGAATGAATGATCAAACACTTTATTTGTTTTGTATACTTTTGATTAAAAAATTTTTTTTTATCATGTTTACAGAAGTTAAAATTTCATGAATATATTTATTTTTGAGCTACAATTTATGTTTCATAACGTCATACGAATTTCTCAATTAGTACCGGTACTCTACAAATATGCATTTAATTTGCCACTGGACATTAAACAACAATCCATCCATTATTAATGAATTGTACCAGTTTTTTGTGAGTTTACTAGTCTGTGTGATTTTCTTTTGTGTATTAATGAGTGCTAGAAACAATTCGTAAATTTTGTAGCATTAAACTCAATGCTCAAATATAATTTGTTTATATTTTATCAATTATTATTATATTGTAGGTGTTCATGGTCGCAGATATGTAACAACTCATGGTGTATCTTTGAACTGTAATACTGATTTGAACTGGTTCAAACATATAGTACCTTGTGGATTAAAAGGAAAAGATGTGACGTCTCTTAGTAAAGAAAAGGGCTGTGATATTAATATAAATGATGCTGTAAAACCATTTTTAGAAAATTTTCAAAGACAATTTGATTGTCAATTAAAGTATATAGATAAAGAAACAGAGGAATATTAACACAAAATAAGTATATAATTATAATATAACAATGAATCATGTTTTAATTTATATAAAAAATATATTTTATTTATTTCCACATTTTTATAGATCCAACATTATGACTAAGAAAATAAATTGTTTATAAAAAAAATATTTGCCAAATTGATCTATTGGAAAGAAGTTATAAAATTGTGAATATGAATTTAATTAGAGATTCTATGTTTTGAAAATAATTTGATGTGAAGATATGAACAGGAGATATGTGTCAATAGAACAACAAACCAACAACACAATAAACAAAATGATATTGACCCATTTAATGTGATTGTGTCTTCAGGTGAGGACTCTTTGATGGTGCTGTAGAAAAGAATCTTCCTTCACTTCTCTGGGTAAAAATTACATGAAAAGTGCACAGGCTGTTATGTCTTGTCTGTTTAAACAACCAGGATTGATTTAATGTTATTAGTCCTAAAGAAAATGTTTAACTACAAATATCACCTTTATTTAAAGTTGACAATGATCTGTGAAAATGAGGTCATAGTCAGATAATTTATAAACCAAGCCGGACAGACATAAAAATTTACAATAATTGTCACAATCATTCCATACACCAATTATTGTTGACCTTATTAATAATAGCATCTAAGAAACAGATTAAACCAGAAAAACATTGAACATTGAACCATGAAAAAGAGGTCAAGGACAGATGACACCTGCCAGAAAGACATGACTACTTCACAATCAATCTATACACCAAATATAGTTGACAAATAGCTTATAGTATTATAAAACAGACCCAAAAAAAACAACTAAATGAACCATGAAAAGGAGGTCATGGTCAGATTATACTTGCCAAAATCATATGTACAACTTATAATCTTTCCTTACACCAATTGTAATTGATGTATTGCTTATAGTATTTGAAAAACAGAACAAAACATAAAACCCCAAAGAGGCATTAGCTGTCAATTTCATGTTCATGGATTTGACTAAAATTCTCATATTTGAATTATAATTAACTATTAAAAACCTACATCCAAATAACAAGTCTAAAATGAATGAGTGCACAAGCTGAAGTGTCTTGCCTTCTTTATTAACCATTGATATAATGTTGATAGTCCTAAATCAGGGCCCCCCCCTTTTTGGGGAAAAATTTGGTTGCTTATATAGGGAATCAC
Source organism: Mytilus edulis (assembly GCF_963676685.1). Taxonomy (NCBI): domain Eukaryota; kingdom Metazoa; phylum Mollusca; class Bivalvia; order Mytilida; family Mytilidae; genus Mytilus; species Mytilus edulis. The sequence continues at coordinate 78,100,133 of NC_092346.1, read as the reverse complement.
TGAAGCGTGACTGGAGCAGGCCCCCTCTTAGGCAGTCAGTGATGAAAAACTCCACTTATGAAAATTTCTGGATCTGCCACTGTAAATATAAAGCTTTACTTCAACTATCACATAAACTTAACATGAACCAATGAACCATGAAAATGAGGTCACAGTCAAATGAACCATGCCAGACAAACAAGTTTAGATTAAAATCCTTCTATACAACAGATATAGTTGACCTTTTGCTTACCAGTGGCAGATCCAGAACTTTTGATAAAGGGGGACCAGCTCCAGTCATGCTTCAGTGATTCCCTATATATAAAATCAACCATTTTTTTTCCCACAAAAAAAATGAAAGACTGACCTGCTGACATTTTCATCATAAAATATTTCCATACACCAAATACAGTTGTCCTATTGCTTATATATAGTATTAAAAAAAAGACCAAAACTCAAAAATTTAACTTTAACCACTGCACCATAAAAATGAGGTCAAGGTCATATGATGCCAGCAAGTTGAACATGTACACCTTTACAATCCTTCCAAACACCAAATATACTAGAGCTGTTGCATATAGTATCTTAGATATGGACTTGACCACCAAAACTTAACTTTGTTCACTGATCCATAAAATGAGGTTGTGTTCAAGTAAAAACTGTGACGGGCATGAGGACCTTTCAAGCTACACACATACCAAATATAGTTATCCTATTACTAATAATAAAACTGTTATCACAGAAATATATCTCGCTTTTTTGTAATTTCGATAATGCTAATACAACTGCATACAAAAACCATTGACTTGTCATAAGTAGTTCCCTTTAAACAAACCTATACACAAACCAATACATGTAAACTAAGCAAAATTTCAAAGTCAATAAATCATAACTGTGGGGGCGGGATCAAAAAATCTCCATGGTAATGAGATGTGCCAATGCTAATACAACTGCATACCAAATATCATCGACCTACCAATAGTGGTTCCCCATATATCGACCTAATCACAAACTAAAACATGAAAACTAAGCAAAAGTTTCAAAGTCAATACACCATGACTGAGTGGTGGGGCCAGATAATTTCCATGGAAATGAGACATGCCAATTGTTATACAACTGCATACCAATTATCATTAACTAACCAATAGTGCTTCCCCATAAACTGACCTAATCACAAACTAATACATGATAACTAAGCAAAAATTTCAAAGTCAAAAGACAATGACTGAGGGGGTGGGGCCAAATGATATCCGTGGAAATGAGATATGCCAATGCTTATACAACTGCATACCAATTATCATTAACTTACCAATAGTGGTTCCCCATAATCTGACCTAATCACAAACAAATACATGAAAACTAAACAAAAGTTTCAAAGTCAATAGACCATAACTGAGGGGGCAGGGCCAAATAATCTCCATGGTAATGAGATGTGCCAATACTATTACAACTGCATAACAAATATATATGACTTACCACTAGTGGTTCACCATAAACTGACCTAATCACAAACTAAAACATGATAACTAAGCAAAAATTTCAAAGTCAAAAGACCATGACTGAGGGGGTGGGGCCAAATAATCTCCGTGGAAATGAGATATGCCAATGCTTATACAACTGCATACCAATTATCATTAACTTACCAATAGTGGTTCCCCATAAACTGACCTAATCACAAACTAATACATGAAAACTAAACAAAAGTTTCAAAGTCAATAGACCAAAACTGAGGGGCAGGGCCAAATAATCTCCATGGTAATGAGATGTGCCAATACTCATACAACTGCATACCAAATATATATGACTTACCACTAGTGGTTCACCATAATCAAGAGGCCACCGCCGTAAACAGCATACTTATGTCTGGCTTTTTGACTCTGTCAAGTGAGACAAAAATCAACAATACAAAAACTTTTTTCAAGTAGTCACTGAACCATGAAAATGAGGTCAAGGACAATAGACATGTGACAGGCGGAAACTTTTTAGCATAAGGCATCTATATACAAAGTATGAAGCATCCAGGTCTTCCACCTTCTAAAATATAAAGCTTTTAAGAAGTTAGTTAAAGTCACTGCCACAGCCAAATCACTATCCTTATGCTGAGCTCTCTGTAACTCAAGTCACAGACTTGTCAACAATTAAACCATACATGAACTCAATAATATGTATCAAGACTCCATCAAAATTTTTGTTTAGGCATTATCTAATTAACCATCAAGATGACCTCTGAAGACGAATGAAGGTCATATATACTATAAACATTAATATGAATAGATAGCGACCATGTGCAATTGGATTTTCTAGGTCTGTTTGATATATAGTGTAGGTTAGATTTTACCTGTATAAAGATTTTTTGTGGATCAAATTAGTCAACCAAATTGTTTAAAAGAATTCTTTGCTCAATCCACTAAGTTGGTCAATCAAACAGATTTATCTAAGTCTTTCTTTAGTTATAAATATCTTATATTGCTGTTCTTCTTGTATTCTGTTTTTTTTTTAATGATATTGAGCTAGTCTGTGACACTGTCAGATATAACCAACTTGTCAACATTTCATTTGCTGCAGAACAATTCATGATGAATTAAAATATTTAAAATGAAAGCAGGATAACTGTTGTCAGATACATAAAAAAAATAAGTAAAACAATAATATTTATTCAAAAACACCATTTCCATAACTGTGATAAAATACTGAAATATGTCTCTTAAATGGATCAACTACTAAATAAGCAAAACTTTGTTCATGATCTGTATCTGTAGGGTATATCTGAGTATCTTCATGCTGAAAACATATAAACAAAAATTAAGTTTTCTTTCATTGGACTTCACAGCAAAATGTTTTTTTAATGAAAAATGCGAAAAAAAAATATAATCATATATTTACAATGAAGCTACTATAATGGCAAAAAATATAAAACATAAATTTCAGGATAACATGTACATGTTGTACTGTTTGAAAAAAATTAATGTCAATATTATCCAACTGTCAAAAATTAACAATAACAATAGTGTCACCAATATTGTTTTAACAGTTCAATTGAGGTTATGTTAAATCAAAGGGTCACGTGCATGTACAGCTGTAAATCGATAATTTTATATGTATGTAAGCTGCATTTGCATACCTGTCAACCTGTGACGATGAAAATGCAGGTCATGACCTGCATTGAAGAATCAAATCTCAGGTCATAACGCGTACAAACTTTTTCGAGCTGAATTTCAGTATTTATGGTACATTTTCTTATAATGTTTATCAAAGATACCAAAACATCAATGCATGTTCACTTTGTTAAGTCATTTTAAATCTTATTAAATATTATTTCATTGACTTCTCTTTTTGAAACTGATAGGGAGAAGTGGTGAGATTTGAAAGAGAAGTGCTCATTCGTGCGGTGCGCTACAATGTTTGGATTTTACAATAGTATAAAGGGCCATATGTAAATAATGTTCTTTTTATGTTGTTCAATTCATATGAGTAAAAAATTACAATTAAAGTAACATTTGAAATTAAAAGTTGTTTAAGTTTTACTAAGGTTCTTGTGAGAAACTACCAACTAAATATCTAGCACTAAAGAATAAAATTTTATTTTAAAAAATGTAAAGAAATTATAATATATCAATTACAATTTAATTAAAAATTATCTTGTGTATGAAATTCAGTGTTTCTCATAAAAAAATATAAAAGTTATTAAGCTGGGCCATAATATATTGATATTAGTATAATAGTCTCAGAGTTACGGATTTCGGTCATAGCTGGTCCGGTTCAGATCCGTAGTTTAGAAATCGGTCAATGGCGGACGAATGCAAGAAAATTTACAAAAATAAACGATGTTTGACAAGTTATTTGGAAAGGAACATGACGGTTTTAATGCAATAAATGGATTAAACATTTACTGGAGGCAACTTTTGTCACGTTTAAATGAAGTAACAAACTTATTTTGCCGCCGAAATTAAGGTTGATGTACGTTTTCGAGCAACAAGCACCGGGACTTGCGAACATGCACGAAGTGATAAAAAGTTGTATTTTTATCAAATAACCTGCTACACACTGCGAAGACAATGCTTCAACCTCTTTTTTAAAGATAATGAATCGTTTATGTCTGAATTTCTTTAATTATTAGTAAAAAATTGTTGTTTCATCAACTTGGTAAAAATTGAAAATGTCCGATGACGGAAGCGACTGAAAGCGACTATCGTCAAGAACAGGGCGACTTGTTTTCGCTTTTGGGGGTCGGGGAAAGCGAAGTGACGATCGGGAAGGCGACTTCTTCGCCCAAGTCGCCTGGTAGCGTGAGCCCTGCATTGCACTTCTAAAGATTTTTATAAATTTATGTAACTCAGTCTTATGTGCTTTACTTTTTGAGAAATTTTTTTTCAATCATCAAACACTAATTTAATGTAATTCTTTAATGTTTGAGACTATTGACTATGAAGCCTTTAAACATAATATTTTTGCTTTATTAAGGATATTAGACTATGATAAAATATAGTAATACAGTTAAAGGAAGTATAAATGTAAAAAATAATTTTCAACTTTTTAAAAAAAAATTGTATAAAGGTATAAAAATAATGAAAAGTTATTTTTCAATATGTATTTGAATTTTCACCCATAAAACGTAAATATAATGAATAATTAGGAATGGTGACAAATAAGGGGAAGTAACTCTCTAGTTGAAATATGTTTGTAAACCAAAATTGCAATTTATTTACGACCTAAAGCTAAGGTAATTGGTGTTAATTAACAGTGTGTTTGACACCAAAGCTGTCAAGTGAAGCCATGCACTTAATGGGTCACTTAATTTGACAGTTTACATAGCTAGATGAACTTCCTGTTCATGGAAGAATTACGAATTTGCCGGTATTTCAAAGGAATATTACTTATGAAATCAATCTCAAGGCTAAGAAATACGGGTGAAATCGGGTCATTTTCGGAATTCCCGGGTTATTTCGATGACCCGGCGGGTGTTCAGGGTGATCCCTCAGAATTGTGAAAATCTCGGGTCACACCCGCAGAATACGGGTCAGTTGACAGGTATGCATTTGTATTCCTGTGTACTTGACTTTGTGAAAAATATACCTTCTTGAAATTTCATGAAAATGAATACCGGGTACATCGCTAAAAAAAGGTACAAAATATACAGTATTTCAATTGAAAAGTTGATTCTAAAATTTTCATTGCATTCAAATAGGCCAATGCCATACATATTGGATACAATTCTCAACAAATTTATATATTAAAATTGTGAATGTTTATTATACATGTACATGATATAAGTCTTACCTTTGCTGATATTTTGAACACATGTGATATTATGTTTAACTCCTTAGTTTCTGAATTTTTCTGCACACTGAAAATGAATTAAAACAAGCATTTAAATAGAGGTACATATATCTAAAATAAAGTGTTTTTAAAAGTACACTGCAAAAAAAGTTATGACTAAAATAGTTCTGGTTTTATTGTTCCAGTGTTTCTTACTTACTTAATCCTCTTCATGTTTATAAGGGACTGTATCTTTTACAAAAAAATACAATTTTTCAAATAATGTAGACTAACTTAAGATTTCTTGTTTTGTTTAACTTTAAACTTAACTTAATTTTTGTAGTTTATGTAAGTAAACTACATTTGTAAATATAATTTTGATAATCAGATTTGTTATCCCAGAATCGTCAGATTTAAGGTGGTTCAGGTGTCTTTCTCCAGCTTGGAGTTTGAAATAGTTGGTCTAGATTGTTAATGAAATGGGCAAACTTTGAGAGTAGTATATGTAATATAGTGTTAGACTTTTGATACGAAAACTTTGCCAAAAAAGGGTAGATAATTCAGATAGTAGGGGAGATAATCTGATAAAGTAATTTTTAATAGAAAGTGTTGTAAATTTAACTATTTTAATATGTAGCAAGAAAACAAGTTTGGTGACCCCATTTTTCTGTTTTTTGTCATAAAGCGTGTTATAAGAGCTGTCTTTTCACATTTAATCTTAAAATTCTATCAGGTAGATTTCTTTTTATCAGATAAAATTGGATTTTCCATGCATAATCTATACAACTTACTATTTTGCACAACCTGTAGCGTGAAAAAAGCCCAGGTGACCCATACTTTTGTATTATATTTTTGAAAAAAGCAGGATAAAAACTTCATTTTGACAAATTATTAAAATATTCTATGAATTTTTAATTCAGACACCACAGCCACCTTATGGCAATTTGAAATATTTGAGTTCATACACTCAGTTGATTCATGCCAATTGTAAGTGAGAACATCTGTAATATTACAACCCATTACATGATAATACACAAGACATCTTATTTTAGTGGCCTTAAGTTTTTTCTTTGACAGATAAAACAATACCTTATCAAATCTTTATATATGTTTTTTGTGATGTCTAAGTAAGGTTCAACATTATCTTCAAATTGACAAAGTTTCCCTCCAAGACAAATGTGTTTGAATATACAAAATAGAAGTTCTTCTCTCTCTGTGTCACTGTATAAACAGTAGTGATCCGAGTCATCTATCAGCAACATCTGAAAATAATAAAATAGTACAAATTTGTGGAAAACATAAACATATATAATGTGAAACTTCAGCAATTAAAATGTTTTAAAGTCTAAAATTGCTGTAAATTGAGAATTTTTGCTTCATTCTTTGAAATGAAAAAAAAAAAAGCAATTAAGTGATGTAAATATACAATAGTTCAACCTAAAGATTTTGAAATTTTCCATCCAATATTCTCTATCTATATAGCAGTTTTCAAGATAATAGTCAAACTTGCATTTTACCCCTATGTTTTATTTTAAGTCATGTCAACCATGTGGGTTGGCAACTTGGGTCATCAAACATATATTTTTTTTTTAATTTTATACCCCGTTGATAATTGTAGCTAAGTTTGGTTAAATTTGGCCCAGTAGTGTCATAGTTTTTTGTCCTAAAATTTTTAATATATCAGAGGTATAAATTAATACCTTTCTGAGCTCATCTGACACAATCATGTCTTCATAAACCTCATCAAAACATTTCTGTATAGCTCCAGACTCCCTCACAACACCATCATTATGAATACGATCAAAGAATGACATTGATAAAACTGTACAAGGAACAATTTCTGCTTTTACACTCGTAAACCTAAACATTTTGAAATTTTCCATCCAATATTCTCTATCTATATAGCAGTTTTCAAGATAATAGTCAAACTTGCATTTTACCCCTATGTTTTATTTTAAGTCATGTCAACCATGTGGGTTGGCAACTTGGGTCATCAAACATATATTTTTTTTTTAATTTTATACCCCGTTGATAATTGTAGCTAAGTTTGGTTAAATTTGGCCCAGTAGTGTCATAGTTTTTTGTCCTAAAATTTTTAATATATCAGAGGTATAAATTAATACCTTTCTGAGCTCATCTGACACAATCATGTCTTCATAAACCTCATCAAAACATTTCTGTATAGCTCCAGACTCCCTCACAACACCATCATTATGAATACGATCAAAGAATGACATTGATAAAACTGTACAAGGAACAATTTCTGCTTTTACACTCGTTGCATTTACTCCTAAAAGTTAAAAATAAATAATGATATGATTAATTTATATACGTACATGTATGTAAAGAATGCAAGTTTATATCATTGCCAACCTGATATTTTTACATTATTTACATTAATAAAAGCATCGCAATAATTCTGAATTTACAGTAATTTATAATTATGTTAAAAATCTATTAGACCCAGGTCTAACTGCAAGTATGAAACTGTAGCAAGGTCCAGCAAACTCTGTGAGATTTGTAATACAAACCAATTGAAATTTAAGAAATAATAAATGCAAGCTATGCTTTATTGTAGTTTTAACATTGGTAGGCATATGCATTATATTAGTGAATATTTTTGCTCGAGCGACAGTGAGGGCTAAAATAACACAAATATAATGCCTACCCATGTCAAAACTACAATAAAGTATAGCTTGCATCAATTATTTTGATTCTGATTAGGACAATTGAGGTAATTTCCATGAACCTCCCTTTTTTGTTTGAAAAAAGGCAAACGGCTGGCACTGTGATTTTTCAGAGGGAGGAGTTTGAACAGCCAGCATGAATGGTTGTCGTATCTAGGTCAAATATGTCAATTTCGGAATGCAACACATTACAGTCATAATAAATAAATAAGTAACATTATGTGCACCATTTAAGAGTTTGAAAGTGTTTTAAAGTTGAGGAAATATATTCAGTGCATGTTAATTTGATAAAATTCATTATTCTGAAGAAGTCAATATACGCATGTGCAAACAATTTTATTGAAATTAGAGCATGTGTTTGTTCACAAAGCGAAAGAAGCACGCCATATTAGAATAACTTATAAAATTAGTATACACATATCTTGCTTTCAAATATTGTTTGGAAGAAGACAATACTATTTCTTTAGATACAAGCTAAGTATCAACTGATACTCCTCCTGCTCTATTAAAGTCAAGGAAGAACTTCAGAATCAATCGTGTCCTAATAATTTCAATATTCATATATTTCATTATTCATATATTTCATTATTCAATTCTTACCGAGGGTTGACCATCCACCACCTGAAGATACCACTTTTAGTGTGTGAAGGACATTTGGATCTGTTAAAAAGTCCTATTAAAAAGAAACAGGGTTATGATTTTTTATCACATTTTTAACAGTAGGCAAAATAACCATAGTGCATACCGGTTATTTCATTAAAATATTGTCATTCAGACAAATTCACCAGTAAAGAAGTCCATAGTATTCTGATTAATGTCCCATAATCCCCACCCTAAATATGACAAAAAGTTTTCTATTCTGTTGAAATTGCATCCTTTGTAATAACAAGAGTGCACACACTGAAATGTCTCGCCTTCTTTACTAATCATTGATATTATGTTGATAGTTCTAAGTATAAAGCTTTATTACAACTGTCACATAAACGTTACATTAACCAAGATAACTAAACAAAGACCAATGAACCATGAAAATGAGGTCAAGGTCAGATGAACCATGCCAGGCTGACATGTACAGCTAACAATGCTTCCGTAAAACAAATATAGTCGACCTAATACTTATAGTTTAAGAAAAATAGACCAAAACACAAAAACTTAACACTGAGCAATGCAATGAACCGTGAAAATAAGGTCAAGGTCAAATTAAACCTGAGCGACTAATATATAAATCATTAAATATTTCCATACACTAAATATAGTTGACCTATGGCGTATAGTATCAGATAAAAAGACCAAAACTGAAAAACTTAACTTTGACCACTGAACCATGAAAATGAGGTCAAGGTCAGATTACATCTGTCCGCTAGACATGTTCACCTTACAATCATTCCATACAACAAATAAAGTAGACCTATTGCATAAAGTATGAGAAAAACAGACCAAAACACAAAAACTGAACTATAACCACTGAACTATGAAAATGAGGTCAAGGTCAGATGACACCTGCCAGTTGGACATTTACACCTTACAGTCCTTCCATACACCGAATATATATACTAGCCCTATTGCTTATAGTATCTGAGATATGGACTTGACCACCAAAACTTAACCTTGTTCACTGAGCCATGAAATGAGGTTGAGGTCAAGTGAAAACTGTCTGACGGGCATGAGGACCTTGCAAGGTACGCACATTCCAAATATAGTTATCCTATTACTTATAATAAGAGAGAATTCAACATTACAAAAAATCTGAACTTTTTTTTCAAGTGGTCACTGAACCATGAAAATGAGGACAAGGACATTGGACATGTGACTGACGGAAACTTCGTAACATGAGGCATCTATATACAAAGTATGAAGCATCCAGGTCTTCCACCTTCTAAAATATAAAGATTTTAAGAAGTGAGCTATTTCTAACACCGCCGCCGCCACCGGATCACTATCCCTATGGCGAGCTTTCTGCAACAAAAGTTGCAGGCTCGACAAAAATGAAAACAAAAATCCAACCTAAACACAAAAGTGAGAACTTCAACTAGCATTTTATTTTGTCACATATATACTAAACTTGTTTTTTTTTAATACATTTAAGCCAAAACAGTGAAATCATTTGTAAACATTATCATAATGGGTGGTAAAAAACAGAAGAAGAAAAAAATAATTTCTCACAAAAAATGTTGTGAAAATTACACAATACAAAAGTACAAGGACTGTATAATACACATGTATACAAGCCAAGGCTCCGTGTTGAAGGCCGTACTTTAACCTATAATGGTTTACTATTTAAATTGTTATTTGTATGGAGAGTTGTCTCATTGGCACTCACATCACATCTTCCTATATCTATATATTAAAAAAAATAATATAATGAATACCAAAATAAAATTTAAATGTATGAAATGTAAGGTTTGTATAGAAAGATCTTACTAATACAAATCCTTGTATAATGTTACAAATTGAACACACATACCATTACAAAACTGTCTTTTTCATATGCTTGGAATGACTGGTCAAAGCTGTACATTTGTGCACATATTCTTCCTTTCATAGACCTGTAAAACAAAGCATCTTCATAGTCCTCTCATTGTGTATTTAAGATTAGTATTATAAAACATGAAGTCTTAATTTGATAGAACTTCAGTGTTGTCCTAACATAATTTCTGCCCAAAACCATTAATTTCTATCTAGCAACTTCTCTTAATGGTTTGATACACTGAACACATTTTCTTATACATGTAACCTGGTAAAATAAAATTTAAGTTATTAAGTTCCATTATCAGAGTATATCGGTTATATGAATAATTTCAGATTCTCTTCTGTTTCTGACCAATTAGATATAAGAAAATGTAGTATGAGTGCCAATGAGACAACTCTCCATCCAAGTCACAATTTATAAAAGTAAACCATTACAAGTCAAAGTACGGTCTTCAACACAGAACACTGAACAATTGTCTGTTTTAAGCTGCTGTTCAGAATTTTTATGAATTTAAGTTTAATTTTTTCCAAAAATAACGATAATGATAATTATTTGAGACCTTCTTAGCATCTGAATGAACTCTCTAGAACTGTCGCAATTAATTAGTGCTATTTATCTATGGCCATAAAGTTGCCACTGAAGAACATTTAAAATTTCTGGTTATTCTAATGTGTTTAACATTCAAAGATAAAAACAGAGTTAATGTATTTTCTGGTCAGTTTTAAGGTTGTTGCTCGATGTGAAAAGTTGGTTACATGTTTGCAATATATAAATATTGTATAAGAACTCGATGTTGTCTTTTTAATTCATATTGAGGTGTAACAATATATCAGTAATAAAATACTATTTATTACTTATTGCTAAATATAATAAGTAAATATTAAAGATCATCGTTATTTTCTTCAAATGACGTACAATCAACAAATCAAGAGATAATAGTGGGTGTATATACTATTTCCCAATCTCGTTGTTATGTATACCGAAAAGTACTCAGTTTTTACACACATGTAATTCATAGTACTATTTTTCTTTTGTTTACTCTGTATACGTGCATGGGTTTTTAAATTGTAATAATACACCGTGCGAAGGAATGAAGAGAGAGCATGGAGCATGCAAAACTACATTTTATATATGTGTGTAGGCGTTCTTTTTTTTTGGGGGGGGGGGGGGGGGGGGGGGGGGCGTCATTTGAATTTTCAATCAGTTTATTCTAAAGATGTAGCGCATACCCTAAAAAAAATTCACTTACAGGGACAAAATTGAAAAGTTTTAAGACCGGCCCAGAGGTTCTTTCATAAAGGGGGAACATGGACCTCCATTTTGTTGAAACAATTAACATAATTGTTTAGAATTACTGTTAGTGTTACGGCAGTCAGAAGTCCCCACTGCAACACCCCCATGGAATTCGTCGGTTATATAAGGTATTTATGATACCTTACTCGTATTAAATTATTTTTTATATTACCTTATATATTCAGTGAGATATATTGCGGTTTCGAAAATATTGCTAAGTACGTTAAGATGTGGAGAATATACTTCCTGTAATAATTTGTTTTAGTAAAGATTGTAGGACTTATGAAAAATTGCCTCACTAGTTTGTATATGGATTTCTAGCAAAAAAATTATACTCTCTCCCTTTTTTCTATGTAAAAGGGAAGTGATAAAAATGTTAATTTCACATCAAAATAGATTTTTTTAAACCATTATAAGCAAATGTAAGCAAGGGGTCTCACCGTCTGGAAAGGGAGATGGCAGCACAAAATAAAGTGAACTATTTATAGTAAACATTTTGTTGAAAAAAGTGTTTTTTAAAATTATTTGTTAGCACATGCTTACAATGCTACACTCAGTCTCGTGCTACACCACTGAAACCTTGATCATGTTTTGTTAGAGTTTAAAACATATTGTTGTCTCCAGAAAATATTACACCCATGAAAGACAATTAAAGATTAAGGAGAGGAAAGTTTTGGATTACCGAAATATTTTTCTTCCAATACTCATCCGTCAAAACATCAACCATAAAAAGCGTTGTCTTATATGCGCCAATTGTCAGATTGTTCATCATTATACTGTTACATGTACGTTCTATTGAATTTTTTTACATACCTATAATATCAAATTAACCTTTCTATAGTTACCATATGATAAAAATAACCTCATCACATGTACTCATCCGTGTAAAAGTTTGCATTGATCAATAAATTTAAATAATCATAACAAACTTTTACATAAACATTTTAACTGCATGTACATTTTGTAGCTGACCACACTCTAACTTATTAGTCATTTAGTTGGCGCACATCAGTCGTGCACCTATGGCAAATAATTTTGTTGGGAAATAAATAAAACAAAAACAAAATCATTTGTCCTTTTAATCATTTTTAATAAGAACAACACATTTAATTATAAATATTAAGCATAAATCTTTTCGATACAATTGTTTATTTCTTAAAATAAAAAGATTATGATTGTTTAATCAGTTGTTTTGTTATTTGGCATGTGTCAAACGGTTCATTGATTTTTCGGCATATCAAAGAAAAATGGGCACGTGCCTAAATAATGTTGAATATCTTGTTTATTTATGATCATTTTTCTATTAAATTTGAAATTTATGCATTAAATATCAATCTCTAACATAATATGTAAATATAATACATATAACTGTGTAAACAGCACTCCTTCTACTCCTTAGTGGCATTGTATAGTCCTTAGTGCACTAAGGAGTCCTTAGCAGTGTTTAAACGTACTGAGTCTATTAAATTGGGGTCTAAGTGTGAAACGTGATTGGACTATTTTTTTAAGGGTGCCACGTGAAAGCAAAAAACAAAAGCTTGAAAGCGAGAATCAAAGTCTGGCAAAACACAGGAACTTATATGTGCTATTATGGCAACAAGAAGCATGATAAATTACTACTAAATAACAAGCAGGATTTGGGATCAGACCCCCAAATGAGACCTCCTCTCAAGAGATCATAATTATTTGGAAATTCAAGATGCTAAAACCTCTAGATCCGCCATAGTCCGAGATTACTCTGACGTCCAACGGCTGTTTTGCCAGACAAGCTGGGACCTGGCTAGTCCAAGATTACTCTGACATCCAACGGCTGTTTTGCCAAGTCTGGCTGGGGCCGGGCTAGTCCGAGATTACTCCGACGTCCAACGGCTGTTTTGCCAGCCATTGGAAGTAAGAGTAATCTCGGACTAGCCCGGCCCCAGCTTGTCTGGCAACACAGCCGTTGGACGTCAGAGTAATCTCGGATTAGATCCGCCAATGCAGAAAAGAGCTTCATGGTAGCTCTCAAACACCGTCAAAAGGTGTCTGTATCTGTATCTGTATGTATACGTTGAAGATACCAATTCTGGCTTTTACTCAACGGGAGAGAGAGACACCTATTGGCGGTGTTGGAGAGCAGCCTTGAAGCTCTCAACTGTATCTGCGCATACAATACGATCCTCTAGTTGGTTCCAATGTAGTACACTCTTGACGAAGAATGAGTTCTTATAGGGATCGGTGTCTTACTCTCCTGTTGAATAAAAGTCAGAATTTGGTGTCTTCAACGTACAAAATATGCCGAATCCAAATAAAGTTTTACTTACTTACATACAGATACAGACAGATCGATCTTTCTGGAAAAAAAATTAAGCGTCTATGGCAACAATGTTATATTTTAAAGATTCCTATTTAAACACTGCCAAAAAAGTAGCAATAGCTGTACTGACTATTAGTTACCATTTAAGAAAGGATTCTTGACTTTCTTTACTGTCTATTGAAGAAAATTTCTTTGAATTGAGATGTTGAAAAGAGAATTTTCTTGCTTTGACTTCCATGTTGGATATGTTCTCGTCTACTGATTTCTCCAATTGTATTTCACCAAAATAAGTATATCGTAAACAGTGAACCAGTTAACTCTCACGTGGCTTGTCAAAATATATTTGTTAGTTACTGTACAGTATTTTTCTTTGGAAATAAGACTGGAATTCGCTTGTAATACGCCTCACTCTAGCTGTGGACAAAGATATCGACAAAGTGTAGTAGTCGGCCGAGTACCAGTTTAGTTTTGCCTTGTAATAAAATATAAAAAAAAGCCGGAAGATGATTGCCCGGCAATGAGACAACTGTCCACAAGAGACCAAAATGACACATACATTTTAAAACAACTATAGGTCACCGTACGGCCTTCAACTATGAGCAAAGCCCATACCGCATAGTCAGCTATAAAAGGCCCCGATAAGAAAATGTAAAACAATTCAAACGAGAAAAACTATAACGTCCTTATTTATATAAAAAAAAATGAACGAAAAACAAGAAAGAACAAGTACAGACACCTATGGCCAATCTTTCTTCCCGAGGACAATCAGGGACTGGAACAACCTACCAACAACAGTTACAGCGACCAACACCGTTGAGGGATTCAGAGCTGCCCTGAAGGCATGCTCTGAAAGGAAGTAGGAAAACCAGTTGTAAATAATTTTAATTGTATATTTTTTTGCGAACGTTTTAAATGTAATTTGTAAATAGCCAAGAGAAATCTTTCTGTGTTGCCCGACACTGCGTAAAGTTTTCGCGCGGAACCATTAACATTCAGCAATGAATCCGGTTCCTTACCTGGAAGAAGAAGAAGAAGAAACACTGAAATATGTAACACATAAACAAACGACAACCACTGAATTACAGGCTCTTGACTTGGGACAGGCACATGCATAAATAATGTGGCGGGATTAAACATGTTAGCGGGATCCCAACCCTCCCCCTAACCTGGGACAGTGGTAAAACAGTACAAAACGAACTATAAAAATCAGTTGAA
Organism: Mytilus edulis; assembly: GCF_963676685.1. NCBI lineage: Eukaryota > Metazoa > Mollusca > Bivalvia > Mytilida > Mytilidae > Mytilus > Mytilus edulis. Next base: position 78,084,937 of record NC_092346.1, on the reverse strand, counting down.
AAAGGCCAGTACAACGATTTCCCGAGAAATACAAGAAAAACGTGATATCCCCAAAACAAACTGATATATCCCGAGAAAAAGTTTTTTTATGGTTTAATCACCGATCATAATCTGACACGTTTAATCACAATTATAAGGTATCAAACAAAAGGTGTGAAATAAGTCATAAATAAGTTGATCAATCCAATATAGTTTGTGATGACAGTAATTAAAATCACATATAGTTGGTTTTTTTTTAAATATTTTCAAATCATTTAAGTAGAAAGTCCCTGACTTAAATAAACTCATCATAGATACCAGGACTAAATTTTGTATATACGCCAGACGCGCGTTTCGTCTACAAAAGACTCATCAGTGACGCTGAACGACTGCATGATGTCAAAAAATATAAGATCATATAATGATTATAATTCAATAAATCTTAATTTATCTAGTTTAATGAGCTATATTTCCTAAACCGTAAAATGAATATATATGCATTAAATATTCAAACAATTGTATACTCAGTGATCCTTTGTGTCTTTTTGTCGTTTGACTTTCTGTCCGCCAACGTACATTTGTCAGCTAGGTCAAGTTTTTACCCACTAAAAAGTATGTTTTTCTTGAGGTTTATTTTTATAAATATATATTTTTAATTATGGATCAAAATTAAGAATTTTAGTAAATTAAGAAAGAAATTAAGACCTTTAATCGGCCAGGTCAGGTCACATAACCACACGCTTTTAATATTTTTTCCTATATTGTAATTGTTCTTATATTCATGTACGAATAATCAATTGGTCTTATAAATCTTATTATATTTCAAATTTGAGAGGAATATTCTGATGAAATAAAAAAGGTAATTAGCATTTTCATTTGGTCCTGTCATTGTTGAGGTTTATCAGCTGACATTGTCAACGTTGGTCAGGTCACATTACCGCTATCTCTCTTTTTTTTTGGTAATATTCCTGTATTTATGTAAACAATGGTCTAATCTTATAATATTTCAAATTTCAGAGAAATATTCTGAGAAATAAAAAAGTAATTAGAAATTTCATTTGGTTGTCATTGTCGAGGTCCTGTCAGTCAGCGATGGTCATGTCACGTTTTCTTATAAAATTCATGTATTGAAAGATGACTTCGTATTTTATATTTCAAATTTGATATAATTCCTCTGAAAAATAAAAAAGTTATTAGCATTTTTATTTGGTCCAGTCATTGTCGACTCGATGTTGGCCCTGTCATTATCAGCGTTGGTCAGGTCATGTTTTCTGACGTTTTTTTAAAAATAAATCTATTTATTTCTTCTTACATCGATATATAAAATGATAAAATCTTATTAGATTTCAAATTTTAGATAAATCCTTTGAGAAATGAAAAAGTTATTAGCATTTTTCATTTGGTCCTGTTTTTCGGTCCGGTCATTCTGAGACTACTATAACACATGTTATAGTAGTCTCAGTGTCATTCGATGGATATAACAAGATACAAGATATAATAAAATCGATTTTATGAAGTTGCGTGTACTTTTATTAAATATGAACGCCTTAAATCTTATTATTGTATGCTGTTACACTAATTTAAGCAGTACAACACCTATGACACCATTAAAAATCTTTTTCTCGGGATATATCTGTTTGTTTTTGGGATATTACGTTTTTCTCGCATTTCTCGGGAAATCGGCGTGGTACCCGAAAAAGGCTTAACTCATCAGATGGACAAAAATACAAGTGGACGTGGCCGGGTAAGTCGTTTTGGTCATACTTTTATGTCGAGTGGGTGGCGCATATTCAGTCCGGCGCCATGGACACATTTTCGCCGTTTTGCTATTTTTTCTTTAACGATTTGTGTGCCTTTACCCAGGACTTGCCTTGCGGTGAAAATGTGCCCCCCTGGTACACGAACAATTTGACTTTGCTCTAGAGTTTACATTCTTTTTTTCGTGCAGTAAAATTTCTGAAACCTACATAAAAGAGGGACGAAAGATACCAGAGGGACAGTCAAACTCATAAATCGAAAATAAACTGACAACGCCATGGCTAAAAATGAAAAGACAAACAGACAAACAATAGTACACAGGGCACAACATAGAAAACTAAAGAATAAACAAGATCCCCACAAAAAACTAGGGGTGCTCCGGAAGGGTAAGCAGATCGTATTGCTCATGTTATAACAAATCCGGTTAATAGTCTAATTCGGTAGGTCACATTCATGAAAGGGAAGGGGGTTGTAGTTGTGGTTGACGTAAGTAACATATCATATATCATCTGTGAAACGGTTATTCCAATACGGTCAACCAACTCGTGATGGCGTCCGTAAAATTTACGAAGGGTCCAAATATTCGAATGTATGTCGTATGTTGATGGAAATGAACGAATTATGCGGCGAATATGGGTCACTCACTCTCATAAAAAAGAATAATTTCACGTTTATATTAATGAATAATGTTTAATTGTAAAAAGGTTCTGAAGAAAGTGTAGATGGAATTTTAGGAAATTCCGATTTCGCAATATTTCGTCGTTTTTAGCCCATAAAATATTCTTTCCGTTTGTAGGTAATATTTTAAAAAGAAAATTGTATCTCTGGAAATATAGCTATAAAAAGGGCAGGATCTTTTCCGGAACGTCGGGATCGGGTGTTTTTAAGCTCGGGATTTCAGAAAAAACTAGAATCCCGGCTTGTATTACGCTACACTCAAACAAAGTGTAGTAGTCAGCCGAGAACCAGCTTAGATTTCGGGATTGATACTTTCGGTATCCGGGAATTATTTTTTTCGAATTTCGGAATGTCGGGATTTAAATTTCTTTAAATTCGTGACTTCGGGATTTCGGGATCAGGACCCCTCCGAACACCTCCCCCCCCCCCTTTTCAAAAAAGTAAAATCACGAAAATACTGAATACTTTATTTTTGAAAACTAATTGTAACTCAATTCTTTTTGTCTCAAATGGACACATGATTTAACATTTGCAATTGTTACAAAACCAAGTCTTTGCCTTTGGAAGTTACACATAACCACACAGTGCACATAACACTGACTTCCTTTGAATCTGGGTCATGTGTGCATATGTTACATATGTAGACAGGGTTCCTTTTATTTTCTTTAAATACGCCCTGAATAGCTTCCCATGCATCTTTTTTACAATACTTTTTGATTAAATCAACTAAAACTAAAACAACTTCCAAAGGCAAAGAATTGGTTTTAGCCTGCTCTTTTTCGAAATCTACAAGGGTGTCTTTTACGTGCAAGAGATATGGCTCTCTCTTTACACGTGTCAGCCACTTATCGTCCCCTTACGACGGACTATCATCGTCTCCTCAAGACCATACTCGCAAATGGTCTCAAGGGTTGATGTCTTCAATATCCTCTTTACCATGCACGTCTTTTTTGGTCGTGTTCATTGCCACTTGAACTTGTACTTTCCACAGAATCATATTCTAGAACTGCAAGAACCATACACTTCTTCCCATGACTCCAAAAATTTGCAATTCTCTAAATAACATCTAATCTCTGTTGATATTCGCCACCACTAGCTTCGGATGCAAGACTTGCCATTTGCTGTATTAGTATTTGTGTCTCCCTGTATTTTGTGCTTTGAGGCATTTTTCTCACTCTTTTTGGTGTACATATGATAGAAAACACTGATGACTGGGTTTCTGATATACCGGTATCATCAAATAATATACGTGATGTCCTGACTGTGTTAATCTTCCAACGATCTGACACTGCTTCAGCAACAAACAAATTTTCATGATTAACTTTTCTTAGTTTGAGTATATGCCTACACGGGAGAAACATACTTTGATGAAACATACAAGAGCAACTTTTTGAATTGACTCTCACTTGGCCTTGGCTTGTTGTAACTGTGTTGTTCCTTTCTAGGTGTGTCAGGATGTTTACATATAATATGCTCAAGCAGCTTGCAGATTACACAGGTAAGAGAAACAGGTCTATAGTTCTCTGGTTTGTTTATATTTCCTTTTTTAAATACAGGAGTTTGCATTTAACCAATAAGTAGGTAGAGTGCCAGAGTTTATGGATTGCTGGAAGATGTGTCGCAGCCCAGGTGCTAGTTGTTTAGAGCAGTTTTTCAGGACAATGTTTGGTAAATTGTCTGGCTTTAGAGTGTCTATTGTAATCAAAGAGCAGATTGCTCTGAGGGATACGATTGCCGTTGTTTCATTTACACATGTATACATGTAGCTGGATAATATTAGTTTTAAAACTAATTCAACTGCACATGTAAAATAGTTACAAAAGTAAAATAGTTACAAAATAGCCAATCCCGGATAAAAGTGTATGAACAATGTAATTAGGCCTATTGTGTTTTATTTTTGTACTATCAATTCCAAGTTTACTTTCCACAGCAGTCACTGAGACTCAGAGTGAGAGAAGACATTTCACCTCGTACATTATCTTATCACCTATTTTCCTTCGTTAATTCTAGGAGGCACCCCATTGCTAACTGCGATCGTTTTTATTATGATACGACGTTTATTGACAGAACGAGTTAAATTATATACTGAACGTGTTGTTTTGATTCAGAATTCACAGAAGTTACTTCCGGAAGGGAGACAACTTGAAACGATAATATGGAAGGCTCCATTTCGCCGGAAGGGGTGTTCTACGATTTGGACGACATTTATTTTAATCTAAATGATGCGTATGATTTAAAATTATGCAACAACAATAAGGTAGCTACCATTTGATTTTTATGGGGGGCTAGCTAGGATGAAAAATTTTGTCCTGCATTTTTTTTAGTTGTTATCTCTGTCCTGCCTTTTTATTTTTCACTCTATTCGGTCCTGCCTTTTTTTATTAGTTTATGCTGACTTATTTTACCTAAATTGTCATCCTGCCCCTTTTTTTTTGCAAAGGGTCTCATCCTGCCTTTTTTTTTTACTCAAAACTCCTGTCCTGCCTATTTTTTTCAAATTTCATCCTAGCCCCCCCCCCCCCCCATAAAAATCAAATGGTAGCTCCCTAACCCTCAATAGCAGACATACATAGAAAAGATCCCATGAGTTATAAATTAATTAATTGAGTGTGGAATCTAGAGCAACCATTCAATCTAAAACCCCTTGAAGTCAGGAAAACTATACGCATGCGCATAATTTCTTTAACAAACCCTGAAGCAAGAACGTATATTAAATGTTTATTAAACGACCTAGATGGTTCTCTATTTCTTTATAGAAGTACAATCTCAAATATCAGTTTCATAACGGTAACATATAAGAAAAACTCCACTTCAGTTCTTATATGACAGAAATAGATTTATAGTATCGGAACTCGGACAACTCTCGCATTTTACCAAAACTGGGAATTCCCTCTGACGTGTTTCTAAATCTATAAATACACTAAATATAAATACTGATTAATTCTGATTTGCCGTGTTGTTAAAAACACGCATATAAGTCAAGGGAATTTTCAAACATGAAGATTATGAAAAGAACATTATAGGAAAGTTGTTTAAGTTCAATCCCTTCGTTTGTTTTTACCTTTTAAAGCAAGACTATTATAAGAATCTGAGATGTTCCTTAATGTTTAAAATAAAACGATTGACGTGAGGGAAAAGCTCTGAGCCACCGGTATAAGTCTACAGATTGCTTGAAAGCAATCGTTTCCCAAAAACTGATTCAAATTGGTTTAAAAGTATATTAGCTTTCTCCTTGTTGTCGTTTACAAGTGCTCCATTCTGTTTCATTGCTGGTATGCCAATGTTTTTCTGTCGTCTGGATTTAACATAACGCCAGAATTGTTTTGTTCCCGTGTTTTGAAATAAATCATAGTTTATGACACAACTCGGTAACGATCCGTCTAAAGTTCTAAATCCAACAAAGCCTACCGTTACGTTGATGATATTTGTTTGTTCGAAGGCAACAGACTTTAAATTAATCTAATACAAACAGTAATAACTGCCCTTTCCTAGGCTTGAATATTTCAGTTTCACACAGGAACTCATTACTATTTAACGTCAAACGAGACGATTTTGGTTAATCTTTCTGTTTTAGACGGTGATGTTCCTGTGGTCCAAACTTGCGGTGTTTGTGTATCACAACTCGCCAACCCCATGTATGTAGTGACGTAATGGATTTCAACGATCATAATTTGTGTATCACTGGTAAAATATTTAGTCATAGATTATGTTACAACAAAGTACTTAAAATCCTTAACCAAATTATTTTATAGATACAAATTAATGCTGGACCTATAAAAAAACTTGCTATAAACAGGAGAATACATACCAGTTGTCCGGTGGTATTGTTTCAGAGCCCGTTCATTTAGATACGAACAAGCAGGAGTCAAGCAGGGAGAGGATTTCTTTATAGTATGGCTCTGTTTGATAAATGAGAAATATACTTTTTTTTAAATACCGGTACTATATTTTATTGGAATAACTTGCACAACGCATGAAACATGTTATGTACATCCATACACCTTCATATCAGTCACATTGTTTTAAATGATTGGTTGAGTTCATAGCATCATAGCTAACCAAGCCAGAATAAAGGCCATGCCACCATAAGGTGTAATCATTCTAACCCTCTTGTCCCCTGTCATTGCATTGTAATAGCAGCTTCCAGAAAACACAAGTATTCCTAATGTCAGTAAACTTCCTACCTGGAAATATTATATAATAGTATTAAAAGACATCTACATATGTTACCAATATCAAATCAATGCAAAAGGGAAGAAAATATTTGGGCAACGTAAATTCCTTTGACCACATTGAATGTTAAATTCATATAAATGAACAAATGTCGAATTTCTTTCTTCTTGTATGCAGTAAGTAAAACCTTCTAAATTTTTGGTTCTCGGTGCTCTCCCGTTCGTACTTTATTTTGCCTTTTTAACTTTTTGATTACAGCGTCACTGATGAGTCTTTTGAAGAAGAAACGGAAGTCTTGCATACACAATTTTAATACTGGTATCTATGATGGGTTTATTATTCACATTTTCCAAGGTGCAAAACACCCTAAAAGTAATGGATCGGTCCACATAAATTTGATTATAATCCCGACTGAAGGGAATTGTAGACGCAAGAGCGCTAAAAACGTCAGACGGAAGGACAAAATCTCCGAGGAATAATTGATTTTAAATATATATCACCAAATAATATCCATATTTTAAGATCGCCGGACCTTAATGACCAAGAATGTAAATCTTCAGTATAATGGAGGAAATAAAATCAATCAATCAATCAATCAATGTGATACAAATGATTACTATATATCATATATATATATATATATATATAGGCAGTAATATGATTACATGCATAGAATGAAGCAAAATAATGTTGACAACTTTGCCCACAGACCCTTTCCATAGTTCATATATATTTTTCAATGAGATCCAAAACCTTACCAACACTGGTCGACGTGTAAGTGGGGATCCCAATAGCGCAAGACTATGGATAAGATGCATATGATTTCCCGAATCAAAGATCTGAAAATAAATAACAATAAGAAAATTAACATAGAGTCAAGTTAGCTGTGTCATAAAACCTGCCATATATCATTATTACATATACTTAGTAACACCCTTCTGGTTTTTCATTATACAACAATTTGTGGACTTTCACCAGTAACATCAGATAAAATTTAGAATCATTTGCATAACAGCCTGGACAACCGGAAATGTTTGAAATAATAATTTTAAAATCATTAACCTTTCACTTGTTTGTCATCGGCTATCGATAACAATGATTTTACGCTCCCTCAGTCTACCAGAGGCCTTCTAGAGGGGATTTAAATAGAATAAAAGAGTAAAGTACATGCAGGTACAGGAGAAAAAGAAAAGAAAGTTTAACAGGTCGGGACCACTACCTTATATGGAAATGCATAAATTAGCATACTTATGTTCTCGCACATGTAATTGTTTATTTACATGTGACGCAATTTATTTTGACCTAGGTTTTTGACCAATCCACTAAATGAGTCACAATGCATGATGGACTACTACGTGTTTACAATCAACCAAGAACACGTGTTATTTACTGAAATACAACACATTTTTTCGTGCAATGCGGGATTCACAATTTCGCTTAGTTTTTCATTTTGTGTATCCTCATTTATAGTTCGTGATATAAAGTATTACTTCCATGCTCAGATTAACGAAGAGTTGTTTCTAGGCACTGGCTACGGTTACATGGAAATGTAACAATAATAAAAATATTATTGTTACATTGGAGTCTAATTGCGGAATGGAAAGTTGGGTAAGGAACTGATTAATTACGAATGTAACAATAATTATTGAGGCTACGGTTACATTGAGTTATTGTTACATGAAAAACGACAATGTACTTACGCTAGATTAATTAAACTTAAATCTATAGTTTAATTGCTTAATTCTTTCATATGTACTAAATAATGCTGGTAATATTGATAAATAATAAATATTATTATTCAACAAATGGTGTGTAAATAGTTTTACGTAATCATGGTTTTGATGTTCTTAAAGATACTACTCCAGATTAGGACTGAGTGCTCCAAAGGCGAAAAATATAGTTCAATGGTTTCACTTAGAACTTTAATACTGTGAACTTCTGTATACATGTATCCATGGAGGACGTAAGTTTGTTCATCAAAAATGTGTAGGACTTAAACACATGAAATATGCTTTAAAAACCACTTACTGGATACATATGTAGAAACTGTCATTGTAAATAAAAAATTAAAGAAATTATATTTATAAATGTATGCATTGTAAATATAAAATAAATGTCAAAAGTTTAAATGGACAGGTAACTTGCAGGTGAATCTATGGAAAACTATGATAGGGTTCGCAATAAATTCCTTACAGCTTAATTGCTTATTGTATGCCGATGACTTAGTATTAATGTCAGAAACAGCTGATGGTCTACAGAGGTGTATTGATAAACTATATAATTACTGTGATAAATGGGGACTCCAAATAAATATAAAGAAAACTAAATCAGTAGTTTTTAATAAAACAGGAAAATTAGATGAAAAAATATTTAATATTAATAATATACCTATTGAAAGGGCTAGGGGCTATAAATATTTAGGAATTTATGTGAGTGCAAGTGGAAGCTTTACAGAGGCTAAAGATGATTTATATAAAAGGGGATTGAAAGCTTTATTTAACTGATATAAAAAAAGTTTTAACTTATATAAACCTAAAATTAACACACTTTCACATATATTTGATCATACTGTGAAACCTGTGTTGTTATATGGGAGTGAAATATGGGGATCTTCAGTAATAAATAAACTAAATAAAAATGAACATAATCTTTTTAAACTATGCAAGGACATGAAACAAGAAAGTATTCATGTCAAATTCTGTAAATTTTCTTTGGGTTTAGGTAAAAAATCTACAAATATAGCTGTATTGGGTGAAATGGGAAGATATCCCTTATTTCTTGAAGTAATTTTAAATATGTTTAGATATTATAAACATATATTAAAGTCTGATGATATCCTTCTCTCTGAAGCCCTGAATGTCTCTAGATCACTAAATAGTTTAAACAAAAATAGTTGGTATAGTTGTATTGCTATTCTTATGAAAATCTTGATATAGATCTTAAACTTGTTAAAAATTCAAAGATGGATTTAAAATCACTAATTTACCGGAAATTAAAACAGAAATATTCTTGTATCTGGAAATCTGAACTTTACAATGATAGACAAAATAAACAGCATGGAAATAAACTAAAAACTTACAGATTATTTAAAAAAAATATTTATACGGAAAAGTACTTATTAATTTTAAATGAGGATGAAAGGCGACTGCTCACTAAGTTCAGAGTCAGTGCACATAAATTAGAAATTGAAAGAGGCAGATATGTGGGGCTTCGAGTGGAGGATAGAATATGTAAATTATGTAACACTGAAGTTGAAGATGAAATTCATTTTCTTCTTCAGTGTCCTGTTTTAGAAAATAAAAGATCTGAATATATAGATTACTTAAATAAGGTTAACAAAAACTTTAAAAGCCTCCCAAATAAATCAAAATTAATATGGTTAATGTCATCTGAGGATAATGTTATAATTAAAAAAGTAAGTTTATTATTGTGTACTTTATTCAAAGAGAGAAAATTAGTTCTAGATACAGTTTAGTCACCGGTAGTTTGTCCATCTATATTATATTGTAAAACTATATATATATATATATCTTTTCTGCAGAATTTATTTGTTTGAAAAAGACTTGACTTTGTTTAATTGTTAAATAATCAATGTAATCAATATGTAATCACTTGTATGAAATTGAACTTAATTGTACTGCTCAAATTATTGGGCGTCATAATTGACAATAAAAAACTTTGTATTGTATTGTATTGTATTACTAGTCCCATCGTACATTGCTGTTTTTCATGTAACAATAACGCAATGTAACCGTAGCCTCAATAGTTATTGTTACATTCGTAATTGATCAGGTCCTTACCCAACCATGCATTTCGGCAATTAGTCTCCAATGTAACAATAATATTTTTATTATTGTTACATTTCCATGTAATCGTAGCCAGTTCCTTGTTTCTATGCGAAGAAAAAAGGGTTTGAATTACCCGATATATAGCCACTAACATGTTTGATGATGTCACAGAGATTTCATGTGTTTGTCCACCAGAAGCAACGAAATAACAGCGAAAAAACACAATTACCCATGAGACAAACTTACTGGTGTAAAGTAAGCCGTCGATAACAGCCGGTGCTGATATTCAAGAGTACAGCAATGTCCGTATAGATAATTAAAGGCAAATGTGGGATCCTGGAATTTTGTGTTCGTAAAAAAGGCGAAGCAATATTTATATACATGGCAGTGTTAACAAAATCTATCAGTATTTTTGTTGGTCACATTTCAGTATATGGGACTTCCAAACTGTTCCCTTTTTTTAAAGGTAGTGAAGTCAGCAACTGTAGTTTCAGTTTGTTCTGTTTTTAACGGGCTCGGACATTTGCCAAACTGAATAAAATCATTACAGCTGATTTCTTAAACCTGCAAAGTAAAACTTTGGTTGACTTGCTTGCTTTGTTTGTATAGTTGTTTATGCAAGCTTTGAAAATAAGATTGACATCTTTAAACAATATATATATAGGCATAGTTTAACTTGTTTATTTTATATTTTGTACAATATACAAACAAAGCAAGCAAGCTAACCAAAGTTTTGCTCCACATGCATTAGGAAATAAGCTGTACTGGTTTTATCCATATGTATGTGCGACAAGGTGGAAAATTTGATATATTTTGTGAAAATTGCAGCGTTGGATCTATAATAAAAAAGAAATGTGATATGATTGCCAATGAGACAGCTGTCCACAAGAGACCAAACTGACACAGAAATGAACATTTATAGATCACCGTACGGCCTTCAACAATGAGCAAAGCCCATACCACATAGTCAGCTATAAAAGTCCCCGATATGACAATGTAAAACAGTTCAAACGAGAAAACTAACGGCCTTAATTATATAAAAAAAAAAAATGAACGAAAAACAAATATGTAACACATAAACAAACGACAACCACTGAAATACAGGCTCATATACAATGTATTTTTTTGATGGGATAGATTTCTTGTCCTTTTATATATTTAATTGGGCCGTTTTTTTTGGTTTTTTGTTTGTGTTTTTTGTGTTTGGATTGTTTTACACAAGTAATTTTTGGGTCATTAATAGCTTACTTTTCAGCATTGGACCTATGACTGCTTACTTTACTAAATTATGTCTTTGTTGGAAAGATGTCTCAATTGGCACTCATACCTCATCTTCTTATTTCTATATACAAAGCACGTTTTAGAAAAAAAATAATAAGTAATATGGCACTCACTATGATCCAGAGACTTTGAATATTGGAGATATTTTACATATGTCAACAGAACAGCAGCCGAACGATAAAAAAACCTCTGAGGTATATTTTTTGATAAAATTAGCAACAAACGGATATTATCGATGGATGAATCTATAACAAATGTATTGAGCTATATACCGTACCCGCTCAGCGGCGGATCCAGGGGGGCGGGGGTTCCGGGGGATGGACCCCCTTTTTTTGGACGATCTGTGCATTTGGATGGGGACATGTAGTTGGAACCCTTTTGTCCAGGGTTAGGACCCCCCTTTTTAAAATGGCTGGACCCGCCCCTGCCGCTTTCATAACACTTCTTTTTAGCATACTGAATATTATGATGTTCTTGCTATTAGTTCTGGTCCTGATAAAAAAAAAATACACATTCAGTACAGAAAGAAGTGTTTCAATGAAAGTTTCGTGTTTTTCTAGGCAGAAATGATTTTGCAATGACATTATACAGGTTTAAAAGAGCTCAAATGATTTTCTTACTGGACTGTGGTCACTTCATTGGATATTTCACTGTGTCATGTCGTGAAATTAATGCAGGTTCAATTCAAAACAATGCACAAAACCGGTTTAACTACTTTTGCAAGGCGAAAAAGAAAGTCGAATCGTGAAGCCAATAAACAATATTTTTTTAATCTGAGCATGCAAATTGAAGATTACGTTATATATTTTACATTAAATATATTTGCAGAATAAAAACTTTGGTAATGAGAGTCCCAGACAATATATTAATTGACTGTTTTCCCACTAATTCCACGTGTTTTAAGTAGTAGTTTACTCGTATAGTAGACCACAATGCATTGTAGTTCATTGAGTCGATTGGTCAGTTTTTCAAGGCCATATTGGCCTTGTGTTTTGGAAATTACTATGCAAATATATTCTGACGTCAGAAAATCTAGAGTTCTCGACCTGTTTAAGTTTATTCAACATTTAAATCTACACACATTTTTTTTTAGATTATGTAGTAGCTCTTGAGTTTTAATTCAAGACCAAAAACGACATTCTGAACATTTTCTGTCACTGTCAGATTTTCTCCATTTATAGATTTTCAATATACATGTAAGAGTAAAAACTTACATTTTACCCCTATTTTTCTAATGTTAGTCGTGACGGCAATGGGAGTTTGTATGTGGGGACGCCTGATACATTCTTAAAACTAGAAACCCGAATGTTGTTTGAACCCGAATTTGTCTTGGTAGTTTCAGAGGAGAAGACTTTTATAAAAATTAACGGACGATTCCAGACGACCGACGGCAAACAACGAGAGAAGCTAATTGGTCATTTAGGTCTGGCGATCTTAAAATATGATTTTTTTTTGTTAAATATACTGACCTTTTTTCTTTGGGCCATTTCTTTCGATTCGTCGTCTTTAAATCCTATGAAAATATGTCGAACACATAAATAAATATTTAAAATATGCCAAACACATGAATCATATATATAAAATATGCCAAACACATGAATAATATAAAATTACAACAGGCAGATGAAGAAGTCCCATATTAGAAGCATAAATTGCAACAAGACTGTTTTAGCAAGATAGAAGGATGCTGTAATAGTTTAGACAACATATATGTGAAAAGTAATTTTCCTTTCAGAAAATAAAAATGTTTCTGAAGCATGGGGAAGTGGCTCTGAATTGACTGGAGGACATTTTACCTCCAATCAATTCAGAGCCACTTCCCCATATTTCAGTTGGTTTAAATCGCCATTTTAGTTTCAGAGCAATTCATAAATTGATAAAAATATGATTTTATATTTGACACATTCCCCATTTCCATTCTCAATTTTATTTCAATATCATACTCCATATAATATTTTATTATTTATAAAAGTAACCAAACATTTCGCTTTGAAGTCCAGATGAGAAGATTTTTTAAATCAGTTCGCCTATCAGAATACTTGAAAAAAGAAGGTGGGTTGAAGAAAACCTCACTTGCCCCATTTTTGTCAAGCTTGTTTAAAATTTGTTGAATGATTTATCTATAATCGGATAGGAAGATAAAAATCAACTGTGTAAAGTTTACGAACGACAGACGACACACTGACGTGTAATAATAAGATTGCAACATACTGTTGGTAATTAGAAATTGTTTTAAAAAAATACCCTTTTAAAACAAACAGTCGTTCTCAGAAAGAACAATTTTATAAAACAGCCGACTAACTGCCATGACTACCGGCTGACAACATTGTGCATGTTGTGTGGGCAAAGACAATATGGGGCTTTCAAAAACATTGTTGCTCAGTCATATCCTTGTACTTATAATTAGAGCACCTCGATTTCTATCGTTGTCATTGATGCCGTATAATATAAATTGGCCCTTCAACGTATTATAGATCATTATAATGACCACTTCACATGACATTAGGGAGCGTCTTTTTACCACAGAACACCACAGAATACCACAGAACACCACAGAATACCACAGAACACTAAAAATATACCACAGAACACATATAATATGCCACAGAACTCCTAAATAGTAACAATTCAGACATTGCAGTTGTTGTTATTGCTAATTATGTCTATAATATGATTTTATTAGTCAAACAAATTAAAAATTTCAATCTAGTGTCGACTCATTGTCCTTACGACCCCAATCGACTTGGCCTTTAATTGGGACCAGACTAAAAATTAATGTAAGACCAATTATCGAGAAAACCACATAGAATTGTACCAATATAATTTTTTCTTGTTGGAAATTGAAGGTCGAAGACTGATTTACGTTTGTTTGTGTGTGTGTGTGTGTGTGTGTGTCTTCCTCAAATTTCAAGTGAAAAAATTCTAGTTTAGATAAGTCTTGTCTGTGGTCAAATTTCAATAATAATAAAGAGATATAAAATTAAGTTGAAAATTTTAATTTGATAACATCAATAACAAAACAATTCAATAAATACATTAATGTCTTTTTTCGGCTCTTTCTGTTCTTGGTCTCTTTCTCTGCATAGGTTTCTTGGCTATTGACTTAGCCTTGTTCACAACAGAGTATAGTCCATCGGATGAAGTTATGATATTTTCGTGTTTTCTTTTTTTACTGTCCTGCAGGAAATTATTAAAGAGCTTTCGTTTTTCCTCGTCTGATTTTGTTTTCCAGATGGCATCTGCTATAGTGTACTGTTTGTATGAGTTGACCAGCATGTAGTCCCCAGAATGATGAAGGGCTGACCGTAGATTAATGAACTGGAAGTCCACCATGTCAAATAGTTTATCAACCAAATCTGGTGCATGTTGGGGCTTCCAGTTGACTGCCACTTTCATCACCCGGTTCATGGATTCTGCATTGTTGTTCGTCCACATTTGCTTAGTGCCTAAACGTCTATTGGGTGCATTAACGAATTCTTCAACTCGTGGCTTAAAACTTTGTTCGTAATATTTCAGGAACTGAGGATGATTTGCACACAAGTCCTTGAGCTCCGAATCTGCCCTTGCAAATTGCAATGTGTCGTCTGCGCTTGCAATTCCTTGATCTCCAAAAATTGTGTTGATGATGGTTTTTCTTTCTTGGGTGCTAACACCAACACGATCTTGAAGGTAATGTTGTACATTGTCCTTTAAATGTTTTGTGCACAATCTTCGTTTGGCAGTTGGAAATGCATTTTCTATCGCCTTGGTCATAGCTTTTTCGTCATCACTGCCAAACTCTATATTTTCGTGGAGACGAAGTTCAATATCATTAATGGGTAGTTCAAGTGTGGCAGAAATGTTTGAAAAGAAGGCTCTGTATGTTTTGTATGACGCATCCTTGTGTAGAAGCATTGGTCCTGCAAAGATTGGATGGTCTTTTGTTTCTTTTCTGTTTACCCGCAGGTTCTTGTAAACAATGGATGTGACATAAAAACTTCCCAGATTAAATGTTCTATCAACACCAAGAGGATGCTCGGACTTTTGTGCAAGAAAATGTCTCAAATCTGTTATTTGGTTGTCCGTGTAACACACTATTGCTGGTACTTGATTCTTGTTGTGAATTATTTGTTGTACGAACGGATGTGTATCGAGCATCCCGACAACGGCAAGAATTTCATCAGCAACATTGGCATAAGCAGGCTGTGTTTTCAGTTTATTACGGTACTTGGCATTTCTAATTTGTTTGGTATCTCTGGGTGCATGTAAAGAATTGTCTCTATTCATCTGTATGAAAACCTCTTTGTTATCTTTTAATGCACATTCGTCAACAACTTTGTCTAGCGTTTTGGGGTGTGTTCTGACATAATTCTTTGCATTTTCTAAACAGTTAGGGTGAGATGTATACAAGTCAAAGTTGGTTAACATGTTGATGCATGTCATTACACGTAACTGAGTAGCAGACTGATCATGGCCAAACAATAATAGTGAAAGGGAGTTGAAAAGACAGTTGTCATTGCTGTGGTGTTCTGTGGTAAAAAGACGCTCCGCATGACATTACACGTTTTTCATTCCATACAGCTGATAAATGCAAAACTGTAATAAATTGGTTCTTTTGATTCGTTTTTTATATAGGACTGAACTGAACTTAGATAATGTCTTACCGTGCGCTCCATAAGCTGACATTGCAACGGCTACAGCGCCGGAGAGACCTGCAAGTCTTACAAAGTGTCTGGACTGTCCGATAATCATGGTAGATTCTTTTATAACAATTCTTTCTACGGGTATCTCAATGATGCGTTCAGGGAGGAGAGAAGGAAGTCCTTTATAAAAATCAATCACTCCACCAATAATGTTAGACATGACAATAATCTCAATCAAACATAATAGGCCATTCACAAAACAATTTCGTCAATGGCAATGTACAAAACGAAAGTACAAAAGGGAAATAACCAGGATTTCTACGAACCGAAAATAGAAAAAAAATATTGTCGAGTCATGTATATGATTAACGTACGGAACTGTCGACTATGAGACACTCATACGATTTAAGAGTAAATTTACTTGATGATTAAACTCATAATTTGCATACGTTTACTTACCTAAACGATGCCAAAAATAAAAATATATAAAATTATAAAAAGGGGACACAACCTGACGAGCTTGCAGTATTGTCAAAACGGTACAAAATGTGGATTTTTTGACGCATTCGACGGATTAAAAGATGTTTAAAGAATTTATCCAATTACATGTAATTTTTTTTTATCTAAGGACAGTAAATTCTGAATTGTTAAGTTAAAAAATCTGTCATAATGTAGGAGAACATTTAAAGGTTTCGGAATTGCTACCAATTAAGCCCCATTCCCACTAGACCACGATCGCACCACCACGCTCATCGCGACCTAAAACAAATTTTGGTCGTGGTGAGGTCGCGGTATGAGCGGCATCAAAATGTAAATGTTCGTTGATTTCACGATGCTACGACGTCCTCATTACGTTTCCACAACGATCCCGTTACGATTATACCACGTTCTCACCGCGCTCATTCTGCGACCTTACTACGCTTATCAAGCTCGTTCTACGTTCTTCACGTTCTTACTACGACCACACCACGAGTTATCCGATTGCAGCACGATCTTACTACGATTCTACTGCGATTATAGCAAGTTCTTACCACAATTATACTACGTTCATACCGCGATCTAACTACGTTCCCAGCAATAACGTCAATATCTTAATTGTTCCATATCAATACAATTCCATTCCTTCATTTCTGATTAATACATAGATTTCTCGGAAACAATACAGTCATGCCACCAAAATCTACTAGAACACGTGGGCGTGGTGCTCGATGTTGATGTAGAGGCAGAGGGATCAAAGTAACGAATCCTGATCAATTCAACCAATATTACAAAATATTGCTGGTCCATAAAGCTGAAATGACGATATTTTAGTGAACGATAGCAGAGATGACACAGATGTGCCAATAGCTATAGGAAGATGTGGTATGATTGCCAATATGACAATTCTCCATCCAAGTAACAATTTATAAAATAAAACCATTATAGACCAGTTACGGCCTTCAACACGGAGCCTTGGCTCACATCGAACACCAAGCTATAAAGAGCCCAACAAATTACTAGTTAAAAAACATCTAAACGGGAAAACCAATTACGGTATAATCTATATAAAACGAGAAGCATGGTTGAGCCGTTAGAGCAAATGGATAATTACATACAGACTAACAAAATGTAGGGAGCTTTTTTATATTTTGTAAAAGACAATGAGAATGATGGTCGTAGTATGAACGTAGTCCGGTCGTAAGAAGAGCGTGATGAGGACGGCAAGGGCGTGCTAGAATCGTACTATGGTCGTTAACAGCGTGGTATAGTTGTAGTGGAAGCGTAGTTGGGTCGTGGTGAGAACGTGATGGTCGTAGTGAGGTCGTACTAACGTAACTGGGAGATCGTAGAGTAGTCTCTCCGAATAGAAACACGCTTTCGCTACGCTCTACAATGGTACAGACCTTTGCGATCGAACTACGATCTTAGTACGCTCTCACTACGCTTCTGCTACGACCTGATTTCGCCACAACTGCACCACGATTGTTTTGAACATGTTCAAAGTTGGCCACGCTCATCACGATCTTGAAGACCTCACCACGACCGTGATACGACCTTACTGCGATCTACACGATCGTACTACGATCATCAAAAAGTTTGCATTTTTTTCACAGATCGTAGTGCGATCGTGGCCTAGTGGGACTGCGGTATCAAAAACATATATCTGCAAATGCGATATGTGACACGAAATATTTAAAAGAGGACTATATTTTATTTCTGACTTATTTGAAACACTTTGTAGGTTACAAAATGTAATTCTCTATAATTTAATGATTATTTATTAGGCCCACAATTTCATCTTAAACCTATCAAAAACCTCACAAAGTATTATTTTTAGAAAGCGTTTGATGTGTGCATCCGCTGAAAAATCAGCTTACGTTGCCGTTGTTAGCATTATGTACTTTTGTCACACATTATTTTGGAACTAAATTTTATATTTCAAACTGTCTAATTATGTTGATTTCTATAATGTACATTTCGTTTACAGCATGCATATTTAATTTATTCAATACTAAGAATAATCTAAGATTCTCGAAAGTCGCTATGAATTTACATGTCCGAAATATTTGTTTACATCTGAAACATGTAAGATTATAAATTTCTATTTGTCAATAACCTTTTAAACTCTAAGCTAATGCAAACATCTTACAAGTTCGTTATGCAACTACAAAAAGACAAGCATAAACTATTTAGGATTTCATTTAAATGTTTAACAGTATTTCGTTTTTTTTCTTTTTTAAACTTATATAAAACTTATATTGGTAAATCTTTCAATATATTTTTCTTTTAAAGATTTTAAATAGGATTTCATAAAAAGGTTTAATAGTATTTCATTTCTTTTCGTTTACAAAACATCATATGGAACTTTTATTGGCATACAAAAATCAAATAAAATAAAAATTCATTTCTAATTTGTCTTACAATATATTGGTAAATCTTTCAATATATTTTTCTTTTAAAGATTTTAAATAGGATTGGTAAATCTTTCAATATATTTTTCTTTTAAAGATTTTAAATAGGATTGGTAAATCTTTCAATATATTTTTCTTTTAAATATTTTAAATAGGATTTCATAAAAAGGTTTAATAGTATTTCATTTCTTTTTGTTTACAAAACATCATATGGAACTTTTATTGGCATACAAAAATCAAATAAAATAAAAATTCATTTCTAATTTGTCGTACAAAAAGTAATATTGGCAAACAAATCTAATAAAAAAGATAAATAAAAACATTATTTTTTTTAAGAAAACACATTAATTTCTTTTTTGTTATGTAACGTTACCAATTGACTGGTTGTTGTATTTGTTTTCTATTCTATTATTTTCACCATTAGAATATATGTTTTGTATCACATGTATTTGTCTGCCTCTTGTTTAAGTGTAAAACTGTCATGAGAGTTTAAAGAAAGTACATTGTACAGATTTGTACTTCCTATGTTCCTACACTCTAACAAGTAATGTTAATTGTAAGTTGAATCAGGGTATAATTCCATTTTTTCTATAAATGAACTATATCATATACTTAAAAGAAAAAGAAAATAAAAAAAATGGGGTCACTGTTCTGACGCTCACACTCTGGCTTCAAAGATATATAAAATCTCAAATGAGAAAGTAAATGTTGATGCTGACGACAAACTAATACAACCAGACAGATTATTAAGATATGTGAAGTCTCACTCTTTCCAAATACCATCATGCAAGACCAGCACCAGGAAAGAGTCTTGACTCGTTCAAGAGCCTACTGCATGCACATTATATTTCAAGTCCCATGTTTTTATTTGCACCATGTATAAATGTTATATACAGCACAACATTTTTCTTTTTTGTTTAAATCATTTTTGGACTTGTTAAGTTTGCAAGCGCACACTAAACAGTAACAGGATAGTCATCCTAATGAAAGTGGTCACTTAGTGGTAGAAGTAGAAGTACTTTCATAAAATGTTTATATAAAAATATTACTGATTTGTTTGTTTCTTCTGTATATAAGTGATGAAACATTTATTTACTATTTAAAGTATACTAAATTTTAATTAAAAGTAAAATGTAACAAGTTTACTATCGCCTATTATATATATATATTTTTTAAATAATATAAAAACATACAGGAACAAATTTACTGTCAAATTTTAGAAAGACACCTTATTATTACTAAACAAACAACCCAATAATTAACAGCAAAAAAAGTTGGCTAAATGAGAATACCTTATTTTAAAAAGTTGGATAAATGGGAAGACACCCTTTTATACGGTCATATCAAATACACACATAATTTAATTCACCGATAGATTGATCACCTATCGTAACTCTCTTTGATAAACGTAATCAATCTTTTATCTACTTTCTGTTGACGAAATGACCATACAATTACAAACTGTGTTGTAATAGCAACTTTATTTGGTATTTAAAGAAAGATAAATTTGTATTCAGGGACTCCGTTTGGATATGCCAACGAGAGCACATGAACTGCGTTCGGATTTTCCATTGCAATCATATGCATTGTTTTTGATTTAAAATAACTAAGTTGTAACACTATTATTTCATATTTGGACTCTATTAAATGAATTTGGATTTTACCAATTTGTTTATGTTTACTGTATTGAACTGCCGACTTGTGTTTGAATAAAGAGCTAGTACCCCGCATTGTGAATCGTTCCCAAAGACGGAATCCCACTCGAAGCCGTTCTGGCAATGTTTATCTGGAAAGGTACACAATCTTTCTTCATACTTTTACTGAAAAACTTAAATCAAACCACTGAGTTGAATTCTCTACTCTGAAATAAAACCAATACCACCCAACTTATCAAAGAGAAAATTTTCTATTCATTGGTATGGTTTTAAATAAAGCTGGCTGTATTACGATATATCTGTTTTGGGTCGTTGACATACCCTTTTCGTTAGTAAAATGTGTGAACACTCTTAGAGTTGAAATGTATGCAAAGAATGTGTAAAGCTTTTGTCCATTTTTATGCCCCCGCAACTAAATGTTGAGGGTATATTGTTTTACCCCTGTCCGTCAGTCCGTCTGTCCCATTACGGCCATATTATTATTCCGCATAACCGCGGTTCCTCCTACAGTTTGAATCCTAGGAAGTTTTCTCTCTGCTGTATATTTGAACATATATTGAAGGTGTGCATGTGGTCAGGGTTTTGATTTTAATTAGTATTTACTCTTTTGGGAGATAGTTAAACCTTGTCATTTTTTGGAGTATTAACCTGCATAAGAGGTGCGTTTCCGGATAACTCCTCCTACAATTTGAATGTCAGGAAGTTTTCACTTTGCTGACTGTTTGAACATAAATCGAATGTGTGCATGTGGTCAGGGTTTTGGATTATTATTAATATTTGCTCTCTTGGGAGATAGTTGAACTTTTTTTTCATTTTTGGGGTATAAGCGGATAAATGTTATAGTTTTTTCCGCATTACTCCTCCTACAGTTTGATCTGAACCTTTGGCGCATTGTGCTCCCATGCTCAACTTTGAGTATTTTAAAATAACACTTTGCATCTGCGGGGGCATCACTTGTGTCTCCCAGACACAATAATATATCAAAGAAAGTCCTACATTGACTTTGATTTTATACAGTTACTTCAGAGTGGAGTGCGGTCACCTTGCTTTATAAAAAAGAAGATGTGGTATGATTGCCAATCAGACAACTCTCTACAAGAGACCAATATGATACAGAAATTAACAACTTTTAATATTTATATTCTCTATGGAGATAATGTATACAGCAAAGTCGTTAGTTTTCCGAAAAGAAGACGTGTCTCTCTTATTGTAGACTTGTTCATTTATATGTATCACAGTTATTTAAAAAGAGAAACTCCGTAAAAATCCAACGAAATACCAATCAATAGATACTGCAAACAATTCCTATCAGAAGAAACGAGCTTTTCCAACCGGCTTATTAATGAAGTTTATAATTTAACCGTAACAGCTGATGCTCAATCACTGCGTCTGCCGTTTTAATTACACGCACCAATTCACAGATATATTATCTTAAAAGTGTTTTTTTTGTGTTCTATATAGTATGTTTTGAATATGTCACAAGGTTTGTTTCTTAACTCAAAATGTAATCTGGTAATGCTATAGAGGAATATAGATAACTCCTATTTGTATTTTCAATAATTTTCTGGTATGTTTTAATGTGTTCGTGTCATATGGGACCAGAGGTCCAAAGTAGCTCTTTTAATAGCGGAACTTTATTTGTTTTCCTACCTTGATTTAGATTTTTGTGGATTCATATTGATGTGCACTTTTTAAAGTGTTTGGCGGCAAATTTTGCAAGAATTTCAAAGTATTACTTATCAGTCGCAAAAGCGAATGAAAATTGCACTTTAACATAGTAAATATAAAATGCAAGGCTACAACCGTTAAAATGATGGCATATAACTGTCGTTATAACCAGTCAGTTGTTTACTGCTTTATGCATTTGGATAAAAATGACTTCCAGGGAGATGAAGTTAAGGTTTTTCCTTCATAATTTCAATTGAGATAAAGATATGGGGTCTGTGTAATCTCAAGATCAGTACACGAATTACTGTATTGCCAAAATATGAAATAAGATTCAAATCTAGGAACAATGCTTGTTAATGGCATATGTACATGTACAAATGTACTGTTGAATGAAGAGATAGAATCGGACGACGAGAGGTCTTTTCATTCAAAGTTCTGGTAACAGTTAACTCCTTAATTAAAACATGTATAGATTACTGTGTCAGAAGTTTAATAACCTGAGGATTTTAAAACGAGAGAATAGTCCATAGAAGAGTATTGGAGTCTTGTGTTGCACTTGTTTTCGTGTTTCGTATTTGTTTTTTGTCCAATACGAAAACGAAATCCTACAGAAAACTTGTCTAGTGGTAAAACTGATCTTTCAGTGATTATTTCTGAGACACTGTTGGCATGAAGCGTTATTCTCTTTGGAAGTAAAACCTGACGTCGTAACACATCGCTCTTTGCTTCTCTACTGTTATACTTGAACTTTGATGACGTGGATGTTTGGAACAATCCCATTGGATAACACTCCACTTTTTTCATGTCATTACTTCTAACATCATATTTGTCAAAATTAAGATACTTGGATCGAGAAGGAAGTGATAGATCAACAATATTGGCTTTCATCTGAGTCGGAGAAGAGGTCATTGTCTTCGGTTCTTTGATTTCATTGTGTACTCTTTTATTATTTGCGTCACTGCATTCAATCTTATGAATTAAACAACAATGTTGATGTGCTGTAGAAGTATAGCTGCCATTGAAGTCTGGGTTTGTACTTCCAGATTTCTGTCTATCTGTTCGAGTATTACAATCATGTGCATCCCCGTAAGTTCCACTATTTTCACTACCATGTCCTCCGTTCAAAATATTTTGAACAAAAGTATTATTTTCTTTTGTATAATTTTGAAGCTTAGTTAAATCGATTTTCTTTTGATTGTAAAGTTCATTTGACTTTGCTGTAACCTCTTTGCTCTTTTTATTTAGAAGTTCTTTATTCTTCTTTTGCATACTTTTCGGCTTTGTTAATTTGTGTGTCTTCTCTGTTGAGATCGTTCTGTCTTTGGTATCCGAAATCGGACAGTCGATTGGAATAACAATGTTTATACTTTGACGTTTGGTTTGTTGTGATTGTTTGTCTTTATCTATCTCGCCGATAGCTTTGATATCGGGAACCAGTTGATATTGCTCGTTTTCGTCACGGTCGTCTTTTATAAGGCTGGCAAGTCTTCTAAGGTCATTCGACATTGTGTTCAATCGATCAAGACGAGCATTTGTGTTTTGTATAAGTGCCTTTGAAGATTCAACGAAGTTTTGATGAGCTCCAAGATCACAATGTTGATACACATCTATAAAAGAGAAACACAAACCTTGTAAATCAAATGTACGGGTCATGAACCATAAGAGAAATGTTTAAATACTACATTGTACGTCCGGAAAATTCGGAAAGCGTAGGGAGTAAATACGGAGCTTCAGTGAAAAACGCCCAAACTGCTTGATATCTGAAATACAAATCTACTGAAAACATTAAATTTTGCATGTGTTTAATTTTTTTTTTAACTAAGAAACGTTTTGTATAGTAAGCTTGTCACAATTTGATTGACATATTTAATTAATTAAAAACACAAATAGGTTCAATTGGTTAACCTTTGACATGTTTCCTCTACCATTTATATTTCTATAAATCATATATACAACTGTTCCAGACCATATGAGTATTTGGACCGTACGCGTACGGTCCGGACCGTATACGTATACTCGTACGGTCCGACCATACGCGTACGGTCGGACCGTATAAGTATACGCGTATGGTCCAGTACGAGCTGACCATACATGTTATTAGATCATATTGGTTAAATTTTAAAAAATTAACATTAATTAAAATGTTTATTTTCAGATTTACTAATTTAATATTATTACAATTACACGGATAAAATGAACAAATGAACAATTGAAATTAAATATTTGTTTCAGTAATTGTATATCTTGATCCTAATTTTGGTACTCTCAACCAATGTTACACTTGCTTGTAACGTACTAATATTTTTTACATTTACATTTTTGCAGTTCGTGTATGTTCCTTAGCAAAAATATTTTTTGGTAAAGTTGCTAAATATTCTAAAACAATTGTCCTCCCACATTATATTTACTTCCGATATTTTCAATTTTAGTGATCATAGTTCAATTATTTTACTGAGTGATCGACATGTGAAATACGAGAGATTAACAGATTCAATTAGCGTGAATTTTTTAAATCATTAAAATATATTGTTGTTTTTTTTTTTTTTACTTTTTTGTATCTATTTGAGAGTTAAGTTATATTGATCTGTTATATGGATCTAATTAACTTTGACAACTTCTTAATATTAGTCAGACCGTACGGGTACGGTCCGACCGTATGAGTATTTTGAAAAAGTACGCATACGGTCTGGAACATAACCACACCTTCGCATTAACATACTTAAATTCGTAAAAGGCGTGCTTATATATGTAACAGTGTTCTTTTTTTTATTGGAATATGTTATAAATGATACTGGTATATATCACTACGTTTTATTAAAAAAAAAACCTGATGTTTCTCTGATAGAAATAGGACCTTATATAAGCTTGATCGAAGAATTAAAAAATATGTTTTCTTCAAACTTTTTGGGGAAAATTTGGCATTTTTATCAAACTCGAACAAAACTACCGATAACAGTGTAACAGATGCTCTTGTAGCTTTTTTGGTTAAAATGTTTGAGGGAAAAAAACACACCTGTTTGCTCATGCTCATCAGTCATAATCAAATATTAAGGGTTTGAAAATAAGTTATTGATCTTTGACTTGATGGTACAAAACATACGCCGAACCAGCCGTCATGATGCTACGGTATAATCACAGATTTCAACAGGTTATCTGGTATATCTTGATCAATAGTACATGAACTGTCACTTCTCTTGCGATTAAAATTAAAATGGAATATTTCAAACTAGGAGTTTATGGATACATATTGAAAGAATCACAGGAATATCACCAAAAATACTGTGACAGTAGTCCACACAAAAATAACATCCGATTCATTCGTAAAAAAGACGGATAACAATAAACAAGACCTCGTCTCATGTTACTCATTATAGTTTCTTTTCCATGACAGAGAAAGAGGGAAATTAAGTTAGTCCCTTTACAATGTTTTCCTTATTATCCAAAAAAAATGTAGGGTGTTTACTTAATTCCCCTGTTAACGTCCTTGACTGGCTAGCCTATACAGCCCTTGCACGGTCGGCCCTGGGTTGCGCTTTTTGGGGCATTTGAATAATTTAGTTTTTACCATAATGGTTACCCACATAAATGAAAATTGCGAGATTTGAGATGAAATCAATTAAGATAACCGGCAAACATGCACTTTGAAATAAACACACCCTTACACGCCCTCCCTCAAAAACAAATATTATGAAATTATTAATAAAACCATAAAACAAAAATATCAAGAAATATACAAAAAATGTTAGACGCACTCATTTTTACATTGAAAACACCGGTAATGAATTGTCAACTTTCGTGACAATCTAAGAGTCTTTATAGATTTCTTACTAAATTAACAAACAACGTACTCTTTCACAGTGGTCGTATTCAAGTTATTATAACATGCTAATGATGCTTGATTCGACTTAATCGATAATGAAATCTTCGTTGCTATGAATGTATTTACGTAACCATGGTGAAATAAAGGTTTTTGGAAAACTATTTGGAAAAATTAAGTAAATACCAGGTATGGATGTCAAATAGATAACCGATTGGAATTATCAGCATAGGCAACTTCAAACGGACCTGCTTAAATCCATGATGTAAACGAATATGTAAATGACAATAACGTCGAAATATCTGGTAGACCATGGAAGTATAAAATAACACTTCTATGGGTAGACCTACTTGGTAAACCCAGTAAAATATAAATCGTGACAAAAAAAATATGATAAATCCCCCAATAATCGTATTATTCATTTTAATATTGAAATGCATTATACCAACGTTTACATATAACGAAAGTTATTTATAATATTTATTACGAGATAATTATTTGTTTTTAGCAAACACACAATAAATAAACAAATAAATACGAGACGTACGTAGTACTTACTTTTCATAAATAAACGCAATTCAAAACCTAGCTAAACGAAACATACATGTATAATTAATGAAAAAACTTCCCGTTAGTTTTATCCTGCGTCAAATTATTTTTTGAGAATGCCAAAAGATAATTGTTACTGTTTTCAATATATCTTGCCTCTAACTTACCTGCATGGAAATTATTTGTTGGTGCCATTGTATTTGACTTTATCCTACTTTTTCGCATACAAAATTCCACATCAGCATCGAAGTAAAAAAATCAAGTTGTATTGGTTTCTTTGGCAGGTATATTGTAAGTTCACATGAAAAATGCAGTACTATTGGATAAATAATTAATGAATGTTAATCAAAGCAACAAACATGTATTGTTACCTATAATTAAGTGTCACATGGGGTTGGAAGTGAGATAAATAAGATAACAGTTGGTACCAGGTGTGACGGGTGCAGTTCAGTAGTCTTTGATGGAGTTGTTTACTGACATTATTGATTTGTGGCTGTTATTGATTATATATAGTATAACTTACTTTAACACTCCATCCCCCAAACTAAATGTATAATATGTATAACCACTAAAAACTGCCTTTTGTGGAGAAAGTCGAAATTTTGATGTTTAATCAATATTGCGTGTCATGAAACCCACCATATATTCCAAAAACACTTACTAAAGGGAAATCCTGGACAAATTATATTCTTTTGGAATTCCAACCAAATATGAAGAAAGTGATCTTCAATGTCTACACTGGATGCGTAAACTATACGTAGGTGTTCTTATAGACTTATATTGAGGGGTAGGGGAAATGCTCCACGAATCTTGTCGAATTATTAATATCTTTTATATCGGAAAACAATATCGGGATCCAAAATTACTGAGAACTTTCCCAGACTCTATGCATGGCAGTGTGACTACAAAAATTGAAGAACTGTTGCAGTACACACAAACTAACCCCTTTCCTCGTGTAATAGAAAACCGTGACATTCAATGATCTCTCCCCTTTGCATACATATTCCTCGTTTTACACTTAAAGACAGATTGAAATACATGAGAAAAAAAGCTTCCTTTTAAATAATGGAATGAAGCTGTTTACAGATAGTTTATGCATGCTAAATATATCTTGTCATTTCTAAATTAACAGTTCTGGTCGATTGGTAGAAACCTAAAATTTACGACAAAAGAGGGGATTTCAACTTTCCCATTGTGAAATTTCCATTTCTTTGAAGCAACATTTTATCAGCACCTTCATAAATGAAATATATCCATATTGGTATGATATTCCAGTGATTGCGTTTTTTTCCTATTATTGTTAGTTTCACTGCGATATTGATCCTGATAACAAGAACGCTTTTGGACTTTTTGATTTCCAGTGTAAAAGATAAGCCATCCAATGTAATTTTGATATCGTCATCACGATTTGAACATTTTATAGTATCATACTGATATGCTATAACGTGTTGTTTTCATTTTTAAAGGTAGTGTGTCGATACATCTGCTGGTGGACTATCAGTCCTCGATGGTATCAAGAACCCAGTAGTTATAAGTACTTTGGTACTGACATGATTTATAACAAACATTTCTAAAATTGCCCGTTGATAAAATTTAAAATGATTAAAAACTAAGGTTTTAACTCCCTCAGGAAAAGTTGACCGTAGATAGATTTGGCAATTTGTCCTTTTTGTTTATATAGCGGCTCTTCATCTGTTTCGGTTCATATCATCGTTGGCTTTCAATGATTTAGCTTTGGGCGTTCTGGAACTATAGCTTGTAAATTGAGTAACATCATGATGGGTGCCACAAGACGAGCAGGAACTGCTGACGCTTCGGAGAATCTTTGTATATTATAAGCCTCATAAAGTCAGCCCGCGACTTCTCAGTTGTTTGGGTTTACTTCTCAGTTGTTTGGGTTTACTTCTCAGTTGTTTGGGTTTACTTCTCAGTTGTTTGGGTTTACTTCTCAGTTGTTTGGGTTTACTTCTCAGTTGTTTGGGTTTGTTGTCGTAACTGTAACTATATATGTTTTGGTTGTTTAGCCGCAAAAGGCACAAAAAGACTATTCTCTATAGAATCGCGGACTTAATAGCTATCGCAAATCTCCTCGTACTTGATGCAGAGAAACAAACATACAAGTGACAAAAGTTTAACTTAGTGTCGTTCACAGCAAATAACATATATTGCAATAAAAGGGATTGAAAATAGTAAATCCCAACTGTTGCAAGTGTAGTAAGTAGTAGTAAAGTAAAGTAAATTTTATTTAGAATCGGGCATGATATGTATAATTCAACAAGGTAAACATGAGCTCTGTATAGAGCTCTTATAACCGACTTGATATTTAAAACAAACAACAAATTACAAATTATCAGCACATTTGACAAACTACACATACAAATAAAACACATGCATAATATAATAGCTAAGCAAACATGCATAAATCAAAGCAAGCAAGCTTAAAGAAAGGAAAAGCAAATTTTGCTTTAACTGGCACAATGACATAAGCTAAGCAAATAAATAAAAATAAAAGCAAACAATAAAGAGAACACAGGGCCAGAAGATTCCAGCTCTGAGAACAGCAAAGTTAATGACTGTCTACATGAGCTACAGAAGCAGTTTTCTGAAGAACACCATGAAGAAATAAAATGTTTGAACTGTTCCAAAGTTGAGAGGCTCCGTGCATGGTTAGGCAGGGAGTTCCACAACTTTGCTGCCTCAAAGCTAAAACTCCTTTTGCCATACCTTGTAGTTCTTGGTTGTGGTAAATCAACTGTGAGTTTAAATCTAAAATTATATGAGTTATCTTTAAAATTTAATATATTGTGTAAAAACTCAGGACTGGATTTTGTCAAAATTTTGTAAGTTTCTAATGCCATGGTTCTCATGCGTCTGATTTAAGAGTTGGTAATTTAGATTGTTCAAGTAGTTGTTCATATGATTTATTGAGCGGTCGTTCTTGCAGTTTTTCAATCATTTTGGTGTTGCGCTCGCTACAAAAATGTCATGTGAGTGGACAGTAACTTAAGTTTGACATGATGAAAGAATAGTAAATTGTCATTTTTGCCTGTTTGTTCAAGTGTGATCCAATTCTTTTCAGAACATTTAACTGTCTGGCTGCTTTTTTGCATACTAGTATATTAGATATGTGTTGGTTAAAGTCAAGCTTAAAATCAATGGTTACTCCAAGTAGTTTGTCATCGCATTTGATATTGTTTCCATTTAAGTTAGACTATGATGTTTTGTGTGTTTCATTACCAATTGCTATGGCTTGAAATTTTTCTGGATTAGCCTGCATTTTATTTTGTGAGAACCATGAGATTAGTGAACCACTATATCTTCCTCCAAGGATTTTAAAATAACTGATGCCAAAGAAGATCTAGATTTTGAAAGGGTATTATTATCTGCATAATAACATAAGTCACAGTTTTTTACAAAGAGAAAAATATCGTTTATAAAAATATTAAATAAAACTGGGCCTAGTGATACACCTTTATAAATGTCAAGCATTTGACTCATACTTTGACCAATTTTAACACATTGTTTTCTACCAGTCAAGTAACTATCTAGTAATTGGAGAGCAGATTCACTCAGACCATAGTGTTTTAACTTCATGAGTAATAAATCATGAAGTAAGCAATCGAACGCTTTCATGACTAAGGTCCATTAAAATTGCTGCAAGGTATTTGTCATTGTCTAAGGCTTTCTTCCAGTCCTCAATTATTCTTAGTAAAGTGGATTGACAGCCGAAACCTGCCCTAAATGCTGCAAGAAATGAGTTAAAATTTTCAAGTACACTGGGTTTTTTTCATGAATCGGTGTCACCTGGGCAATTTTGAGTGAGTCTGGAAAGACTGAGGTAGACAATGACAAATTTACAAGATCAGTTATTGGTTTTGTAACTACAGGTTTAGCATAGTGTAGTAGTTTGGTGATATTCTATCAGTACATTTGCTAGTTTTACATTTATTTTATTTATTCGCTTCAAAACAAAATGTTCATTTACTGGGTGAAAATTTAGTGCTGATGATGACAAGTTGGTATTTTTTATTGAATAGATTGCACCGATACTTGGATGTTTTCCATCGATAACGGCGATGTCGTTACCACCAATGTTCTTCGCTACATTAACAAAGAAATTGTTAAATGTCTCACAAATTTTTTCCTGGTTTGTTTCTATAGCCATGTTTTCTTGTAGAATGATGTCTTTTGGTGTTGGCGCACCCTTTATTCGTAACGGAAAGGGTTTAACCGTAGGCCAAAAATATTTTGCCTTAGGGCCGCTTGAACATCTTTCAATGAAGTAGGTGTTAACAGATTGTTTTTTTTTTTAATTTGGTTACAAAATTCCTCTGAGCTCTATAACTGAGCTTCCCAGTCAAGTTTTTTTGTTGTTGAATTTTTGTACCTTGTTATATATATAACATTCTCTTCTTGTATATCCTCCACTCCCCAAAGTTCGTCCATACTGCCTACTTGAGTTCTTTATTCATATATGGTATTTGTTTAGGTAAATTTTTTCTTTTCTTAAAAGGTGCATGTTTGTTTGCTACCTGAATGAAGCTTTTGCTAAAATCATCATTGATGCATTGTTGATCATTGTTAAAGAAATATCAGTAAAATTTTCAATATCCCAGTTCAATAAGTTATACATTGCAGATCATACAAAAAATTCTGCGATGATAAAGGAATTTTATGATTAATTTCTAAATATGATATCTGGGAATCACATATGCAGTTCTCCTTTTCACCACGAAAAAGAAAAAAAATAATGTAAATGCGACTCTCCGACTCCGATTATTTAAAAATATTTGGCGGGAAATTATGTATACCATCCGGCATTTTCCAGAGATTACTTTATCTGACTTCCGTTGTAAACAAACAGTCCAGTAAAAAAATGTAAGAAACAATGTGTTTGCCCAATTAGCTGATCAATTGATCAGTACTTGCAAAATTCGTTTTAACAAGCATATCGTCAAATATTTAAGCCCTGCTGATGAATTTATCTTTCCACAAGCATTGACCATGTTGACTGAAGGCCGAAATTTTGTCGCCCGAATTTGAAAAAAACCCCACTAAACTGTAAACACCCACTCTTTGATTAAGAGTATAAAGCTCAATTTTAAAAATTGAAAAATTTACAGAGGGAGATGTCCCTCAGCTATGACAGCTGAAGAAGTAGAGATTTTGCTGGTATATTCATGTCACAGGGTTAAAGCTAGGCCACTTGGTTCTAATTGATAATAGTTAATTGATAATACACCTTATCGCTATTCCCGGCTGACCCGTCCGCTTGAACTTTTGACGTCAACAACAATCACTTTTCCATTGTGGCGTCAGACATTTTGTTTTATGACGTCAAAATTTTACGGGAACCTGTGTGATTTCCAGCAATGGCGGACAAATAGCGATAAGGTGTATATTAATAGTGACGATAATAAAGTTGCAAACCATTTATTCATTCTGAAAAAAGATAATAGACCACTTTCGAGTTCATCTGTCACCGGAGAAAACTCGTCAATTATACGCGCCTTTGTGACGTCATTTACCAGATAGAGGGGCTCACCCGTATCCCTGCACTATAAACATTCATCAAGCGTCTTAGTGATCGTCTTTGTGCAGGATATCATAAACTAGAAATAAAGTTTGTTCAGTAGGTACTTAACCACAATTCCCTAATGACAGTGGTGCAGCAGATTAACAATCAGTTGGACTATTTACTGGATTTTTAATCACATAAGCAACATGACGGGTGTCACATGTGGAGCAGGAACTGCTTACCCTTCCGGAGCACCTGAGATCACCCCTAGTTTTTGGTGGGGTTCGTGTTGTTTATTCTTTAGTTTTCTATGTTGTGTCATGTTTACTATTGTTTTTCTGTTTGTCTTTTTCATTTTTAGCCATGGCGTTGTCAGTTTGTTTTAGATTTATGAGTTTGACTATCCCTTTGGTATCTTTCGTCCCTCTTTTATGATAATTTAATTGACTCACCCTGTTTACATGTTCGCCCTTGGTCTTTCACCAATATAGTACATTAGCTCTGTGTTCATTCTCTTTAGGCTTATCAAGGACGTTTTATAATACATCCTTGCATTTATTAAAAAATATCAATATTAAGGGTACCTTTAAAATACAAATTTCTGAAAATCATCACAAAAATATGATTGTTCCTTATTTTGTTCCCTATTTTGTTCCAGACCTACATGTATTATAACAATATTTAAACAATTCATTCAAATGTCATTGCAATAACTCAAACAAAACAGTGTCAACTGTAAAAACAATAACTCAAACAAAACAGTGTCAACTATAAAAACAATAAGATATATGAGAATGTTAACTTATTCAAAGTCAGTTCATTCATTAAAAACCATTAATCAACAATATTTCATATGACTTTATTTTAAAATCTTTTCAACAATCAACATATTTGTCTATACATGTTGTCCACTTAGAAAGTATATCTTTCTTATGCATATAAGTTTGCTCTTCCTTGTATTGGTAACTTAAAAAAAAATTTAGATTGCAAAAAAGAGATGACATGGAATATGTCATATCGGTAGACATCAATGCACATCAAGCCTCATCTAACCAAAGACTTTTTAATGAGTTCTGTTTCTTTTCCAATAAGCATGTTACATTTACGAGTAAAAACTTGACAGCTTGGAGTCAAAATAATTTTTCAGGTTTGGGTAAGTTTAAATTCTTGTTTGGTGTGATTGTTAAATATTAAAACAGCATAGTACATACATGTATCTCATGATTTTGTTTTTGCCAAACATCCAATTTTAGATGATCTGTACACCTTTAATTTGATTATTTTCAAACACTAAACAGTGTAATCAATCATTTATAGGTAGTCTGTGTTAACACATATTGTATGGTGTTGACGACCAAGGATGAGTTCTACAGATAAGAGATATGCTACTAGCATCGACCTTCCAACGGAGGATGTGTTTAGAAATTTACAGAATGCCTGTCACTTTGCTGTTGATATTGGTATGACAAATGTATATAAATTGTATAGGTCTGAATCACTTAAAATACTGAACAGTGCAACAGACAAGTTGACAACATCAACCATCTACATATGACTCCTCCAGAAAAACCAAAGTTCAAACAATGCATGATCCAACTTGGTACATTCACAAATAACAATGCATGATCCAACTTGGTACATTCACAAATAACAATGCATGATCCAACTTGGTACATTCACAAATTGTGATGGGGTTGATCCATTTACATATCTATAAATGTAGGCACATGTTGTATGAAATACAAACATGCACAGCTCAGCTACCAAGATAATTGCAAATTACTTGAACAAGGAAATAATTTTGACAGCACCATGTACTCTATCACAGATAGCTAGATATAGATGTTGGTTGGATACTTCCAATTCAGTAAAGAAAAAAATAATAATAACAATGATAAGTTTATGAAAAAGTAAGGTGAGAAATACTTTCCAATCTTTTATTAAAATGAGAAACATTATATTCTAAATAAGATGATGACAACTGTAAACTTTTGACAATATTCAAAATATGAAATAGAAGATGTGATATGATTGCAAATGAGACAACTCTCCACAAGAGACCAAATGACATAGAAATTAACAACAATAGGTTACCACACAGCCTTCAACAATGAGCAAAGCCCATAGCGCACAGTCAGCTTAAAAGGGCCCAGAATTCATAAATGTAAAACAGTTCAAACAAGTAAATAATGGCCTATTAATGTCCCCCCAAAAAAAATGAATGAAAAACAAATTATGCAACACAGCAACAAACGACAACCACTGAATATCATGTTATTTTAGCCATTCAATCAACCCACTTTTGATTAAATGTTATTTGCTTATGATCCAGATTTAAAATTGTGTCATGCATATTCAAAACCATAATAAATGCATTGTGCTACTTTTATCATGTTTATTGTACAACTGTTACATCTGAATAATGGTGTTGGCTAGTTAGTGAAGTGAATGAAAGCAGTTCATAAAGATACAAAAATATAAAGTCAATGTGAATGGAGAAATATTTAAGGAATGACTGTAATATTTTTCTGTCTATGAAGAAATAACATAAAAAATTTGGTGCACACTAAATAACGCGTGTAGCGGGTTATTTAACAGTGTGCACCACATTTTTTATGTTATTTCGAATAGACAGAAAAAGTATTTACAGTCATTTCTTATAATTTAATTCTAAATTCCATTTTAAACCGTAGAAAACCATGATAAAACGTTGATGACGTCACGGTCACATGACTAAATTATGTCTATGGGCTCATAACAAAATAACGTCAGCCAATCAGAAGACACGTTACATCCAAAATTAAATTATTCTGAAATATCATCATGATCATTGTTATTCCAATGTTTGATAACAACAACATTTGTTTTATATCTTCTGTAACATATTGTTATTTTTATATTTCTGTAACTAATTGGTTTTTTTATACGACCGCAAAAACAAATTTTGGGATCGTTTAATGGTATGATCATGATGATGTTGTCGTCGTCTGCATCGTTCGAAGACACATTGGTTTCCGGACAATAACTTAAGTTTATGTGAATGGATCTCTTTAAATTTAATAAGAAGATTCAATACCACAAAAGGAAGTTTGGGATTGATTTTGGGGATGATGGTCCCAACAGTTTATGAATTAGGGGCCAAAAAGGAGAGCCATGGTGTAGTGGTTAGTGCATGGGACTACTAACATAACGGTTCCTGGATCGATTCCTGTTACGGGAGGAAAATTTCAGGGACTGAATTTTCGGCTCTCCCTTGACACCATTTGCAAGTATAGTCTTGAGGAAACGATGATAGGGGACGATAACTGGCTGACCCATGTTAAGAGAGAGCCATATCTCTTGCACGTAAAAGACACCCTTGTAGATTTCAAAAAAGAGAAGGCTAATGCTGCTACAAGGCAGCACTCGCACCCACAAAGTGGAAAGGGAATAATATGAGTTGCAAAACTTGTTTCCCAATCCACTATAAATAAATATGTTTAAACTAAAAGGGGCCCAAAACAAGCATATTTTTACTTTCAGGATAATAACTTGTGTATAAATATTTCAATTGCTCTGAAATTGTTCCACAATGTTTAATACCACAAGTAGAAGGTTTGGATTCATTTTGGGGCTATGGTGCCAACAGTTAAGGAATTAAGGGCAAAAAAGGGGCCAAGAACAAGCATTTTTGTAGTTTCTGG
This sequence comes from Mytilus edulis, assembly GCF_963676685.1. NCBI lineage: Eukaryota > Metazoa > Mollusca > Bivalvia > Mytilida > Mytilidae > Mytilus > Mytilus edulis. The sequence goes on along the minus strand of NC_092346.1, from coordinate 78,048,877 downwards.
ACAATAACTTGTATGTAAGAGTATGGATCTATCTGACATTGTACCACAAGGTTCCATATCACAAAAGGAAGGCTGGGAATTTGGTTCTGGGAATTATTGCCCCATTCATGCAGGGATTAGGGCCAAAAAAGGGCCAAAAACCAGCATATATCCAGATCCAGTTTCCAGATAATAACTTGTATTGTACTACAAGGTTCCATACTACAAAAGAAAGGCAGGGATTAAGGGGGGGGATTCAAAACTTTTTTGGGGGGTTCAATTTTTTTTCAAAATTTTATAAAGTTTCAAGAAGAAATTTTTAATTGCACAGTGCAATAGATTTGTAAGATCTTGATATTTTTTGTGTGTGTCAGAAACCTATATTATGTCAAAATTTTTATAACAATCCAAATTCAGACAGTATCAAGCTTGAATATTGTGTCCAAATTTGGCCCAACTGTTAAGGGTTCAACCTCTGCGGTCGTATCAAGCTGCACTCAACGAAACATTTTATTGATATTTTCTGTAACATATTGTTATTTTCATATTTGCACAGGTGGATCCCTAGTAAAAGTTGCTTACTGCTCCAAACTACACAGGAAGACGTCACACGTTCGTGATCATGTGAGTGCAAACTTGTTTTATAAATAATTTTACTTATACTTTTAGCATTTACCATTTACTTAGACAATATGATACATGTATAAGAAGATGTGAAATGATTGGCAATGTGACACCGCTCTACCAGAACAAATGTCTCAAAAGTTAGCAACTATAGATCACTGTAAAGCCTTAACAATGATCAAAAAACCTACAAGCTTGAAAAGGTTGAAACGACAAATGTTGTTAACAATTAGTTATTTTCTAATTACCCATATAGCTGATTTTTTAAGAAAAATTCTAAATAAAGTTATTTTAAATTTCAATGGCAGCATGGACTACTGAAGTTTTTATAAAATTTTACATGATTGAATTATAAAGATTTCATAGATATAGATTATTACAATTTTATCAGGAACATATGTAATTGTTTTGGATGATGAAGACAGCACATAATTTTGGAAGCAGGGACCTGTTTATAAATAACCTAGAAGTAAAAAAAAGTCATTGCACCATTATCATATCAGACATATGTAAAGTGCTCTCTTGTGGTGATTTAGAGCTCGCTATGCCATGTAAATGAGTACTTGTCCAACATTTAAGATTGTTTTAAGACATTTAAATGTTTGCTTAAAAAAATGTAAAGTAGTTTTGTTTGCTTGCTGCTTATTAATCTTTATATTTTTAATCTGACCTTTTTTGTGTGTGAAATTTTTCAAAATATCCTGACAAGAAGGAACTTTATAATGAATGAATGAATGAATGAATGAATCTTGATTGCAAAAGCATAGACATGCCATGGCAAAACTAACCACATATATTACATAATATAAAACATGAATAGACAGCAGAGAACAATAGTATAATACAATGATATACAATGACATATAAAGTTATGATAATATATAACTTTGAATATTTTATGCAGGTTTTACATAATTACATAATTTGATCATAGGAGACTTACTAGAAACTTGTAGTATATTTTATAAGTAATAAGCTTCTCAATACTGGAATTTAAGTAATGATTTTACCAAACTTTTATATGAAAACTTTAGATAAGTTATTTCTCATAGGATCACAGTCATCAATACAACCATTAAAGAGACATACCAATTTCCCAATAGAAATACATTTCAACAAAATATCAAACTTATTTTGGGATTATTTAAGTTGTTTTTACTGAAATATTTCTTACTTCAGAAGGAAGACAATAATAGTATTTATCAAATTTTGGAAGAAGATGGCTACACAAGAAGATTACATTTTATCAAGTTTGAGACCAAGTATTTACACCAATGTTTGGATTTTATTCGAGGGCATCTTATGCAGTCAAAAGAATTTATGTTGGAGAAGAAAAACATCAAAGCTACAGGGGGAGGGGCACATAAGTACAAGGACCAAATAATAAAGACCCTAGGTGTTCAGTGAGTATTTATTTAAAATAAGTCTTCAGGTATTTGAATTTAGCATTGTATATCCACTAAGCATGGACAAAGTTTGTAAAAGAGAATCATCAATCATAGTCAGCTTTAGTCTTTATGTGGATCACAACATAACACACATACAAAGTTTCTGGACATCTATTCTACATGACCTAAGTTGCCATGGCATTGTGAATTTGTTTTCTAATTATGGATGTGGTTATCCCTTTGGTATCTTTCCCCTCACTTGTAGCAATGGCAAGAGAACCTGTATTTTTTGTATTTTCTAGTTTATATTTAAGTATTCAATCTCACAGTGCATTATACATGTTAAGGTACATAAATGATACATACACATTTTTGTTTAGGTGCCAGTTGAAGTCCGCTTTCAGATGTGTATTTTTCTCCCTGTGTTGCAGACCCATTAGTGGCCTTAGGCTGTTTTCTGCTCTTTTGTCTTTTTGACATATTCCCCATTTCATTCTCAAATTTAGGTCACTTATAATTTAAATTATATGTTTAAGGCAATATTTTTATGTCACTTTCATATAAACCTAGTATATTTATCACAGGTTAGACAAGGAAGATGAAATGGAATGCTTGATTAATGGAAGTAACTTTCTGTTGAAGAATATTCCTGATGAGGCATTCATATACCAAAGACATGGCCAGCCAGAGTATCAATTTCAAGGAATACATCATGATATTTTCCCCTATCTTCTTGTAAACATAGGATCAGGTGTCAGTTTTGTAAAGGTAAAATATACTGTTCATTCAGGAATTATTGCATGCATTTATGACTGTGACTTTTGAAAATTGGACACAATGTTAGATTATTTTTTTTGATTTCTGCAAAATCTGCATACATATATATGTATCAGATATTAGAACATAAGCTATTATTGCAACCCATCACATTTTTCGCATTTATTAATAAAAGAAACTCCCGATAATATCAGAATTTACAGTAGGTAAAATAGAGAGTTTGTCTGTCTGTCTGTATGTTCATTCCTTCATTTTAGTGATATTCTTAACAGACTTTTACCAGCAATAAATGTCAATATTGGTAAATATGACCCTTTTGAAAAACCCTGTGTAGGAAACTCAATTGCAACTTGACCCTATGTTATTTTTGTAGGTAGAATCAGAGACAAAATATGAAAGAATTGGAGGGACATCTACTGGAGGGGGGACATTCTGGGGACTTGGATCTCTTCTTACAAAAGCCAAGGTAAGCAACCAGCATTGTAGTGCTGACTTTGACCATGACTACATTTATTGACATGATAAGTATTTACAGACTATGTGGTGTTGTAAGTCTTACAAATACATACTTTATACTATCAGATAGAGACATCACACTTAAACCATCAGATAGAGACATCACACTTAAACCATCAGATAGAGACATCACACTTAAACCATCAGATTTGGTACATGCTAATAAACTTTGGGATTTAGATCAACTTCAGATCAATTCTCTACCAATCTTTTAATTGCTCTGTCATCTAGATGGTAGGTGTTGACCAACTATGGCTGAATGTAGTTCACAATAATAAAGAATAAAAATTAATTGATGGTAGCTATTATATTGTAGTTACATGAAAAAATGATGTTTGCATATGCTATGAAAGTAGTTTCAGTAACAAGGACTGTAGAATTGTAATTTAAGGGGTGGGGGGAACCTAATGGATCAATAAATTTCAAGTATTTGTAGATATGCAAAACATATTAGAATTATAAATCAGAAAACAGTTTGTTTTTAACTCTTGCATAATAATTATGGCATTTTGAAGACTAACCTTGTTCAGAGAATCACAAAATGTCTTGTATGATGTAAAATTTGATTTATTGTAGACATTTGATGATTTGTTAGAATTGGCTGAGAAAGGAGACCACAAGAAGGTTGATATGTTAGTTAGAGATATTTACGGAGGAGAATATTCTACCATTGGACTAACAGGGGATATAATAGCCAGTAGCTTTGGTAAAGCTGCTAGAACTGATAAAGAAAATGGTATGATTCATAATAAATGAGTAATGATAATAAAGATTTTACACAAATGGGGAAAAAAACAATAGAATGTGGAATTATGTCTATGAATAGATATATCGGAAAAAATGTGATCCAGTTCATACTGAAACTGAAACAGAAAACTGATAAAACTGAAAAAAGTATTAGTACCAGTATTCATTTTATGGTTTCTAGTTTAAGTAGATAAAATTTAGAATGGAAATAGGGAATGTGTAAATGAGACAACAACCCGACCGAAGAGCAGACAACAGCTGAAGGCCACCAATGGGTCTTCAATGCAGCAAGAAATTCTATCACTTATAGGCGTGCTGCAGCTGGCCCCATAACAAAAATGTATACTAGTTCAGTGATAAGGGACGTCATACTAAACTCTGAAATATACACAAGAAACTAAAATTAAAATCATAGAAGACAAACAAAGGCCAGAGGCTCCTGACTTGGGACATATTTGATAACCTCTCAATGAAAAATTTGTATGCACAAATATAGAATTTGACAATATATTTTTAAAGTCTGATACTGATACTGTGGCACTTTACTGTATCGCTGGACATGTAAAGTCATTTATTAGCTGGTTGTAATTTTGCAGTGCCTTGTTATAAAGATGAAGATGTAGCCAGAAGTTTATTGTTGTCCATTAGTAATGATATAGGACAGTTAGCTTCCCTGTACTGTAGACTTCATCAGTTAAAGAAGATTTACTTTGGTGGTTACTTCATCAGGGGGCATCCCCTTACTATGCATACTATTAGTTTTGCTATTAACTTTTGGTCAAAGGTATACTATCATTGTAATGTCAATATATTTTAAATCATTGTCATTTTAGTATGGTTATTTGAAGTATCTTCTCTTGTATTATTGTTAACAAATTAAGAACAGATGCATCAATTTTATGCCCCTGCCTCTAAGCAGAGAGGACATTAAGGTTTATCCTTATAAGTCTCTATTTCAGTACTTATGTATGTCCCAAAATTAATTTCTGTTCTCTAACTGCAGTTTGCCTCATCCAAATGTAATGAACCGTATAAACAATGCTTATAATGTTCTAAACGGAGATCAAAGTGTTGTAATTGACCATTTTAGGGTTGTATTCCTTTATAAATGGAATACTTGCTGACTTTGCTGGGTTTTTTTTAATATATCCTTGTTTTTTAGGGTTTTTGGAAAGATTGGAACTTGTTCTAAATCTTTCCTAAGGCACCAGCCTCCCTAACACAATGACAGGTTAGCTACTAAATTTATGTATTCACACTGAAATATAGTTCCCTTTAGTTCTCATGTATGTGCACATAATACACATATAAACTGTGAAAAAAATGGGTATATTTTTGGAGCAGTTCATTCAAGAATGTATTTCATTAAGATATGTTGATGTGCAGGCTTTTTTAATTAGATTAAGTAATTGAGTATTGATACAATACTAGTATGATTGGCAATTGTCATTATCACAGAACAATCAGATACCAGGTGGACCTTTAATTGCAATACCCCACCTCTTAAACTGCCAATCAAATTGACCACATTACCTATCAACCTCAGTCTTACATAACTATACAGACCAATCAATATACATCTAATTCTTAATACACAAGTATTTGACCTCATAATTGAATACACAAATGTGTTTATTAGATGTTTGATATATACGGAGGATTTATCCATTGCCTATTTTTTTTTATCTATACTACATAAAGTGATTCTATAAAGTATGTCTGAAAGATTAACAAGATCTTTGAAAAAATATAAAAATAAATATGAATATTTAAAAGGTCTTCAAGTAAGGCCTATACTTTACTTGATAAATTTCCAATAATCATCTGTAATTAATCAAAAATTAAGGTTAGTTCACTTTTTTTTTTATCAGTAAATGGCTTGAAACAGATACATGTATTATGATAAGCCATCTGAAAAAGTCTTATAAAAGTTTAATTATTTTTTAATAGTTTTTGAGAACTTAATCTTGTCAATGATAAAGCTATGAAAAATCATGAGAGAACATTTTCCTGCCCAAATTTGAATGACTTATATCTCAAAAACAAGCACATTGACCTATATATTTTTTCTGCTCTTTTGATTCCTTAACTAATCCCCTTTCAATTTATACTAGTTTTAAGAAAAGTTAATTATTTTGAAACTGAGAAGCGAACTCCCTTAACTCATGAGGTTCATTGTATATACTGATAAGTTGGATAATACAGACAGGGGTAAAAGCTCAGGTTTGAACCAATGGTTGTGTTTCAGGGTGAGATTCAAGCATCGTTCATGAGACATGAAGGATACCTTGGTGCTATAGGAGCTTTTCTGAAAGGAGCAGAAGAAGAAGGTAAACAGATTTGATTTTTGTTTTTTTGGTGTTTTAACGCCACTTTAAGAACTGCATTCACGGCAGCATGTTTTTATTTGTGGCGGAAGCCAGAGTGCCCATAGAAAACCACAACCTTTGATAGGAAAACTGACTATCCTAGTCAATTAAGATTGAAGTCGAGTGCACCAATAGGAACAGTGTTCGAACTCGCATCCTCAATATTGACTGGCTAGTGATTACAGTAGTAGCTACTTAGACCACTGGGCCACCAAGGCCCCTGAAGGTATATAAAATAAAAGAAACAATTTTTTTTTTAATTGATCTGGATGCATGGTGATGTAAAATCTGAATGTCAATAACCTGACTGACAGCAAATCAGACAATTATGAGTTTCCTCATATTTCAACAACAAACTGCCACCAGTAATTAATAATTGTTACTACATGTACTAAACAATACAGTTTGATTAATTTAGAATTTTTGTAAACAATCAACTTTATTATATTTTGCTATAATTTGATATTGTAAGAGTTTTTAAATTGTTGAAAAAAAGATGACAGATTTCATATGATTGTAATTTTTTCATAGAGATTTTAAACAGTTTTATAACTCACAAGGAGAAGATTTTTTTATTTCTTTAATAATATAAATTTTATGCATCTCAACTCAGCTGTTGAGTATCTTAGTGAAACTCATATGACAGTTAAATGTTATTTTGATTGACAGGAAATTGAATTTTTTAACAGATAAGATACATCTTTATATTTTGAATAACACGTAAAGAGAATTGTTGTTATTTGTAGAGATATAGCTGGCTCCCTAAGGTAGTGTTAGTCCATGTGTTTATGTGTTGGCTCCTTAATGGATTATTACAGCTTTTTTAATGCAATAACTTGAAAACTGTTCAATTAATGCTTTTATAAATTTTTATTTAATGTTAATTATGACAAAATGGGTACCCATAGTAAACAAGAAGACTGAAACCAATATGTAAGAGTAATTCCCTTAAAGAAATCAGTAATATTTTCCTAACTGTAGTCTCAGATTGATAGGATACAAATACGTTATTGTATGTACAGTCAAAGCCATTTATAGAATTATAATACGTGCCATTAGGATCAATAGTACGAATTACTTATAATATAATAATTGTATTTCCAGATACAGAAAGATATACATGGGGAGAAAACTTTGCAGGATGTTCTGGTTTATCTAGTTCTAATCCATTGTTAGACAGCAGAGAAAGAAGTTCAACTGTAATTATTATACACCACAAAGAAAGTTTTGGGGGTTCATAGGAATCAACATATCTGTTTCTCTGCCTTTCCATCATGCTTTGTGTCTGGTTCACAACTTTTGTTCCATAAATTCTAAGTTTACCAAACTTGGTATACAGTTGCATCATGGTGTGTTAAATACCTTTGACCCTTATGTCAGGTCAGGTCTTTCGAAATTTGTCCTTTAACCTCTATGATAGTAAAACCTTGTCCAATTAGTTTCTGGCTCATAAAAGCATTTGTACTTAAAACCAAACTTGGGATGGCTTGTGATGTATCATCACTCTGACCTGGAAGATGACGGTTGACCCTATGAAATTAAATATTGTCTGATTTGTGTTGTGGTTGGTGCATACTTTTGTATTGTAATAGTCAGATTGACAAAACTTTGTATGTAGAAGTAACATACCCACCTTGACCTTGACCTTTAATTTTGGAATTTACAGTACAAAAATCTCAGACTTTGTTCTTTGGTCAGTATATTTCTGTCCTATCAGTGACCCATGTTTCAATCTTAAACAGAGGCAATGAATGATGATATAAAATAAATTGCTGAACACCAAAAATCTTAACACGTCATTGACTCAAAACTTTCACAACATGAATGCATGTACAGGGTATTAGTTACGTTATGCAGTTAGCTATACTTACAGTAGAAAGTGAATTATTATGTTTAATTTAAAGCAAGCACCTGCATAATTTAAGCTTTAGTCATACTTTTACTTGGGTAAACGATTAAAAAGAAAATGATGTCATTTAAAGGAAGATCTGCTAGGGCATAGAGGAAGTTAAGTATTAAAAGGTGACCTTGATGCATTCCTTCAATTAAAATGTTTATGTCCAGTGATGAATTTTGTAATGAAAAATATATGCTTAATGGAAGTTATATATTTATAAAAAAAAATCTAAATACTGTTTGCCTTGTACTATCTGCTTGTCTTGTATGTCTTTTAATAAAAGAATACTATAGATAAAGTTTCATTTTGATGTTTTTTCTCAGTTTGATATGTTAGAACTTGACAAATTAGAAAAGATGTTACAACCCTGCTCACTACTACTAGATCCCAACAGTTACCTCCCAGACACAGTTGATCTGACAACAGATACAGCTGCCAGAGAATATTGGATAGATTGTTTCTCTAACAGTGTTGATAAGGTTTGTAAAAATACTGAAAAAGCATTTAGTAAAATATTTGACTCTTTACATCCTCTTAATCCTAATTCCTATAAAATTTAATATTGGAAAATCATTAAAAACTTGATTTGTTCTAGAAAATTGAGTCTACAATTTTTGGAAAAACAAAATGAGTTGCAATGATTATTAACAGCAGATTAAAACTGTTTTTAAATTTGATGCAACATTAATGACTTTTTTCAAACTTTCATCAACTTTAACAAAACTTGGACAGAAACTTGTTATGATCAAAAGATAGTATTAAGGGCAAACAATTGAAAATATTTTTAAAAGATGGAATCAGTTATTTTGTCACTTATTGAATTTCATTAAACTTTTTATAAAACAGAAGCTTTTTATTGATTATGAAAAATTGTTGGAAGTTCAAAACTATTTTCTTTCTTCAATTTTTTTGTACTTTACTGATAAATGTTTTTTTTTCTGCAGTTGTCATTTAGAGATTAAATTTTTAGACACCAATAACTTTATTAAACTTTTTAGGAATGTTATGAAACTTGAACAGAAATTTCCTCAAGCCAAGAAATTAATTATTTTTTCTGTTTTTTTACTGACAAATTGACTTCGTTTTTGTCATTCAGTATTACACTATTTAATACATGGAACAAAGAAATTGTAGGTCAAACACAATCCATTGAACCTATTACTTACAAGTTTTAATATATGTTAGCGATATTACATTGGCTGTTAACTTCAATTTCATTTTTGTATGTTATGTATTTTTTTCTTTAAAAGCTTTCTTCATTTCTGAGAACACAGTACACTTTTTATATAGAATTACTGCAAAAAAGATATTTTCTGTCTATTTATATATTCCAGTATGTATAAAATCAATACAGTATGATGATGATAATCTATTGTAGACCAGAGATCAAGCATTGGCAAGTCAAACTGGTCCTGATGTCAAAGATAGAGCAGAAGCATTCAAACAGAAATACTTACAAAGATTACAAGAACTTAATGATAATCCTTGGTATAGTAGTATACTTAATGATAATCCTTGGTATAGTATACTTAATGATAATCCTTGGTATAGTATACTTAATGATAATCCTTGGTATAGTATACTTAATGATAATCCTTGGTATAGTATACTTAATGATAATCCTTGGTATAGTATACTTAATGATAATCCTTGGTATAGTATACTTAATGCACCAACAAACTAATAAACAAAATTTTATTGCTTGTTGTGTGGTTCCAAAAAATATTTTTGTACAGGAATATAGAGCAATGGTACAGATTATTATGCTTCTAGTTTAGTTTCTTTTATTATAATGATATTTCAAAGAAAACTCGATGGCTGGTTTTATTTTAATGTACCAAAAATGAAAAGTTAAAATTGTTTTACTGTTTTTTAGCTTACCTGGTCAAAAGCAATATGAGTTATTATCATTTTTTGTCATAAGTCATTTTTCTGTTCACATTTAACATTATTATTTATGTATGAAAACTATCAAACAAAATAGAATAAAACTTTTTAATTTGATTTTTAGTGCATATGGATCCCTTACTGTGAGAAGTTTACTGGACACCAGCAGTCATTGTTTATCAGATTGTCTCTTTACTGATCCATATTCTCAGGTGAGGAAATTACTGATTGTTATGTCAAGAAAAATACCAGCTAGTAGTGTGAAATACTTCAAGTCATGGAGATGTAAATGTCCTAATACAGATTTAATAAAAGGGTCATTAAGATATATGTACAGTTGTTGGATAAGATGTGAAATGTCCTTTAGTTTGACAGAAACATGTATAATGTCCTTAGAATAAGATATTTACATTTCTCTAGTTCTTAGGCAATTTATATTTTCTCTGTGTTAACAGTTTATGATAATACAGATATGCAAGGGATATATATATTTAACAGTTTCGTGTCAGCATAGTTACTTGAATTATACTTATTATACTGCTAAATCAAGCAGCATTTTACATACTTTAGTGTTCATTACTGTCACCAGATGGTAAGGGAGATATAACCAATGCCCTTGAAGTATCTATATTATAAATATGCTACCATAGTGTATTCTTCTGCATTCTCTATAAAAAGTGAAATAAAAACTGCATGATAATACACCAAATATCTATTTTGTTAGTTACACTTACAATATTAAGTAGCAGCCTTATAAATGTATACCTGACATCCCCTTATATTTATCAATATTGTATTATAATCTATGTTCATCATATTCTGAATGTTTACCTGTTTTGATTTAGTTAAAACATACTGAGAATGAACAAGCATTGAAGTGCCTTCCTCAGTTACTATGTAAGTTAGATGGATTATCATTGGAGGAGCTTCAGTTGTCTCTCGCTAAAGGTCTGCTGGCAGGCAATGTGTTTGACTGGGGAGCTAGAGAGGTTGTAGATATAATGGAAAATCAAGATTTTGGATTTATAGAGGCTCAGGATAAACTACAAGGTAATTCAAGTGCAAAGAGCTCCAATTATTTGGTTGATTTTTCAATTATTGTTTTTATTTTTCAATGTATTATCTGCTTTAACTATTGCCCCAAACTGTTGTATTTCAGAGCGACCATGGTTGTGTGATAATTATGAAGAATGGCATCAAAGACTACAAGATAAACCACATAAATGTGCTGTGATATTTGTAGACAATAGTGGGGCTGATATTATATTAGGAGTATTTCCATTTGTCAGGGGGCTGCTGAGGAGAGGGACAAAGGTTTGTATAGAATCATGCCATCCTAAATTGTCCAGAACATAACCCATAGCATGCCAACTACATGTTTTAGAATAAATGTGTTTGTTTTAAATGCAGAGATCCTATGAGTCAGTCGATATCAATTTTTAAAAATGACATCTTTAATGACTTGACAACGGTAGGGTAACTATATCCCTTGTGAATATTAGTCGGTTTAAAAGTTATGTTAACTTTTTAAGTGAATGATGACAATTTTCTGCGTTGTACAGAGTATTACCAAAAGAGATGGGATGTGTAATAACTGAACATACAAGATTTCTGATTTATATTTTCAACTGATGTTCTTGTAATGATGGTAAAATTATGAAAAGTTTTGACAAGTTTGTGATATTTAAAACCCTGATATAATAATTTTTCAGGTTTACAAAGATTTCTTTTGTTAAGATCAAATTACATACACAAGTTTCTCTAATTCTATGAAAATTTATCCCTTCCCAAACCCATTGTATACAAAAATTTAATCAACGTGTGGTTGCCAATGATCTCAAAAGATCATTGGATGATTTTAACGGTCATGACCTTGTTAGCTAACTGGATGAATCAAAATATGCTAAACAGGTGTTTACGAAACTTCATGCAATGTGAAAGGCACTTGAAGGGGATTTTCGGTTAACAAAAAATGAAAATGTATTTTTTAATCATTAGAGAAACAGATTCTTACATAGTTACTCGTGGATTATTGGATTTATCCAATCTCGGTAGTTAAATTATAAATTTAAAAGTCCTCGCCGAGACTTGGACTTTAAAATTGATAATTTAACTATCTCGATTGGATAAATCCGATAATCCACTGGTATCAATGTAAGAATCTATAGCTATCATTCAATGTCTGGTCATCATATGCTAACAGGTCAAGCTAATCCTTCATCACCTATCATTCCATAATGAAATTCAAGCTAAGGCATATTAAAACATGCTAACTATTTTTTACACCCCTTATAGACAAAATAAATAAATTTGGGAAATGTGATAAAATCCAATTCAACCACATATATGCCCAAAAACATTTTAAAAACATATTTAGGTTTATTTATTTTATTTATTGAATTCAAAATAATATATTATAGGTAATATTATGTGCCAATTCTCGACCTGCATTGAATGATGTGATATATAGTGAACTTCTAATACTTGTAAAGAGAGTAGCAGAAATTTCTCCAGACATACAGACAGCCTATGAAAATGGTACTCTAATGGTGATGGACACTGGGCAAGGATCACCCTGTCTTGATTTAAGGTAAAGATCAAGTCAAATAGACAAAAAAGCCATTCATCAATTTTTAGTATATCCTTTATTGAATTAGTGCAAAAACCTATTTGTTGTATGGAAATCTTTCAAATTGACAAAAACTGTTGTCATTGCTGTATGAAAATTGGCAGCATTAATGGTAGTTGAACTTGTCACACCTCTGGATGTGGGATTTCCTGACTGTGTTGAAAACCCATTGGAGGCCGTTTCCTGCTCTTTGGTGAGGTTGTCTCTTTGATTTTTCCATTCTCAATTTTATTTGAATTGAAAAATTACCTGTGCATTTGCCTTTACAGAATCTTAAAGACCACGGGTATCTTCATTTTCTTACCCCAAAAGGAAGACATTATCATGTTATGGTGGAATTTCAATTGTTTGGTAATTTGTTACCCAGTCATAGCATTTTGGTGAATGTTTTTTTTTTTTTTTTTTTTTTAAATATTACCAATAATGCATTAGAAGCTGAAACTGCATATTGAAGGGTTATTGCAGGAATGTTGGAGAACATAAGCCCTCACAGAACAGTTATTGAATTTACAAAAACTTGTGCAACATGATGCTCAGATATTTCACAGCAACTTCCTAGTCAGTCAGATGTTCTAAATATAGACAAAGTTTAACATTACATATAATAGAAATATAAGATTAAACTAGCCAAGAACCTTGTGAAACAATTATTTTGAAAAGCAATCAAATAGTTGATAGTAAAATCAGAAATTAAGATTCTATATGAAGATATAGTATTCTCTAATGTTTGTGCTATTTTCACATTTGTTGATCAGTTTGAGAAAAAAATTCTGCTCACTAAGCAATTGATTGGACAAAATTTAATTATGACGTCAAATTTGTTTGGTTTCTTCTAAATTTCCCTTTGTTTGTCATGAATAAAGGTGACCATGCCTGATGACATCACATTTAAAGTCTATTATACAACACAACTTTCTGAAAGCTTTTGAAATCATTTGAGAAACTGATTCCACCACTATAACTCGTGATTTAGGCAAGACTGACACTTTGAATACTAATATCAAACTATATCAATGCTTGTGTTAAAGTGATGGTAACTATATTTCTCTAAACACCATGATCAATTAAAAAGTGTTCAATATAGCAAAGTTAATAAAAAGTGAAGTAAAAAACTAAAGTGTTTAGAACAAATTTACTAACTGTTTATTTATATTTCACCTACTTTTGCAGGTTGATTAATTTTGAATTGGTGGAATTGATGAAGAAACAAGAGGCTGACTTAATTGTGATAGAAGGAATGGGAAGAGCCATTCATACAAACTTTGATGCTGCATTTAGTTGTGAATCTTTGAAAGTTGCTGTGATAAAAAATCGTTGGTTGGCAAATAGACTTGGAGGAGATATGTTTAGTGTTGTTTTTAAATATCAGAAACCACAAAAAATAATTGCTGCTAAATCATAGCAATTGTCATTAAGTAATACAAATGAGAGATGTGCATTCTTTTAATTTTGTTGATCCAAATTTTCTGGGTCATCTCAACTCGATTGCTTTTCTCACTTAAGCCGTCAAGGCTAAAGTGAGAAAATCAAACTCGTTGACCAACGATAATCTATAATTACTTACAAAATTTACACTGATACATTTCTAAAGTATTGTGAACATAAACTGGTTTTATTTCATGTATCAATGATCAACTGCTCAAAGACATTTTTTTCATGCATACCTTAGTTGAACATGTGAATTGGTTCAAACTGTAACCATTAGAATTTAGCTTTTGTGATTATTGTGTTGCCCTATTAAATTTGTTAATCATTGGCACAGAAATGGAATACCACAGATAGGAACTATCTCCCGCTACCTCTAAACTTTATGTTGAACCTAATGTACTGTCTGTCGTATTTCAGTGAATTTTAATTATTGAATTGCCCATTAATTTTCTGACTATGTTAATTTTGGACATATCAATCTGTGATTTCTTATTTTTGTCCACCAATGGTGGTTTCCATGTGATCACTCTGGTTTTAAAGATGGTACAGAATTCTGAATTAAAGACCACATTTTATATCTAATAATATAATTGAACAGGCTCTTTGTTATACAATTGAGTGCACTCAATACACAATTTTTGACCTCAATACTATGTGAAATTATTGATACATAGAATGGCTACAATTATTTATTTATCTATAGATATGATAAAAAAAACACCTACTAATCTGTATATAATAATACTTTATTTCCGTAAGCAAATACAGCTTATTGGATTTACACAATATAAATATCCAATAGATAATATACAGCATAATATAACATTTATACACAAATTATACAAATTAATGAAAGAATTAAGCGGAGTATGACATATAGACATATTAAACTAAAAATAAACATTTGAATAACTAACCATTACGTGCTTTTTCTGCCAAAAATAAATATTTTCCAAGGTTGTTTAGCTCTTTGACATTTCTTACAGATAACAGTTGTACTAATTTAAAAGTAGATGGTCTCTCATAGTAATAACTCTTTATATATTTATATCTGATGTCGTTATATTTATCACATTCTAAAATAAAATGATATTCATCTTCAATAGCATTTTTATTACACATACTACACAAACGTTCATTTCTGGCTATACTATAGTATCTACCTGTTTCTATACATAGTGCATGAGCATTTATTCTATATCTAGTAATATAAGATCTATACAAACTGTTTAATGGACGACTAAGGTAAAATTGCATAGTGTGACCATCGTGTAAATACTGATACAAAGTACATTTCGGCGAATTTTCAAAATATGATAAACCTTCAGATATATAATTATCTATTACTCTTTGTTTAAATTCACTCAAAAATAATTGACTGTTTCTAACTCTCTGTGAAAACCAAACATCACTAAAACCATATTTACATAATATATCTCGTACTTTACAAGACCAATTTAGCTTGTCATTTGGCTTCACACAACTAGATTCGTACATATCATTATATACATGTTTTAAAATACAGTTCTCTGTGTCTAACAATCTCAACCAGTAGGTTACCATTTTCACATATCTATTTACATACAAGGGCACTCTGCCTAACTCAAAATATACCATGTTATTAACAGTTCCTTTTCTAACTTTTAAAATTCTTTTCATATAATACAAATGCAATTTTTCTATATCTTCGGCTTTATGAAAGCCCCAGACTTCACTGGCATAATTCATTATACTTGTAACATAAGTATCAAATAAAGATAGTAAAGTTTCTATATTAAAAAAATCATCATGTGTTTTGCTAAGTAAGCTGAAAGTAGCTTTTCTACCCTGTTCAGTTAATGTCTTTTGTGTTACAGAAAATATACCGTTATAATTAAACAATAAACCCAGGTAAACAAATTCATTACATACTTCTACTACTTTACCATTTAAATACCATTTTTCGTTATCTTTTATTTTACCTCTATTACGAAAAATAACAATTTTTGTCTTACTTAGATTTATATGTAACCCATACTGTGTTGAACACTCATTCACAGTATCTATCATTTTTTGTAACTCAATAACACTTTCACTAAAAAGAACTGTATCGTCTGCGTACATAAACAAATATAAATTTAACATTCTGACTTCATATGGTTCAATACCCTGTTTGATTAATTCTATTTCTATATCATTTACATAGAGCGAATATAAAAAAGGGGATAATGACTCCCCTTGCATCAATCCTGCGTTACAACTAAAAAATTCTGAAAACTGACCATCTAACTTAACACATGTTTTCAATTTAGAATACATAGATTTAATTAAACACAATAGATTACCAGTTATTTCACACTTTAGCATTTTTTGCCATAAAATAAGATGTGAAACGCTATCAAAAGCTTTAACATAATCAACAAAGCAACAATATAACCGTTTTCCTTTGCGTAAAGATTTAGCTATAACAGAATGAAGAGCAAAGATTGCGTCCCTTGTACCATATCCTGGAATGAAACCGAATTGCGCATCTGTCAAAATACTGTTTTCTTTACACCATTTCATCAATCTAGTATGTATCACCGATGTGAATAATTTTCCAACGTGAGAAACCAGTGATATTCCTCTATAGTTACCCGTATCTTTCATCGAGCCCTTCTTGAATAGTGGTACTAATACGCTAGTAACCCATACTTCTGGGAACCATCCTGTACATAATATAACATTAAAAAGCTTGCATAGTAACGGCAGAAGGACAGTTTTACATTCTTTAATAAATTCATTTAAAATATTGTCATATCCTGGTGCTTTTTCACGTTTTAGTTTCTTTACACATATGTCTATTTCTTGTTCTGTAAAGGGGCGATCTAATTCTGAATAAACCACATCATAGTTTTCATCATTTACTTGACCATCTATAATATTGTCTTTCGATACTAAGTTCTTGAAATGTGTGACAAAGTCATCTAATGTTAAATTACTATTAAGTGTTTTTCTTTTCCTTCTAAATTTTCTGTAAAAGTATTTTGGGTTGGTTCTTCTCATCGAACTAAACATATCTCCTCTCTGGGTTTTGTAACGTCTTTTTAAAGTATTTTCCATACGCTTAAACCTTTGTTTTGAAATGTTTAAGTAAAGTCTATTTTCCTCACTTCTACATAAATTAAACTGTGATAATGCTCGTTTGTAAGTCCGGTATAACTCTTTACATTCGTCATTTATCCACGGCTTATCACGGTTAAAACCAGTTACTCCCAAATTTCGTTTTTTGCCGTTACAATAGTCACACTTAACAGTTTTTATCACTTCTCTTTTTGTGTATTTTTCTGTAATGTTTAAAAAATGTCGTTCGTTTCAGCCACAATATCGTCAATATTGTCCGTTTCATTCATACTATTCACCAGATCGCTTATTTTATCTGCACTTGCACAAAGGTCTCTCTTTATATCATCTTTATACTCTTCATTCCAGTTATAGGTATTATATTTTATAATTTTACATGAACAAAAATCAGTCAATGATAATCCTTTCAGTTTGAAATCAATAATTACAGGAGCATGACATGAAAATGTATTAAAATTACCAATCATAAAATTATTTACTATAGAAAAAGATTCATGAGATAATAACACCAGAGACATATAATACATTGTATACAATGTATTATATGTCTCTGATAACACATAATCAATAACGCTACAACCATTTTTATTTTGAAATGTAAATTTACCACTGCTTTTCCCGAACCGTCCATTACATACTCTAACCCCAGACGATTTACACAAGTCCAAAATCTTTCGACCAAAAGTGTTAGCAGGCTTTATGTCCTCCGTAGCTCGCTCACTAGGTGAATCAGGTGTGTAATCAATTAAACCACTTATATCACTTTGTAATTGAGTACTCAACAGATCATGCCCTATAAAGTCGTTTGCTTTACCAATTCGTCCATTCAGGTCACCAATTATAGCAATGTTACCTAATGCACCATAATGCTCTGTAAATTATATGTGAAAGATGAATGATTAAACATGTATGATATATTTTTTTTAAAGAAAGCACAGTAAATTAAACTGTATAATAATTGCAAGCAGTCTATTTTATTGGTATAATCAGTGTCATAATCATCTGATATTAGTCAATTATATAGCTTAATTTAAGATACAATTATCAGTGATTTGCTTGTATCAATAAACAAAAATGTAAAACTCTAGGCTATGCATTTTCTGCCATACAATTTGTTTGTTTCCTGTTGTTAAATTGCTATTTAACATTATGAGGTATTTGTAAATGTTTATTTGAATTCAGGAATACACTCTTATAAATAATAGAAAAAAAATATTTTTGTTGTTAGAAAGTAGATTTTCAATATAAAATAAGAAGATGCCCTAAGACTGCCATTATGACACCAAAGTTCATATGAAGTATATGTAACCAATTATAGGCAACCATACAGCCTACGACAATCAGAAATCACCATACTGTATAGTATGTTATAAAAGGCACTTACAAAGAAACAAATATGACATAGATGATCCAACGATAACTACTGAACTACAGGCTCCTGACTTGGGACAGGCACATAAAGAAGTGCAGGGTTAAACATGTTTGTGATCTTCAATGTCAAATATATTTTGCAGAAATGATTCAACAATCTTACAATTTTGAATACCTATATTTGAACAAATGGAACCTTTACAATTAAATTGAACTGAACAAAGATTTTGATTGCAAGTCGATCTATTGAACCAATGTTGTGTGTATGCTGTGAAACTACAATAGACTTTTCTTTTTTTTTATTTGCCCCTTGGTATCTTCAATCCTTGTGTTTCTTGTAAGACTAATCATTTTCAATGGGCCCTTGATAACTTCATTTTCTATAAGCTCCTTGGTATCTGCAATCATTGTGTTGTTTGTTAGACTCACCTGGCCTGAAGGGGCAAATGAGTTTTTCTTATCACTTAGCGTCCGCCATCCATTGTCTCTTGTCGTCTGTTGTCTAACTTTTACAAACATCTTTTCCTCTGAATCTGCTGAGATAAATTTTACCAAACTTGGCGAATATTATCATTAGGTTATCTTGTTAAAAACATGTTTCCAATGACCATAAAATTGAGAATGGAAATGGGGAATGTGTCAAAGAGACAACAACCCGACCATAGAAAAAACAACAGCAGAAGGTCACCAACAGGTCTTCTATGTAGCGAGAAATTCCCGCACCCGGAGGCGTTCCTCAGCTGCCCCTTAACAAATATATACTAGTTCAGTGATAATGAACGCCATACTAATTTCCAAATTGTACACAAGAAACTAAAATAAAAATAATACAAGACTAACAAAGGCCAGAGGCTCCTGACTTGGGACAGGCGCAAAAATGCGGCGGGGTTAAATATGTTTATGAGATCTCAACCCTCCCCCTATACCTCTAGCCAATGTAGAAAAGTAAACGCATAACAATACGCACATTTGAAATTCAGTTCAAGAAAAGTCCGAATCTGGTGTCAAAAGATGTAATCAAAGAAAATAAACAAAAGGACAATAATAACAACAGACTACTAGCAGTTGCCTGCCAACCAAAATGGCCAACATGGCTATAAATAGAACATAGGGGCAAAATGCAGCTTTTGGCTTATAAAACTCTGCGAAACTAAAGCATTTAGAGAAAATCTGACATTAGTCAAAATGTCATCAGGTTGAGATCTATCTGCACCAAAATTTTCAGGTGAATCAGACATACGGTTGTATGGTTGCTGCCCATGAAGGAAATTTTGCAGTTTTTGTCTTATATATAGTTAAAGATAGAGATTAACTATTGACAGCAATACTGTTCAGCAAAGTAAGGTCTACAAATAAATCAACATGACCAAAATTGTCAATTGACTCCTTAAGTAGTTCTTGCCTATTAAAGTAATTTTTAACAATTTTTCGTAAATTTTTGTAATCTTTTACAAAATTCTTTTCTGAAACTACTTGAAAAAATTTATCCAAACTTGGCCGCAATCATCATTGGGGTATTAAGTTTAAAAAATGTGTTCGATGATCCCGCCTGCCAATCAACATGGCTGACATGGCTACAAATTTGAACTTAATGGTAAAATGCAGTTTTTTGCGTATAACTCTGAAACTAAAGCAAAAGTATAGTTGTTGCATTATTGCATGCATCAAATGTAAACACAAATATAAGGTTAGCGACACACGCTTCTTGGAGCCTCTAGTGTTGTTTGTTAGACTTATCTTTTTCAATATGCCCCTTGGTAACTTCAATCCTTTTGTTGTCTGTTAGACTGATCATTTTCAATTAGTCCTGATATGCAGACAGTTCTAGTTTTTATTTTTTTCAAAATTAAATTTCCAACATTCGATTAATTTCAAAATCACTGCTCTCACTGGAATGTGGGTTATTGAGTGAAAGCATATCCCCAATATATCTGAAAATGATTTTAAATAAATTCAATCCATTTAGTGGTCTAATATGTGCAAGCTATCGAAATGTATTAAAATCCGTAGTAGATAAATCCTTGATTGTAATTTATATCATATAATGACTTATAGCTTAAAGGTTGCCTAAACATTGTCAAAGAGATAATTAATTGTTTCTTGATACTTTTACTTTTGAAATGATGAAAAAGTGTATGTATTACTTAGTTTAAAGAATAATCTTGTTATCTATCCCCAAACTATATTGGATGATGGTAAGCAGTGATTTATTCTGGGATAGAATATTGATCACTTAATATAGAATAAAATTGAGAATGGAAATGGGGAATGTGCCAAATAGACAACAACCCGACCACAGAGCAGACAGCACCAGAAGGTCACCAACAGGACTCGATATCAATATTCAGTAACATTCTTTCGATATTTAGATTGTCTTCTGGAATTGTTTTACAATTTGTTATCTTTCTGGTCATTTTATTTGGATCACTGTAGGCTAGCTTTTTTTATCACATGTAAGCTGAACTACTATATATAAGACCTATAAGAGTATACTCCCCATTGATGACTTTAAAATTACCTCTAAATGGTAAATGTTTGATAGGAAGTTAATGGTTGCTGTCTCGATGGCACTAATTCCATTTTTTTTCAATTTATTTTCATTAATAAGAAATTGATCAGGTTCTCGTTAAACGATCATTTGCTTGTAAGTTAAACAAACCGCGCTGAAGGACGTCCATTAAAACAAGCATGCGTTTACTAATAGTAACTTAAGATTAATGTATGTCGTGTTCTTGCTTTTCTCTCTCCTTTACATTTAATAAATAATTGAATATACCTTTCGACTAGTTCTTGTTAAGAAACCAATGCAAACTTAATACTCTGAATAGAATAAATCAATGATAATCAACTTTTTCATCCACTTTTTAAAATCAACATACAGACTTCAACAATCACTCTTAGCTATTCCAAATCTATGGTGCATTGTTAAATAATATTATTTACTACTTTGTATGCTGTAAAGTTTAGTGTATCATTGCAACTACTGTTCGAGATTGAACCTGTTTAAGTCGGGGTTGTTTTGTTGTTTTTAAATTCAATCACAATTGGTCTTATCATAACTGTTAAATCTAATACATGCATTTGAAAAAAAATTAGGTGTCAGTTGAAGCCCGCCTCCGGGTGCAAGATTTTCTCGCTGTATTGAAGACCCATTGGTGGTCTTCGGCTGTTTTCTGCCCTTTTGTCGAGTTGTTGTTTCCACAAGGAAAGAAATATAAATTGGTCAACATCTTTTATTTTATATTTAAAGACAGACGTATTCTTCTTTTTTTTTGTTCCTTGTTTTGATATCACCAACAACAAAATAATTGCAGAAAGGATATATACTGATTATCAGATTTTGCCGATATCCATTGATATCAATATGAGACACAATATGCAGCTTTTTGTTGGGTGAGGACAGAACACCAGGTAACGATGTCTACATATTGTTGAAAGCAGCTGATAAGTTAAATTCTCTATATTTTTATTCGATTTGTACTTTTCAAAACTGACTGATTATTTTCCCAAAATGATTTACACCAGACATGAATGGAACCAAAGAGAACGATAAAATAGAAATAGTAAAAAAACCATATATTTTGGATTATAATTATAAGGATTAAACACAGTTTTCTTATGGTTGTTGACACACACACACAAACTAAAAATAAAAGTCCTATAGAATTTTCAGACTTTGTTCAGTTTGTGAGTTAATCGCTCCGAGTGGACACATCAATAAGCTGAAATAAATTTGTATTAAACTTTGATATTGTCTTGTGTTTTAAAGAAGTTATAGGGATAATAAATGTAAAAACAAGATTAACAAACCATGATATAATGGATTGGTGATTGTCACCAAGTAAGGTTTCCTTATAATAAAATAAAAAACGGATATTCAACCCAGTGAATTTCGTTCATGGAATATGTTCGTTGCTGTTCTGCAGTTTGCATGTTATATTATTTGTTTATGCGTTTCTCTGTGATGAATATTCCGCTTGTGTATGTGATGTTTTTCTGTCACATAGTAGTGTTATTTCAGCAATGTTTTTTTTAACATTGTCATAAATCGGGAGGTTTTGCTAGTCATTTAACCAGGTTTAACCCAGCATTTTTTCTTAAAATGTTGGCGTTTGTTTTTCTTGCTCTTCAGTGGTCCTGTGTTTCCTTCGGTTTAAGTTTGTAACCCGGTTTTGTTTTCTCTAAAACTCTTTATGACATTTGAACATCGGTATGCTACTATTGCCTTTATTCATGATGGAAACTAGTGGTTTTTTTTATTTCTGTAAACCAGAAAGAGACTTGATATTTAAAGTACGGGGCCAACTTATAATATCAACGTCGGATCAAACATTATGTCGCGAATACTTCCCAAGTGTTATTTATAATAAATGAAAATCTCGTGTAAACGTTGTTGCAATTAAAGCTGTTCACGGAAGAAGCCTGATGTATTCTAATTGTCAATTTCTTTCTTTCCAGAAAACTAGTGTACTGTACGCGTTGTAAGTTACGTACTGTGAACAACTGAGAAGAACACGATATACTGCATCTTTTTTTTTTTTTTTTTTTTTTTTTTTGCGAAAAAAAAAGATCTACAGTATTCTTATAACATCTTTTTTTGCTTTAATCTTAACATACAGCACATTAACTCATAATTTTTGTTAAACAACCAAGTGCGTACTGCAAGAACATTTAACGGCCGATATTTTGCTGTTTTCATTTGTAGTAGCATAGCAGTTGTCAACGTTTGTGTTGTTACCTAACCCATCTTTAAATTGAGACTGAAATATCTCAAAAAGTATGTCATCATTGATTGGTTGTTTGATAGGTGTTTGCTTTACGTCGCAGCATTTATAAATTGAACATGTTTATATATTTTTTCATATTTAGATAGTTCGTGAATAAACTGACCTTGTGATAATATTTTGAACAGATATATCATGTTATGGAGGGGTATTTGCGAAAAATACAAGTCGAGGGACTTAAATTTCCCGAGCCGCTAGGCAAGGGAAATTTTGTCCCAAGACTTGTATTTTTTTCAAATACCCCTCCATAACATGATATATCTGTTTAATTACACCGAATGAATTTTAATTTAAACTCTCTGTACTAGGAAAAGGAAATATTTATTTCCGGACAAGTACTATCATAAAATATACCGCGGGAACTATACATGTACTTATACGCGTTCGCGCTGTCTTTATGTAACGTCATATCCGAAAAAAATGGCGGGAAAATGCTCGCGAGGGTAAAAAAGGAATATCCAAAATGGCAAATACCATGGTATTTGAGGCATATTCACCGGCAGTGGTGAAAAACAGTCAGATTCGTTTGAAATGAGGAAGAAATGTTAGAATATGCGAAAAATACACTGGCTATCAGCCAATCAAAAGCTGGCATTCTTATATAAGGTGTAATTAAAAGTAAAATTCAACTTAATATCGTTTTTTTGTATGAACATACTGCAATGTTATTAAGAGTCAACAAAGATGTGTCTCATTACCGGAAGAATCATGTTTTCTGCTTTTAACTATTGGAAAAAAGCACATTAACCCTCATTTTCATTCGCAACCAAAACATAAACTTCTTAACCTATGTTATATCTAAATTATCAGAAACAAAATCAATGACATGTCTTATGTCTGTATGCTGTTGTGGTAGCAAGAAAGTTGTCGACGCTTGTCTATCAATGATAATTGTGCCCTATATCAATATCGTTTTAACCTTAGGGACGACATCAAAAGTCAAAAGTTCAATGTAGGATAAAAAACTTAATTCACATAGTTTTTTCACTGACCCCCCCCCCCTCTTAACTTAATTTGGGAAAAATTGATTTACCTATATGGATATATAAGTAAAATCGATTTTAAATTAACTAAACTTGCAGCAATGTTAATCCCCCCACTCCCAAACTATTTGATTTAAGTTTTGTTTATCCTACATCGATCTTTTGATGTCGTCCCTTAAGACTTTGTATCTCACTATAAATGATACATAGTGATTTTTTTTAACATAAATTCCTATATGAATTAAGCCAGACATGAATGGAATCAAGGGGATTATGGAATGTTTAAATCGAAATAGTAAAAATATGACATATGTTTGGAAGTATAATGATAAGGATTAAACACAGTTTTCTTAGGGTTGTTGACGCACAAACTCAAAAAAGAGTCCAATGAAAATATCTCTATTTATGTTATTTTGTCGACAAAGTATTGAAATATAATATTTTCGGGTTCTTTACCCATGCAAAAAAATCAATCTGAACATCTCAAAATCCCCAAAATTGGAATTTTCTTCATACTGAGATTTTATATATATATAATTGTTTTTCAGTAAAAACTAAGGCAAGTATGAGTAATTGACGCTAATTCTTCAGGCAGAGTGAATGAGGACCATGTCGCCAATAATGTAAGAGCACTCAAACGAATGGTTTATTTTTATTATGATTAGCATAATTTAATATCTATCAATAACCTTTAATTTCTATAAAAGTTTCTGTGTAAAAATATATTGTTTTTTTACTTTAATCTTGTGAAAGTCAAATGTTGCGGGTATGACTCATGCATTGATTTTCAGTTGTATGTGACAGTCTAATGGATGTCTAATCATAGTGAAATAAGTCCAACAGATTTGACAAGAGAATGGCATATCCAATTTATACAAGAGTTATAAAATGGTGTTTTATAAATTAAAAGACGAATTGGATACACTTTCTCCTCAATGTTTTTAAAATATGTTTAATGGCCACCTGTTTTAAAAAGTGAATCCCAACTTTATTTGAAATTTTAATATGTAAGCTGTCAATAGAATCACAATTAACTTTGTATACAAAAAACCAAGCAGATTTAACACGTGTAACACTCAATAGTTGTACGTGAAGGCATATCAGTTTAAATTTTTTCTTATCGGCAATATATTGGTGGTTTGATGATATTTGATATGGAGTGTTCGTTTTTATGAGGCCATTCACTTCTTACTCAACATGGCTTTGACTATGCATGATTGCTGATGTAAGCTGTATTAGAGATACCACACGGCTATCCTACTGGTTGTTGACTTTGGATGGACTTTAAACATGCTGAACTTTCTGGACTAGACAATGTTATATTCCCAACAGATTTGACAAGAGAATGGCATGTCCAATTTATACAAGAGTTATACAATGGTGTTTTATAAATTAAAAGACGAATTGGATACACTTTGTCCTCAATGTTTAATATGTTTAATGGCCACCTGTTTTAAAAAGTTAATCTCAACTATATTTGAAATTAATATGTTAGCTGTCAATAGAATCACAATTAACTTTGTATACAAACAACCAAGCAGATTTAACACGTGTAACACTAATTAGCTGTACGTGAAGGCATATCAGTTTTAATTTTTTCTTATCGGCAATATATTGGTGATTTGATGATATTTGGTATGGAGTGTTCGTTTTTATGAGGCCATTCACACCTTACTCAACATGGCTTTGACTATGATTGCTGATGTAAGCTGTATTAGAGATACCACACGGCTATCCTCCTGGTTGTTGACTTTGGATGGACTGTAAACATGCTGAACTTTCTGGACTAGGCAATGTTATATATATAACTATAACTATATAAACCTAATATAAGCCACAATTGTTTAGTGTATTATTATATAGCTTGAGCGTTTTAAAGGATTACCTAAGAACATAAACAAATAATATATTCTATCACATGTTATTTAATTGGGATTTTCTTCATACTGAGATTTTAAATATATATTATGGGTTTTCAGTAAAAACTAAGGCCAGTATGAATGATTGAAGCTAATACTTTAGAAAGACTGAATGAGGACCATGTCGCCAATACGTTAAGAGCACTCAAACGTATTGTTTATTATTATTATTATAACAAAACCCTATTGAGTTTGGGATGAGCGAATGTTGCCATTAGAATACATGATAATTTAGTTAGTTCAATGTTCTGTTACAAGAAATATTATATCAAACGCAATATAGCTATCAAAGGTACCATGATTATAATTTAATACGATAGTCGCGCGTTTCGTCTACATAAGACTCATCAGTGACGCTCAGATCAAAATAGTTATAAAGCCAAACAAGAACAAAGTTGAAGAGCATTGAGGACCCCAAATTCCCACAAAAGTCTAAATACGGCTAAGGTAATCTATTCCTTGGATGAGAAAATTCTTAGTTTTTCGAACAGTTCAAAGTTTTGTACCAGGAACTTTTTAAAAATGACTATATAATTGATATCCATGTCAACACCGAAGTGCTGACTACTGGGCTGGTGATACCCTCGGGGACGAAACGTCCACTAGCAGTGGCATCGACCCAGTGGTTTAAATAGTTAATCAAAGGTACCAGAATTATAAAGCCTTTAATACCAACCACATTCATCCCAACTGCTCTGAAACAATAGCCATAAAAAAACCCAAAGAAAACAACAAAAACAATTTCATGCAGATAGCCATACATATGCAGACAACGCTTAAACAGTTAAAGCATAGGTCGTAAACATTCATGAACAGTAAAGCATGGATGGATGCATTCTAGAATTGTTTCAACAGTTTCTATTAATGAATACTGCTTTTGTCGTAAAATGCTATTTATCAATAATAAATTAATTGTACCATTGTTGTCGAGCCTGCAACTTTTGTTGCAGAAAGCTCGACATAGGGATAGTGATCCGGCGGCGGCGTTAGCTAACTTCTTACAGTGAGTTGACTGTTAGTGTTGCTCTCCACCAATTGCAACTCATTCAAAATTTTGACCAAATTGCAATTTGTTTTATTTAACCAAATTGTTCAACTGGTCAGAAAATTGAACAAATTGTTCAGTCAAAATGTGAAAGTGCAAGGTGATGAAATAAAATATACTTACAATCCTATAAGACTTTAACTCCACTTTAATGATGTTGTGATAAAATTAGTTTATCAGTTTGTATAGTTATATTATATTCATTTCCATGCTGAAGGGGAACTGTTTATTTTTGAATTGCTATTAAATTGTCCAAACTAAGCTTTCATATAGTTTTTCTTTCTAAAAGTATTCTATATTTATAAGAATCAGATATCATTTTAAATAAAACATCATATAATTCAGTAAAATATGTGTGAAATAACAATATGCTATTGATAAATTTTCAGGGGAGATAACCTAAAATATTATTCTTTTGAATAAAGACTTTTTGAAAGAAAAGTTAGTATCTCCCCCATGGAAACTTCCTACAAACATATATTGCAATTTTACACATATTTTACAGAATATGAAATGTTTTAATTCACATAATGTCTGATTCTTATAAATATAGAATACTTTTTTTGAATTGCTATTAAATTGTCCAAACTAAGCTTTCATATAGTTTTTCTTTCTAAAAGTATTCTATCTATAATACTAAAATTACGAGGTCCAATTTATCAGCCGTCATCACATAAGAACGACGAATAAAAAAATTCAACTTTATATATAACTAATATAGTACAAAGGTGTAGATTAAAAATTACACCACTCCAGGCCCTTTTGTTTTCCACGTAATTAATATTGCCAATAATTAAGAAGTTCCGGGTCGAGTCCGATACCGATACCAATAGTATATTCACCTGTTACCGATTACCTTATCTGTACGTTCCGCATCTGACAGGCGCACCACCAAACGGTGTATTCAGGATTAATATGTTATATAGTATTACACGGGTCATAATCACAGGGTTGACACTACTGAATTGTCAAATTGTTACCTATTGTAGTATTTTAATCAGTTAGACTTTCTAAGATAACAATACGAATACTAAAAATCTGGACTAAAATAAGGTGTATAGGTACAGTTTTCAATTTGTTAGCGGGCATGACGTAAAACAGCGAATCAAAGAATTCAACTTTATTTATGACTAATATAGGACAATGCTGTAGATTAAAAAGTACTCCATTCCAGGACCTTTTGTTTTCCAAATAATTAATATTATCAATAATTGATAAGTTCGGGTTCGACGGGTTCAAACAGAAAGATTTGAAAGCGGAGAAAACTGTGTATTTTATAATCGGCATGACTTTATCAAATGACAATACTAATACTAAAATAAGGCTTGCGCATAGTTATATACTTTAATTCAGTCACGGACCTGCGATATCACGGGTGTATTCTAGTATTTATAAGAATCAGACATTATGTGAATTAAAACATTTCATATTCAGTTAATATGTGTAAAATTGCAATATATGTTTGTAGGAAGTTTCCATGGGGGAGATAATAACTTTTCTTTCAAAAAGTCTTTATTCAAAAGAATAATATTTGAGGTTATCTCCCCTGAAAATTTATCAATAGCATATTGTTATTTCACACATATTTTACTGAATTATATGATGTTTTATTTAAAATGATATCTGATTCTTATAAATATAGAATACTTTTAGAAAGAAAAACTATATGAAAGCTTAGTTTGGACAATTTAATAGCAATTCAAAAATAAACAGTTCCCCTTCAGCATGGAAATGAATACAATATAACTATACAAACTGATAAACTAATTTTACCACAACATCATTAAAGTGGAGTTAAAGTCTTATAGGATTGTAAGTATGTTTTATTTTATCACCTTGCACTTTCATGACTTGGCTGTGGTTTTCTACAGCAGTTGGTTCAAATTTCTTGACCAGTTGAACAATTTGATTTTAAAAAACAAATTGCAATTTGGTCAAAATTTTGAATGAGTTGCAATTGGTGGAGAGCAACACTAACAGTCAACTCACTGTAAAAGGTTTATATTTTAGAAGGTGAAAGACCTGGATGCTTCATACTCTGTATATAGATGCCTCATGTTACAAAGTTTCCGTCAGTCACATGTCCAATGTCATTGACCTCATTTTCATGGTTCAGTAACCACTTGAAAAAAAGTTCAGAATTTTTGTAATGTTGAATTCTCTCTTATTATAAGTAATAGGATAACTATATTTGGTATGAGCGTACCTTGCAAGGTCCTCATTCCCGTCAGATAGTTTTCACTTGATCTCGACCTCATTTCATGGATCAGTGAACAAAGTTAAATTTTGGTGGTTAAGTCCATATCTCAGATACTATAAGCAATAGGGCTAGTATATTTGGTGTATGGAAGGACTGGAAGGTGTACATGTCCAACTGGCAGGTGTCATCTGACCTTGACCTCATTTTCATGGTTCAGTGGTTATAGTTATGTTTTTGTGTTTTGGTCTGTTTTTCTCATACTTTATGCAATAGGTCTACTATATTTGTTGTATGGAATGATTGTAAGGTGTACATGTCTAGCGGGCAGATGTCATCTGACCTTGACCTCATTTTCATGATTCAGTGGTTAAAGTTAAGTTTTTAAGTTTTGGTCTTTTTATCTAATATTATATGCCAAAGGTCAACTATATTTGGTGTATGGAAATATATTATGATCTGTACTGAGCCAAAAAAGTTTAGCAACACTTTTTTTTTAAAATTGTAAAATTTTGTTGTTTTTGGAAAAAAGATATTTTAACATCATGGATATAATTCTTAGTTTTACAAGTAATTTAAAACAGTCGTATTTCCCCTGATAATCGATTTCGCGCCATTTCAGCTTCGCACGTGTAATTGATGTTTTACCTTCTCTACCGGTACTTTTAAAACGATATCAAAAATTTCTTTTTCAATAACGTTCAGAAACACACCATTGATAAGAAAAACACATACACCTTTAAAAATATTGCATGGGGCGTCAACCAGGCCTCCCCTAAAATGACCATAAGAAAGCTCTTGGAATGGTTGTTGCCAGAATGATTGTTGCTGACATCGCGGCTCGATTTAATGTGCATAAGGCAACAGTTTAGAGACTAACGAACAGATATCGACAAATTGCAACTGCACAGGATAGGTCGATATCTCGTAGACCAAAAAACTATCGTCAGGGGAGGAGCGCTACCTTCGCTTTACGTCAACACGTGACAAGTTTTTTTTTCGGCCACAAAAGTGGTGCATGACTAAGGGCAGCTGATGGTGTGCCTACCAATCCTTCATTGGTGCACTGAGGACATGGCTGAGAAATTGATTTTGAATAACACTATACTCATTTCCGCATTTTGACCCTCCCGCGCTCCATACAAAAAAAATCCTAGGCAATGTGAGTGATAAACATTCATGTTGCTTCTGACATGTCATAATTCCGTTTTGTAATTATTAAAATTATATGTTGTTATGATTTTGTAATAAAATAAAATTTCACATTTTTGTTGTTAAACTTTTTTGGCTCAGTATATATGTCAGTCCTGCAGGTTTTTATTTGACCATGACCTCAATTCTTGCAGTGTTAAGATTTTGTGTTTTGGTATATTTTTCTTAAACTATAAGTAGCTATATAGTAGGTCAACCATATTTGTTGTATGGAAGCTTTGTTAGCTGTACATGTCTGCCTGGCATGGTTCATATATCTATGATTAGTAAAGAAGGCGAGACATTTCAGTGTGTGCACTCTTGTAATAAGATAGTTTAAATATAGATATCTGAGATAAAAATTATCTCCCGCTGTAAATCACAACAAATTCTATAAAACAAACAAATGTCCGAATAATAAACGTGACATTTTCATCCAATTAGAAAACCGATCACAAAAAATGTCCATGCCTTGTTAGCAACAAAAGATCAATGGCGGACAATTCTAAACTATATGATCGACTACGTCGGGGGAAAATCATTCTTTCTTATTAATCATTGCCAGCAACAATGTTTGCGTTCCTTCCATGACTTAAGAAAAACCGGTAATGATGACCGGAATTCTGTTTCATGGAATTCTTAACTTAATGATAGCGGCTTAAATAAAACTTTACTGGTTGATTAGTTTAGTTAAATGATCTTTTGTTTTATCTTCAAAGCACATGTTTCCTTTTGAAGTATAATGTTTGCTGTGGATAAGTTCCTGTATAGCCTACAAAAAGTTTGATTCGCAGCATAGTTCAATTTTAATGACGTTTTAAATAGAGTAGAGAAAGGAAATGGTGAATGTGTCAAGGAGATAATAACACGACCAAATTTTTAAAAGCAAAATACAGCTCAAGGCCACCAATGGGTATTCAACGCAACGAGATAATTCAGCACACAGATGCATGCGTCACCTTGCCATTAAACAATAATTATACTAATTCAGTGAATTGAACGCTACAATTAACTCCGAGGAATACAAACTTCAAAACAAGAATTCCCATACTAAATTGTCTGGCCTGCTTTAATGATCATTGATTTATGTTGAAAGTATTAATGATATTGGTTTTACTACAAGTATCGTATAGATAGATGAACAAGGGCAAAAGTCAGATGATACTGCTAGACCAACATGTTCACCTTACAATCATTCCATACATCAAATAAAAATGACCTATTACTAATAATATCTGAGAAACAGAATTAATCACCTAATTTAACCTTGATCATTGATCCATGAAATGAGGTCGAGGTCAGGTGAGCCTTGTCGTCTGATAGTTATACCTACACAACGTATGTCTCGCATTCTGCGACTCTCGTCGCAGTCGATACAAACACATACAACACGTACACAGGCTAGAGGTTCTTGATGTGGGATAGACACCCAAATGCGACGGGGTTAAATTGTTTTGTGAGATCTCAACCCTCCCCTATACCTCCAGAAAATGTTGAATAAACAAACACACAGCAAAAAGTAAAATCACAAAAATACTGAACTCCGAGAAAAATTCAAAACGGAAAGTCCCTAATCAAATTGCAAAATCAAACTAGTATCTCAATTGTTTGTAAAACAATTGAAAGGTCTTTCCTGTAAAAGTGATGTTTTCGTAATGTACTTTGTACGACCTTTCGTTTGATATACGACAAGCATACCTTCTGAATCTTTTCACTTTTATCACTTAATGACCTCATCCGCCTACATTTTTGAGATCGGTATTATTATATATGTAACATAGAGTAGATGACCTTTCATTTGATATACAACAACCCTATCTTAAAAGAAAATTTATGTTTTGCACTCAATGACCCCATCCAACCCATTTTTGGGAGACGTCAATTTGAAATTTGAAATGTACGCTTTATGTTCTTTCATTTGATATGCGACAACCAGTTACCTTACCATCTGAGAAATTTGAATGTTTGCACTAAATGAGCCCACCCGTCCCCCTGGGATGAAAAGGGGGTTTAAAATTTTCATTTTTTAAGTAGAGTTTATTAAGACCTTCAATTTTGATATATCAGATGACCCCATTTGACAAAGTGCAAATAATGATGCAATATCAACTATATAAATAGAAGTTATGAAACTTACAAAGTCAATGCAAAACTTGAAAATTTCAAATTGATTTTTTTGGTGTTTTTTTCCATATTTGGTCAAACATATAACTATGTCAACCTCTTCAATTTATAACACATTTCAAGTGGTAAGCTCTTGATGATTCAGAAATACATGCCTCCGCTCGCAAAACTTCAAACTGCATTATCTTTAAAACGACAATAGATATCTCAAATCTGTTAAATGATAAATGATCTACATTTGAAAGACAACAATATAGAAAAAGAATTGGGACAATTTCAAAGTTCACCAAGGTCACAATTAATCATCAAATATATGATGCAATACAAAACTTAAGAACCGGAAGTCGTAGAGACATGGGACTATCACCATTCAACTCAGGACCACTTGACCTTTCAAAGATCACAAGGTCAAGGTCATAGTATATTGTGAAGGTCAAGGTGAAATTTCATCATGACCTGACATTGACCTCAAATTGAAGGTCTTGAACTACTGATCATCTTTGCGGTTTATAGTAGGTTGATATCTGTTACCTTTAAAAAGATATACACACAATACTATACTTTTAAGAATCATCCCGTCGTAACTTTTGAACAGACAGTCGGACTCTTTTGAGCTCAGTGTATAAAATGTAGAGCTCGTCGAGAGGAACATTTTATACGCTGTAAGTATGCAGCAAACTCTTATCGTTTTTTTAATATGAAAGCTTGAAATTGCAGCGTAATTTATTTTTGCACTCGGTGACCTTTGACCTTGGGTGCAAATTAAAGGTCACATGAACTTAAGATTATTGGTATAGGTCCCAAGTCTTTACGACTTCCGGTTCTCGGGATACAATTTTTCAAAAATTGTGTATATTTTTTCAAGGGAAAAACGGTTAACAACAAAATGATTGTATATGTTTATTAACATTGCCATCTGGTCTTGTACATGTTGCCGTTTTCAAATCGATTCCATCTTGAATACTTTTTGAGAAAAATGCAAAAGAAAGAAATTGCTTCAAGGGGATATAACTCTCATAGGGAATGATGAAATCCTTAGCAGCCTCATATGGTAACACATCATGATGAGATCTAACTTTTGTTCAAATAAGGTCATGCTATCTTTAAAAACAACGAGGGGGCCATGTTGAAAAAAATCAATAAAAGGGAGATAACTTCTAAAGGGGATGATGAAATCCTACACAGCCTCATCTGGTAATACCTCATGATGAGATCTATCGATGGTCCATATTTGGTCTTGATGACATCAATAGAAACGGGGGGAGGGCATTTAGAAAAAATGTTGGAAAAAAAACATTAGAAAAACAGTAAGGTCTTTCCCCACGTAGGGGAAATACCTTAATGACAAAACACATCAAACTAATGGACAACAACTGTCATATTCCTGACTTGGAACACACATTTTCAAATGTAGAAAATGGTGGATTGAACCTGGTTTTATAGAGCTAAACCTCTCACTTGTATGACAGTCGCATGAAATTCTATTATAGTTACAACGATGCGTGAACAAAACAGACATAATAGGTAAAATTGTCATCACTGTTAGTAGGGTGCTTGGTATCGAAAAAGACGTCTAGTTAACGTGTTTAAGTTAACGGATAACACACGGCTATATTTATATGCAAACTATTGGAAAATCATTATATTTTCCAATCATGAATGTCGTCGTAAGCTACCGTGGTAACGTTTTTTTTTAAATTATGTGCTTTCTAAGGGTACACAAAAATACCTACTCATACAGGCCATCTTCAACACGAAAAATAAAATTATTGCTTTCTGTGTTATTTGTTCAAATGATACTGATTATCTAGCTTAATAATTAAATTTATCATATAACAAAAGCTGAAAAGATTTATATAATTTAAGTGTAGGTATTTCATGATCTTTGTAAGACTATTTTTTTTAGCTGAAATTTGTCACAATTTGAACGAAAGAAAATTTATTGCATGTAACTTTCACAAGAGTTTTACTCTGATTTCATCAATAAGACATGGTTCATATGTGTGCCAAATATATTTCGTGTAATGTTAATCGGTGAAACGAAAATAGCAATTTAAAACACAAATTTAGTGATAATTCTGCCTTGATTCAAACTTTTTTTACTTGTTGTATGGTCGATATGTATCTTTTGAATAGTCGAGTTATAGATCGTTGTTTTGTTTTAGGAAATATGTTTTTTGTTGGTTTTTATATTTTTAATTGTTTTTTTGAATTGATTTTTGTTATAATTGTAATTTACAAATCAAATCACGTTTCAGACCCGGAATATGGCACATAGTCCTGTTAAACTATGCCCATCAAGCCCTAAACAAAGTAGGAATGAAATACGTGTGTTATATGTCAGGGTTCTTTTAAAATAACTGAATTGCTTATTAATATGCGAGAAATTAGCACAAACAAAAGCTTTATCGATGGTCTGGGAACACGGAAAGATCATGTATATTTAATATATTTCAAGCGTCATTTATCTAGCTAGCTTTTCCAAGGACCCCAATTCTGCTCAGAAGGAGTATCATTTTGTAGTACCGATGAAGTAGATACCCGCATGATTTTACAGGCTATTCATGTAGATAAAGAGTTCGGTGTAAAAGGCATATAGGGTATGATAATAATAAAGTTACAAGATACAGATGTTCTGATCTTATGCATTCATTACTTCCCCTCCATGCAGCATACGCATGAGCTATGTTTTCAAACAGGCACTATAACTTGCACACAAGATTTTGCCGCTATATGCCTGTCCACGAAATATGTAAAAGTCTCGGGTTTGCCATCTGTAACATTCTACCAGGCGCACACGTTTTAACATAATGCGATACAACGTCATCCCTGTTTAGGATCGGTAAGCGCGCTGTTTTTTAGTCTTAAAGGAAAATCCAGATGATTTTTCCGATGTGTCAAACCTTTCTGATTGTGACATCGATGAATCTATGGACGCAGCTCGAGATCTTGTTGTTACGCTGAATGATCACAAGTTAAAAATCAAAATAGATAATTGTGCCCTAGACAAATTGGGCGTAATATTGTCTAAAATTGTCTGTTCTATGGTCGGGTTGTGGTCCATTTGGTACATTCCCCATTTCCATTGTCAATTTTACAATTTATAATTTCTCCCTTGTCAAATTCATCCTTGTAAATTTACTTTTAAACAATATGTAATAAGAGCTTCACTCCAGACATAAATTTGATGTCTTCCCATATAGCAAAACTATACTACATTCTCCTCTTAAGTTAGGATGGGAAAAGAAGAATGACTTGTTCCTTTCTATCTCGAAGGTCAGACGTCATATGAATTTCTACAAGATTAAATTTGCATTTGTTTCGAACAAAATCTATCATGTACAGATTTATGCTCATGTCAGGCAAATAACATTTATTAAAATGCAAATACTCATCTGGTTGCAGTTAGAAACATTGATGACTACGAAGATGTAGATGTATAAGCTTTCATTTTTCTTTTTGTAACTTATGATTCATTTCTAGCTATTGAATGAAAATTAAGCAGTCCAGTATCTTTTCTAAACAATAAATATAACATCTACTCAATTTTGAAATCGTTGGAAATATAGTAATAATCTATCTAGTGGGGAAAGATATGTAAAAAAAACCCTGCCGTATGGTCTATGACCTTGCCGTGGTTGGTGGGCTTAAACCACAGGAGACCATTCAACGTAGTAGTTAATACAGCTTCGATCATAATTTTTTATTTGCATTTGTTCTTTTTTCGTGTTTTTGCAATGGTGTTGTCAGCTTGTCTTTATTTTATAATGTCCCTTTGGTTTCTCACGCCTTTTTTGTTTGTTGTTTGTTTGTAAAATACATCTGTGCTGTACATAACCCTCTCCCATATTTTATTTTTGGAATACTTGTAAACATCATAGTCAATTGTTTCTCATTTAGTCATCTGTATATGTAGGATGGGGTGTTTTACCTATTTCTAATAGACGTTTTGTTTTTATAACTTTAACCCCCCTTTTTCTCCGGTTGCATTAATTTTTACTTCTGTAAAGCAAAGCTATACACAGAGCTTCATATTCAACCAATTTTGACGTTAATGTTACACAAATTTCAAAACAAATCATTTATATATACTCTTTCACAACCAATGAAAGAAGTTTGGTATTTACCTAGAAATTGACGAACACCTGACTATCAAAAGACGAAAAACACATTTTATTTTCGACAAATTATTTTAAAAGTTAAGATCTAAAAAAACATCTTTAGATGTTACTTGGAATGAATTAAATACAAAAAATTCAAATTTAGAATTTGAAATAGGTCAAGGTCACTGTCATTTAACAGCTCTTTGAAAATTTCAAAACACCCTATATGCAAAAAAGTCAATCTTAAGTCATTTTTTGGGGATAAAAATATAAAATAAGTTTTAAATGTAGATACAAAAGATATATTTTTATAAATGAGTTGTTTTTACTTTGCTCCAAACGCATATGTGTAGGAGAAACCAGCTTTCTAAAAGTGACTGCATTTTTCTGAAATTTTTGCTATGACCTTTGACCCTGATTTAAAAAAACGCGACAACGACAGACAACGACGACAACGATATTTCGATGAGGTTTGTTCTCCTCTTATCAGTGATATACAATATAGCCGTGTGTTATTCCGTTAAGGCAAATCGATAAAATTTGTTGATTGGGCACCCTACTATGTGTCACAATCTCAAAATAAACAAATATTTAACAAAGACGCACAAATATCATCTATAAAATATAACAACCCCATTCATTGTTTTGCGTGTTTGACGTCAGAAAATGTAAACATCACACAGGAAGAAATATAAAATAATTTTGTCGTACAAAGTATTTTCATTTTTTTTTTAATAATTTCACATGGGGAATGATGATATACAGGGTTAAAAAAATCAAAAAGTTTTGTTAGAAATAGTTTCAGAAAAGACCGAGCTGTATAATTATTCAAAAGTTCTTTGGAATTTTTAAGAATTCACATATGGTTAATACCCGTACCCGAGTAAAATAATATTGTCGTTCAAAGTATTTTCAAAATGATAATAGAACAATAAAATAATGGCGGGATCTTTAAAAGTACAGAGCCACGTCATATGTACCACAAAAACACAAAAAGTCACACGCACAAAATTCACCAGAAAAATGAAAGGTAGTACAAACACAAACACATTGACCGGATGTATAAGTACAGAGCCACGTCAAATGGATAGCACAGAAAACACACCAAACAGTAAAAGTAATATTAATAATACAACAAAGACAAATAAAAGAACAATATTACACGTAATTAAGATGATAAACAACGTCAGTTCGCAGAATCTATACATCAAAACCATAATGTATTAGTTGTGAAGTTGTTGCTGAATATTTGAAACAAGGTCTTGGTACCTTCCGATGAACTTTTTTTTTTAGAAAAAGGACGATACGTTCTTTGACATACCCCTAGTTCATCAACTTTCTGCTCAGACACTGGTGACGTTTTACAAAGTCTGAGTAGGAGCTGCAAGCTCTAAAATATCTAATAAGTTGAGAATACACAGTTAAACTCAGTCTAATATCTGTTAGTCTGATGTTAGAATAAGAAATATAATAAATTAGTCAGCAAATGATGTGATTGAAAGATTTTGTCTTCATCAACTGTTAATCTACCATAATCCCTCCTGTTAATGTTTTAATTATCATGGAATCATAAAGTATGCGAGAAGAAGATGACTCGTACCATGCAAAAAACTAGTTTTAGAATACACATGTTTATTTCCGATGCATAGATCCTTTGATTGAATCAATATTTATAGACAGTTACCAGTATCGTAACTATATCCTGGTCCCTTGTGCATAAGTCTGTTTATTAAGGTTTTGTTAGCTTTTAAGTTGGAAGACGACATGATGGTGTTTTGAATAGAACATTAACATAAAGAATGGGATGTGCCATACTTGAACATGTAGGATTTTTACACGTTGATTTATATTTACGAATGATGTTCTTGTAGCATTGCTAACATTTATTTAAAATTTGTGACAAGTTTGAGATATCGGAAACCATGATGGTGTAATAATTTTTCAGTCATAAGGAGATTTCTTTTGTAAAATTATACGCGAGCAAAATCGAACAAGTTGAGAAATGTAAACACCAAACGATGTTGCCAAAGGAACGTCACCTTTTTAAAAACGGAAAATTACCTGCAGGAAAATCATCTCTTCTATCGTATATTTCAATATTAACCTTTGCTTTGGGGATGAATTTTCTAGATCCACGCAAGTTGTCATTGTATTATTAGCTTAGTTTAAAGTAAATAAAACAAATAGTGCATAAACTGAGTCGTCACAATTGAGAGCCAAAATATCAAATAGAGCTTATTAACCTTAACATTACAATACTCGGCATTGATGTTATTCACCACATGAATCGTAATAAACACGTCAAATAGTGAGTCATCCTGATCCTGACCTTTTTAGTCATCAAACCGGACTTGACCATGACATAGTTACCAAAGTTACCAGGATTATTATTTAATACGCTAGATGCGCATTTTGTCTGCATAAAACTCAGCAGTGACGCTCAGATCAAAATAATTATAAAGTCAAACAAGTACAAAGTTGAAGTTAATATGGCTCACGAAAAGTAGATTGTTATGTACACTTCTAAAACAGCTGATGTTACTCTCAGACTGTTTTTTTTCTTCTGTTTTTGCGATTTATTAGTTGCAGTAGGTTGCAAAATAGACATCATTGTAATAAGAAGTAAGAAAAAAGCTGCAAATTTCAGTAAATTCATGCTAAACCTGCATCTGTAATAGGAAGATTAACACTATAATTTACGACAAAAGTTATGATTTTTCAATTATCTGTTTTACATGGTGACATTCCTTTAACAACATTGTATGGTGTGTATATATCTCAACTTGTTGGATTCGCTCGTGTATATAACAACGTATTTGCAACACTCACTATACAACAACGTTAATAACTTATATACATGTGTTTAGAAATTAGTAACCTTGGGATTTAAAGGAACATTTTTGTTTGCATTGGAACAAATTTAAAATTCACAGTTTCCACACATAATTAGAATTTTGAACGCGACTAATTTAAGAAAACTTTTGAATACCATTTACGAATTTTATATCTTTAATAATAAACAGTTTTAGAGTGAGGAAAAACAAAATTTAGATATACTACAAATAAAACTAGGTCAATCCTATTCTAAAATAAATTATGCTTTCATAGTTGTTTATCGAAAAGCAATAAATTCTATGTTTGTATTTGAATGATCTGGCACGTAAAGAATGTATTTGAAAATAAAATTTCAAATTATCTTTGATGTGTAAGATTACTGAATGGACATGCAATTTTCCCCAAAAACAAAACATACACTTCGTAAAAAAGACATATATGTGTTACATTCTCGAAATGTATGTTTATACATCCTTTTTAATGCTTTACTTTTAACACTTATTTGGAACCAACATACATACATATAGCATGATGATATATATAATACAAGAATAATAAACCAACATGATACTGTCTAACACGACAAAAGTAAAAAGTCTATATACATTATACACAATAAAGGTTAAACAAATCATTGTGGATGTATGCCTTGTATATTACATATATATCATGTTAATAAAAAAAATAATTAAGGAAACGTGGTATATATATCCCAAAGGGACAACAATCCCCCAGTATCCAAACAAATGCATGTAATCAACTACAAAAATGTACATCTATATTAGATCACCGTACTGTCACGGAATAGAAGTTCCTTCATAATATAAGTTCCAAAAGGAAAATATATTCTAGAATAGTATTTCCATAGGAATAAATATTACAGTATATGTTCCTAACGGAATAAATGGTATAGAATATTTTGACAATGATCATAACAAAGTTTCCATTGGAACTTCTGTTAGGCGGAACAAATATATGTTGACAGTACTACCTTCAACAATGACAAAACTCAAACCGTATTGTCATCTATAAAAGGCCCCGACATGACAAAAAGTGAAGCATACCATATTGATTACATAACAATTAAAACAATGATAAATGGACATTCCTGTGCAGCAACAAACGACAACCGCTCATAATCTGTCATAAAAAGACAACAATCTAACATTAAAACACATGGTTCAGTTCTTTTTGGTCTACTCTATATGAAATTTGAAATTGTCTTTCAAGTTCTCACTAACTGTTATTGTATATTTCCATTACTAACCTAGAAAATATATGTTTTTTTTAACTCCAATAAAAGCCAAGTTTGAATAGTAACTCATCCAAAAATATAGACCACCAAATAATAAATGAAATAATTGACTCTTTTGGTCAAGTGAGCAAAATCAGGAAAATTCAGTTAAATGCTGGTCCATAACGTATTATATATTCTTATAACTCCATATTGTCGAAATTTCCAACAAAAATATCGTTGATTGTCAATTCACCTTTGTACAGTGTCACACTTACCTCTCTGAAAGATATAAAAATCAAAAATCAAATATGTTTAGTTTCTTCATGATCGAGATGCATATCCCTAAAATTAAAACAAATATAAATTATTTCTTTCAGGAATCTGTTTGACCGAAAGACAAATTCATCAACAGCATTTACAAGTATGAGGCAAATCTTTAAATAAATACCAAATACAAATCACTGTCAATACCCTAACCTACGTCAAGCTAATCGATTGAAGTTATATACTACATTAGTCTGAACCCAGTAATTTACCCCAAAAATGAACAATCGAAGAATGACAAAACCCAGTGTTAGATTTGCCAGGTTATCTCTCTTTTCCATTATTTTTCTATCTCCTTCAATTAATATTCAAAAAAATGTCTTCGCTTCAAATCCAATGATTATAAGATATTAACTACAACAATCATATTTTTGAAAATATCCAATTATTCGCACACAGTTTGTGGTGTAATTCTATTATCCACATGTATAGACATAACGCAATACCTGATTTTTGTAAATTTTACTAATTGGTTTTTATATTCTACATGTCATGTGACCAAATAACTTTTGTGATTTTAAGCCGGTTTCCCCTATTCTTACTTTTGAACAAACTTATGAGAAGAAGGATTCGAAGCGAGAGGAAGAAGAACACTGCCCTTCTGTACTTCATCCAATACTTCCTC
Source organism: Mytilus edulis (assembly GCF_963676685.1). NCBI lineage: Eukaryota > Metazoa > Mollusca > Bivalvia > Mytilida > Mytilidae > Mytilus > Mytilus edulis. The sequence continues at coordinate 78,006,796 of NC_092346.1, read as the reverse complement.
GTTTTTGCAAAAAATCTGTTTTGCTGCTGTTCGGAAACTACCGCTGAACAAGGCACAGGATAATGGACTGAGAACAGTGCTGCTTTTTGCAAACATCGTTGGTGTAAGTAAAACCCAAGCTGGAACATTAGTATCGTACATAACATACGCACCAAGTATGGCATAAGGCGTCCAAGCTATCATAAAGGCAGCAACCATTGCCAAAGAGGCCTGAAATAAGATATTAATAATGCATATTAATTCGGAAGATAATACAGTGTAAATATCAGTTTTTCTTACAAACCCCTTAATATATATGTTTGAAAATAAATATTTGAAAAGATACTTTAAAGAAATATTCTGTGAGAGTTCTCTTTACTATATTTTAGAAAGTGATCATTTAAGGGTTTTAGGGGTAATGTGTTTCGAATTTTATGCCAAGATATCTTGTTAAAATAAAATGTTTAAAAAAGGAAAATAGAACAACAATACCATTCTTTGATGTAAAAGTAGATCTCAGTTACAGATTGTTTTTATCTGTATATGTTTTCCGTTTAATAGAAGATTTAATCTGTATTCATTATAAACAGAAAGGTTGTTTTCTTTATTAATGACTCACGGGTATAATTTTATTACCTTTTTCTAAATATTAAAGACCCTTTCAATATTTTCTATTAATTAAGCAATAACATTAAGAATCGATAGCCAAAAACAAACACGATAGGCTAACCGCCTTGTAAAATTCACCACTAGCTCAGTATTACAAGTAATCAAAGAATAACATAGATTCCCTCCTAGTTCAATCAATTCATTTAGTTTGCTAAATTTGAGTCTCAAGTGTATGTTGAAAGGCGTATTATATTTTCAAAACACGTCTTATATAAAAATAAGGAGATGGTTGCCAATGAAACAAATATCAATCCGAGTTCAAATGACGTTTAATTACTTCTTTTTTTATACAGTTGTCATTCACCGGACAGAATAAAAATATTCATTAGAAAAACTTGTTAAATCCTAGGAATTGTAGAGGGGGACTAAGAATCGTAAAGATTACGTTACAACACATTTTCGATTGATATCCCAGACGACTACTACACCTTTTTTTATAATTTATTTGCTGTCATTGTATAATTCATTGATTTGCCTTGACAAATACAGACTGTGGTAGATAATACAATTTCACATCAGTCAATTTGGCATCATTGTTAAAATCACGAAGTTCCATGCCTGACGTTAATGAGATATTTATCTTTTCCCCTCTTTATAATAAGCTAAGAAAATGTAATTACAATATATTACCATCGAGGATAACTGAACATGTCAAAGAAGGTTATTCACCGATCTACCATTTTTCTTCAAAATGCAATGTTCTTGTAACTGTTATACTTATTATACAACTCCTCACATACTACATATATTTTAGTCTATTGTTGAAGGCAGTATGTGCTCATTTACGAATACCTCGTATTGCTCTTTATTAAATATACATTTTCTAAAATTACAATGCAAAAGTTATCTTCGGTATACTTTTGAACTAACTGTATTTGTTTTATTCTGTCAATAACGTGTTTTCCTTTAAAACAAATACAGGAAGCCTCTGTTCATTTGTTAAACGTGGGTCTGAGTAACACCCCTGTCTATTTTCTATGTTTAACATTGCCATAAAGCTCGGAGGTTTGGCTAGCCACAAAACCCATCATTTTTTTAATGGGTCGATGCCACTGCTGGTGGACGTTTCGTCCCCGAGGGTATCACCAGCCCAGTAATCAACACTCCGGCGTTTTGTCCGACCGTACGCGTATGGTTGGGGTAATTAACACTCTGTTACAGTTTTACTTTTAATACTTCTAAACTCTTCATATGGTATGACAGTTCAATTAAAAGACGCTATCATATAGGTAATTTTATTATTATATTATTATAAAAAGATAAGCTAAATAAAAATAAGAAGTTTCACATAGTTAAATTTACTTCATTGTTTCCTCTTCTAGTTGATGTTTTCTCCGCGGGTTTAGTTTGTAACCCGGATTTGTTTTCTAAGCTTCAACATGTACCCTCTTTATCATAAGTTTGAAAAGCTAAACGCATTAGAAAGTAGACAGTTGTAATGTCCATAGAATATTTCTGAAGTCTTGAATTGATTAAATATTTTAACAGGTAATAAAGCGTATTGTATTATTGAGGTTATTGTGATTTATTTTTAAACTGTATACGATTGTGATTTATAGAACTACATTACATGAAATGAAAAAATGTCAAGTACAATAAGATTTACATTTTATCTGCACACTGAAATCTGGTTTTATCCCGACAAATTTTACATCTAAATCAGGTCAGGCTATTTAAATGATGCATTTAATCGTTGTTGTTTTTCCTCTGTATGTCTTTGGTTTTTGATAGAACATGGTATTTGTGGTAAATAACGGCAACAGTAGTATACCGGTGTTCAAAAGTCAGAAATCGAGTGTAAAGTGTTATCTTTTAGGCACTTCAATTTTTACAAATATCATATTATAAGCCTTATATCTTTGTTTGGTATTTTATTAATTAAACATACATACATACAAACTTATCTACAAACATACAGACAAAAATAAATATGTATATGTTCCGGACCATATGAGTATTTGGACCATACGCGTATAGTCATGGCCATACGGGTATATACTCATATTGTCCGACCATACGCGTTTTGTCCGACCGTACGCGTATGGTCGGGGTAATTAACACTCTGTTACAGTTTTACTTTTAATACTTCTAAACTCTTCATATGGTATGACCGTTCAGTTAAAAGACGCTATCATATAGGTAATTTTATTATTATATTATATAAATAATAAGATAAGCTAAATAAAAATAAGAAGTTTCATATAGTTAATTTTACTTCATTGTCAAATTTATACCGATGGTCATTACCGATGGTCATTACCGATGGTCATTACCAATGGTCATTACCAATTTGTTATTACGAGTGAATGGCAATATGTCGACTAAAAAATTAAATCCAAAAATTTCTTAATGAACTCACTGGAAAGTAACATAGTTTATTTAATTTGACTTGTGAATATGGTGTATTGCAGTCATTTTACGATATTTTAGATCTACATCTTCTTAAAAACACCGTTGACACCAGAATGGCAAAATACCTCGGTATCACTGTACGCAGCTGCAAAAAGGCTAGATTTTCACTCGCAAGCAAAAGGTGTAAATGTAAAGTATCGTGTACAAATTTCTTGCAAATGCAAAAAAGTTATGATACCGTTTGAAAGTGAATGTCACACCAAGCTTACATGCAAGAATGTAACTAGCGATTAAAACTAACTATGGCATCAATGCTTAATTTTTACGTAGTTTTTGGATTATAAAATTAATAAATTGTCATGTGAGCATCATTGTTTTTTTAGATAAGTTTTTTTTTGTATTATTGAAACGTTAATAATGTAATTTGAAATAAAAAATATATCTATATGGTTCAAATGCTCATGTGGTCCGGCCCGTTAATAACCAAACGAGTATTATACTCATATGGTCCGACCATACGCGAACGGTTGGATCATATGAATATACGCATATGGCCATGCCAATACGCGTATGGTCCAAATACTCATATGGTTAGGAACATATACACACATATATAGATGAACTTACCACAGTAACCTTTCTGTATGTCATTACTTTGTGGTATTTTAACATCAGTTCAAGTCTAAGTGTTTCTCTGTCAGTAATCACTTCTTCCCTCAGACGATCAAGACATCGCTTAGCGGAGGAAAACTCATTTATTATTTTGTAATAGCAGAAGATAAAGATAGCAACATGTACACAGTAACATGCAATTATTATCACTATATTATAAGCCAATTCTGCGGGCCTGTTGTCATCCCAGGCTATAGTACATGAAGTTCCGAAGGCTTCTTGTTGATATCTACTCCAACCAACTAATGGTAAACCAGTGAAAAGCAAAGTATGACCCCAAACAGTACCCAGGATGTAGAAACTGGCATGTTTTCTCTTCAAATAGTATTCTGGAAAATACAAAAAAAGCCTTTGGATCTTGATTAGAATGTCAAAGAGATAGGGCCTATATACCACAATGGCCTATCACTTTCAAAATCGAGTGAAACCTTTCCTCTTTCTAGAACTAAAAACATGTACGATATTAATTATTTTATGTTTGAATAAACAATCGACTTATTGATTATATATATTTATCATATACTTAGCATTGATATGATAGCTTTTGCATATGTGTAATGAGCGGAAGTACACAAGTCATAATTTCCCACCCGGGCTGATAACCCATATCATGTGCATCTCGTGCACAAAACCCATAATAGTGCCTCTCGTGCAAGTTACTTCCGGTGTTTCCGGTATCGGTTGTTTACTTTTCCATTGTGACGTCAGATGTTTTTATGACGACGTCGAAATTTACGGGAACTTTTATGGGGATAGTATAGTACTTGCTAACAAATGCCATTGACAATTATGAATTATTTTATAGTACAACAAACATGGATTAGTAATGATCATAAAACTTTTCCAAATTTTCAATGTTTCAAAATGCCTCTATAGGAAATGTTACCATACATATGTAAGGAGGTAGTGATGCTGTTGTTGGACAATTATAGTATATTTGATTCATAATTTATTTTCTTTATAAAGATTTTGACTGTTTTAGTTATTGCATTTGTTTATTTGCCTTACATAAAACTATTGTCGGAAGTATATGATAAAGTGATTAATACATGGCCTTTTCCATATCAGCCTGGGTATCATCCCTCGACCCATATCAGCACCTCGACTCCGTCTCGGGCTGATATGGGGGTCTCGGGATGATACCCAGGCTGATATGAAAAAGGCCATGTATTAATCTCTATATATTGTAGTGTTGTCATTGCGTCTAATATCTTTAGGCTAAATGGCAGATGGCTTATCTTAACTTTAAACAAGACTAGACATGTTTCATTTACATGTTATTTATTGAAAAGCGTCGCAAACATATCTAGTACTGTAGTATTACACTATTCAAGAGTTTGTGAAGAACAACAGCCCTAATATAGGTGCTTACAACCTGACAAACATATTTCTTGACGTTATCAGCCAACGTAACGAATAGAATATTCATATCTTGGTACAGACAAACAAGGGGTTGGTTAAACTTAGTTTCATATATAGCTAAACCTCCCTGAATGGCAATTGTTCATAGTTTTGTAAATTAAGACAACAGATGTTTACTGATGTTTAAATTTAGAAATCGAGTAAGAAGCCAAAATAAGGTAACAACCAAAAACTGAAAGAAAGAAAGAATTATTTTTATGGAAAGAAAGTATTTAGTAATTGCATTCTTTCTTTGATACTACATTATTTAGCTTGGCTAAACTTATATCAGCTGGATTGTTTTGCTGCATATAATAATTGTCATTATTTTCGTACTGATTTTTCATTATTATCCACAATCCTATAAACCAGTGGTTGTTTCGTTGATTTTGTTAACGAAGAAGGTAGAGTTTTAAAATGTGAGGAACCTCGTTAATATGTGTCTTTAAAATTTAGTTAGAAAATTTAGTGTTGAGGGTATATTTTTAATGCTTCCTGTTTTGTTGATTCATTGTTTGTCTAGACAAGGGAACGATACTTTACTTTACGTATACATATTGCTTGTATGACACATTTGTTTTTTACGATATATGTATCATACAATGGGACGATACCGGAGTCGGTTTTACACCAAAAAATTAATAAAATAAAAAGGAACAATTCAGTACACTAACGATCAGTCGTTGTCGTAGTTACTTTAACATTTGCCTTTAATTGGCCTGACACCTCTCTTTATGATTGTATTTCCTATATTTGCATTGTAGACTGATGAAGTGATAATTTGCCAATATTAAAGAAACTTTGTGAACGATCACAATCATAAATTAGTTGATCTATCACTCTTGAACTTTTAGCTTTTTAATAGATCCCTCACATGTTCATTATGTATATCTGATATATTAACCGGTTTTATCTTGAACATGATGTCTCTGATAATTGCTACTTGATCCTATTTTGGAATAATATCTGATAATGTCCGAGAAGGATTTGCTAACCGGTCTCGATTCGTTTATAGTTGATATAATTCTATATGATTTCACACAAATGATTTTTTGCTTTATACTTGTTACAATGAGGTTTCCTTGAACACCTGTATACAACAATTAGATTATACCCTCATTGAACCAAAATCGCAGCTGATGGGCGGCATTGTCCAATATCACAATGGCAAACAGGAAAAAATGATGACAAAAATAGAAAAAAATAAAAAAAATGGTTTTTATACAATCACAGAATTCCGATTATAATTTTGAAAAAAGATGTAACATTAAATAACCTTAAATAGCCGTGTCATTTGTAGCTTTAAGCAGCTTGTTATTTCCATAAATAATAGATACTAAGGGCGCAATCGAAACAAGAACATAAAAAGTACCAATCATGCATCCATTGCCATGATGATGACAAAATGACGAAAAAACACATAACACAACAAAGTTGAATCAGAAGGGAATATAATGTTTGCACCATTAGAACCTTAAGTTCCTGCCGTCATATCGCACATTTAAAAGTTAGTAATAAGTGTAATAAGTCAAAAAGACTGAACTGTGGTTGTAGTATTGTTATTGTATTACAAACGGAACAACGTAATAAAGAAAACCTAAAACGATCAACCAAAGGATAATGTCTTCCAAAAAAAAAATGTCAGTGACATAAATTCCACTTTTAATTATCATTTTTAACCACAAAATACACTTTGTTATATTAGCTTCAGTGTAAACAACAACCATATAAATTGACTATATTGATAGTAAAAAAAATTCATGATAAGAATTGCAAAACAAATACTATCGAAGATACTGATTTTTGTGGTCTCATACAAAATAAGAAGAAATTATAACTAGAGGCTCTAAAGAGCCTGTGTCGCTCACCTTGGTCTCTCTGCATATTAAACAAAGGACACAGATAAATTCATGAATAAATTGTGTTTTGGTAATGGTGATGTGTTTGAAGTTCTTACTTTACTGAACGTTCTTGCTTCTTACAATTACCTCTATCTATAATGAACTTGGCCAATTAGGAACAGAGGAAAATATTTTGTAAAAATTTACAAAATTTATGAAAATTGTAAAAAATTGACTATAAAGGGCAATTACTCCTTAAGGGGTTAACTGACTATTTTGGTCATGTTGATTTATTTGTGGATCTTACTTTGCTAAACATTATTGCTGTTTACAGTTTATCTCTATCTATAAAAATATTCAAGATAATAACCAAAAACGGTAAAATTTCCATAAACATTACCAATTCCAGGACAGCAATCCAACAACCAGTTGTCTGATTCGTCTGATAGATCTTGACTTGATTAACAATTTAACCCAGTCAGATTTGCTCTAAATGCTTTGGTTTCAGAGTTATAAGCCAAAATCCGCTATGTTCTATTTTTAGTCATGGCGGCCATCTTGGTTGGTTGGCCGGGTCACCCCACACATTTTTTACACTAAATACTCCAATGATGATTGTTGCCAAGTTTGGTTAAATTTGGCACAGTAGTTTCAGAAGAGAAGATTTTTGTACAAGATTACACAAAATTAAAAAAACTGGTAAAAAATGACTATAAAGGGCAATAACTCCTTAAGAGGTCAACTGACTGGTGATATTGACTTATTTGTAGATCTTACTTTGCTGAACATTATTGTTGTGTACAGTTTATCTCTATCTATAATAATATTCAAGTTAATAACCAAAAAACAGCCAAAATTCCTTAAAATTGCCAATTTAGGGGCAGCAACCCAACAACTGGTTTTCCGATTCATTTGCAAATGTCAGGGCAGACTTTTTTGACAATTTTACCCCAAGTCAGATTTGCTCTTAAGGCTTTGGTTTCAGAGTTATAAGCCAAAATCTACATTTTACCCCTATGTTCTATTTTTAGTCATGGCGGCCATTTCGGTCGGATCACTCCACACATTTTTTAAACTAGATACCCCAATGATGATTATGGACAAGTTTGATTGGATTTGGCCCAGGAGTTTCATAGAAGATTTTTGTAAAAGGTAACGACGACGACGGACGACGACGGACGACGGACGACAAGTGATGAGAAAAGCTTACTTGGTCCAATGCCAGGTGAGCTAAAAAAGAGAGAAAATATGCTTATTCAATTAAATATTTTCACCAAATATTAAGCATTTTAAGGTGTCTTACTTGATAAAACTGTTCCAAAAAGGGTTTGTCTTTAGTGACGTGTGGAGGCAGTAGAGTGCCTCCCCGTGCTTCAGGTTTATGCTCTTATGATATACTAGATTATGGAGTGTGTGTCCGATCGAGAACTGCTCTAGTTCATTACTTTAGGAATAGTCTGTTGTTATTTATGTATTATTGTCATTTTGTTTATTTTCTTTGGTTACATCTTCTGACATCAGACTCGGACTTCTCTTGAACTGAATTTTAATGTGCGTATTGTTATGCGTTTACTTTTCTACATTGGCTAGAGGTATAGGGGAGGGTTGAGATCTCACAAACACGTTTAACCCCGCCGCATTTTTGCGCCTGTTCCAAAATAGGAGCCTCTGGCCTTTGTTAGTCTTGTATTATTTTAATTTTAGTTTCTTGTGTACAATTTGGAAATTAGTATGGCGTTAATTATCACTGAACTAGTATATATTTGTTGAGGGGCCAGTTGAAGGACGCCTCCGGGTGCGGGAATTTCTCGCTACATTGAAGACCTGTTGGTGACCTTCTGCTGTTGTTTTTTTCTATGATCGGGTTGTTGTCCCTTTGGCACATTCCCCATTTCCATTCTCAATTTTATCCATAGATACTTTAAATTGATTCTTTGTATTTAGATTCACGTTTCGCATAACAATTCAACAAATTTACTGGTCTCGTGGCAGATACACTTGTTTATTGTTGAATACTGTATGCATGTTGATCTTGGTGTCACAGTGTGTTTTGTTCGCTGTATCATTGACATTACCCGGAAGCTCATCTCAACTTTGTTGTTGAATGTGAATGAGTTTAAATAAAAGTAACGAAGTAAATACATCACTTTTATTATTTTGTTTTATAGAAATATACAAAATACCGGAAACTATTTTGAAAAATAATAAGAATTGATACATTAAAGAAATGGAATATTATATTAAGAAACAGCACCCATAGGGTGAATCTATATTAGAAATACGATCGCGTTTGTTCTTCCAATCGGCAGTGAACACTTGTCAAAGTAATTATTCCATTCGATTCTCTGGGATGTTTACATACTCAATTTGTTCTCGTCATGAACATACGTGCTGTGTTTGCTAGTGGACGTGAAGCAAACATTGATCAATCGACTAATTTGAGAAACAGAGATAGACATACCCCTTTCGTAAATTAAACCAGCCAAATGCCTGTACAAAGTCATGAATATGACAGTTGTCATACATTTGTATGATGTGTTGGATGTGTTTGTGCTTTTGATATTGCTATTTGATTATTTCTCGGTCACACCTTAAAAAGTAAAATCACAAAAATACTGAACTTAGAGGAAAATCAGTCCATAATCACATGGCAAAATCAAATAACAAAACGCATCAAAAACGAATGGACAAGAACTCTCATATTCCTGACTTGGTACAGGCATTTTAAAATGTAGAAAATGGTGGAATAAACCTGGTTTTATAGCGCTAACCCTCTCACTTTGATGACAGTCTCATCAATTTCCGGATGCTTAACGGATAACTTTTTTTTCAATCCGTTCATGTCCGTTAGACGTCCGTCCTTATCCGTTAGACGTCCGGCCATATCCGTTGCATGTCCGTTTATCGAACGTTTTATCCGTCGACGTCCGTTCTGTCCGGTGGAAATTTTTGAGCATGTTCAAAACTTTGAAAGCACGTCCAACGGATGAAATGTCCGTTGAACGTCCGGTAAGCGTCCGTTTTGTACGGTACTCGTCCGTTTCGTTTCCGTTTGGTATCCGTTACGTGTCCGTTAAACATCCGTTGGAGGTCTGGAAGATAAATTCACCAACGGACTTCTACCGGACATTTAACGGATAAAACGGATGTTGAACGAATGAGAAACGGATAAATGCAAATTATTGGTAAGTCAGATTTCTTAAGGTTTATGAATTCTTATTATTCATAATCGATCTTAGAGTAAAGACAAATCTTTACAATAAAGTAGCTCTTATTCATGCCAGACACTGCCCTTTGGCGACATTTTGAAGAACAAATTAAAACTATTCGTTTTTGATGCGTTTTGTTATTTGATTTTGCCATGTGATAATGGACTTTCCGAATTGATTTTCCTCTAAGTTCAGTATTTTTGTGATTTTACTTTTTACACAGAAATATTTTGAATATTTATGCGATTTACATTTATTATTATTATCGCCTTTACTTTTCCGTATATTTTGTTGATCCGTTTTATCCGGAACGCTTCCGTTAGGTGTCCGTTTTATGCAGTACTCGTCCGTTGGATGAACGTTCGACATCCGTTCTGCCCGGTACGTCTACGTTTCTCGTACGTTGCATATCCGGTGTGTGTCCGTTATGCATTCGTTACACGTCCGTTTTATTCGGTCAGTACATCAACGGACTCCGAACGGATTAACAATTTTGTCAACGGACGACTTTTATTTTCATCCGTTAGTCTTCCGTTCATGCTATCCTGTAAGGTGTGACCGAGGGACTTTCCTTTTTGAATTTTCCCTGGAGTTCAGTATTTTTGTGATTTTACTTTTTACGCTGATTTACCTATTTTAATACACAAAGGTGTTAGACTGTACATAACGAACATAGATCTTAGAGCATAACGAACTGTTAAATGCATACCAATCATGTCGTTGAAGGAATGAACTAAAACTGCAGCATTTTAAATGAAAACAGATGAATCCAATAAAGCCCTTAACATATTGTGCATTCGCACTTTTTTGTTTATGCATTAATATGTACTCACCATAAGATGGCTGACAAATTATGATATACCGATAAATTGCAATTGCAGCATGAGTATTCATATCATTCTGAGCTAACAAAAATATCCAAAATCCAGCAAAGGTACATCCGATATCGGAAAACAGCCACCTGAAGTAAAGAATAACTATATTTAACTTCCACCACTTTGCCTGGTTTAACCTGCATAATAGCTCCGCATATCTGGAATCAGGGCCTTGGGACTCGAGAAACATATATTAGGAAAGTCATAATGCCTGACTTTCAGCAGAAGTTATCAAGGATGTGATCACAATGCGTAAATACGTTATCAAGCTGACTTTCGTTAAGCGTCAAACTGTTTTTATATGGAGGTAAAAGGACGAAAAAAGCATGCTAATTTAGATTATCGATTTATCTGAATTCGATGCGCTCTCTCCCCAACAAAAATCGCATGGTGGCTTACGGCTGATATTTTCGATATCAATGTGTATAAAATTGCAGAGATTGATATAAAAATTTCCATGGTCTTGACACCTTAGTAAAAGAGTGACGAAAGATACCAAAGGGACAGTCAAACTCAGAAATCTAAAATAAACTGACAACGCCATGGCTAAAAATGAAAAATACAAACAGACAAATAATAGTACGCATGACACAACATAGAAAACTTAAGAATAAACAACACGAACCCCACCAAAAACTAGGGGTGATCTCAGGTGCTCCGGAAGGGTAAGCAGATCCTGCTCCACATGTAGCACCCGTCATGTTGCTTATGTGATAACAAATCCGGTAAATAGTCTAATTCGGTAGGTCACATTCATGAAAGGGAAGAGGATTGTATTTACGACGTAAGGAACATATCCGATATCATTTGTGAAACGGTTATTCCATAACGGTCAACCAACTCGTGATGGGGTCCGTAAACTTTACGAAGGGATGATTTCAACTTCACCATTTGGAACTCTTGGTTTAATAGCTTCCTTGTGAGCAGCAACCCTCTATCAAGAAAATCATGATAGGAAATGCAAGCACGGGAATATCGTATCAATTGGGAGATATATACCCCGTATGCAGGTGCTGCTGGAATGTTGCTACTTTGAAATGGAAAGTTCACAATTGGAAAGCTGAAATCATCTCTTTTGTCGTAAAGTTTTGTTTTCAACCGACCCTCATTGTCAATTTCTAGATGTAAGTCAAGATATGAGGCTGACTTAACTGTATCTGTAGTATCCTTTATCTCTAGTTCGATGGGATAGATGCGTTCCACATAGTCACCAAATTTTGAATTATTTAGTGAAAGAACATCATCTATATAGCGGAAAGTAGAGTTAAAGGACATTACTAACTTCTTGTCTTTCTTCCTAAGAAGTTCCTGCATGAAATCAGCCTCATAATAATAAAGAAACAAGTCGGCAAGTAGAGGGGCACAGTTTGTTCCCATTGGAATGCCGACAGTCTGTTGAAAAACACGTCCTCCGAACGTAAAAAATATGTTGTCAATCAAGAAATCAAGCAGCTTGATAATATCAGTTTCAGAGAATTTTTTGTTTGAATCAGAGTGATCCTTTACAAAGTAGGATTTATCCCCCCCTAAGACAAGATACTTGTATCTACGTTGGCCATTCTTTTTTTAATGAAGCAAAGCAATACCAACTCTTTCAATTTGTCTTTTAGTTTGGAATGTGAAATACTTGTGTAAAGAGTAGAAAAGTCAAATGTTTTAATACTATTACAAGATGAAAGAGAGTTTGATTGTATGTACTCTAAAAGATCTTTGGAATTTTTAAGTATCCACATACGATTCACGCCACCTTTAGAATGGGCAGTTTCACAATAACTTTGAAGCCCGTCTTTGATTGCTGATAAGATAGATGTTAATAATTTAGAAAGAGGTTTTGTGGAGCACTTGGAAGACCCAGCAATATACCGTTGTTTGTAAGGACACTTATGTAGTTTAGGTATCCAATACAGTGATGGAAGATCCAGTTCTTCATCATCTTTGGTTGAAATTACAAAGGAACATAGAACAGACCTATGATTATCTAGGATTTCCTCTTTGGTAAGTGTTGTGTAGTGAATTATCATTGTGTTTGTTTTAATGATTTGTTATTTGATCTTAAAAAAGGGGAAAAAAGGTCCCGCTAGAAACTTATATTCAAAATCATAATGTAGTATTGTCAGATCTAGATTTTTTTTCGTTTCATTTTTTATGTTACTTTTTCAAGTGATGATGTGGTGAGTTTACTTTCGACCACCAGCTATTGCTATTGAAGAACAGTTTTGTTTTACTTAACAAAGGATTTCGCATACAATTTTTAAAAAAGGTTGCGACGGACTACTATAAATATGATAAAAAATGTGCACCCCTTGCAAACTCAAGGCTATGGTGAGAATACTGAATTAATATCTGAGATCATAAACAAAATAAGAAATGCACCCTTGCTATTATAGTCTAAAGATTTTGATAATCTCATATAATTTTGGTAAAGGATTAGGGAGAAGTTGCGGATACAAATACGGTACCCCAAATACAGCAAGCCCTTGATTTGGTAATGTAAACTACGAAATTATTCTGACTACTAGAAAAGTTTATATGGTTCATGATGTAAGAAAGTTGCAATAAATTGAAATAAGGAGTGTAGTTGTGGATACAAATTCGTGACCCCTAATTAAAACAAGGATAATGTCAATGCTATGGTGAAGGATCTCCAAAAGTTAATACATATAAAAAACATCATAAAGAGAAATGCACAACAGCATTATATGCTAAAGAACATGAGGACAATTCAATGAATTTAACAGAATTTAAGAATTGCAGATGGTACCCTTGATATCAATCAATGACAAGGTCCTTTGATACGGAGAAACAACAACAAATTTGTATAGAAAAATAGGTAAGCAAGTCATTAAAAGGAAAAGATACTGAGAACATTTCATTGAATAAAGATTCTGAGTTAAGAGGGTCAAGCGGAGACAAATATGTGCTATACTGTCATCATTTGTTTTTATTTTGACAGATACTTTAAGGTGTTTTTACCTGACATATTGTATGCCAATCGAACAATGATCAATACCCAAGAAAGGCAAAAAAAAAATGGAAATCGTCAATATCAAACCAATAACCATGTTGTCATCTGTAACAGCATATTGAAATTTTGATAATATTGACAGAACGGTAGAAAAGTAATTGCGAGGATACGACATGACGTTTTATTCTTCAAACTATCAAGACATTACTTCTGAGAGCGAACGTGAATATGAACAATATAGAATCGACATCTTAATTTTTTACTATAGACCAAGTACTATAATTCCTGACTGGTAAACAAAAAAAGTGAAAATCGTCAATATCGATCTTGACCTCCATATTGTTATCAACATATCAAAGTTGGAAAAACATTGATTCAGCGGGTTACAAGTTTTTGCATAGAAACTGTTAACAATCACAACCCGCATTCCGGACGTACTTCGCAATTTTTGATATATGTGTTCTTTTCTTTCGAAAACCTAGTAAAAACATTATTATTATGAAAATATAAAATTGAGGGACAATTGTGACACTGTAAGGTTTGTTTATATAAAAAAAACCTCTAAACAATAAAAATGATTGGCAACATATTGCATAGATTAATATATTGATTGCCATTCTTAATTTTCTTTGAATGAATTCCCACTGAACAGAACTAAAAATAATGATCGAAATGTAAATTTTTTTTTTGACTTTGAGATTAACGAAGTTAATTTTTAACCAGGTTAACATGCAGCCATTTCTACTTAACACTCAGAAGTAACCATATAAATTTTGTTGCGTCCAAATAACTTGTCCAGATTTAATTTTATCGGGAATGCTCAATATCAAACAATCTGAAAGCTAGGGATGTAACATACTTGGCGAGGTATATGGCAAAAGGATATCCAAAACAATATAAGTTCAACTTTGTCCATTACAGTTGACTATTTAAAATCCATATGCGTATTGAATGATTACGTTTTATAAAGTTATGTAAAAGTAAGTTATCTTTTGTTCACTGTTATGCTAAGATTTATTTTAGATGAAGTTTGCTAGCTAGGTTTTATGAAAACATCTTTTTAAACTGTGTTTAATCAAGAATATCTGTGCATCACTTAAAATGAGCTGCTTGAAAAAAAATTATGTATTGGCAAGCTACTGGTACACTTATCGAGAAAAAAAAATCAAAATCAATTCTGTATATAATGCTGTAAAAAGTCCAAACATGATAAGAAAACTCATGCATCTATTTGTCAATGGACTTGAACATGAATAGTAAAGCATGAATGTCTCTAATTTGTAATAAAAAGGGTACATACTTACCGGTTTGCAAAGCTAGAAGACGCAAAGAATGGGAAAGCTATCAGTGATAGCATTAAGTCTGCTATTGCAATATTTAGAAGCAATTTCTTGTGAATTCTGTAGTAACTGACTTCTCCTTTTAGCAGGACAAAGATGACAAATGAGTTAGCTAATATAGCCATAATACCTGCGAATAAAAATGGAAGAATATAGGGAAAACTCAAATATAGAACATAATCTTTAAATAGAACCAATTTCAAGTTCTATTATGTAATATTACCTAAGCATACGTGTAAATTGTTTTTGACGTTGTTTGAGCACACGGCAATCGGAGGGTTTAATACTTAACATCCAATAAGGTAAGTCTCCGGTTTTGAAACAAAACATTAACGTTTGAGTCGATTTATTGAGATTGTTATTTTTACATCTAGTTTTATCTTCTAATTGGATTGATGAGATTTGAATACCGATAAACTATTGGTGTGTCTAATTTTCACTGCTTGGTTTTCAAACCGTTAACAGATTGGTTAGGTGCGAAATTTTGTTATACTAGTATTATAGAACTTTTTCATGATACTGATTACTCACGAAGGAGTCGCGTGGTCTGACTCTTCGAATAGCAAAATACAAAAACATTAAAACCAGAGAATTTCTTAAAACCAAAATGATTTGTATTGCGTTGGAGACACATTCATGTTCTCCATTCCTCATTAGCGACCTACAATCGAATGCAGATTATCACTGGCTATTTGTCATCATGATCAACCATCGAATGCAGCTTATTACCGAATGCTTATCATCAGTAATTTGCACTTAAACAGAATCGATATCTTTAACTTTATATACTAACGACCAATTATACTTAACTAAATATGGTTAAAATGAAAGAATATGTCTTTAGAGGAAATCGCACAAACTTCAATACGGCTAAGTAGGTGAGATAATTGAATAAAGAACACGAAATATTCCATTGATATTAACAATTTGCTTAAAACTACATATGCACATCTGCAATCAAATTATAGAGATGAAACTCTATTTTTTCTTTCGTGTTTTTGGTTCGGAAAATGTTAATATTTTTCTATTTCACCAAAAAACTTTATTTTTGAAAAATTGCATATCCACCTGAAAAAGTTTTATAGATTAATTCAAACTTTTTTACAAGTGATATGATCATTTTTGTCCCCTTACTAACATGATCTAGAAGGAAAACAGAAAATCGATCTACAATTCTGTAAAAGAGCGACGAAAGATACCAAAGGGACAGTCAAACTCATAAATCTAAAACAAACTGACAACGTCATGGCTAAAAATGAAAAAGACAAACAGAAAAAACAATAGTACACATGACACAACATAGAAAACTAAAGAATAAACAACACGAACCCCACCAAAAACTAGGGGCAATCTCAGGTGTTCCGGAAGGGTAAGCAGATCCTGCTCCACATGTGGCACCCGTCGTGTTGCTTTTGTGATTACAAATCCGGTAAATAGTCTAATTCGGTAGGTCATATTCATGAAAGGGAAGGGGATTGTAGTTACGACGTAAGTAACATATCCGATATCATTTGTGAAACGGTTATTCCATAACGGTCAACCAACTCGTGATGGCGTCCGTAAACTTTACGAAGGGATGATTTCAACTTCACCATTTGGAACTCTTGGTTTAATAGCTTCCTTGTGAGCAGTAACCCTCTATCAAGAAAATCATGATAGGAAATGCAAGCACGGGAATATCGTATCAATTGGGAGATATATACCCCGTATGCAGGTGCTGCTGGAATGTTGCTACTTAGAAATGGAAAGTTCACAATTGGAAAGCTAAAATCATCTCTTTTGTCGTAAAGTTTTGTTTTCAACCGAAATGTTGTTTTTGTAATCTGTCCTCATGTCTAAAGCATCACACCCCATTTTTTGTTTACCAAATTTAATCCTGGTTTCTATGATGAGTTTATTCTTAACAAACAGTAATAATCTTCTTGTATTCCGTCTTTTCTCAAATGTTGTTGCTAATGTTAATAATTATATGATTGAAATTGCGAAATAAAAAAAAGAAATAATGTATGATATATATAATCAAACAACAACTACTACATTATAAGCTTCTGACTAGGGACCGGGAATAGACACACACAGAATGGGGCAGAGTTTCATGTTTGCAGTGGCGACCCAAAAGATCAATTAAAAACACGAAAACATCTGAAAAAACTAGAAAAAAAACAAAGTAGTTAGAACTGATCTGAGAGTGTTGATCAGTACTCAGCCAATTGATTTAGAGTTAAGACATCGTAACATTTCTAGGAAAACGTGAACTATTGCAATGTCAAACGATAAGTATTGACAGGATGTAGAACCTTAGTGTGGTGTAAATAACTGTATAATTATATATATTTAGTTGTGTTTTAATTAATTGATAACAAAATCCATTTTAAGTACAAAAAAACAATTTAGTAAAATATAATTATTACACTGTTAAATTGAAAGCCTTTTAAATTTTCAAAAGATCTCTTAGCTAACATTTAACTTAAAACTAATAATGAAGACATGGTACGTCTGTATTTGCTTTCGTGCCATTGAAGACCATTTGCTAACTGTAAAGATCACTAGTAGCACTTTTAATAAGTACGCTGTGAAATCGAGAAATCGGGAAAGCTAAATCAAGAAAGCTTAAACGCGAAAATGCGAATAAAAAAACGTGAAAACGGGAATTCGATTTTAAGTTTTCGCTTTCTCTATTTCCCGTTCTCGCGATTTCTCAATTGCCCGATTTCGAGTTTGCAAAGTGAAAGGAGAAAACACGAAAACACGGAAAGGTTAAATGGCCGCATCCGGCCAACTTACAGTTGGTATCCATTCGATTGATGTGTTTGCGCTTTTTATACGCCCGTAAATCTTTTGACGGGACGTAATATTGTATACAAATG
Source organism: Mytilus edulis (assembly GCF_963676685.1). Taxonomy (NCBI): domain Eukaryota; kingdom Metazoa; phylum Mollusca; class Bivalvia; order Mytilida; family Mytilidae; genus Mytilus; species Mytilus edulis. The sequence goes on along the minus strand of NC_092346.1, from coordinate 77,988,626 downwards.
TCCGGTGTCCGTCCGTCCGTCTGTCTGTCCGTCCGTCTGTCTGTCCGTCTGTCTGTCCGTCTGTCAGTCCGTCTGTCCGTCTGTCTGTCCGGCTTAAACATGTCGCACCGTACCTTGAGAACGACTTATCTAAATTTCATGAAACTTAATATATGATGGTCAAATGATCTGTATATTTTTTGGTGAAAATAAGATTTAAACTTTTTGAGTTACGGCACTTTGTAACAAAAACAGGGGTGTGGTTTTTTTCACATGTCGCACCGTATCTCAAAAACGATTCTTGATTATTGGTTAAAATTTTACACACTTCTTAGTTATATTAATCTTAATATCTGTATACTTTTTGGTGATGATTCAAAATTTCATTTTTGAGTTATTGAGTATTGTGTAAAAAAGGGGGAGGGTTTTTTTACATGTCGCGCCGTATCTCAAAAACAATTTATGATTATTGCTTGAAACTGTACACACTTCTTTGTTATATTAATTTTAAGATCTGTATACTTTTTGGTTTGATTCAAAATTTTATTTTAGTGATATTTGTAAAAAAAAACATTGGGGGTGGGTGGTTTCACATGTCCCGCCGTGTCCCAAAAACAGTAAATTGTTATTGCTTAAAACTTTCTCAGAAACTATGTATGATTATTGCATTAAACTTCCACACAAGACGTCGGGCGTATCATGCGCTCATGGCGCAGCTGTTTATTATTTTTACATTTCATTAGGGACTTTCTTTATTTGAATTTTCATCGGAGTTCAGTGTTTTTGTGATTTTACTTTTTCATAAAATCCCATATAATCAATTACATATATTTAATAATACTTTATATATCTCTCTAATTCAACCATTACCATGCATCTTTTTGCGTCCATGTGCATAACAAATAAAACCATAAATGCTAACAACTGCACCTGATCAGATAATGTATAAATAATATATGAGCTAAATCAAAAAGATAGAAATCGAAATACATGACTAATTCAATATTCAAACATCAACAAAAAGCAAGGGAAACAATCAACTTACCGAGTATAACAAGATAGCTGGCAACAGCTAGATAATCACTTTCAGTCAGTAAGGATTTTGCTGTTTCCAATGTTTTATTTGCCTCTGTCATATTTAGTGTCTGGAAAGAAAAAATAGCCAATACCATATACATAAGAACAATAAGAAAGTCATATGAGCCTTATGCACTTTACATTCTAAGATTATACCTTTAGACATGAAGAATATATAAGATGATAAGATGATTATCTAAGCTTGCTTAAGATAGCTAGGACCTAGTTATATACAAAATTGTAATTTTTAAAAAGGCATTTCACATAAAGTTAACGCACGTGGTTAACGTGAGGAACAAAAAAGATAAACAAACGCAAAACAAGGCTTCAATATGTCTTATCTTGTACATTCTAGGTAATTTTCTTAATCATTTTCGTTCAAAGGAAATTTCAATGTTGTACTAATAACACAAAACAAATTTAACCAATGCTTATCAAATGGAATTTTCTGACATTATCACCTAACAATACTCGATTTTTTTGTGTAATGAAATAATGAAAAAATATCAAGAGGAGCATGTCCTACAAAAGTATCCAATATACGTGTTTGTAAGTGAAATACATCATGGGAGTTAGTTGAATACATACAATCCTTTCTTATTAAAAAAGGAACTCGACGTTTCATACAAATAAATAAAGTTGTGTCACGTATATGTGATATTTTCCAGTTCTTGAAAGTGAACATTTCTACTATTTTTAATTGCAGACTTTTTATCTTACAAGTTTTTATCGAATTCGTGAGTTTTTGAATATGCAATGTAAACGAAAACAGCATGATTATGTCTAGTCAAAAAAGGTCTGTCGTCTCATGTCAAAAGATGCAGTCAACTGTAAGTGGGTAAACTAGTTATTGTGTGAATCTTTCAAGCATTACTTCTGTCGATATTAATAAAAAAAAACTACCTCATTCTATTCGACCTATCTTGTTATATAACAATAATGGGAACAATAATGAGTATAATGCTCAAAGCATGTTATCATAAAAGATTGATACAGAAATAAAAAAGTATATCTGCAAGTGAAATAATAATAAAAGAAGATGTTTAAGTATCGAATTAGGACTCGTAGCAGCTGGGTAAAAAATCTCAAATCTCTGATGAACTATTATATTATTAAAAATAATGTGTTGATACCACTGCTAGTGGATTACTAGTGTCAGATGTTTTTATCAGCTCAATCAAATTTTCGATGCTAAAGTGATTTATAACACACCTTTCATACCCAGTCATATATATATGCCCACGAATTTGCATCAAAGTGATGTTGAATAGAAATTAAACTTATCTCCTGCACCACTTAGAAAACACAATATTTTCAATTTAAACTGTCACATCAATTATATTATGTTATTTCACAGATACCACATGGTTTCTTTCTCAATTTAAAGGTGACAATTGTTGCAAGAATGGATAAAAAAAAACGAAATACACAATACAATCAAGAAATGTATCTTTTTTTTTCATTATAAGTGATTTTGATATTTTTACAAAATTGTTTTTTTTTCCAATAAATTCTAAGATAAGAATGTTTTAAAAACCATATTTTAAAATAATTAGATTTTCAAATAATCTTGAATGTCAAGACAAACAACATCAAAGAATATCCCCCCCCCCCCCACAAAAAAAAACACAAAAAAGGGGGGGGGGAAACCTCATGTGTCTGTGCATTTTCCTAAAACTTTTAAAGTTAAACAATTTTGTGTTTTAAACATCTGTTTGATAAGTAATATTATAGGTCGTCTTATCAGTATGCAATGACAGATTTATAGCCATACTTAACCATTTTATAATTGAGAGAAGATACGAAATTTTAACTTTCTTGTGCATAGGTTTAGGACTGTACCCTCAAATTGACCGTATATGGATCTGCCATACTCATTTGGGTCTATTTGTCATATAGCTCTTCACATATTCAAGTACTTTAACACCCTTTGCTGTCAAATATTTGGATTTGAGATATAACGAAAGTTAAACTTGAAAAACGATTCGACGCACATATTTATAAACTGTTATTATCATTTAATGTTTATAGTCAAATAGTCCTTCATATACAATTTTTTTTTTACAACAAATACATGTTCTGATTTTTTCATATTTAAGATTTACAACTTACAATATATACAATTTCATTGTTAATCCGTTTCCGTTTTATTTACATGTGACAGTATATTTGAAACATAAACAAAAAAAATCGTATTGCATTTATCGTTCGGCGCACATTACCATGCTTACAATAAAATGTTAACTTCCATAATTTATCCTTATGAATACAAGTATTCTAAAATGGTATCGATTTTATACACAGCACTATATCTTGTATAGTTTACGAAACGCGCGTCTGACGTATATATAAAATTTAGTCCTGGTATCTATGATGAGTTTATTTACTTTGTTGTTTTTAGTCATATATCGCTATATAATTATGAAAACTTATGGTCAAAATTCTGTCGATAGCAGGTACTGATATTTCTGCATTACAAAAGGTCAACTTTTTTCTCAAAGTGTGTATGACGTCTTTACACTTAATCTGTTTGATAATTACCGATTGATACTTCAGACTGAGAGACCATGAATTATTTATAGTTGTGACTGGCTTTGAACTAACATTCAAAACAAGCGAATACCCATATATCGCCTTTTTTATCGTTAGTTAATTTCTATATATTGTGTCAATTTAATGAGTCAAGCAATTTTAAATGGATTTAATACACTTTTACAGTTTGTTCTGATGTTGTGTTGTTATTCCACTGTTCTATGTATGGGGAAGATTGAACGCTCACAAACATGCAAGACCACAAATTATACATGTTCTGTTCCTGTTATTCGATTATTCTTTTGTTATAAATCAGGTCGTTGATTAACTGAGTTGAAGTGATTCACATTTCTTATTTTCGGGTCTTTTATAGGGGTTCAAACGGTATTAGCTTTGTTCGTTGTTAAATGCCATAGTAGAAGAAAAGAGGGACGAAAGATACCAAAGGGACAGTCAAACTCATAAATCTAAAACAAACTGACAACGCCATGGCTAAAAATGAAAAAGACAAACAGAAAAACAATAGTACACACAACACAACATAGAAAACTAAAGAATAAACAACACGAACCCCACCAAAAACTAGGGGCAATCTCAGGTGCTCCGGAAGGGTAAGCAGATCCTGCTCCACATGTGGCACCCGTCGTGTTGCTTATGTGATTACAAATCCGGTAAATAGTCTAATTCGGTAGGTCATATTCATGAAAGGGAAGGGGATTGTAGTTACGACGTAAGGAACATATCCGATATCATTTGTGAAACGTTTATTCCATAACGGTCAACCAACTCGTGATGGCGTCCGTAAAATTTACGAAGGGATGATTTCAACTTCACCATTTGGAACTCTTGGTTTAATAGCTTCCTTGTAAGCAGCAAACCTCTATCAAGAAAATCATGATAAGAAATGCAAGCACGGGAATATCGTATCAATTGGGAGATATATACCCCGTATGCAGGTGCTGCTGGAATGTTGCTACTTAGAAATGGAAAGTTCACAATTGGAAAGCTGAAATCATCTCTTTTGTCGTAAAGTTTTGTTTTCAACCGACCCTCATTGTCAATTTCTAGATGTAAGTCAAGATATGAAGCCGACTTAACTGTATCAGTAGTATCCTTTATCTCTAGTTCGATTGGATAGATGCGTTCCACATAGTCACCGACTAATATCCACATTAATTGAACTCGTTGTATCTTATAAACGGGTTAGTACTATTTGAGCAACACGACGGGTGCCACATGCGGAGCTGAATTCTTCTTTTGGTAGGGATCATGTTGTCCAATCTCTAGTTTTCCTTGTTGTGTTTTGTATACTATTGTTTGTTTTTTGTTTTTTTTCCATCGAGTTGTCAGTTTATTTTCGACTCATGAGTTAAATGTCTCTTTGGTATCTTTCGTCTCTCTTTTGTAATCACACTACATCTTCGTATGTTTAAATACTTATTGAGTACATGGTTAAAGCATATGTATTTAAGCTAAGAAATTTAGAAGTCAAATGTTAAATGCACGAAGATTTGTGAATATGTGCTTCGTTAAATGTAATTCAATAAACATTTTCGTAGTAGGAAAACTCCAATATTCCCATTACAGTTCAATACAAACAATTTTTATAAGTAAGTTAAAATAGTTATCAATGGTACAAGGATTATAATTTAGCACGCCAGACGCGCGTTTCGTCTATATAAGACTCATCAGTGACGCTAATATCAAAATATTTATAAAGCCAAACAAGTTCAAAGTTGAATAGCATTGAGGGTCTAAAATTTCTAAAACGTTTTGCCAAATATGGCTAAGGTAATCTATGCCTGGGATAAAAAAAAACCTTACGTTTTCGAAAAATAGAAAGTTTTGTTAACAGGAAATTTGTAAACTGTTTTATGGTACAATTATGAGATTGACAGGAGTTAAGGCGCATGTAAACATGTGCATGAACTGTTGATACTATTTGTAATGCTGTTTTGTTATTTAATGCTAACACGGAACTTGTCTATATACCAGCTTGATTGTTTGGAATAACTACAAACTTTCACTTCTTCGTACTATGAAAATCAAAATTATTTCATTTCCCCTTAAATACTGTTCCGGCAGCTGTACACGAAGAACGCGAGGCTTTATCGAGCACCAATTGTAAATGTTTATTGTTGATAATTACCACACATGTACCAAGTTTAAGATTAGTTTTATTGATATGCAAGACATGTCTTGGTATTCATGAACGGAAGATTATGCACACAGAAAAAGAAGTATACTTAACAACACAATTATTTTCATCTACCTATGAATAATATGACGTAATTGTTTTCAAAGTTGATCTTTTAAAATTGTTTAACAAGTCACCGCGGTTTTATACTTTAACCTCAGTTTAAACCTATCTATTTACTTTTTACATAAATCATTCATCACTTATTTTTATTAGCTATGTATTTACATTGTATCACAGATCAAATTTATTCGTTCATTGTTGTTCATTTGTGTTACTACGTTTTTTGATTGAGTTAAGCCTTCCAATTGATATTTTGTAGTGCGCGTTCTATGTTGTGATTTTATACTATTGTTTCTGAAAAGGAAGAAGGTTTGGTACCAGTAAAACGTTTAATCCCGCTGCTGCAATTGTTTGCACCTGACGTTAAGCACGATATTGCGTTTCAAATGGTAACGTCAATTTCTTACGTTTTACGGCGATTAATGATTATTTGGGATAAGTTTTTTTATTTCGCTTGTAATTTTTTGTTTTGCATATCAATATGGATACTTCTTATTGATTAGTTGTACTGAATATGCATGAAATATTTCCCACTGTTAGTAACGTAAGCAACAAACAACAAAATATATCGTATTTGGGTAATGCATTAATCTATATGAAATGAGAAGATATATATACGGTATGATGAGGGCCAATGAGACAACTCTCTATTAGAGACCAATTGACATAAAACGTAATAAAATGCAATGTTTCCCCATTTAGATACGAAAAGGAGGACGATATATATTTTGCTTTACTATAAAAAGTTTGTCGGGAATTACAAGTTAAACGGGTCTTGCTTATAAAATTCAATTTACTAATAGCGGTACAATTAGATTAAGAAATGAAACGATTGTCAGAAATAAATGGTTAATTATAATTCATCTCATAATATGTACAAGCTTTGTTTGATGTGGAGCGGTGTAAATAGCCAAAGGCACGCTTTAGGCCAAATTTCATTTTTACTTTCAAGTTCTATACATAATGAATCTTATTGCAGAGAAATAAAAACAAAATCGAAGTTTAACGCTTCCCAAATTTTAAAATTTGAAAAAGAGGATTTTTTTTATCTTCTCATGATACTAACTTTTTCACAACTTAAGAACCTCATCTAAACGAACAACCCCAGTCATCGGGTTTTTTGTTAATACTTTGTGATCTCATTGATAGTATCTGACCATCAAGAAAATTCTGTCTGAGGAAATATACAGTTGATCCACCTTAAATAGCGTACCCCGAATAGACAACGTTGAAAACGTATGAAAATCGTCCAGTGGACAAACTTGAAAGACATTTCATTTCTTTGAAAAACGAAGCCTTTTTGACACGCAAATTATTAAAAACTATGTAGCTGTTTTGCAAAGTTAAAGCACAATTACGGAAAAGCACTATGTAGCATGCAACTAATCTAATTTTTCAATGAAAAGCGTCGCAAATGCCAATTTATTTGTAAAAAGCGGCAAAATCCAACATTGGATATCTTGCAAGACATTTGCCAGAAGCCGTTGCATTTTTATATAAAGTGTGAGTGCTGCAAAAATTCGATTCTGATATGTTCTATGTATTTACTTTTGTGAACATAATTTACACAAACGAAATATCATATAATCTTATATTTTAAAACCTATAAATTTTGATAACTTACCAAAAAATAGCGTTGATCGTTACAGGAACGCATATTCAGTAATATTGTAATACTTTATATATAAAGCATATCATTCATTCGAATTTTCGTGGATATAACACTGTTTTGAAGAACACAAACACCCCTGCTAAAGTTATTATGCGTATAGTCTGTTACGTCTGACACGCATATTTTTGACGTTTTGTCAATATGTTGTCCTTATTTTAGACTATAGTAAAGTATGATAAAACAATTTGCACTTTTTTTCGAAATAGTATTTACCTGTCTAGTCTATGGATATAAGTTTTATATATCTTAACTGTAATGATTTTATAGAAAAGCTGTTTATTAGTGTGGACTTGTTGAATACACAGTATTGACACAATAACGTGCGTAACGTCACCTGTACATAGTCAGGAATCTAATGTTCAGTGATTGTCGTCTGTTTATGTGTATCATAAGTTGTTCTCGTTTATAGTTTTTATATAGATTAGACCGTTGGTTTCCAGTTTGACAGATTTAACACTTAGTCTAGTAAGTTTTTCGGCCCTTCATAGTTTGCTGTTTGGTGTGAGCTGAGGCTCCGTGTTGAAGGCCGTACTTTGACCTGTAATGGTTTACTTTTATAAATTGTTACTTGGATGGAGAGTTGTCTCATTGGCACTCATATCACATTTTCCTATATCTATGTTAATATATTCAACAATGACTTAGTTGATTAATTTTACCCGTGGACATTATAAACTAAGGTTCGAACTCCATCAAGCAAAAGAAAACAAAGGAAAGAGCCTCGGAAGTTAGCTTTTTATTATAATTTTTTTTTCAAAATATTATTCAAAAATCATTGTTACCTCGTTTGTATACAAAGGTTTAAACAATATAATGTTTTACCTTTAAACAAAACTCATACTCATTAACTCCTGACGAGAACCAAAACCATTATCGTGGCATATTTTAACAAATTTTAAGTATTTTTGTCCCAACATGTACAATGTGAGCTGGGAAATATTTAAAAAAAATTGTTACTAAGACAGTTTCACTTTTACACTAACTAATAAAGGAATATATATACAAATTTTCAAATCCTAATTCATTATATTAAGAATTCTAATGAGGTGCCATATTGATGCCTTTAAGTAAGTAAGTTTTTGTTGGGGTTCGTGTTGTTTATTCTTTAGTTTTCTATGTTGTGTCATGTGTACTATTGTTTTTCTGTTTGTCTTTTTCATTTCTAGCTATGGCGTTGTCCGTTTGTTTTAGATTTATGAGTTTGACTGTCCCTTTGGTATCTTTCGTCCCTCTTTTAGAATTCTTATCATCTGTATAAGTACTGATATTTAATTAAAAGGTCTTTAAAAGAACTCATCCATTAAATGTATTTTTTCGAACTGAACATGAAATCAATATTATATGTTTAAAGGTATAATAAATGATTTTAGCCTCGAGCACTTCATATTATTTCAAGATTCTGAATTAAGCCATAAGGATAGGTATCTATAAGATGATTATGTGATTATTTTTGCGTACTAATTATAGGATCTAATTAAGAAAAGAACTGTTATTTAAAAAGTATTAAGCCCAAGGTTTAACCAAGTTAAAAAAAATTAGAGAAACGTAAGCAAAATAAAGATTCGATATATCTTATCTTATAGATAATTTTCTGAATCATATTTAGTCAAAGGAACTTTGAATTCCATACTAATAAGGCTGAGGCTAATGTAAGTTATCTTTTTAACGAGCCAACACTTATGAAAAGGAAAATTCTCACATATACTGACAAAATTAGAAACGCAACACTAAATTATTCTTTTTAATTATGATTTTCAAATATGAAATTTCTGTAACACCAATGTAGGATTATCAATTTTATTCATTATTTCATCGTTTTAAAAAAATACTGTTCGAAAGTTGAATTTATTACGTCATTTTTTTTTATGTTCAAAGCATTTGATATGCACTGAAATACTGGTGTTCTTATCAATGGATTTGTCACCGTCGAGGGCAATGACTGTTATGATTGTTAGAAAGGTAAACCAATTCCGTTGGCATGTATTGCATTCTGTTTTGTACCTCCTGATTTTGCCTTTGTCCCACGCATAACAGTGTGTTTTGGCAATTATGCGGTTTAAACTTGAGGGTTTTAAAAAATTTGTGCGACTTCAATTATCCGGTATGTTTTATAATCTCATGTAGATAAAGGCAGCAGTAGTATATATTGTTCAGGTAAGGCGTTTGAAATTTGGTTCTTACAAAAATACGGAAATGGCTTCTTTTTTTACATTATTCAAAGAAAAGCATATATCAAAATTTTGATTTTTTACATCATTCCACTATATTTTCCTCTGATCAATTTCTAATTAACGCTTTTTTTATTATTATCAAACTTTTTTTGTTCTTGTGCTATTACCAATAGAACTATATTCAAAACATGCAGTTAACTTTAATTATACCGTTATTTTAATCTTATATATGAAACATTTTGTCAATAAGATTTAAAGTTAAGTCGTAGAAAGACACGTGAATTCCAATTCAAGCAAAGATAAGCTTAAAAATCATTATATTCAAAGCTTTATTGACATATTTTCAAATAGAAAGTGATGACCACCTAAATGCTTAAATTATTTCTCGAGAAATAGTAAACGACATCCTTACACTAATGACGATTTCAAGTCTTAACCATCTTAACCTGGTGACCTACACATTGTCAATAACACTTCTCTACGAAATGTGATAACCAAAGGCAAGAAATATTGTGAGCCTACATAAATATCCTTAAAAACAACTGTTTATTGCTGGGTTTTCCAAATGCTCTTCTTTCCAAATAATTAACGCTAGTTTAAATTTCTTGTGAAACTAAATACTCTAGAAGTGTCGTGAATCAGATGTGGATACTAAAAAGATCTTTTAGAGTACATACAATCTAAGACTCTTTCATCTTGCAAACGCATTAAAACACTCGGTATTCTACACTTGACACAAGTACTCTCCATCCAAAACTAAAAGACAAACTGAAAGAGTTGGTCCTGCTCTGTTTGATTAAAAAGTAAAATCACAAAAATACTGAACTTAGAGGAAAATCAATTCGGAAAGTCACATAATCACATGGCAAAATCAAATAACAAAACGCATCAAAAACGAATGGACAAGAACTGTCATATTCCTGACTTAGTACAGGCATTTTCAAATGTAGAAAATGGTGGATTAAACCTGGTTTTATAGCGCTAACCCTCTCACTTAGATGACAGTCTCATCAAATTCCGTTATATTTACATTGATGCGTAAATAAACAGACACAATAAATAAAATAGTCAAAATATGGGTACATCAGTCATCATCGTATAACAATTTTAAAAGGAACAATTTAACAGAACACAAAAACATCTATCTACAAACACATTCATTGATTTGTGTTTCTGACGTCAGAAAATTTTATACGTCACATAGATTAGTCGTTCAATGTGCATACAAACAATTTTAAAAATTACATAGGCAATGTTAGCATATAGGGTTAAAAAATCAAAAGTATGTAAGAATAAATTTCAGAAATAGACCGAGATTGACAGAAATACAAAAAGTCGCATATACAAAACACGCCACCAAAAAATGAAAGGCAATACAAACACATTGACGAGATGTATAAGTACCGAGCCACGTCAAACGGATATCACATAAAACCATTCAACAGTAAAAGTAATATTAATAATAGAACAAAAACAAACGAAAGAACTATAAAACACGTTGTTAAGATGATCAACAACATCAGTACGCAGAATCTATACATCAAGACCATCGTGTATTATTTGAGAAGTTGATACGGAATATTTATCAACAAGGTCTTGGTACCTTCCGATGAACTTTTTTTTAGAAAAAGGACGAGACGTTCTTTGACATACCCTTGGTTCATCAACTTTCTACTCAGACACTGATGACGTTTTACAAAGTCTGAGTAGGAGATGCAAGCTCTTGAATATCGAATAAGTTGGGTCATATATATCACATATGCAGGTGAAGTTGGTATATTGCTACTAAGGTGGGGGAAATTTATAATTTCAAAATTAAAATCGTCTCGTTTGTCATAGATTCTGGTACTGAGATGACTGTGTAAGTCAAATTCGAGATATAAGTCTAAAAATGAGGTGGAGGAAACCGTGTCTGTTGTTTCTTTAATCTCTAGTTCTGGGGGATATATTAATGGGACCCAATCAGAAAAGTTCGGATTGTTTATGGAAAGAACATCATCAATATATTTGAAAGTGAAATTAAATAATCTGACTTCTTTATAAATTGATTGTCAACGTTATTTTGTCTTAGAGAAGGATACATTCTACCTTGTAAAAACACACTGATTCAAACGAAAAATTCTCTGAAATTGACATTATCCAGGTGCTGGATTTCATCATTGAAAATATTTATTACGTTTGGAGGACGTGTTTTTCAGCATACAATCGATATTCTTCTGCGAACAAACTGTGTCCTTCTATTTTCGGATTGTTTCTTTCAAGGGTGAATTCATACTTCTTAGGAAGAAGGAAAAGCAGTTAGCAGTATCCTTAAATTTTATTTCCGCTATAAATATGATTTTCTCTCACAGAATAATTCAAAATTTGGTTACTATGTTGAACGCATCTATTTCATCGAACCTAAGATAAATGTTACAACATATTTGTTACTTTCGGAGGACGTGTTTTTCAACAGACTGTCGGCATTCCAATGGGAACAAGTTGTGCCCCTCTTCTTGCCGACTTGTTTCTTTATTATTATGAGGCTGACTTCATACAGGAACTTCTTAGGAAGAACGATTAGATATTAATGATATCCTTTAACTCTACTTTCTGCTATATAGATGATGTTCTTTCACTAAATAATTCAAGATTTGGTGACTATGTGGAACGCATCTATCCCATCGAACTAGAGATAAAGGATACTACAGATATATTTAAGTCGGCCTCATATCTAGACTTACATCTAGAAATTGACAATGAGGGTCGGGTGAAAACAAAACTTTACGAGAAAAGAGATGATTTCAGCTTTCCAATTGTGAACTTTCCATTTCTATGTAGCAACATTCCAGCAACACCTGCATACGGAGTATTTATCTCCCCATTGCTACGATATTCCCGTGCTTGCATTTCCTATCATGAATTTCTTGATAGAGGGTTGCTGCTCGCAATGAAGCTATTAAACCAAGGGTTTCAAATGGTGAAGTTGAAATCATCCCTTCGTAAATTTTACGGACTCCATCACGAGTTTGTTGACCGTTATGGAATAACCGTTTCACAAATGATATCGGATATGTTCCTCACGTCATAACAACAATCCCCTTCCCTTTCATGAATGTGACCTACCGAATTAGACTATTTACCGGATTTCTTATTACATAATCAACACGACGGGTGCCACATGTGGCGCAGGATCTGCTTACCCTTCCAGAGCACCTGAGATTGCCCCTAGTTTTTGGTGGGGTTCGTGTTGCTTATTCTTTAGTTTTCTATGTTGTGTCATGTGTACTATTCTTTGTTTGTCCTTTTCATTTTTAGCCATGGCGTTGTCAGTTTATTTTCGATTTATGAGTTTGACTGTCTCTCTGGTATCGTTCGTCCCTCTTTTACAACAGATACAGTTTATTTCTTCTCGTATCTTAACTAACATCTAAAAAAGAGGGGCGAAAGATACCAGAGGGACATTCAAACTCATAGATCGAAAATAAACTGACAACGCAATTGCGAAAAGGGAATAAAACAAACAGACAAATAATAGTACATTTTGTATGTTTTCTTACATGTTTGCGACAAATCATATAAGTCTTCATTTGTAGTTAAAAAGGTAAAAATGTTAGATACACGCACTGAAACTATAATGTGACGATAATAACTATGTTTTTCATACGTAACTTATACGAGGGTCTGGATTTGATATGATTTTTTCTGTTTCAACGCCACTTTTAAGCACCGCATTTAGGCAATTTCGTGGAGGCCAATTTTTATTGATGGAGGAAGCCAGAATGCCTGGAGAAAACCACCGATCTTCGATAGGAAAACTGAAAATCCTAGTCAATTAAGATTGAAGTCGAGTGCACCCGTACGTGTGGGGTCAAAACTCATAACCTAAGTGTTGACTGGATAACCTCTGTGTGGACTGCCTAGTGATTACAGTATTAACTACTTAGACCACTCTGACACCGAGGCCCCCACGAGGGTCTGAATGTTATTGAAATAACAGAGAGAAAATAGAAATAAAATAAAAAATGTAGAGAATATGAGACAAAATTAACCATTTGATTGACTGATTTGATCCAAAACAATCTTTCTTATGAAGGTGAAAACGATGATAAACAAACTTTTAACCTACATTTTGAAATCAAACAGACCGAGAATAATACAATTGCATGTGATCGCTATCTCTTATGTGTTAATTTGTTTTTATATTGGACTATATGACCATCGGTAGTCTTCGGATGTCACCTTGATGGTTAGTTAGATGAAGTATAGACAAAAATACACCCGAAAAACTAATTAACATAATCGAATCCGTGCATCGTTAATTATTTGTTTTTAGACTTTTGAAACTAATACTAGTATTTAAATATACGTTTTGGTATGTTATGAATCAAATTTGAGAATTCGAGTTAAATCGGTGAATATGAATTTGAAGCTAATTCCATTTAAATTTAAAGTAGTTGGATAAGGGGAAATGTTATTATATGCATTATGTCAAGATGAAAACAAGTGATGCATTTACGGTTAAGAAAGTGAAGCTGAGAAATTTACAATCTGAAGAGGTAAATTAAAACGATATTTAATGAAAAATGACAATAGCTTTTGAGTTTCAAGGGAAATGAGCCGATGATTCGACAAAGTGATCATTCAAATCAGTTAGTACATTAGTCAAATTAAACATTACGTTAATTATGAAACAATAAGACATATTTCCTATCTAATTCTATTCCTAATTATGATTTATTGTGAAGAAAGCCGTCAAATCCTCATTGGAAGTTTCAGCTAAAAATTGTTCATTATTTGGCCCTTTTCGACCATATTCCATTATGCATGTATTTTAACTCGTTAAATTGATAAAAATTGATAAATTTGCTTTATCTATATATTTTAGCTAAAAATATCAGCTTTGTTTGGTAGGCGAAAATGACAAATGAACAAAATGTACACCCGAAAAAGCATTTGATGAATGATACTGATAACAAGGTATTGATTAAATACCAAATAATATTTACAGATGTAACTCATACAGATTGTTTTGCAAATGAAAAAATTATGAAAGCTATGTTGTAGTTAAACACAAATAATAATATAAACCAAGTTTTATTAACTCCATGCTGTATTTTTAGCAAAAAAGAAGTGCCATGAAGTTAATCATGTTATTCTCTTGAATTTTAAGAGTATAATGGCTATACGGAAACCTCTGCAGCTGTAAGTCAAATATTTCTCGATGTTTGACCATTAATTATAATGGTTAAGGGTGACTCTGTCACACTCCAATCATGTCATAAGTTGTCAACGAGACATGATAACTGGATGGTGTAGCTGGGTTCGGAATTTATATTGGATATTTATATGGAACCCTATCGCGTTTGAATCGTGCATAAGAGCTTATTCTCTCTCTCGAAACAAAAATTATCATGCTTCATTTGCAAATCATGGGATTTATATTGAATTCACATAAAACATGTCACTTTCTTCAGTAATTGCATCGGGAAAATGTTGTGTTCACTTCTATGATGTCTGTTGTGATTACTTTGTTCAATGAAAACATTGTTGTTTATATTGTGGTCACAGATTGTTGTCTGGTGTGTGTACACACCAATGTACGTATTGCGTTCAATTCTTAGATATCTCTTTTGCCTGCTATGTTCAGTGAAAACATCAGTTTACATATTGTGACATCTAATGAATAGATTACCTTAGCTGTATTTGGCAAAACTTTAAGGAATTTTTGGTCCTAAATGCATTTCAACTTCGTGCTTTATTTGCCTTTTTTTAACATTTTTGGATTTGTGCATCACTTATGAGTCTTTTGTAGACGAAACGTGCGTCTGGCGTAATTACAAAATTTAATCTTGGTATCTATGATGAGTTTATTTCCTATGACAATTTGTGATTACTTAAAGTCTGTTGGATGACATCATCGATGCAGATAAAGCTGATAAAAATGTAGAGCATAGATCGGGTTGCTTCTGGGGTAAGGGGTAGGATTGAAATTGTGTTCCAGTGGTTTTTATCTGCAAACTGTGAGCCAAATATAAATGTTATTATTTTAAATCAGTTTCTCAGTATCATTTTTTGTTTACTGGTGAGTGCAAAGCTTACCACTTTAACAATCATTTCGTTGAATTAAAAACTAAGCCGGAAACACCAAGGAAACATTCAAAATCTTAAATCGAAGATTAACCGTAAAAACGACGAAAAGTGTTCCGGAAGGGTAATTAGATCCTGCTTCACATGCGCTACCCAAAAGAATAAATTTGGTGATAAGTGTCTTTTGGTGATGTCACTGAATTACTGTGAACATGACACATAGAAGATATTCGTCGTCTTGTGTGACCCAGATAATAAATTACTGTCGATGAAACTATGGTATCTGTCAAATGTTCGATGGTATTGCCTTTTGACTTAACACATTATAAACTGTTGTGTATGTAGCAATCCTCCATTAAGGATCGTATCAAGTTGGAATTATATACCTTATATGGAAGGCCTGATTGAATGTTGCAACATAAACATGAACTGGTTTTTTTCAGTTGGAAAGCTGAAACCAATATAACGTATTTCATATAAAAGAATTCAAGAGTATATCAAGCGAAAAGAGATGGACATCTACACATGACAAATTTACTTTTGAATCCCTCCCTATCAACCTTGTATGGCTGGTCTTTTTTTTTGCGATTGAGATCAACAGCTCAACAGTTTGTTTTCATATGATATAAGAAAATGTGTTCTTTAAAAGAAATTCTAGCCAAGAATGAGAAACACTTTATATTTCATAGTTTCAAACGACAATCAGAAACAAAAAATTGATGGTAAGCTCTTACACGTTTTTTTTTTATCAAAATTTAAAGACGAATGAGGTTAAGATGAACTACACATTTTATTTCTTCAGCGTTATTTTTCGATTGTTGTACTTGGATTTACGTACGAAATATATGTAAAGGCATGTTAACACATGGTTTAAAGAAATGATAACAACAGTTTGATGTTTCGTAATTTATTTGGACAAGATTGAACCATACTAACTGATAAAAGCGAATTATTATTTTATTATTTCACTTTCAATGATGATTGAACAAAAAAATTATCATATGTTTTTTTTTTATAAATCTCGTAGCTAGTCCCCCTTTAAAAAACTATAGGACACCTAACGGCTATTTAAAATGAGCATTATCAACTATAAAAGGCCCGGAAATGACAGATGTAAAACAATTTAAACGAGAAACAAACTCACGTTAAAATGGAATGCTATTTAATATACAGCAACAAACGACTACCACTGAATAACAGCGGCGGGGTTAAGCATGTAAGCGGGCGCCCAAACCTCTGTCCAACTTTTAAGAGTAGTGTAATAGTTAAATATATGATCAAACTATTAAAATCAGTTAAAAAGGACTTATTCAACTCATCAAATCGATAAAAAGCAGGAAAAGATTTAAACAAAAACACAGACTGGACGTGGCAAGGTATATATACATACCTACAACAACAACAAAAAACCTCCAAGTACAGATCTGAGAGTACTCACAGTTATTGACAGCTTGTTCAAAGCCAATAACAACTTATAAAGAAATCGTGTATCTTAGACTAAACTATCGATCAGTACACCTCAGTATACATCAACCATTTTATTGGTCCGTTTCTGTGTGTGTTAGTTACATTGTAGTGTTGTGTCGTTGTTCTCTTCTTATATTTATGCGTTTCCATCAGTTTTAGTTTGTTACCCCGATTTTGTTTTTTGTCCATGGATTTATGAGTTTGAACAGCGGTATACTACTGTTGCCTTTATTTATGGATTTTTTGTAAAGACGTCATTAATAGTCAGAAAAAACTTGACATTGTACAATAGCAAAATACAGGTATCGACAGATTGTACAATCGTGAACGTGCATATTAATATGCACATTACAATATTAGTTTGGTTTTTATTAACTGATTAAAAAAAATCAATATCTTTACCAATAAAACAATATTTAAAGATCTAATTACAGTTGAGAGAATTGATAACCTTTTGAAATACGGTTTTTAAAAAGGATTGTATCTTCCCCGTATAGTATCTACATATACATACAAAATTCGAATATGTTATCCCGTTTGAAATAGATTTTCTACTGGTACAGCCAAATAATCATTTGTATCTATAGAATAATAGAGTACAGGTTTTGAGTAATTATATATATGACTAATCTAAAACTATTTATATGTGTATATGAAACTTAGTTTAGAAAATAGGATAGAAAATAGAAGAAAAAAATACACACATTTCTGTTCAGTACAGTGTTTATATCTCTTTTCAAAATTTATGACTGGTAATAAGTTTCTGATGACTACTTTTGAAACGGTTAACCTCACTTGCAAGCAGAATGTACTCCAGTAAAGGTGATATAAGTGGTCAATTTTAAATATATCTTTGTTATAATTTATTAAAATTAAAATGACAAAACAAAAACCAACAACAAACATAAACAAAGTAACAAAACAAAGTAACAAAAAAAAAAAAAAAATAGTTTTACCGAGTTATAAATAGAAATCAGTGCCAAACTCTTTTTCCAAACATGATTATCAAAAACCTAGAATTTTTAATGGAAACAAAATGTCATTTAGTCTTACAACTACTTTTCATAAAACACCTAACCATTAGATAAAAATGGAACAAAATTGAATACTTCATTAAAAAATAAAAAAGCAACCTGTAATGCACTGAAAAGTATACAAATTAATATATTAGTATTGCAAAATTTGTGACGGAATCAAATTAGCAAAAAAACACAATTTGATAGCATTATTTGATGCATCAACAAACTGGAAAGTTTCTCACTCTACAATATAAAAATCATAAGTTTGACCATAAAAATATATCTACAATTATACATACTAAATTTGCTTGAAAATGATAAGTAAAATAGCTTACCAGTTTATTCATCATGTTTTGTTTCGATTAGAGATCGTTATCTCCTCTCTGAACGTTAAAGCTCTATCACCACTAAAGGTAAAATTGTCTCTTCTGTCCTTCGTGTTAACCAATCGTAAAGCATCATCTCCGCTGATTGTATCAATACCTGTTTTTAATGGTTCAATCATAAGACAAAATCCCGATAATTTAGGGAAGCAAAATGCAAATAATTTATTTATCTGATGTAGATTGTAGATTGTTTTTATGATATTTCAATCATTCTAGTTTTTATCTTTTTGTTTTTGGGATTTGAATACTAATTTTGTGTTGAAAAAGATTGATTAGGCGTTGAGTTTTATATAACATAAGTTGAATGTATATAAAAGAAGGAAATGTAGAATGATTTTCATAGAGAAAACCTTACACCAAAAAGAACAAGGATATAAACTACAGTGCATCGTATGGCTTTTAAAATTGATCTGAACCAAGCCGTTAAAGGCAACGAAAATACTAAAGTGAAAAACTCCAGGGATAAAACTTACTGTCTGGTAGAATTTTACGAGAATCGAAAACAATTAATGAAAGCCATCACTAACACAGACTGCTACATTTAGACAGGTACAAAATGATTGTGTCGGGGTTTCACATGTTTGTGAGTTCCCAGTTATACCTTAGCATAGAACAGTGTTGTTGTACTTCTAAATTTGAACAAAATGTAGATATCAGATTAAAAGATTCATAAAAGCAACTAACAAAGTACAACTGAAACAAAGAAACAAATCTTACAGTATTCTTAATCACAAATAGCTGGTTATATTTCAACAAACTAATTTTCCTATGACCCAGACTAAAAATTCCATCAGTACACCATACAATCTTTGATTGAAAAGATAAACATGTTTTTTCCAGTTTATTTAATATTCTAAATTTAGGTACATCTCTCCTCGGTTCATCTTCCTCTAAGCATATTATTGAGGGAAAGAAAGGCAATTAATCTATACTCGATAGCCCTTTCAGAAGTGCTTTATCTTACATCGATTTAAAAAGTACACCAAACGGAACTGAAATTGTAGGAGATGTAATTTATAGCAATCGAACGAGAAAAAATTTAGGAAGAAGCCTAAGTTTACAAAACGTAAATAATTCAATACTTACATAACTTTTACTACATAAAAGCGTTTACCCTTGTCTTTACCCTAGGTCACCCTACAAGAAACTGACATAGACTGCAAAATATCGTCCGCATATTTCCAAAATGTTCACGTAAGTTGATGGCATCATGTGTTAAAACAGTTATTGGCCAATCAAATCGGTATATATCATCGACTTGTTTGGTTCAATATCTATAATTTAACATAGGACAAAATCTCTTTGTTCTTACAGTACTATAATTTGGATAATACACAGCAAAGGTGTGCGTTAACTTCCTTATTAATATTGCATAGTTAAAATGTACTTTTACATATTGGGACTGAACTAGGACTTATCAAATAAGTGCGTATACCATAAAATGGCAGAATACCGCCGGGTTTAACGATGACATGCTAAAAACCAATATAATTTTCCAATCAAAGGGGTGCATACGCCCTCTTCGCCCTCTTCCTCTAAATCCACCATTAGCCTTGAAGTTCCGACATTGTTTATTAACTAACAACTTTGTGCAAAATTTGTCGTTTGAAAATATGAAATAGAAAGTGTTTCTCATTCTTGAACATTGTATGATATTTTGTTTACACTGTAAATCATAGATAAATAAAGAAAATAGTATAGCGCTGTTCGAAAGTCACAAATCGATGACAGAAAACATATCCGGGTTACAAACTAAAACTTAGGAAAACACATCAACTATAAGAGGAAAACAACGACAAACAGAAACACTGAAGTGCAACAAAAGAAAACCCAACAACAATGCAACACACACGGAAACGAACTATAAGATAAAAACTGTCATTTTCCTGACTTGGTACAGGACATTTAAAGAAAAAATGGTGGGTTGAACCTGTTTTTCTTTAGACTATCCAAATAAGTAAAATCTGATTTGTTTTCAATGGAATTTAATACGTCTGACTTTGGGGGGGGGGGGGGGGTACTTTGCACTATCGATTAACGTACATCTCTCTTCAAGTAATCTTTCTCAGTGCATATTTTTGAAGGAAAGAAAAGCAATTAGAATATACTCAATAACCCTTTCAGTTATAATTGCTATAAACCGATTTAAGAATATATCAAACGGAACTAAAACTTTGGAGATGTTGGTAAAATAAATACATCAATTAAACGATAAAACAACATAAGGACATCTACAGGGCAATATAGTTTCCAACAGTAACCAGATATCTACATAATATGTCAACCTCTCTAAAGTCACAAATTCGAATACTGTGTGAATAAATTTAACAGAAACAATCGTATGTTTGCAGTTAAACGCTATTCTCCAAGTACTGTAACAATTTGTATGAAAACTTAAATACGAATGAAGTTCATTATTCAAGAGTTTAAAACCTTTTACTATTGTTTGGTTCTCAATGCTCATCAATTTCGTATTTTATTTGGCCTTTTTAACATTTTTGATTCAAGCGTCAATGATGAGTCTTTTGTAGACGAAACGCGCGTCTGTGTAAACATGTAATTTCAATCCTGGTATCCCTGATGAGTTTATTCACTAGAAATATAGATATTTAATTTAAGTCTTTACAAATTAAGGATCCACTCAATTGATCGTGTAATATCTCCTAGCAAAGAATATCCCCCAAAAAACTAAAAATCTACACAATCTGATCAAACAACAGTGTTCTAATTAGTTAAACGGTTTGATTTATTTTAATACAAATAGATTTGCTCAAACTCATACAAGGCATGCTTCACTATTGAGAAAAAAAAAGTATATATGCTTGATATACTTATTGGAGGTGCGATGAGATTAATTTTCTAAATAAACTGCCACATTTATACAAATGATTTTACCTTACATAAATGAAATATAATCGTTAATAACTGCCCGTTTTTAAAATTAGATATCAGTGTTACACTGGAAACTACACAAAAATTAACGACGAAAGGGACGAATTATCGTTGTCCATTGTTAATTTTTATTTTTCTGTTGTTGACGGTGATGTTTGTTGGGCAACATTTTACAGTGTTTATGTATCGCAACTTGTTCGCTTTGCCCGTGTCTGTAGTTGCGGTTTGGCTTTGATGAACGTAATCTATGTATTACTAATAAATTATTGAGTCCCGCATTATATAATCACAAACCAATTGAGAATTTACTTACTACTTCCATAGATCACTGGTGATAAGCGGATGGTCGTAACTAAAAGTTACGACCATCTGAATATGGGAGACAACTCTAGGGATAAGTTTTTCTTTTCCGATTTTCGTGCAGTAAAAGGTTCATTTGAGTCAAACCGCTTGTCTCATATACACATATCGTGAGTGCATTCTTATTGAAACCAAATTTGACACATAAAATCATTCCAATTTTCGTAAAATAGTCATTCAAAAATTCGAGAATGATGGTCGTAACTTTAACTTGTGATGGTCGTAATGTCAACTGTAGTAATTTGGATGATGGTCGTAACCGACACAAGATGGTCGTAACTTTGAAAGATGACCGTAACTCAAGTATTTAGACGAACTTTTATCAAGCTATTTTAAAAGTACTGTGCTCATGCATAACCATGTTAATAAACTCAGTTGTTATATAAAGTTTACTACAAAAAAATATTATTTCATTTGTTACTCTGATAATGGTATGCAGAAATTAAGTTAAAGAAATATCAATCATACATTTTTAATATGTTCCAAACGACCATCATTTAGGAGAAACAGTGAAAACTAATCAACTCGCATTAAGCCAAATAATATGTTAGGGTTGAGTATTAATATATTTTTACTGTACGTTAAGGCATAAAATTGTTGAATATTTGCTTTCAGATTTTTTTTTATTTACGACTCTTTACTTCCTGCAATCATGTCGGCAGATGAAAGTATTGACCGTACAATTTTGAACAATCTTCTTTAACTTTTAATCAGCTATTGCAGCTTTTATAAACCATTGGCTTTCAAATATTCGGCTTTTGGTGAATCATGATTAATGAAACTCCACAAATGCCTGGTGTTTTTATCGTGTTGTCTTTATTTTTTATCGATTGCATGACGATCTTGCGGTATATCATTGATAATTGTTCTAAGTATTGGTTCAGAATAAAAACTTAATCCATGGTGTCGCAATGAACATTGTGTTAACCTAGAAAGTATGAATAAGGTTGAGATATTTTACAATGCTTCACGCGTTGAATTTAAGAGTAAGATCAAATATCAGTAGTTTGTAGACAGGATAATATTACAAGGTAGAACTAAATGTACTGCGGCAAATATTACATACATATATGCAGGTATATATTTTACCAATCTAATTAAAAACCGATCTCTCATCGCTCCTGTTTCTGATATGTCGCGTGGGAGATCTAACGAAACCGGCTTTGAGGTCACATGTGAGTGAACTAAAAGTTATGAATTTATAAAGATATGCAAATGAGTTGACGACTTATTAATAAGCCAATCAAAAAAGTTTATGAATTATTTTGACTGACGATTTCGTCCTAAATAAAATGAGTTACATCCCTTTGCCTTACGTTAAACTTCCAAGATCGTGGAAGACTCAATTTCATTGGTCGAAAAAGACACACCTACGAGGTCACTCACATGTGACCTCAAAGCGGGTTTCGTTAGATCTCCCACGCGACATATCAGAAACAGGAGCGATGAGAGATCGGTTTTTAATTAGATTGATATTTTACAATGATACACGCTTTGAATTTAAGAGTAAGATCAAATATTAGTAGTTAATAGCCAGCCTTGTAGCTAAGATAATATTACAAGGTAGAACTAAATGTACTGCGGCAACTATCACATACATATGCAGGTTGAAAATAATATTTATGTTATATGTTTATATTGTATGAATGTACTCAGATTTAAAAGACCAGCACGCTGAGTTGAAGCATAAAGATCTATATTTTAAATATTACCCTGGCTACAAGCTATGTATGAATATTGTTTGCTGAAGTCCTTTTGCTGAAATTAAAAAAAAATACATTATCATCAGCACATAGTAAACAATGTGAATTGTTGACCCCATATTCCTTAGAAAGAAGTTTAAGGATCCATACTGTGAAGGAATTGTTTTTAACTCGTGTAGAAATTTTGACTCTAAATATGCCTCCTCTAGTAGTGGAAAGATGATCCCAAATTGTCAAGCCTGTGCCAGTATCTGATCATAGACTTTGCAATGACAAAATACAGAGTGAATCTACCGAGCAAAGAAAGATTGGCAAAATGTGTTTCTCTTTTGGTAACACCAAGTAAATGTTTACAAAATTCAATGCGTAGTCTTTCTGAAAGAATCTTAGGATAAGCCTGATCTACATTTTTTTGCTGAAGTTGAAAAAATGGCAAGATCATCAGCATATGTATAGTAAAGAATAGGCTGGTCGCGAATAAACAACAGCTGGATCAGGGGAACTTTTAACACAATCAGGAAGTTCATTTATAAAAAATTTAAACAAATTCGGACTAAAATTGTCTCCCTATTTTACTCCAACTTTAGTTCTAAAGAGATCTCTTACCATACTCTAACTATATTCAATAGCTTAAGTTTTATCCCTGGGAGAATGACAGTATCAAAAGCCTTCTGGAAATCAACAAAGCAGGCAAACATTCTACCTTCTTTTGTATTACAATACTTATTTATAATAGTTTTTAGAATGAACATATGGTCAGATGGTCGTGTTTTTTTTTTTTTTTTTTTTTGGTAAACCAAATTTGGCTCTCATCAATTCCTCGATAGTTATTAAGATCGGATGCATCATTCCCTTTATGAATTGGGAATAAAAAACGTGTGGTCCAGGGTTCATGGTATTTTCCATAAGAAAGACAAAGATGTATAACGGATAGCATGGTACCAATAGGCGTTTTCAGAATTTTCTAAAACCACGGGTAATAATTATACCTGAACTTCGAATTTGCACCTTATAATCAGCTTGACTATATACCAAATGACAATACGACTTCTCAAAATCCAGGCTAAGAATACGATGTATGTTGTTAAATTCGATTACGGACCTGCGAATTCGCGGATATGGTCTTGTCTCGATAACGATCCACATAACATTATTTTGACTCCTTACTTATGCTCTTTCGTCTTAAAGTATCAATTTTAAATTGTAGATTTTTCTTTTAAATTCCACCTAGTAGGTACATACTAGTTTTTAAAAAGTTTATCTTTTCAATACATGCAAAATATGAAGAAAATAAATCAGGATACTGTTATTTCATGTGATGTCAAATTTGTTAAAATCGCCTTTTCTTAATTCGTAACTAAGAATGATCATAACCAGAGCTGTGTGTTAAAATGAACTCTCCACTTTTGAGAATTTATATTGTTATTAAACTTAACAGCTTATAATTAGTTGCCTCTTGGTTGATTTTATACATTATATTTTAAGCAACAGTGACTGGTCATTTCATTTTGTATTGGTTTTTTTTCTCGATTCGTTCCAATTTTCTTTCCTTTCGCACTTTACAGGTATCCCTCTCTTCACCTCTTTTAGTTTTTATCATTTAGTGAAATCAACTTCACAAATATATCATATAATATATTCATATAACAACAGACACGTTTAAAACTATTGACTTGTCTTATTAGGTCCTATTTAATAAAGAGTTACGACCATCACAATTTTAAGTTACGACCATCCTGAACATTTTTGTTTTTTTAGTTACGACCATCATGTTCGAATTATTGAATGATCATTTTACGAAAATTGGAATGTTTTTATGTATCCAATTTTGTTTCAATATCAACGCACTGACGATTAGTATGTATGAGACAAGCGGTTTTACTGCACGAAAATTGGAAAAGAAAAATGTATCCCTAGAGTTGTCTCCCATCTTCGTATGGTCGTAACTTAATCGTAACGTTAAGTTACGACCATCCGCTTACCACCAGTGATAGATAAATAGATGTTGTTTGGAAGATTGCCTGTACTTTTTTTTATAATTTTCACGGTGATGTTGTTTACTAAGTACATTCAGATATGATCCGGGTATACTTATCGATCCCTTAAATAGACTTATTCTGAAAGGTTGATAACACATAACTGTAGTAATATATTTGAGTATTTTTCTATTGCAATACATATTACTTATGTTATTACTAAATCAAAACCATACTAAATACTATTGTTATACACATATACACATTCACGGTTCTGCAAACTGTCGACACCTATATTTTAACATTCCATAAGGTCAAGTTTTCTCTGACTCTTA
The DNA here is from genome assembly GCF_963676685.1 of Mytilus edulis. NCBI lineage: Eukaryota > Metazoa > Mollusca > Bivalvia > Mytilida > Mytilidae > Mytilus > Mytilus edulis. The sequence continues at coordinate 77,962,728 of NC_092346.1, read as the reverse complement.
AAGTAGTCTTTACGCCTTTGGATGTTGAATGTGTACTGATTTATGATGCAGTCGTAGATTCATGATTTTTCATAAGTTGGTAATGGCTTTAAAATAGCTGCAAGTTAATGAAAGTACTAAGTACTCTTAAATCTGTTTGTTGTGTCTATTTTAATTTGACGATATATAAATCCCCAGCTACTCAGGTTGGGTTTTTATTCTACTTTCATCGATCTGACGAGTTTATATAAAAAAGATGTGACTTGATTGCTAATGAGACAACTCTTCACAAGAGACCAAATGACACAGAATTTAACAACCCTAGGTCCCCTATACCCGTAGCCAGGGGGGTTCGGGTGGTTCGGACGACCCCCCTTGAAAACAAATAATGACTGTTAAAGTCAACGTTCTATTCGAATTGTGACTGTTAAAGTCGAGTTTTTGAGGCCAAATAACCCCCCTTTAGAAATTCCTGGCTACGGGCCTGTCCCCATACGGCCTTCATCAATGAGCAAAGCCCATACCACATAGTCAGCAATAAATAGTTCCGAAATAACAAATGTAAAACAATTGAAACGAGAAAACTAACGGTCTTATTTATGTACAAAATGATATACGAAAAACAAATATATAACACAGCAACAAACGACAACCATTGAATTACAGGATCCTTATTTGGTACAGGCACAACACCATCAATAATACCGGTGACTTTAACCTCAAAAACAGAAAAATAGCAGTAATAATTATACATATTTAGGGCGGCATCAACCAAAGGACAATCGTAAAAAAACAAATAACATAAAAAAAAAAAAGCGAATTGGCCCGTTAATCTTCTTGTATGGATAAAGAGACTTCCAAACAACACAGTATATATACTAAACACCTAAATAAATGAAAATGTCGCAGTAATTTCGTTGGAATCAAAATAAAAAAAGAAATACATTTAAAAAGCTTGATGAATAATCTGAAGACTTCAATAAATCTGTGAAATTAAAAAAAAATGTTTTCGATTAGAACTCAGTTATCCGGAATGTATATTTTTAATATGGTAAAGCTTTCTTTAAAAATCGAATGAGGAAGTTCAAGAAAACTTTGAGCTTTTAGAAAGATAAAATGTACAGTGTTCAGTTTCGATATTTGCTTTATAGCTTTGGTGCTAATTGAGAACAGCACGATATTCTACTAAAACTCACGTGAATTATAATCTTATCACACTTCAATTTTTTAAAGTGAATTATATTAATTTTAGTATTGCTATTCCTATCAAGAAATATCATGAGACCGAACATACAATGTTTATGAAAGGTAGTGATAGCCTTTAACGCTGACATTGATTAATGAAAAGTGTAATTGAAATTGAGAAAAAAAACTAAATTTTAAAGAAAAATATAACTGTTAATTGTTAAATTGTATAACATCATATTGCCAAAGACAATGTGATGTCTTTCAGTAACTAAAATAATTTGAACCTCAATCATTGAACAGCTGATATAACCAAAAAAAGCCAAAAGGAAATTATATGATGGGGGAATATCAAATTGTGTAATGATTGTATGCGGAATGCTAAATAGTCCAATGTAGAATTATTATCACACACAAGTTAGTGACATTGTTGGGAAGATACATTTAAGATACAGTTAGTACGAAAGCTGTTCAATCTCTAGTCTTTAGTTAGAACATTCTTATTTTAGTTGTTTTGTTTAAGTTTGCTCAGTCTTACGTTTTCGATGTCGTGTTTTGTAAACATTTGTTTGTCTTTTTGGTCTTATACCTTTTTTTTCATGCAGTGTCAATTTATATTCGACTTATGAGTTATGATATCCCTGTAGTATATTTCACCTTCTCCTTTTCATTATGACCAAACTTTGATTTCCTTAAGATAAACCTGTCCCAGTGTTTTTGACTTTTTAAATTGATTATGTATACCTATAAAGTAAACCTTTTTTCTAAGACTGCTTACAATTGCATAAGAATTACATTCTAAAATAGGTTCACACTTCCAGCTTAATGTTTACGGACATAGTTCCTTTTTTTAATCATTTTTTTTTTATCTTTATTACACTAAATGCTGTTTAACAATTAACTTAGTTTACAGCATTGGGCTAAGTTTCCCTATCTTTTAATTATTATTTATGCAGGGAAGATATGATATATTATTATACATCAGTTATCATTTTCCATATAAATTAAATACACAATATTTTTACTATTTGTTTTAATTTTAAGCGTTTAACTAATTGACCGGTCAATAGTTTCCAACTAATGGACCTCGGTGCAACTACTTGACAGCAAAATGCATTATATTTCGGTGAATTTTAAATGCAGCTACATGATTGGATAATGTTAAGAATAACGCGGCAGTAACGTCGTAGTGGTTTACCTATTTCATCTAGGTTTAACGCAACTGCGGGACTCATAATTCATATGAATAAATGAAACAGTATGGTTGTGTTTCTGCTTTTTATAAAATAGTACTTGATAAAGCTCCGACATTTATTGTCTGTTGTCTTTTATGATAAAATGAATACTTACTGACTGGATATTCGTGAAACAGTATGTTTATAGTTATATCGGACATAAATATTGCCCTCGGCTACGCCTCATGGCAATAGTTGCATCTAGGGGACAATAAACTTATTATTCCACTCTTACCCAGACAATAAGTATAAAATATATACTAGTATACAAATGTTAGTATTATACAATAAAACATAACACATAGAATAAATAGACATCAATATAAATCGATTCATTGTTTTCTTGTTGTCTACTTACAAATAGGAATAAATAACGGATTTACACCGTACTTTTTTATGATTATTATGTGTGTTTTCTTTTTCACAAGGTGGCACTGTAGTTTCCTGTTCACAAGGGATAATGATAGCCTTTTAAGAATTTCACCACTTTCTAACACTGCCAAAAATTCACTATACACAGTTAACAGACGTACTTTCATTATACTATTCAGAATGAATTTAAATATGTATCATGAACGTTTACTTATTTTTGCTATCTTTACAAACCTAAGGCCATTAGTGTTTTTATGTATTTTATCATGCAGTGAATACAAAATTTTAAAAAATCTCAAAAAATCATTTTCGTCTGTATGTAAAATTATTTCATATTTTCTACACCTGATTCATCCGTCAGTATGGAAACGTATGCTTAATTGATACTGTTATTTTTGTCCAATCACACTGTGCAGATACATTGACATAAGCAGGGTACACAAACGAGCAACCTAAATTATTGAATGCAAATACTACCGTGCTACCTCACGATACCTGTGTTTGAATATGATTTACTTTTCAAACGTTTATCAGTTACCTTGAAAATGGAGTTTATGGAAATAGTTAGATATTAAAAGGATTCAGGATTTTCTCGCTGTTTTAAAATCATTTTGACGCATTCCCCGTTTCCATTCTAAATTTTATTTGATGGATGTGGTTTTAACATCAAAATAAAATAATTATTGCTTCCATATGTTTATTCTACAAATTGGCAAGGGATGAGCTGAATATCCAAGATTATTCAACTCACAAATAAACAGGAAAACGAGAAATATTAATTGCAAATACGTTACTGTAAAGAAACTTGTTAGTATCAAACCCGTACGCTAATGGTGCATTCAACTTTGTTCGATTGTGATAATTAATCGTGACATTTAATTTTTATGAAACCTTACGACGAATATATATTATATGTGTCTATTTATTGGCTGTTAATATAAGAACAGGGAAGCTGATTTATTTTTAACAAAAGAAATGTAATGTAAAAAGACGTCAATAGTTTCGGTATAGATTTTTTTAGATAATGAATGAATTTCTGTACACAATGTTTATTTCTGTTTTCAACTGTTTTCAATATCCCAAGGTATTCCCATAAACACATTTATTTATAATATATGATAAAAAACATATGATACGAAATTAATTTCCGTTCGTATAACATATTCTAATAATCTCACTCCTTAGTATATGTTTGTCTGATCATCTATATTTGTCGTCGAAGTGATATAATCAGGCGGCCAAAGAACCAAAATCCTTCTTTGGAATTTTGTTTTTAATTTCTCATAAAGAATCTGTTGCGGCTTCTCCTTAACATGAATAGAACGTAAACAGGAAACATAGATACAACTTCGAACTGGTATAGTACTTTTGAGGTTATTGATACAGATAAACATGAAAAAGAAAACGATAATTCATGTGACATCTACTGCAAAGGCCCAATTAATGGGATATAAAGAAAAAAGTAAAATGACAAAAATACCAAACTCCGAAGAAAATTCTAAACGGAAATTTCATAAGCAAATGACAGAATAACAACTGTCATATTTCTGACTTGGTATAGGCATTTTCCTATGTATTTTATAAAAGTGGTGGATTCAATCTGGTCTTATTGCTAGCTAAAGTTCTCACTTGTATAACAGTTGCATCAAATTCATTCCATAAAATGGATGTCGCTGTGTAAACAAAACAGGTAAACATGTCAAAAATAGGGGTGAATCGGTCAAAATTATGCTATAATCTTAATCACTATTAAAACCAGAAAATATGTCAACAAAGATATACAAAACAGCTTATAGACAAATCACATTAGCAGAGGCGAAAGACAAGAATACAAAAATTGATTATAGTACAATAACACAATGGCGAGATATATATATGTTCAGAGCCACGTCACCTGGATATTATCAAAAAGAGACTAAATAGTTAAAGTAAAAATTTACAAAGACCAATAAAAGAACACTTTTAATATAACACGTTATTAATGATAAACCTTTGACATACCTCTGGTTCATCAACTTTCTGCTCAGACACTGGTGACGTTTTACAAAAGCTGCTCGCTGTAGAATGAGTTGGAAAATGTATATCCCTTGTGCAAATGAATCTGGTATATGCTACTGCCTTAAAATCGTCTTTTATCATGGATTCTGGTACAGAAATAGCAGCTTATCGCTTATGTCAAATTCGAGGCATAAGTCTAAATATAAGGCAGAGGAAAGCTGAAGGCATTGCATCGAAAATTAAGTAGACGTCATCAAGATTTTTGTGACCGTTATATAATATCTGTTTCCAAGATTACTTTGGATGTTCCAACTGCCGTAAACACAATCGTGTACTCTTTTCCTCAATAGTGACATTGCTAAGGTTGTTTCTTTGTTTCTCTATTCACTGTTTATCATCTGTGTGCATCTCCTTCGTAACAAAAAAATATATCGACAAAATTATTTTAACATATTGTTCGTTACATCTTCAGGAATTTTTGGCTAATTTGGATCGAAGCGATAAGATGAAATTTCATAGGAGTGATCTACCCTTACACAATAAATTTGTCGGTATGTGTTTTCAACTCATCAACCGTTAACCGTATAACCCTGGAATGTCTTTATTTGAGGCTCCTAGGTCCTAACTTAGAAAATGAGGTCAAGGTCATAGGTCAAGGTCAAGTTCTAAATTGTGACTTTTGCTTGTTTTTGCATTTTCTCTGACAATTTGAAAGATACATATAAAAGAACAAGTGCAAAATGTTTTATTGTAATAAAGATATGTTACCTTGATCTGATACATTTTAATGGCATCTTATAGAAGTAAGTGCTCCTGAAATGTCTTAATATAAGGTTATTTGATAATAACTAAGTTTATTATAAAGCAATATGACCTTGTACAAAAGATTAGGTGACATATGACCTTGAAAAATGACAAAACGGGAGTGACCTTGTGAAAACCGGAAGTAGCCATTTTTACACTTTTTTCATTAAAAAGCACTCAGAATTCATATATTTTGTAATTCGAATACATGAACTTATCAATCAAGACTAGCAATGACTTTCGATGAACCGGAAGTGGCCAGTTATCTCCTTGTTTTAAGGCAATAGTATATAGAAACTATATATTTTTGGAATCAGTGTGAAAAAAAGCTATCATATGAGACCGGAAGAGACATTTACATCATCGGAAGTAGCTAATTATCTCCCTTATTTCACTCAAAAGTATATCGAAACCGCTTATGTATCGCATCGGTTTAAAGTAAGAAGCTTCTTTTCAAAATTTCTTTGATGTGGAAAGACCTTCAATTGTTCTTTGAACAATAGGTTTTTAATTCTTATCTTAATTGTTCGACATTTTGACTCAGTTTTCAACAATATTTAGAGTGGTCGAGGCCTGTGACCAGATATGACATGTATAGCGGGCCTTACTAGCCAAGTCGTCAAAGTAAAAAAAAAAAGATGATTTGCGGATTGGGTGTCAATAATTTTAAATTATTGATATATCTCTCTTTACGCATGGAAAAAATAAGTTAATTTGTCTACACAATTGGCGCGACAAAATAATATATTTATGCTAGGTATGATATAAACTGTTTGGAAGTAAAAGAAAATCAATCAAATCTCTTAAAACCAAATGACATTTAAAAAATAAAATAGTACAAAAAGAATCTGAGGATATCGTGTTTACGCTGTAAAAGAAGGACGATGTAAGCTTCTCCTGCTATGCATGCATCCTACAACAAATACGCCCTCACTCAAACTGTCACAGTCAGGAAAAAAATCACGCAACGTAGGATAACAAATTAGACGATAATACTGGTGGTATCTCTATATATATCAAGACTGTGACAGATTGTGACAGCTAAACGTTTGAAGTGTCGATTTCAGTCGTTCTTCACCATAGCTCTCTGTTGGAATAGTTTTTGTTTAAGGAAATCTGGTCTAAATGTCTATATAGGCGATGAGATAGGAATGGTCTTTATACAACAAATATATTAATCATTTAGAAAGTCTGTGTAATGATAAAAATATATAGTCACAACGTACAAGATGAATATGTATACATATAAAACTGAAAATCAATGCAACAACGGTCATCGCGATGTAAACATTTAACAAGATTTGTAAAATAATACACTTATTGGAATATATCATCGATACACCGTAAATGAATGTTCTAAATATTAAAGATAAGAATGTACAACGGTTTCAAATGAAGTTACGTTTTAATGGTAATAAATTCAACAACTTATTTGTACGAATCGGTCTTCTGATCGATGACATTGTACCCATAATATTAACGGTACCGATTTTTCTGCACCAGGTGCGCATTTCAATAATCAATGTCTCTTCAGTGATGCGTTCAGATTGTATTTGTATTACATACGAATGATAACTCAGCAATACAATTGTAATGCTCTTTTTTTTTACGAATATCTCAGTGACATAGATAAAAAAGAATTTATCTTTTTTAAGCATATTCTTTTTTCTCAAATCTAGCTATTATTCAAAATAATTTGCATTCTTATTCGTAAGTTTGGTTTTGTTGTTTTTCATCTATCTGTCCGCCTCCTGCTTTCATACAGCTTTATTCTATATTTTTTATTAACTTTGGAAAACATTCATTCCTATAACAAATACACAAAAGATGAAAGCATAAAATAGGCAAGATCCGAGATACGGCATTTAGTTGAATCTGCCATTTGACTTCAACCACCACGTGACTAAAAAGGTCATCGTCATGACCAACATGTTGAGGAAACGGGTGAAAAAAATTGATCTTACTGCACAAAATATTTTGGGAAAAGTTAGTCACCCTCTTCTAAGTGGTTTGGAAAATAATAGTACGTACCTACGGACCAGACATAATTTCCAAATTATCCTTCAGAATGACTATTCTGAAAGTGCTTGAAATTTTGTAAGAGCAGGAATACAGGCGCGCCATCTTTCTGAAAAATTACGTCATAAAGGCGTGCGAAATTGACGATATTTTCAGACGAAAGACATGATTCGAAAAAATGGATAAGATTTTAACATAAAAATGGTAGCATACACTATAAATTTATTAATGTGGGATACCATACGGCCTATTTCGTTAATAGTGAACCAGAAATGTAAAATATGCTACACAGAGGAACAAGTGATTAGTATGGTGGTTTTCGGTAGACTTTTTCAACAAATTGTCGGCCTTTCTATGGGCACGAACTGTGTGCCTCTCCTTGCTGACCTCTTATGATTTTCATATGAGTCGGAGTGCCTTCAGACACTAGTCAAAGACAAGGAGATAAAAGAATCCAGTTAATTTAACTATACATTCAGATACTAGTATATTGACAATGTTTTTTACATAAATCATCCAAACTTTTCTGATTGGATTCCATAATTATATCCTTCAGAAGTAAAAACTAAAGAAACAACATACACGGCTTCCTCTGTCTCGTTTTACACTTATTTCGCGAATCTGACATAACTGGTACCAGAATCTACGACACACGAGACGATTTTAATTTTGAAATTATCAATAGGTAGCAATATATTAACTCCACCTGCATAAAGGATATACATTTAAAAACTTATTCGGTATTTAAGAGGTGGCAGCTGCTACTCAGACATTGTAAAACGTCACAAGTGTCGGAAAAGAAAGTTGGCGAACCAGGGATAGGTCAAAGAACGTCTTGTCCTTATTCTACAAAAGTTCATCGGAAGATACCAAGACCTTGTTGATATATATTCTGTATCAACTTCGAGAATAATACGCGATGGTCATGAAGTTTAGTTTCTAAGGACTGACGCTTTTTATCTTCTTAATAACGTTGTATAGTACACTTCTCTTTGTTTTTTGTACATATTACTTTAACTGTTAAGTCAATTTTTGTGTAATGGACATTTGACGTTGCTCGGTATGTTGACAAATTTCTAGTTTTTTTTATCATGATTAAGACAATTTAGACTGCTGTACCCCTTATATTTACATTTTGACTTATTAATGTTCTTTTGTCTTTTTCACACATCTTTGTCAATTTAATGGAATTTTATGCGACTGTTATGCAAGAGTTTTAGTTAAATATAGAAACATATGTTTAAACTTTAATTTCACTTTCAGATATGTTGATGATGTTCTGTGGCTCAATAACCTATATGTCAATGAGTAATTACATATCGTATATCCCAATTGCAACTTCAGTATATGGCAAACGTAATAATTTCAATATCTTTGAAGCAGAAAAACACCCTCTGCCTCATCGTATGCCATTTACATATCTCAGGTATTCCGTTAATCTATCAAATTGCAAATGAACGCCATATCGTGTAAACGTTTCAGTTGAAATATTTAAATGACATACGATGGAGAAAAAGGTATTTAACGGTTGCTAAATGGGATTTCGTCCATCTGTGTCAATATCCAGGAAAATATAAATATATGGAGCAAACCGTCAGTGTTGATTTGTTTAAAGCACAATTATAGTGGCTTTTAAACTTGCAAAATTCATGATCAACAAACTTTTTTTCGTATATAAAACTTTTATTTATTTTTTGTGGTAATGACGAAATCATGTTCATGGCATGCCAGAATCGGATCAGTGGCATTCAATGACGTCACCATCAAGGAGGAGATTCTGGGATTGTGGCTACAACAAAATATAAATCCCTTTAAAATGAATTGAACTAGAGTATCAAAATGAAACTTTACAAACACATTTTGTCAAATGCAGGTTAAATGAAAAAAAAAAAGATGTGGAATCGTGGCCGATTAGACCAAATGCCATAAAAGTTAGGGAAGATATAGGTTATCGTACGATATATAAACTTTGTTATGAAATAATATCATGTTAAGATTAAGAATAAAGAAATCTGTTATTTAATGACGGAATGGAGATATTTTATCAAAAACACTTCTTTGAATATGTGTTTAAAAAAACAAATGTTACATTGATTGCTATGATTTAGGGAATTCTTTCTCCAAATATTACAAACATTCTGTTTTGTTATCGTTACAATTGGTGATTGAGAGAAAATATTTTAGTCAATGTCTATTTTATCAATATGAGACCAAACCATTGTTGAACCTGAAAGTAGAATCATATTTTCTAAACCCTATAAAGAACCATCGAGAAATCAGTGAAATCTGAAGGTAAATGTTTTTTGCCAAGTTGACAATTTTATTTTGTGTGAGTGATTAACAGAAATAATATGAAACATAATGATGATAATACATTTTACATCTGCAAATTGGTGGCTATACGGTGTTCAACTGCCGATATCAAGAACAAACCGTGTCTATATATACATTTCGTTTTGATAAGATTGTCACTCTACATTTAGAGATTTATAAAATGTAGAAAGTGTTAATTTTTAATAATTCAAATCAATTAACAAAGTTAAAATAATATAACGAAACACATGGAAACTATAAGATAAATAAATTTACATCGCTTTAATTTTCTTAATCTCCCTTGCTTGTGTTCCATGAATCTGTGTTTGTTGCTTTCCAAAACTCGAAGATAATTAGCAGCCAAAATTTTTATGTCTCTTCTCACAAAAGTTTATTATCATTATGCTCGATAAGGTTCGCTTTCCGACTTTTTAAAATTTTTAACGTCTCTATAGGAGATAAATTTACACTTAATGTATGATAAAATACTTGTTTCTCATTCTTATTTGATCATTTACCTTCCAAAAAAAAAATGACAATGGAAATGGGGAATGGGACAAAGAGACAAAAACCCGACCAAAGAGTAGACAACAATAGAAGACCCACAATTTGTCTTCAATGCAGCGAGAAAATCCCACACCTAGAGGTGGACCTAAGCTGGTATGTTTACTGATACATCCTTTGCTTTAAGATGTTTTTATCGTTCATATCACGAAATTCGACACATAAAATGTTTCTCCTTTTTTGCATTGGTATAAAAAATATACATTTTAAATGCGCAGCTAAAATAAGTTTGTTATGTAAGATATTATAATCTCATAAATAATCAAGTTTATAAGACTTTCCAGTTATGATATCGTGTAATAAATTATTGAAGCAATACATGCATACCAATAGTGTACTAAACTATATATATATGTATATGTATATGATCCAGAGCATCTGTAAAATCTGATGGTAATTGGTTTTCGACTAGCTAATGTATTATTAGTGCTAATGATTAACAAAAATAATATGACACATAATGATGATATTACATTTCACTACCTAAACTGAATTTTATTTGCTATAAAGAGAATTAGAGCTAAAATAAATTAAAAAAAAAATCGTGTTCTATACATTTGTTTTTAAGAAAATTGTAACGAACATGCATTTAAAAAAATCATTAAAAGTTATATTATTTCTAAAAAACGTAGAATGTAAATTCATTCTGATTAAAATTTTTAATACACTAGATTATTTTACAAATCTCAATTAACAAAAGGAAACGCTTAGAAAATAAAAGAAAATTATTAACATTGCTTTATCATACTTTTTTTTCATGTGAACTATGATTCTGCGTTGATTGTTTATCAAGGTCACGACCGGCAACAAAACTCGTTAATTATCATCCCAAATTTCGATAGTTTTCCTCTTTCGACAGTGAGTTTTAATATTTACAAAAATGTTTTAATGACCTATAGGAGAAGCATCATATTACATTTGATGTAGTGTTAGAATGCTTATATCTACTCAATGTTTGATCATCAGCAATGTAAATCTGATAATAAAATTAACGGTACCAATTTTCTTGCACCAGATGCGCATTTCGACAATACATGTCTCTTCAGTGATGCTCGTGGCCAAAATATTTGAAATCCAAAGCTTATATAAAAGATGAAGAGCTATAATCCAAAAGGTCCAAAAAGTATAGCCAAATCCGTGAAAGGAATCAGAGCTTTGCATGAGGGAGATACATTCCTTAATTTATAATAATTTCTAATATTTTGTAACAGCAAATTTTAATAACACAAAAAATCCGTATGTTCATGCCAGTACCGAAGTACTGGCTACTGGGCTGGTGATACCCTCGGGGACTAACAGTCCACCAGCAGAGGCATCGACCCAGTGGTAGTAATAAAATTAACGGTACCAATTTTCTTGCACCAGATGCGCATTTCGACAATACATGTCTCTTCAGTGATGCTCGTGGCCAAAATATTTGAAATCCAAAGCTTATATAACTTGTACATCCTTTGCTTTCTAATATTTGTTTTAAGCGTTCTTGATGAAACCTAAACTTGTTCCGACATAAGCAATAGATTATCATTTTATTTTTGAATGTTTCTCCTATTTTGTGCTGAGATAAGCCTTTACTGTTCATTTTCAAGATAATGAGGTAAGTCATTTTTCCCTGTTTCCTTCTATGTCATCAACTAAATTTTGCAAAAAAGTTAAACATGCTAAGGAAATTTTTATATTTTCATATTTGAATGATCAAAGCTCCTCAAGGAATTCAAATGACACGATATTTTAGAAATGATACAAAAACGGCAATAATTGACAAAATGCATGTATATATACGTATATATATAATACATAACATCTGCGTCATCTGACGGTAATTGGTTTTCGAATTCTTGACAATGTTATTTTGTGTGAGTGCTTAACACATATAATATGCCACGAAATGATGATTACACATTTTACAACCTAAACTGCAAATTAGTTATTATAAAAGAGATTGAAAATTATTAGAGGGACATTCAAACTACCAGGAGAACTAAAGCACAATTGAAAGAAAACCAATACATTTGTTTTTTTAAACAAATTGTCACTCCCCTGCAATTTAAAGATTAATAAAAAGTAATATAATTTGTAAGACAGTGCTCCTCACTTGAGGCATTTCAGTCTAAACATTATAATAACACTCTCAACAATGAAATAAAATGAAAAATTTATAATGAAGTCATCTTGCTATTCAAATACCAGATGTTGTGCAAAAAAAGCATATATGAATCATATGTCAATATCAGTTTTTGAAATAATTTGGACTATTTTTACATTTAATTAAATGATTTGAATAAAAAAAACTGTATTGCTGCCAGACCCATAACACGTACAGTACATACTAATTACAAAAGCAAGAGATACTTAAAATTTTAAAAAAGAAAAGAAAAGAAAAGAAAACACATGTTTAAAAAAGAAAGAAAGATAGGAGATGTGGTATAATTGCAAATGAGAAACTATTAATAAAAATTCAAATGAAGTTGATATAAGCAATTATAGGCTACCGTACGGCCTTCAAAAATCAGAAAACATATCCCGTATTATGGTCGGCTTTAAAAGGCCACGATATAAAACATATGAAACAATTCAATTGAGAAAACTGACGGCGTAATTAATGACAAATAGGCGAGTGACATTATCAGAAAAGACGCCTAGTTAGTGACTTTAATGCACCCACCTAATACACAGCTGAATTTTTTATATGTTATAGTATAATATCTGAACTTCCTTTTTGGTCGGTCGTAAAAAAATCGTACGGTGCAATTTTTGTAAAAATTGTATTAAAATCGAGAAATAATTCCAAATTGAAAAACGACCAACGGTGTTGAACCGTGAAAAATTAACAAGTAGCTTTATTTTTTGTTGTCACAATGCAAAAATTATGTACGTTTAACATGTCAATGTATAAAAAAATACTTTTTAAAAATAAAAGAAGTAATTTTTGTAACATTTTTGGATTTTTTTATAAAAATGGTGCCAATTTCATATTTTTTCATTTTTTAGATATTTTCGGTTTGAAACCCAAATTAATGATGTTCGTATAATTCAAAAGTTCATTACTTGTTTAATACATATCGTTATCACTGTATTATTCTGGATTTCATACACTTTTACACACTCCCCCTTTTCAATCAAATTTCCGAAATCGCTTTCTCTGTTAATTTCCCTCGAGTTAACGGACCTAAACGCTTCGAAAAAGAGTATGAATAACCATGAAGGCAAGTTTTTTTTGGAACTAATATAACGCAAAGTATTAAAAAAAATTCAAAGGATCATAGAAGCTAAGACGTCAACGTTTTTTCTTGGTAGAAAACCAATATCTTATTTTTCTTAGTCAATTTGCACTTACAAAAGGAGATTATGAATAACTATTGAAAAATTCTTCTTTTTCAATTGGATCAATGCTCATTTTTAGTTTTGCAACTAAAATTCGTAAAATAATGTCAAATCTGATATTTTCCCCATGAACTTGAACGTGAGATATGTCCACCTTTTAAATTTGCTACCGTTTTAACCATCGCATACGGTAGACTAATTGATGGTGAAAATTTGGTCAGTATTTTAGATGAAGCATAGGGTATGTGCTAGGGTCACGTATGTTGGAATGCTATAATAAATACTTTAATATATGGGGATATCTATTCATTCAGTTGACAAATTTTAAATTCTTCGTAGATATTTGAAATACAATAAATGTTCTACCTCAGGCGTGTATATTACCTAAGCCGTATTTTAAATAGGATAACGTGTTTTTAAATATTCTTCGAAGTTTTACTTGGTTCGAGCGTCACCGATTAGTCTTATGTAGACGAAACGCGTGTCTAACGTAAACAATCGATCATATGCCTGATATCTTTCAAATTGATTTGTTATTAATTATGGTTGTCGTTAGTTGCTTTTTATGATTTTTGCTTTTGTCCGAGTTTTGAGCATGAATCAAGCTTTTGGGTATTTAATTAAAATTGTTTTAGAACCTTTATAGCTTATTATACAGTGTTGGCTATTGCTTCTTGTTTTAGGTCATACGATAATATATAGTTGTTTACCTCAAAGCATTCAGTCTCTGGTATACAAAGATCATAGTGTCCTTTTAATCATATTTATCAAAGGTACCGGGCTTATAATATGATATCTTCAGGCTTCTTATTCTAAATACGGATTAACAATTTAAGAGGAGTAATGTCAGAGTGTCAACGATGACCTGACACTTCGTTGTATTCTAGACATGCTGTTTACGAGTTCTATAACCAGTGGGAATTATGCTTGGCGATGCACCATGTTTATTGTGCATGTCTTTTTGTGTACCTTTACCAGCAGTTCATGTTCTTACAAGTTTTAACAGCTCATCATCTATCTTTGTTCCTAAGAAAACTCCTTTTTAACGCTTTCGAAATCATCAATAGATGGCGGGTCTATCACAAATTAAACAAAATTCATATTGACACGTAGATCGGTGCTGCAAGAAAACTCTAAAGTGTCCGAAACCAAAAATAAGTTTAATCAAGACGATTTGAGCAAGCTACATATTAGACTTCCAACCAAAAAGATTGCCATCGTGTCACGCCTACCACCAAGTGCATCATCATTCAAGCTACATGTTCTGAAAGCTAGCAAACAAAGACAAGGCGTCATTATCATAACAAAGAAATACGGCAGTATGTTTACCCAAGTATGAGTACGGATGACAAAAGTTGTTTAAATACGTCATACTTTCTTCAGGATTTGATAAATTTGTTCTCTTGAAGGAAAAATATATGCATTAGAGAACTTGTGCATGTACTGAAATCACTGTAAGCCTCTGTTACACAGAATTATGTCAGTAACAGCGAAGTATCAGGCATTGTTCCAGTAAAGCAAAATCTTCACAGGCTCAGTTTTAAAGCATGAATTTCGACTGTCTTATATTGTTAAAAATCACAAAATTGAAAATTGCATTATTTGTAATGAATTGGATTTATTTCATTTCTTTTAAAGAAATAGATTATTCACAGAAACTCCTCTAGAATGACAAGAAAACAACTATATATAGGTTTAGCCGAATTAAATCCCGCAAATTCATATTAGTTGATAAATATATATATATATATCTAAGTTTTGAATACTGGTGAGAAATCAATGCTTGCATTTTTTACTGCAAACCCTTTGACCGCACTAATGTGAGTGAAAATAAATGCAGTCGTAATAAAAAAAATACGTTAAGAAATTAAAGTGTTTGTAAATTATATAATCCCTATATAATCAGAATAAAGGTCACCGTGGGACCTTACTTTAGTTTGTAAATCACCGCATTCTAATTTTGCATCTTACAACTAAAGCTGGTCGTAAGTCATGAATAGTTCAGTTAACTTACGATTAATCTTGTCTTAATTTTTTTTGTGAAACCGACTTCTGTATCTGAAGTTTGGTAAACCTTAGTTTTGCAGCTATATATGTCGCGGGCAGGATTCCAATATGATTGGATCCTTATCACAGTGACCTGATTTTAGTTTATGACCATCCCCTATTATATGATGTATATTCATACTTAGTTTGGAAAACCCAGGTTCAACGGTTCAAAAGATATAGACCGGACACATACCAGACAATCACGAATCAAACAATGTTTGAAAACTTGACGGCTCAAATGTCAATGTCAATGTCAAAATGAACTGATTTAATTTATGAAGAACCACGTACCATCCCATAATACATCTCTGAACTAAGTGTGTTTAACATCATTTCTATAGTTCAAAGCAATGCATTTTATATTTGAAATCATTGGTTATTGGATGAACTGTATATCTGTATACATGTAAAAGTTACCTGATTTAATTCGACACGGGCCACAAACAAGTGGGGACTGACGGACGAACAGACTTAAAATGTGATTCATATATCCTCTTTAACTTTGCTTGTGGTTGTATTAAACATGTAAGATAGTGATTTCCGATCTTGACACGGATTGTAGGCTGTTAACAAACAGGAGACTATTGTCACTTTTGATGTGACAAAGACGTCTACTTTTTACTCTCTTTATTGCGTTGTTTTCTCCCCCTTTTACTCGTCCAACTTAAAAATGTTTCATCATATTTTTTTGTTTTGCATGGCACGCCATCACTTATAAAAAATATTAACACATTTAAGGTCAACTATTTGTTATAATACGTCGTTTTTGTAGAAAGTACCGTTTTACCTATAGCAGAGTGAAAACGACAAAATGACGTCAATTATTGCCAAAACATGAACGATATGCAACTAAGAATCAGAGAGACGTTATCATAGTATCGTGTAAAGTAAAATTTGAATTTACTATATTACCAGCTGCTTCAAATAAGTCAATAATACTACAAAAGTGTTATTCTTTCAATTTTTTATGAATGACCTTTGACCCCAATTAAAAAAAATTGCACCATATTTCACTTTTACGACCGGGAAAAATGGAATCTACACATGTTTTCCTTTCGAATGATATATAATATAGCTGTGTGTTAGATAGGTGCATTAAAAATATTTTTTAGGTCTGAATGTCACTCGCCTAAAAACAGTTTTCGAAAAACAGATATAACAGACATGGATCAACGACAATCACTGACCTCCAGACTTTATTTACTTGAATGGGTTTATTGTTTTTTAAATCAAACATCGAGAGCACATTAATATGGACTTTCTCTTTACAATAAAATTATTAAACTCATCCAAATACCCGAAAATGCACAGTTATTGATTAATTTCTCCTCGTACTCCAATTCATCATTAGTGTTTTGGTATGAGGTGACCTTAAAGTTATCTTTATATTTTGGATATTATCAGGTTAATGTCTTGTTATACCCTGCTACCTTCCATATCAATAAAACAAAGACAGAAATATAAACAAGATAATATATTTTCATATGTTATCAATAAAATTGAGAATGGAACTGGGGAAACAAAAGCAAGAGGCTCCTGACTTGGGACAAGCGCGAAATTTCAGCGGGGTTAAACATGCTTTTTGATATATAAACCCTCCCCTATACCTCTAGCCAATGTAGAAAAACAAACGAACAACAATACGCACAGTAAAACTCAGTTTAAGAGAGGTCCGAGTCTGATGTCAGAATATGAAACAAATAAGATAAACAAACGACATTTTACTTGAATAGTCAACTCTGCTGTAAAAAGTCACACGAAGGTAGTTTCTACTAATGATAGAGTTATTGAATCAATCAATGCATGTAACATATGTTCTTAATAAAGGGAAATTATATATTTATTACGATGCAAGAACATATAATCGAGAACATAATTTCATCTTTTGCATTTTGGCAAAACATTACGGTTTTTCACAACTTTTGGGATCGGTTGCTGAGGTTTACCGATCATAACGTTGATTAACAACCAACAAAGAAGCATGAAGCACTTGAAATATTAATGATATGGTAGAGAATGATATTTTTTAATATTTTATTTATAATATGCCATGTGTTATTTAAACTTTGTCGTAACAGTTGTTCAATGATGTATTTTCACGTCAGAATTAGTAAATACCATCTTTCTGTAACGTTGGTTTACTTTCTCTTTTGTCAAGTGTGTTTTATTTTCACAGTTGACCAGGTTTGTTGTTTGAATAAGAGTCAATAATTCAAAAACAGTACATATCTTGAATTAAAGCTTTTTGTGTTAAGTAAAAGTCTATGTTCATGTTTTTATAGTTAACATAACCATCGAAGTATTTAACACTCATTCATCTTTAATGAAAAAAAAATTAATTAAAGAATAATATAACTATACAACGATGTGATATTAGGCGCGTACCCGTTGTTTTAACTACTAAATATGTATTATTATATTTGAAAACATATTATATTGATGAGGATATGAAAATATTGAGCAAAAGGCACAGCCAATGAAATCTCTCTCAACATTACACGTGCAACTTATACACAAGTGTATATAGAATAGAACATCTAGACTGGGATAATAATGATGCGAGTTTAAACATGTATGGTAGTGTATTAACTTCTCGAATACTCATATTCAAAATAAAGGCGTTTCAAAAAGAGGAAACAATATAGTTTGTACAATATTTTTTTCACACGTTGTTTAGAAAAATAGGTAATTACATGTTTTCCGTCAATTGTTTTTATTACAAATTCAGACAATATGTTGGCCAATTTGAAATAAACATTCAGTTCTTGTTAGTTTGATTGAAATAAATGTATTATTAGTTTTTCAATATTTGTTCTTCCATTTTGTCGTAAGATGGATTCTCTATTCCTGAGTCAAAATTTGAATCTAATCCTGGTTCGTCTCGGTTATTTTTATCTGGAAAAGTTATTCTATAAAAGGTATCAACTTGACTGTCCTCTATTAATCGATTATGTGGAATAAATGGTGAACGCCATCTGAAATATAAAAATAACCAGTTTAAACAGAACCAATGGAATCAATGAAAAAACACCATATGAAATAGTTCGTTCTAAATATCTTTCAAAATAACTATTACTGATTGAAATAACAAAAGAAATCTTTTTATTTCTTATATATTCCATCTTCTCAGCTACCAGCAAGTATATCGTATAAAGTTCGCTATGGACTTGCAAATTTAAATGAGAATTTTAACTAGATAACACGGTGCTTCAAATGTTCAACATTATAGTCTGTTGATATGGGGTCTTACTGTAAGTTCCTCAAAATCAGTATTCAACTATAACATCCAGTATAGTGTATACCTGAACTGAGGGAGATGTTACACCAACTATAACATCCAGTATAGTGTATATCTGAACTGAGGGAGATGTTACACCAACTATAACATCAAGTATAGTGTATACCTGAACTGAAGGAGATGTTACACCAACTATAACATCCAGTATAGTGTATACCTGAACTAAGGGAGATGTTACACCAACTATAATATCCAGTATAGTGTATACCTGAACTGAGGGAGATGTTACACCAACTATAACATCCAGTATAGTGTATACCTGAACTGAGGGAGATGTTACACCAACTATAACATCCAGTATAGTGTATACCTGAACTGATGGAGATGTTACACCAACTATAACATCCAGTATAGTGTATACCTGAACTGAGGGAGATGTTACACCAACTATAACATCCAGTATAGTGTATACCTGAACTGAGGGAGATGTTACACCAACTATAACATCCAGTATAGTGTATACCTGAACTGAGAGAGATGTTACACCAACTATAACATCCAGTATAGTGTATACCTGAACTAAGGGAGATGTAACACCAACTATAATATCCATTATAGTGTATACCTGAACTAAGGGAGATGTTATACCAACTATAATATCCATTATAGTGTATCCCTGAACTGAGGGAGACGTTATACCAACTATACTATCCATTATAGTGTATACCTGAACTAAGGGAGACGGTATACCAACTATAACATCCAGTATAGAGTATACCTGAACTAAGGGAGATGTTACACCAACTATAATATCCATTATAGTGTATACCTGAACTAAACTAAAGGGAGACGTTATACCAACTATAATATCCATTATAATGTATCCCTGAACTAAGGGAGATGTTACACCAACTATAATATCCATTATAGTGTATACCTGAACTAAGGGAGATGTTACACCAACTATAATATCCATTATAGTGTATACCTGAACTAAGGGAGACGTTATACCAACTCTAATATCCATTACAGTGTATACCTGAACTAAGGGAGATGTTACACCAACTATAATATACATTACAGTGTATACCTGAACTAAGGGAGATGTTATACCAACTACAATATCCATTACAGTGTATACCTGAACTAAGGGAGACGTTATACCAACTATAATATCCATTATAGTGTATACCTGAACTCAGGGAGACGTTATACCAACTATAATATCAATTATAGTGTATACCTGAACTGAGGGAGATGTTATACCAACTACAATATCCATTATAGTGTATACCTGAACTAAGGGAGACGTTATACCAACTATAATATCCATTATAGTGTATACCTGAACTAAGGGAGACGTTATACCAACTATAATATCAATTATAGTGTATACCTGAACTGAGGGAGACGTTATACCAACTATAATATCCATTATAGTGTATACCTGAACTGAGGGAGACATTATACCGACTATAATATCCATTATAGTGTATACCTGAACTAAGGGAGACGTTATACTAACTATAATATCCATTATAGTGTATACCTGAACTAAGGGAGACGTTATAACAACTACAATATCCATTATAGTGTATACCTGAACTAAGGGAGACGTTATACCGACTATAATATCCATTATAGTGTATACCTGAACTAAGGGAGACGTTATACCAACTCTAATATCCATTATAGTGTATACCTGAACTAAGGGAGACGTTATACCAACTATAATATCCATTATAGTGTATACCTGAACTGAGGGAGACGTTATACCAACTATAATATCCATTATAGTGTATACCTGAACTGAGGGAGACGTTATACCAACTATAATATCCATTATAGTGTATACCTGAACTAAGGGAGACGTTATACCGACTATAATATCCATTATAGTGAATACCTGAACTGAGGGAGACGTTATACCAACTGTAATATCCATTACAGTGTATACCTGAACTAAGGGAGATGTTATACCAACTCTAATATCCATTATAGTGTATATCTGAACTAAGGGAGATGTTATACCGACTATAATATCCATTACAGTGTATACCTGAACTAAGGGAGGTGTTACACCAACTATAATATCCATTACAGTGTATACCTGAACTAAGGGAGATGTTATACCAACTACAATATCCATTATAGTGTATACCTGAACTAAGGGAGACGTTATAACAACTACAATATCCATTATAGTGTATACCTGAACTGAGGGAGACGTTATACCAACTATAATATCCATCATTATAGTGTATACCTGAACTAAGGGAGACGTTATACCAACTATAATATCCATTAAAGTGTATACCTGAACTGAGGGAGACGTTATACCAACTATAATATCCATTATAGTGTAAACCTGAACTAAGGGAGACGTTATACCAACTATAATATCCATTATAGTGTATACCTGAACTAAGGGAGACGTTATACCAACTATAATATCCATAATAGTGTATAACTGAACTAAGAGAGACGTTATACCAACTATAATATCCATAATAGTGTATACCTGAACTAAGAGAGACGTTATACCAACTATAATATCCATTATAGTGTACACCTGAACTAAGGGAGACGTTATACCAACTATAATATCCATCATTATAGTGTATACCTGAACTAAGGGAGACGTTATACCAACTATAATATCCATTAAAGTGTATACCTGAACTGAGGGAGACGTTATACCAACTATAATATCCATTATAGTGTATACCTGAACTAAGGGAGACGTTATACCAACTATAATATCCATTAAAGTGTATACCTGAACTAAGGGAGACGTTATACCAACTATAATATCCATTATAGTGTATACCTGAACTAAGGGAGACGTTATACCAACTATAATATCCATAATAGTGTATAACTGAACTAAGAGAGACGTTATACCAACTACAATATCCATAATAGTGTATACCTGAACTAAGAGAGACGTTATACCAACTATAATATTCATTATAGTGTACACCTGAACTAAGGGAGACGTTATACCAACTATAATATCCATCATTATAGTGTATACCTGAACTAAGGGAGATGTTATACCAACTATAATATCCATTATAGTGTACACCTGAACTAAGGGAGACGTTATACCAACTATGATATCCATTATAGTGTATACCTGAACTAAGGGAGACGTTATACCAACTATAATATCCATCATTATAGTGTATACCTGAACTAAGGGAGATGTTATACCAACTATAATATCCATTATAGTGTACACCTGAACTAAGGGAGACGTTATACCAACTATGATATCCATTATAGTGTATACCTGAACTAAGGGAGACGTTATACCAACTATAATATCCATCATTATAGTGTATACCTGAACTAAGGGAGACGTTATACCAACTACAATATCCATTATAGAGTATACCTGAACTGAGGGAGACGTTATACCGACTATAATATCCATTATAGTGTATACCTAAACTAAGGGAGACGTTATACCAACTATAATATCCATCATTATAGTGTATACCTGAACTAAGGGAGACGTTATACCAACTACAATATCCATTATAGAGTATACCTGAACTGAGGGAGACGTTATACCGACTATAATATCCATTATAGTGTATACCTGAACTAAGGGAGACGTTATACCAACTATAATATCCATTATAGTGTATACCTGAACTAAGGGAGACGTTATACCAACTATAATATCCATTATAGTGTATACCTGAACTAAGGGAGACGTTATACCAACTATAATATCCATTATAGTGTATACTTGAACTGAGAGAGATGTTACACCAACTATAACATCCAGTATAGTGTATACCTGAACTAAGGGAGATGTTACACCAACTATATTATCCATTATAGTGTATACCTGAACTGAGGGAGACGTTATACCGACTATAATATCCATTATAGTGTATACCTGAACTGAGGGAGACGTTATACCGACTATAATATCCATTATAGTGTATACCTGAACTGAGGGAGACGTTATACCAACTATAATATCCAGTATAGTGTATACCTGAACTGAGGGAGACGTTATACCAACTATAATATCCATTATAGTGTATACCTGAACTAAGGGAGACGTTATACCAACTACAATATCCATTATAGTGTATACCTGAACTAAGGGAGATGTTACACCAACTATAATATCCATTATAGTGTATACCTGAACTAAGGGAAATGTTATACCAACTATAATATCCATTATAGTGTATACCTGAACTAAGGGAGACGTTATACCAACTATAATATCCATTATAGTGTATACCTGAACTAAGGGAGACGTTATACCAACTATAATATCCATTACAGTTTATACCTGAACTAAGGGAGACGTTATACCAACTACCTGAACGAAGGGAGACGTTATACCAACTATAATATCCATTACAGTGTATACCTGAACTAAGGGAGACGTTATACCAACTATAATATCCATTATATTTTATACCTGAACTATGGGAGATGTTATACCAACTCTAATATCCATTATAGTGTATACCTGAACTAAGGGAGACGTTATACCAACTATAATATCCATTACAGTGTATACCTGAACTAAGGGAGACGTTATACCAACTATAATATCCATAATAGTGTATACCTGAACTAAGGGAGACGTTACACCAACTACAATATCCATAATAGTGTATACCTGAACTGAGGGAGACATTATACCAACTATAATATCCATTATAGTGTATACCTGAACTAAGGGAGACGTTATACCAACTATAATATCCATTATAGTGTATACCTGAACTAAGGGAGACGTTACACCAACTATAATATCGATTATAGTGTATACCTGAACTAAGGGAGATGTTATACCAACTACAATATCCATTATAGTGTATACCTGAACTAAGGGAGACGTTAAACCATCTATACTATCCATTATAGTGTATACCTGAACTGAGGGAGACGTTTTACCAACTATACTATCCATTATAGTGTATACCTGAACTAAGGGAGACGTTATACCAACTATAATATCCATTACAGTGTATACCTGAACTAAGGGAGACGTTATACCAACTATAATATCCATTATAGTGTATACCTGAACTAAGGGAGATGTTATACCAACTCTAATATCCATTATAGTGTATACCTGAACTAAGGGAGACGTTATACCAACTCTAATATCCATTATATTTTATACCTGAACTAAGGTAGATGTTATACCAACTATAATATCCATTATATTTTATACCTGAACTAAGGGAGATGTTATACCAACTACAATATCCATTATAGTGTATACCTGAACTAAGGGAGATTTTATTTGAACATTAGTACACTACTTCATATCAATTAGCCATTTTAAGATTTTATATATCGATGAATATAATGTACAAAATAAACGACAACCAAATACATAACACAGCAACAAACGACAACAACTTAATCACATGACTTAGAACAAGCACATACCGAATTGTGCCGAACTCTACCGCTAACATTGGACAAGTACACTTCCAAACAATATTGTATAGAATATGAAATTTCCTTTAATTATCTGTTAATGATGTACCTATACGCTAAATACAATGAAGATGCTTTAATATATTATACAAAAAAGAAAACAACACAACTACCAATTGATGAAAATTGAAAGGCGACAATATAATGTCCACAAAACATTTATAACGTGACTTAGGCACAAGAAAACCCATTCCAGAATAGACATTAACCTAGTTACTTTGGAAACTGAATAATTTGTGAACTTGTCTCACTCGTCGTGTTGTTCATGACAAGGACTAATGCAGTGTTAAGTTGATTACGGTGAAAAGTTATAAAAGAGGACGGTAGGAACGAATAAATAGACTCTTACGACATCTTGTGCATCCGAGTCGTTCAAGTTCATAAACTTGGCCATAAATTCCTAATTACATCCTTAATAAGACAGAGAGTTCTAAGGAAGATTTTATTTTTTTAATTAAGTTAACAATTTTCACGTTAATTAATTTTGTATAGTTCTCAATTATCTAGCTTCAACATGTGTTTAAACCATTTTCTCTTATGTCTTATGACATTGATTTCATAACGCTAATTAAAAAATCCGATCTTCACATTCACTACTAGTAGTTGATATGTTACACAAGGAAACTAAGGAATATTTATAACAAATTACGTTGAAGATATTGTTCGATCGATTAAAATTTCCCTTTATACATGCTACGTTGCATGTTGACTGCAATAATAACATTTAACGGTACTTATGTTTTCTGCACCATTGCGCATAGTGAGAGATACTGCCTGTTCCGATTATTGTTATATGTTGTGCCCTGCATTATATTATGAATAAAAGGACACGTTGAGTACAAGTCAATGAAACAAAAACACAACAACTACACCATTTATGAAAATGGCTGATTTTTTTAAGTCCATTTGGTTTTGATATAAACAAATTATTTATGTTTTGGGCTTTTAGAATTGCCAATAAAGAATAAACTCAAACAGGAACCGCAAAGACTTAGACATATTTTTATTAGTTTATACATACCTTCTATATGCATATATTCCAGCAACGGATCCACATGCAGCAAGTACTAAACAGGCACAAACAACAGCTACAACTCCTGCTACTGGGAGACCAGAATTATCTATATCTGTAAAATATTTGGAAAACATTTATTCAAACTTCATAGTTTTTCACATTTAAAAACTGTACAAAAAGAACAAGAATTTCTTACCAGTGTCTAACAAACTTACAAAAGTAGATATTAAATCAGCCTTGTTCTTCATAGGGAATGACTACACCAAGTCAGGAATATGACATAGTAGATATTAAATCAGCCTTGTTCTTCATAGGGAATGACTACTCCAAGTCAGGAATATGACATAGTAGATATTAAATCAGCCTTGTTCTTCATAGGGAATGACTACACCAAGTCAGGAATATGACATAGTAGATATTAAATCAGCCTTGTTCTTCATAGGGAATGACTACACCAAGTCAGGAATATGACATAGTAGATATTAAATCAGCCTTGTTCTTCATAGGGAATGACTACACCAAGTCAGGAATATGACATAGTAGATATTAAATCAGCCTTGTTCTTCATAGGGAATGACTACACCAAGTCAGTAATATGACATAGTAGATATTAAATCAGCCTTGTTCTTCAATGACTACACCAAGTCAGGAATATGACATAGTAGATATTAAATCAGCCTTGTTCTTCATATGGAATGCCTGTACCAAGTCAGGAATATGACATAGTATATATTAAATCAGCCTTGTTCTTCATAGGGAATGACTACACCAAGTCAGGAATATGACATAGTAGATATTAAATCAGCCTTGTTCTTCATAGGGAATGACTACACCAAGTCAGTAATATGACATAGTAGATATTAAATCAGCCTTGTTCTTCAATGACTACACCAAGTCAGGAATATGACATAGTAGATATTAAATCAGCCTTGTTCTTCATAGGGAATGACTACACCAAGTCAGGAATATGACATAGTAGATATTAAATCAGCCTTGTTCTTCATAGGGAATGACGACACCAAGTCAGGAATATGACATAGTAGATATTAAATCAGCCTGGTTCTTCCTAGGGAATGACTAAACCAAGTCAGTAATATGACATAGTAGATATTAAATCAGCCTTGTTCTTCATAGGGAATGACTACACCAAGTCAGGAATATGACATAGTAGATATTAAATCAGCCTTGTTCTTCATAGGGAATGACTAAACCAAGTCAGTAATATGACATAGTAGATATTAAATCAGCCTTGTTCTTCATAGGGAATGACTACACCAAGTCAGTAATATGACATAGTAGATATTAAATCAGCCTTGTTCTTCATAGGGAATGACTACACCAAGTCAGGAATGACATAGTAGATATTAAATCAGCCTTGTTCTTCATAGGGAATGACTACACCAAGTCAGTAATATGACATAGTAGATATTAAATCAGCCTTGTTCTTCATAGGGAATGACTACACCAAGTCAGGAATATGACATAGTAGATATTAAATCAGCCTTGTTCTTCATAGGGAATGACTACACCAAGTCAGTAATATGACATAGTAGATATTAAATCAGCCTTGTTCTTCAATGACTACACCAAGTCAGGAATATGACATAGTAGATATTAAATCAGCCTTGTTCTTCATAGGGAATGACTACACCAAGTCAGTAATATGACATAGTAGATATTAAATCAGCCTTGTTCTTCATAGGGAATGACTACACCAAGTCAGGAATATGACATAGTAGATATTAAATCAGCCTTGTTCTTCATAGGGAATGACTACACCAAGTCAGGAATATGACATAGTAGATATTAAATCAGCCTTGTTCTTCATAGGGAATGACTACACCAAGTCAGTAATATGACATAGTAGATATTAAATCAGCCTTGTTCTTCAATGACTACACCAAGTCAGGAATATGACATAGTAGATATTAAATCAGCCTTGTTCTTCATAGGGAATGACTACACCAAGTCAGGAATATGACATAGTAGATATTAAATCAGCCTTGTTCTTCATAGGGAATGACTACACCAAGTCAGTAATATGACATAGTAGATATTAAATCAGCCTTGTTCGTCATAGGGAATGACTACACCAAGTCAGGAATATGACATAGTATATATTAAATCAGCCTTGTTCTTCATAGGGAATGACTACACCAAGTCAGTAATATGACATAGTAGATATTAAATCAGCCTTGTTCTTCATAGGGAATGACTACACCAAGTCAGTAATATGACATAGTAGATATTAAATCAGCCTTGTTCTTCAATGACTACACCAAGTCAGGAATATGACATAGTAGATATTAAATCAGCCTTGTTCTTCATAGGGAATGACTACACCAAGTCAGTAATATGACATAGTAGATATTAAATCAGCCTTGTTCTTCATAGGGAATGACTACACCAAGTCAGTAATATGACATAGTAGATATTAAATCAGCCTTGTTCTTCATAGGGAATGACTACACCAAGTCAGTAATATGACATAGTAGATATTAAATCAGCCTTGTTCTTCAATGACTACACCAAGTCAGGAATATGACATAGTAGATATTAAATCAGCCTTGTTCTTCATAGGGAATGACTACACCAAGTCAGGAATATGACATAGTAGATATTAAATCAGCCTTGTTCTTCATAGGGAATGACTACACCAAGTCAGTAATATGACATAGTAGATATTAAATCAGCCTTGTTCTTCATAGGGAATGACTACACCAAGTCAGGAATATGACATAGTATATATTAAATCAGCCTTGTTCTTCATAGGGAATGACTACACCAAGTCAGTAATATGACATAGTAGATATTAAATCAGCCTTGTTCTTCATAGGGAATGACTACACCAAGTCAGTAATATGACATAGTAGATATTAAATCAGCCTTGTTCTTCAATGACTACACCAAGTCAGGAATATGACATAGTAGATATTAAATCAGCCTTGTTCTTCATAGGGAATGACTACACCAAGTCAGGAATATGACATAGTAGATATTAAATCAGCCTTGTTCTTCATAGGGAATGACTACACCAAGTCAGGAATATGACATAGTAGATATTAAATCAGCCTTGTTCTTCATAGGGAATGACTACACCAAGTCAGGAATATGACATAGTAGATATTAAATCAGCCTTGTTCTTCATAGGGAATGACTACACCAAGTCAGGAATATGACATAGTAGATATTAAATCAGCCTTGTTCTTCATAGGGAATGACTACACCAAGTCAGTAATATGACATAGTAGATATTAAATCAGCCTTGTTCTTCATAGGGAATGACTACTCCAAGTCAGTAATATGACATAGTAGATATTAAATCAGCCTTGTTCTTCATAGGGAATGACTACACCAAGTCAGGAATATGACATAGTAGATATTAAATCAGCCTTGTTCTTCATAGGGAATGACTACACCAAGTCAGTAATATGACATAGTAGATATTAAATCAGCCTTGTTCTTCATAGGGAATGACTACACCAAGTCAGTAATATGACATAGTAGATATTAAATCAGCCTTGTTCTTCATAGGGAATGACTACACCAAGTCAGAAATATGACATAGTATATATTAAATCAGCCTTGTTCTTCATAGGGAATGACTACACCAAGTCAGTAATATGACATAGTAGATATTAAATCAGCCTTGTTCTTCATAGGGAATGACTACACCAAGTCAGGAATATGACATAGTAGATATTAAATCAGCCTTGTTCTTCATAGGGAATGACTACACCAAGTCAGGAATATGACATAGTAGATATTAAATCAGCCTTGTTCTTCATAGGGAATGACTACACCAAGTCAGGAATATGACATAGTAGATATTAAATCAGCCTTGTTCTTCATAGGGAATGACTACACCAAGTCAGTAATATGACATAGTAGATATTAAATCAGCCTTGTTCTTCAATGACTACACCAAGTCAGGAATATGACATAGTAGATATTAAATCAGCCTTGTTCTTCATAGGGAATGACTACACCAAGTCAGGAATATGACATAGTAGATATTAAATCAGCCTTGTTCTTCATAGGGAATGACTACACCAAGTCAGTAATATGACATAGTAGATATTAAATCAGCCTTGTTCTTCATAGGGAATGACTACACCAAGTCAGGAATATGACATAGTAGATATTAAATCAGCCTTGTTCTTCATAGGGAATGACTACACCAAGTCAGTAATATGACATAGTAGATATTAAATCAGCCTTGTTCTTCATAGGGAATGACTACACCAAGTCAGGAATATGACATAGTAGATATTAAATCAGCCTTGTTCTTCATAGGGAATGACTACACCAAGTCAGTAATATGACATAGTAGATATTAAATCAGCCTTGTTCTTCATAGGGAATGACTACACCAAGTCAGGAATATGACATAGTAGATATTAAATCAGCCTTGTTCTTCATAGGGAATGACTACACCAAGTCAGGAATGACATAGTAGATATTAAATCAGCCTTGTTCTTCATAGGGAATGACTACACCAAGTCAGGAATATGACATAGTAGATATTAAATCAGCCTTGTTCTTCATAGGGAATGACTACACCAAGTCAGGAATATGACATAGTAGATATTAAATCAGCCTTGTTCTTCATAGGGAATGACTACACCAAGTCAGGAATATGACATAGTAGATATTAAATCAGCCTTGTTCTTCATAGGGAATGACTACACCAAGTCAGTAATATGACATAGTAGATATTAAATCAGCCTTGTTCTTCATAGGGAATGACTACTCCAAGTCAGGAATATGACATAGTAGATATTAAATCAGCCTTGTTCTTCATAGGGAATGACTACACCAAGTCAGTAATATGACATAGTAGATATTAAATCAGCCTTGTTCTTCAATGACTACACCAAGTCAGGAATATGACATAGTAGATATTAAATCAGCCTTGTTCTTCATAGGGAATGACTACACCAAGTCAGGAATATGACATAGTAGATATTAAATCAGCCTTGTTCTTCATAGGGAATGACTACACCAAGTCAGGAATATGACATAGTAGATATTAAATCAGCCTTGTTCTTCATAGGGAATGACTACACCAAGTCAGGAATATGACATAGTAGATATTAAATCAGCCTTGTTCTTCATAGGGAATGACTACACCAAGTCAGGAATATGACATAGTAGATATTAAATCAGCCTTGTTCTTCATAGGGAATGACTACACCAAGTCAGGAATATGACATAGTAGATATTAAATCAGCCTTGTTCTTCATAGGGAATGACTACACCAAGTCAGTAATATGACATAGTAGATATTAAATCAGCCTTGTTCTTCATAGGGAATGACTACACCAAGTCAGGAATATGACATAGTAGATATTAAATCAGCCTTGTTCTTCATAGGGAATGACTACACCAAGTCAGTAATATGACATAGTAGATATTAAATCAGCCTTGTTCTTCATAGGGAATGACTACTCCAAGTCAGGAATATGACATAGTAGATATTAAATCAGCCTTGTTCTTCATAGGGAATGACTACACCAAGTCAGTAATATGACATAGTAGATATTAAATCAGCCTTGTTCTTCAATGACTACACCAAGTCAGGAATATGACATAGTAGATATTAAATCAGCCTTGTTCTTCATAGGGAATGACTACACCAAGTCAGGAATATGACATAGTAGATATTAAATCAGCCTTGTTCTTCATAGGGAATGACTACACCAAGTCAGTAATATGACATAGTAGATATTAAATCAGCCTTGTTCTTCATAGGGAATGACTACACCAAGTCAGGAATATGACATAGTAGATATTAAATCAGCCTTGTTCTTCATAGGGAATGACTACTCCAAGTCAGGAATATGACATAGTAGATATTAAATCAGCCTTGTTCTTCATAGGGAATGACTACACCAAGTCAGGAATATGACATAGTAGATATTAAATCAGCCTTGTTCTTCATAGGGAATGACTACACCAAGTCAGGAATATGACATAGTAGATATTAAATCAGCCTTGTTCTTCATAGGGAATGACTACACCAAGTCAGGAATATGACATAGTAGATATTAAATCAGCCTTGTTCTTCATAGGGAATGACTACACCAAGTCAGTAATATGACATAGTAGATATTAAATCAGCCTTGTTCTTCAATGACTACACCAAGTCAGGAATATGACATAGTAGATATTAAATCAGCCTTGTTCTTCATAGGGAATGACTACACCAAGTCAGGAATATGACATAGTAGATATTAAATCAGCCTTGTTCTTCATAGGGAATGACTACACCAAGTCAGGAATATGACATAGTAGATATTAAATCAGCCTTGTTCTTCATAGGGAATGACTACACCAAGTCAGTAATATGACATAGTAGATATTAAATCAGCCTTGTTCTTCATAGGGAATGACTACACCAAGTCAGGAATATGACATAGTAGATATTAAATCAGCCTTGTTCTTCATAGGGAATGACTACACCAAGTCAGGAATATGACAGTATTCCATTCGTTTGATGTGTTGGCTCTGACATTTTAGTTTTAATTTTCCTTAGAGTTCGGTATTGTTGTTATTTTACATTTGCATGTCTTTCACTGCAAATATTTATATTTTGTGTTTAAATATATTGAAAGAACAATGAATATTGATGAAGTTATTTTACATGCATAGCTTTGTAAGACTTTGACAACAATTAGCGATATATTCAATTAAAAAATGCTTTAATTTAACTAAATAGTTACAATCACCAACTAGTCGTTTTTCGTATTTATATCTAAGAATAAGACACAACCTGTATTTTGGCAGAAATACATATGATAAAACAAATGCATTTAAAGTCTGTATTATCAGATTTTGTTGTAACCTATATATTACATAAACGGCCATTTATCAGAATGGTTTAATGTTAACAGTGGTCTTAAACAAGGATGCCCATTATCTCCCTTGTTATTTAATTTATATATTAATGACCTAGTTTCATTCTTGAAATCATATGAGTGTGGTATTGATATTGATGATGAAAAAGTTTGTATTTTGCTTTATGCTGATGATGTGGTTTTACTTGCAAACGATGAAAAAGAATTACAAATTCTGTTTAATGCATTAGATATATGGTGTGGAGATAATTGTATGACCATTAATTCCAAAAAGTGTAATATTGTGCATTTTAGAACACCTTCTGTTGATAAGTCACATGTTGAATTTAAATGTGGGAATGATATCATTGAATATTCTACTACTTATACATATTTAGGTTTAGTTTTAAGTGAATTTTTAGATTATAATGTAACTGCTAAAGCTGTTGCAGCTTCTGCAAATAGAGCACTTGGCCTTGTTATAGCCAAGTGCAAAATCTTAGGTGGTGTTACTCATAATGTCTTTTCAAAATTATATGAGAGTTTGGTGCTTCCAATTGTTGAATATGGTGCTGGTATTTGGGGTTGCAAAAATTTTTCTTTTATAAATGCCATCCATAATAGAGCTTGCAGATTTTTTCTTGGAGTGGGTAAATATACTCCAAATGCTGCAGTTGCAGGGGATATGGGGTGGATACCTATCTTTCAAAAACAATGGCAATGCTTAATTCGACTATGGTGCCGTTTGAACAATATAAGTTCTGATCGTTTAAACAGAAAAATTTTCATATGGGCAGACATTATGAGTAAAAAACATAAGTGTATAAAAAAATGGAATTTTTATGTAAGGAAAACGTTTTCTGAGTATAATGCAGAACATTTGTGTATCATTACAGATTATGTTGATAGTACCTCAGTTGTCAATACTGTTATGTCTAAAATGTTTAGTAAATATGTCGAACAGTGGCAAGGCAATTTACAATCAGAGAAAGCTTTATCTGGTAAAGGTGGTAACAAACTTCGTACATATAATCTATTTAAGAACAGTTTTGAAACGGAAACTTATTGTAAAATTCCAATGCCATTTTTGCAAAGGAGTTCTTTTGCCAAATTTCGATGTGGTGTAGCACCACTAAGAATAGAAACGGGGAGATTTGAAAAATTAATTTTAAAAGATCGAGTCTGTGATAATTGTATGAATATTTTAGAAGATGAAGCCCATGTTATTTTATCGTGTCCTTTGTATGATGATTTTAGAAAAAAATTATTTGATGAAGCAACACATTTTAATAGTGATTTTATGTCTTATGATGATAAACAGAAATTAGTGTTTTTATTTACAGATAATAATATGATTCGTAGCTGTGCCAAAGCCTGTAATCTTATTTTATATAGACGTAGAAATGTTTTATACTGTAAATAATGTTAATGTCAATATGTTTTATAATAGATGCATTCTTTATATAATTTTTAATGTTATAGTCTCTTGTAATTCTGTACAGAATGGCTCTCCTTTTATATTTATATATTTTTACATTAAATGTAATTTTGTATTATATATTATTGAGAGATGAGACTTAAATAAAATATTGAATTGAAAATACATAAATGTCAATTAAGATTTTATAACGACGCTTATCCTATACATCAAATAATCTGTAACCCTTAATAAATATCGTTACACCGGTGTAACAACAGTTTATAATAATGTTTATAACGCCTAAAATAGTATTAAGCGCCCTTATCAACAATCGAAACCATATAAGGACACATAGATGTTCAGCAATCAACAATGCATGCATTTTTAAGTCTTATTGTTTAAGGCGGTACGTTGATCTATAGTTGTAAATGTCTGTGTCATTAGGTATATTGTTGATTGTCTTCATTGGCAATCACATCACATCTTCTTCCATATGAATGAATGCATTAACTATCACCAGATTTGAAAGTAACATCGAAATCATTGAGGATTATATGTAGTGTTTTTCTCGCATATATGAATAAAGATTATGTTTATTGCCAGTCAAGATTGGAACAATATTTTAAGACTGTTTTAATCAAAATTTTCAAAAAACAACAACCCAAAATGGTATGTCTGGTCTTTGAACAAGTTAAAAAGTAGCTGTATATATCAAATATAAAAATGTAAATGTAGAATTTGCATCAATGATATATTATCAAAATTTAGAATGAAAATGATAGAACGTTTTAAAAAAAAGAATGCTTAAGTAAGTAATATGTAGGCAAGATGATATTCCTTAATGTGTGTTTGGCAGTGACTTAGATAATGGCCATTTCGTTATGAACAAAACAACAGCACAATTATGTATTTATTACCTGATTTTTTTTAAGAATATGTTTTCAGAATCTAAATAAAGAAAATTTTAATGCATTCAAAAAATTAGGAGATACACAAAAAAGTAGGTAATGTACAAATACAGTTTTCTTATGAAAATGTTTGTTGTCGCGTGATATTTGAGCAATGGTTTCTATACAAACTAGAGGGAAAAGCTGATTTCAACACATGCATATTAAAAGAAAATACTCACTTGTTCTACGTTGAGATGTTTTTCCTGTACATATACATATAAAGACCATTTAGCATAATAAATTACAAGAACAGAAATGCATCTTTAGACATTTGAAACTTCATACTTAAATATATTTGCATTTAGGCCTATGCATCATATATTAAGCATTTAAAAATAAATCAAATATTGAAACATACGAAATAAAGTTGAAAACACTGAAGAGCATTTATCTCTGAATATATGTCTAAGAAACACTATGCTTCAATTGCCTTCGACTTATTTACCAGTTGTTCATCTTTGTGTTAGAACTTTTTTTAGTTCAAATCCAAATAATATTGTGCAAGAAAATACACATTAGCAACCTTTCTTGTTATGCCCTCAAGTTCATGCAGTCCAATGTCATGAGGCGGTTAGGTATACTCCATCCTAATACTAATAAATAATAAATAATATATACTAAATACACGGTTTCGAAAATATATTCGCCGACTCTTTACCTCTGTGTATATTTGATTTCTTTTTACAGAGTTGTGTATAATACGAAACTAATGGTTTATTTTTTGGGTAGAAGGTGTCTTTGAATAAGACAATAACAATCAAAACCAAGGAGTAAACAAAAAACTAAAAAAACCAAAGGACATTTACATCAACAGTTATAAATAATAAATAAGTAACAACACGAACTCCACTAAAAACCGGGAGTGAAATCGGGTGCTCCGGAAAGGTAAGCATTTCCTGCACCGTATACGGCACCCGTCGTGTTATTTCTTTGTTCAGTTCGGTAATGATGGATGGGTAGAAGGTTGCTTTGAATAAATTTGAAACCAATAAAATAAAAACACCACTCAATTATTTGTAATAAGAAAATATCTCCATACATGTATCAATAATGAATATAGCTGTTCATTTTGGTGAACGTTTATTTTTTTCTGAAAGTTTACTCTACTATAATAAAAGAAAGTCGAAAAGCAATTTTCTCATACTCATACTCTAATGAAAAAATACAGCATATTAACACTTACCAGGAATGTCCGTGCTTTTATATCCTAAAACATTGAAAGCAAAATTTTAACATCCAATTATCAAAACAACGGTTCATCGCACCTGTCAAAGACATTTCTTGGTCCTATCGAAATATCACCCAATGCTTAAAACAAGAGGTTTATGTATAACAAATTGTCTGCCTGCGATTCAGGTATAGATGTCAGACAAATCTAATTTAGAACAGATATAAATTATTTTGTCTTTGTTTACCTAAACTAACCTAAATATTTGCAGAGCAAAACTTGAAGTTAATGATTAATATATTTAGACCTTTTTGAGTCAACGTTTATTTGTTTTAATGTCTGTATTAAAAAAATTGCCTTCAGATGTGTCATGTTTTACTACAAGACCTTAAACAATGGTTGAAAATTGGCGTGTAGAAAGATGATACGTGTACGATTCCGGATAAACCTGGTTATATGAATTTAAAACTAAGGTAAAATATTTACAAAGCTGTGAAAATTGAAAAATTGTTTTGGAGAAAAAATTGGAATCTGTGGTCCCACACCTACATAGATAAACCTATACATTAGCATTTCAGGATGGTGTTCTTGTAATTATGCTTTGTTGTTAAATTTTGTATCGTATACTATTTCATTTGTCACAAATGGAAGATACCAAGGGGGATTAAAAGTCATCAAAATCAAAATGTTACTATGAATTTTGATATTGGTAAAAATGCGTTGACGAAACAATTCACTCCATTTGATCGAAGGAAGTGTTTTTTTTATACCTTTTCCCCATAGATGTCAAAAGTGAACAATAATCTAACACTGTTTTTCTTTATCATCTTAATGCTAGCTTAAGTTGTGAAATAATGAAATGGATGGGATAAGGTTGATCAAGTAATTTCCTACCTGGCATATTTGTAGTATTGTTTCCTGAAATAATAAGAACATTTTTTAAACATATAAATCAACAACCATGTTGAACATGCATAATATACTACTTGAAATGTTGAAAGTTATTTTCTTTACTTCAGTCTGCCTCTGGTCAAATTATATATGTAAAGTACATCATTAATGTATATAAACTCTGGATATTTGGTTTGATTGTCAACGAAACAACTATCCATTTTATACAGATTAGACCGTTGGTTTTCCCGCTTGAATGGTTTTACACTAGTAGTTTTTTGGACCGTACCTTGACCTATAACGGTTTACTTTTATAAATCGTTACTTGGATAAAGAGTTGTCTCATTGGCACTTATACCACATCTTTCTATATCTATTTAATTTATCTTTAATGTTGCGAAACCATCGACTCGAATATTCACTATGCGGTTTAACTTCAAAATATTGTTAATGGTCATGCTTTGAAAACACCACATAGGTGATACTGGTGTTTTCAATTTGTAAGTAACTGTTTTATTGAATCTTAGTTTAGGTTAAATATGCTACTTATATTGTTCTATGATACTTCATGTCAACATGTTAAAAATCTTTTTTTTCTCTTCATTTCATTATTTGTTAATTATAGGTTGGTTCAAGCTCTTAGGTTTTAGTGAATATCACTATGTGATCTTTATCGAGCAGATGAAGGTGCATGCCAAATAGGCTGCATGCAATGTCATGCTTAATATTTCCTGAACATTATCAGACATCGACAATATCAAAAGCGTTGTCAAAAAGTGTGTGACTGAATGGGAGATTTGTACAAACACAAAGTTCAAAAAAAAGTTCATCGGAAGGTACCAAGACCTTGTTGATAAATATTCCGTATCAACTTCACAAATAATACATGATGGTCTTGATGTATAGATTCTGCGTACTGATGTTGTTTATCATCTTAACAACGTGTTATATTGTTCTTTCATTTGTCTTTGTCCTATTATTAATATTACTTTTACTGTTGGATTGTTTTATGTGATATCCATTTAACGTGGCTCGGTACTTAAACATCCCGTCAATCTGTTTGTATTATCTTTCATTTTTTGCTGGTGTGTTTTGTATATGCGACTTTTTGAATTTCTTTGGTTCTTATAACGTGACTCTGTACTTTAAAAGATCCCGTCAGTATGATATTGTTCTAATTTATGTCATTATGATATATTTCTAATATGAATTACAAAATACGTTGAACCACAAACGTCAAAATTATTCAATCGCGTAGTGGAATGAACTATTTGTGGATTCTTATAAATTCTCTATAACTTTTGGACTATTTTAAATCTCGGTCCATTTCTGAAATTAATTCTTACATACTTTTGCTTTTTAACCCTGTATGCTAACATTGCCTATGTGAAATTTTAAAATTGTTTGTATATACATTGGACGACAAATATATGTGACGTGTAAAATTTTCTGACGTCAGACACGTGAATCAATGAATGTGTTTGTAGATAGATGTTTTTGTGTTCTGTTAAATTGTTCCTTTTAAAATTGTTACACGATGATGACTGCTATACCCACATTTTGACTATTTTATTTATTATGTCTGTTTAGTTCACGCATCATTGTAAATATAACGGAATTTGATGAGACTGTCATCTAAGTGAGAGGGTTAGCGCTATAAAACCAGGTTTAATCCACCATTTTCTTCATTTGAAAATGCCTGTACCAAGTCAGGAATATGACAGTTCTTGTCCATTCGTTTTTGATGAGTTTTGTTATTTGATTTTGCCATGTGATTATGGACTTTCCGATTAGATTTTCCTCTAAGTGAAGTATTTTTGTGATTTTACTTTTTATAGACAATGTATTTAATAATTTCTAATAAAATATTTAGCTCAAAGAAAACAGTGTGAAGAAAAATTCAGTGTACCATGGTTTATGTAAATTTATGTAATATTTGAAAACGAAACTCATTTCCAATTTTTTCTTCTTACTTTTACAATACATTTCATACCATTTAGAATCCAGTCTAAAAACATAATGAAAACAATTGCAATTCTTTGAATTCCCTATTGAGGTACGTATTAAGGCTTCATTCGTGACGTTTGTTAGTACCTCCGAGTTTCTTCTGCCTTGTAGTCGGTGCTTTCTTTCTCACATGAACGTAGTGGTACATCTACTGAATATTTCGATCTCGAGTTCACCAGTTATGAAGTTTGTATCAAGGTAGAAAATTTCGATCTCGAGTTCACCAGTAATGAAGTTTGTATCAAGGTAGAAAAATTGAGGAGAAATTTACCACAAGATTAAGATTAAAAAAACAACCATGGCTCTTACGCGGGTACATGTTATGTATTTCCATAAAAACTCTATGTGTTCAAAATAAACATGTACAATGATCATCCTAGTTAGTAGCATAAGTCAATGGGGAACATAAAAACATTGCCTTTGATAGCATGTCAGCGTTAACGAAAAAGAACATCAGTATACCAACCTATAGATCGGCAGACTTTTCCTGCTAAAGTATATCCATCGGCACATGCGCACTTGTATGACGTTTCGGATACTGGCAAGCAAAGATGATGACACTTTGCCGTACATATTGATTTACCTATCAAATGTATAAAAAAAATTCAGATTACAAAAGACGGACCTTAAATCATCGTCTTTTATTATATTATTAAGAGAATAACATTTTAAACACAAAGCTGTCGTTTAATTTCATCCTAAATTCTTAACAGACTTGTGTAGTCATCTGATATACTACTTTCTTAAGAATTGAATGCTTCGTTTTGTGAAGTTATTGGAGTTTAAAAACGTTGACATTCAGAGGCGCTTTATTAAAAAATGTGCGGAAGGTCAAAGCTTTTAAAACCCTATAAAACGATGTTTTGAAATTATTCAATGAATCATAGAAGTAACGTTTGACATTTTGAATGTTTAGCATGAAGTTTAGGCACAAAACAAACATGAAGTTTTGAGAAATTTTATTAATTTTAAATTTACACATTTTTTAAGCTATTATGTGTTATTTCTTTTTGCACAACATTAGAATAAGAATAACTTTATTGTAGTTGTAGAGTTGATGCCGTCAAATTGAAGACGTTCATAAAATACCGCGAAGGGTTGCCAGTAAAACTACCAAAATACATAAATAATCTGTATTTCAAGAGGACAATCACATTGTTTGAAACTAATCTTCCTGAGATTCAAAGACAGCAACTACAGAACTGTTATTTTTAACTACGATGGCAACACAAAAACCTATGAATGTATTCACTGACGATGTCTGGGGTATTATCTAAAAAAAATTAAAAAAAACCAAAAGCATACAACAGGATGACAAACAAAACACTTTGTTGAAGTTAGATTGTTGTGCTCTATCCTTTCACAATGTCTGAACTTAAAATTAGACAATGAGTAGAATTAATCTACACACTATAAGAATCATAAAACAAATATTCCAATGATGTGGTTTTATAATTAACATTCACAGTACAACAACAGTGTTGTTTCAAGATTGTCAGTAATTATGGAGAACGGATTCATAGTACAAATGTTTTCTTGACTATGATATCCGTAAAAAAAACCATGACAAAACGACGACATGTAAAATATCATTCTTAAACATATTTCATGTGCTATATAAAAAATTAACGAATAACATAATGAAAGTAAAAAATGTTACATCAAAATATAAAATGGGATTAATAAGCTGCATGTTATTCAAGAAACAACAAATATAGTTGTACGTTCTGATAATGTACAAAATCTATAATATAACGTTTCCATAGAAACTTTATTTCTTTTAAGAATCTGCTGCTAATGATATTTCTAGATAAACCTCTTGAATAAAATTGAGAAAGGAAATGGTGAATATGTCAAAGCGACAACCACCCGACCATAGAGCAAACAACAGCCGAAGGCAACCAATGGGTCTTCAATGTAGCGAGAATTCCCGCACCCGTAGGTGTCCTTCAGCTGGCCCCTAAAATATGCATAATAGTACAGTGATAATGGACGTCATACTAAACTCCGAATTATACACAAGAAACTAAAATTAAAATAATACAAGACTAACAAAGGCCAGAGGCTCCTGACTTGGGACAGGCGCAAAATTGCGGCGGGGTTAAACATGTTTATGAGATCTCAACCCTCCCCCTATACCTCTAGCCAATGTAGAAAAGTAAAAGAATAACAATACGCACATTAAAATTCAGTTCAAGAGAAGTCCGAGTCTGATGTCAAAAGATGTAACAAAAGAAAATAAATAAAATGACAATAATACATAAATAACAACAGACTACTAGCAGTTAACTGACAAGCCAGCTCCAGACCTCAATTAAACTGATTGAAAGATTATGTCTTCATCATATGAATATCAGGTACAATCCCTCCCGTTAGGGGTTTAGTATCATACTATCATAAAATATATGAGAAGAACATAACCCGTGTCATGCCAACAACTGTTTTTTTAGAAATAAATGTGTTTAGTTCCGATGCAAAGACCCTATCAGTGAATCAATGTTAAAGCCAAAATATGCAATCTTTAATGACCTGACAACAGTATCGTAACTATATCCCCTTTTAATAAGTCTATTTAAAGGTTTTGTTAGTTTCTGAGGAGAATACTGACATTTTTGTGCTTTATAAAGAATATTTCCATAAAATTTTGGATGTGAAATACCTGAACGTATAAGATGTCTGCATGTTGAGTTATATTTACGAATTATTTCCTTATACCGGTGATAAAATTTAGTAAATGTTTTGACCAGTTTGTGATATCGAAAACCCTGGTGTAATAATTTTTCAGTAATACA
The DNA here is from genome assembly GCF_963676685.1 of Mytilus edulis. NCBI lineage: Eukaryota > Metazoa > Mollusca > Bivalvia > Mytilida > Mytilidae > Mytilus > Mytilus edulis. The sequence continues at coordinate 77,921,079 of NC_092346.1, read as the reverse complement.
TAAATTTCTCTCGCTAAAATCTAATACATTGTTACATACACGAGCGAATCGTACAAGTTGAGATATATAAACACCATAAGATGGTGACAAGGGAACGTCACCATCTAAAAATGGATAATTAACAATAGGAAATGAAAAATCATCTCTTTTATCATAAATTTTTGTATTAAGCTTCCCGTTTATGATATAGATATCAAGATCGAGGAAAGGGCAGTGGTCATTGCTATCATTAGCTTTATTTAAAGTAAGTTCTACAGGATAAATTTCTTTAGTATACATACTGAAGTCGTCATTATTTAGAGCCAATATATCATCCAAATATCTAAAAGTATTGTTAAATTTTTGTATCAAATGTTGTTTTGATGGGTCTTTGCTAATTTTAGTCATAAATTGTAACTCATAACAATACAAAAACAGGTCCGCAATAAGTGGTGCACAGTTAGTCCCCATTGGAATTCCAATAACTTGACGATATACGGAATCTCCAAAGCGAACAAAAATGTTATCAAGTAAAAATTCAAGTGCATAAATAGTATCAAAGCATGTCCAATTGACATAGTTCTTTTGTTTATTGCTACTAAAAAATGATCTAAAAGAGTTTGAACATATGTACTCGCATTCCGACTTTTTAAATGCCCAGTTAATTAGGGATGTGAATTTTTTCTTAATAAGAATATGAGGCAAAGTGGTATATAGGGTAGAAAAATCAAAACTTTGAACAGATTCAAAATCACCAATATATGCATGCAATTTATCAAGTACTTCCAACGAGTTTTTGACACTCCAAAAGTAATTAATTCCACTATTTTCAAAGGCCTTATTTGAACAATTTATTATCAGGTTTTTTATTGTACCAAGTGTACTAGTAAGTAAAACAGACAATTTAGTAGTTGAACAATGGCTGGAAGATGAAATAAATCTATATTTGTAAGGTTTTTTGTGCAGCTTCGGAAGCCAGTACATAGTTGGGACTTTCATTGTGTTTGGTTCTGCTTGTAAAGAAGTAGCTAAAAGTTTATGTTTGTTACAGATGTCGTTTTCTGAAAATGAAGTCAGTTGGAATGTTGGTGAATTCGTGATTTCCTTTTGCAGAACCTCTATATAAAATTTACGTCAAACAATAATGATATTATTAGCAGCTTTATCAGCCGGGACAAAAACAAATTCCTTGGCTAGTTCTGTTAGTTTATTTTTGATACGCGAAATAGGGTTTTTATAGTTTTTGTTGAGGGTAAAATGTTCTTTAAAATGTTGTATTCGAATATCAACTATCTTCATTACTGAATTAAAAAAAGAGTCCAAAGATTTTTTGTCAGCTTTTTCCCGTTTTACCCATTTCAAACAGTAGGCGCGGAGTGAGTCGTTGATGATATTACGACACTCATTCCAGTTAATAGTTGACGGGGGACGATATTTAGGTCCTTTACTGAGGAATGATTTTAACTCTCGGTCGCGAACGATGTTAAGGTCTCCTGTTATAACATGGGAAATTGGTCCATAGGTGTATTCTGAATTACTGCAATAACACGACATAGGTGTATTTTCAGTGATATTTACATCTTTACACAATTGGCTATAATTAAACACATATTTTCGGGTAGATTTCTTGTAAATATAACAAATGAGAGGGAGTTCAGTATTATCAAAATATCCAGGAATTTGGTCTTTAACAGAATGGTCGTTAAAAATACCGGCAATATTTACAAAATCAAAACCTTTATTGACATACTTTATTTTAATAAAATGTTTTTTATGATCTTCAGGGCGATCAATTTTTGGAAACAGTTTAGAATAACAATATGCCATTATAATTTGGACAATTTCATACTTAGGACTGTAATATGAAATTGTGTTGCAATCCTCTAAAATTTTATTTAATTTATTTATAGGTAAAGAACAAAGCTTGGTTAACAGATAATGTCTGCCGTTGTTTTTTGAAATGGAAATTAGGTCCGAAATATTTGTATGGTTGGTCCGAAATTTTCTTTGATTGCGATTTTTTCTGCGTCCATGAGAACGATTTTTACGAACAGTTTTAGAAACTATATCCAAAATGTTAACAGAATCGGTTCTTGATATATTGCCAATTCCCATGATATTATCATTAAGACCGAGAGGGTAGACTGTCTGTAATTTTTTAATCCAATTTAATTCATTTATTTTTCGTGATCGTACAAACTTGGAATGAGATTCACCAGGCTGCTTATTTACTACTTCTAAAGGTTGAACTGTTAAATATTTAATAGGATGACTGTGCTTCTTAAGATGTTGATAAATGATACTTTTGAATTTATTGGGTCTTTTAAAACGATACAGGTGTTCTTGCGTGCGTTTAGATAAATATCGCCCAGTTTCACCTACGTACTGAATACCGCATCCCGGTTTGTTTCATGTGAGTAAATAAATAATACTGTTTGTTTTTCAAGTAATATCAGTTTCAAAATTTAGAGAAAATGTGCGACCATTAAATGTGGACCTTACTGTATTGTTGGTGGAAAGACGGGGACACGTAAGTCATTTTTTGGCATGACACTTATCGATAGAAGGGTAACCACGATTTTTATTGTTAAAAACGTCAGCTATTGTAGTATTTTTAGATAAGCGATTCTGAAGATTGAGACGTGTAGATACCCTTTGAAAGTCTTTATATAGACAGAATGATATTGTAAATAATCTCAGTAATTAGTATTAATATAAAGGCGGCTTTGTTATAATTATATTACCCAGTACAAATAGATCGAAGTTATTGAAACTGAATATATCTATAGGCACAGCATAATGAAAAGAAATGCATCATAAAGGAAATCAATAAATAAAGATGTGTCTAACTCAGTAAGGAATCAAAACTTCGTCCTTATCAAGAAAAAAAGTTTAAGTTAACAGCCCACACTATAAACTATCCATACTAAACTCATAATTGATGTTAGATATGCTTGGAATATTAATCATCAAGAACCGTTTTTTTTATTTGATAAACAAAATTTCAATATCCGTGCTTGTGAAGAAAACATAACGATAAAAAGAGTTCAAGTAAATTTCTAACAGAATACTAACGATATGAACCATTCCTTATAATGGGATGACAAAAGATACAATATACCATAATATTTTTTTTAAAAGAAATTGAACAAAAATATGTTTCATCTATATGAAGACCAATCCATAGTTGTAACTTCTACGAAATTTTGTCCCTCGTGGAGAGGTGCCAATGAAAACTTTTTTTTGGTAATTAGTTATATGTACGAGGAATATATAAATAGAAACACCGCAAAAATAGTTGGTAGCCATACTGTGTATACAATAATTTAGAACTAAGCCGACGATTGTTAATGTTATACAAAAATATTCCAGAAATAATAACAAAAAAGAATAAGATGATTTAAACCATTTTTTCCAATTCTGTTATATTATATTTCCGATAGTGTTCCCATTCAAATTAAGGTTTTTACCGTGAATAATTTATATTACAACCCTCGGAATACCATAATTAACAATATACCCCTTACTTAACCAGTGAGGTCAAATGAACTACATTTAAATATACCATTTTTATACGCCCGTCGTCTTTTAGACGGGACGTATTATGGTATACCGTTGTCCGTCTGTCCGTCCGTCCGTCCGTCCGTCGTCCACACTTCGGACAATAACTCAAAAATACTTTCACCAATTTCCATGAAACTTAAGTGAATTGTTTATATCTATTGACGTAAGCTCCCTTTCGTTTTTTTTTAATTTCAGATTATAAGTTTTGGATTTATGGGGCTTTATTCATAAAAAAGGGGGATTTTCAACACTTCGGACAATAACTCAAAAAGGCTTTCACCAATGTCCATGAAACTTTGGTGAATTGTTTATATCTATTGATGTAAGCTCCCTTTCAATTTTTATAAATTTCAGATTTTACATTTCCGTGTTATGAATTTTATGCTTAAAAAAGGGGGGGATTTTCCAATTTTGGGACAATAACTAACACTTTCACAAAATTTTATGCAACTTTGATAAATTGTTTATATCTATTGACCTAAGCTCCCTTTCCATTTTTATAAAATTTAGATTTTACGTTTTCTTAAGTAATGAATTTTTATACTTAAAAAAGGGGGATTTTATGGAACTTTGGTGAATATATTAATGTAACATCCCTTTTGATTTGTATATATATTTCTAGTTGATCATATAAATTCATTTAAAGCATAAAAGACAAGTTAAAAGAGCAATGGGCGTATCATGCGCTAAAGCGCAGCCCTTTATTTTTCATAGGCTTGACATAAAACTGTCATGCTAAATTAGTTTTTTATCTTTATTATCTGTCCAGAACTTTTTTTATTACCAAAGGCTAATGTATGAAATGCGGAAAAACGTACTAAAACGATTTCTTTATGGTACCGAAATAGTACAATATGACATAGATCCAATTGAACAAAATACAGAGATTTCATTTAATAATCTTCTCATTAAATAATTTTAAAAAAAATCACAAATGTGTTGACTTGCAAAAAACTGGAATATTTGTTTTATATATGGTAACAGTTGCATTTCTCATTACTTAATAATGATATTAAAGTTTTTTAAAGCACTTTTGGGAATTGCTTTCCGACGCAAAAGCCTTTCAATTGTTCACTGGGGTGTTTTAATTTGATTTACCAGTATCTCAATACGGAAGACGCGGGCTTTGATGAATGTAATATTTCATCAATTTATCAATTTGAAATTTGAAATGAGTAATAGGTAATTATATGTTTGAAAATGCTCATCACGTCAATATTCAAAATGATGACTTACCATTAAAGCATAACATTGTGTTAACTTGTTCAAATTGTGAATAATATGTTTATGCTCGTAAATGGAATTTGTCGCTTCCAAACGATAAGAGAAACCAAACATTATAGAAGCTCGTTTTTGTAATTAAATGATTGAAAAGGTATTTTTTTTAAAAACTTTATTGATTTTCGTTTTCTAATCTTTTACCAGATATTACCTTCATTAAGAAGAAAGCCTAACCCAATGTTGACAGAGACCTAGCCCAAATAAGGTTGTCATATTATTTAGAGTTATTTAGGTTATGAGCATCTCAAGATGGAAAAGGTTGTAATGTACTTGAATAGTATTTTGTTCATTTTTCCATTGCATTCGTCTTAGATGATTTTCTTGCTTGTAAATACTAGAATTTAAAAGCAAAGCTGTCAGCACAGCGACAAATGTGAAAAAGAACACTGAATTCGTTAATAATTTACAATCGCATGCAACTGAAATTTTAACATTAGGCCCGAGAACACAGTTATTTCGTAGTGCATTTCTTTTAGACAATAAATTCAAATTAAAAAAATCGCAACTGCTCTTTCTTCAAAATAGTTTTACAGTGTAGTGTACTACCAGTGAGACAAATAATATCAAAATTATAGAAACTTCTACCAGCTCTAACTCAAAATATTGGCAATTCTGTGTTAAGGGGGTGTAAAATTCAGTTTGACAGCTTCAGACGTGATAAAATTTGACCTTTCAGAACTGGACCAATTCACTCCTTAACATAAAGTTTCAGCACCCAAATTTTTTTGACATGTAATTACATCCCCCTACTTAATATTTCATGCATTTAATATAAATAAATAAATTGGGAAAGTGTATTAAATAAAACATGCAAGTTATACACTGTTTACACTAGGGACTATATTCGTAGACAACGAAAACCAAAGGACGATAACTGTGTCATTGGACCATTAGTAAAAAACTTTCGAAGACAATCGAAATTGTAGGTAGACTAATTATTAAAAATATATGTATATGTCAATATTTTCATCTTGTAACCATATATATAATTACCTCTGACTGTTTTTGAGGAACTATAGCCAGCTATGCCATTAAGTCTGGCGAATCTTTTAGGTCCTACTCTTTCTGGAACACCTCCAGACTTTGAAATGCGTGATATATAACTGAAACGGTAAAAAGAATGTATATAACAGAGAACAAAATGATGTGGATGTAAACAATTTGAGTTTAGTTAATTCCAGGTTGTTCATATGTGTTGGCAACTTACTTTTTAATCCAGCAAGTGAAATACAAATAATCTCCCAATAGAACAATGCCAAAATAATGAGCTTTTTCCTCTTGTAGAACAACTGTGATATCAGAGTTTTTTAAATCCATTACTTCAATCTTGTCCTGGAACGCGTCTACCCAGTAGAGTTTGTTTTCTGAAGAAAAATAAATATAAGCAAGCAAGATAATCAAACAGAATATGTTTTGTTGTTTTTTCTAGATTAATATTGGAGGATTTTTTTTCAAGACAATATAAACTGAACATTACACGGAGCAAACTGTAAAAATCAGTTGTAATTGGCCTAACCCAAAAGATAGTGAAGAGGCAACAATGAAATAACAAATTTGTCCTTAATACTTGGACGCCAACTCACGCTATCATTTTCAATGTTCAGTGAACCATGAGAATGGGGTAAAAACTCTAAATTTGTATTAAAATTAGAAAGATCACATCAAATAGAAAATGTGTACTACGTTTCAAGTTGATTGGATTTCAACTTCGTCAAAAACTACCTCGACTAAAAACTTTAACCTATTGCGGTCACGATAATTTTTTACGTTCAGTGGACCGTGGAACTGGTAGTCAAAACTCTATTTAAATTAGAAAGATCATGCCATAGGGAACATGTGTTTTAAGTTTCAACTTGATTGGACTTCAACTTTATCAAAATCAGAAACTACCTTGACCAAAAACTTTTACCAAACATTTTCACCTCGAGCATGACAGACCGACAAACGAATGGACGACCGGACGCACAGACTGAAAAACATGATGCCCCTAAGTTGGGCCTGAAAATAAAAACAAACAAAAACGAGCAACTCATTGCACCGAAATAACAGTACTGGCAAGCACTAAAAGCCAATGCCAACCTATATATAAATCATGTTCTACCAGACTACAATATACATCAATCGGTACACATCCATTACAATTATAACTACAAGTAGGTTTTTCGTATTAATTTGATAATCTGCACATGTAGGATATTCATTTATCAGATTTTTTTTATCAAATAGTCTGTTTCTATGTATGTTGGCGGTTGTTTTTGTAGCAGTTCAGTGTTTCTTTTCTGTTGTTATTATCCCCTTATAGTTGTGTGTTTCCCTTAATTTAAGTTTGCAACCGGATTTGTTTTCGTTTAAACTATTGATGACTTTGAACAACGGTATACTACTGCTGCCTACTCTTCTTATTTTTATATATTAATAACTACGTTCGTGAAAAGGTTTTAATAACTGACAATCATTATAATACCTAGTACATCAATAGTTATTCCATTTGGCCAACTTTTTGTAGTAAAATTGACTAGAACATATCTGTCTGAACCGTCCATTGCTGCTGTTTCAATCCTAGCATCATCTCCCCAGTCCGACCAATAAAGACGTCTACATAATACTAGAAGGTTAGTACATTTTTATCAAGCCATCTCAAAACAAAATGACGTCAACTATAAGGTTAGGCGTATTTGTCAAAAACACAATTTTAACATATAACAAAAAAAAGTCTAACACTTTTTATGGGTCTATATGTGATATAGATCAAAACCCCTTGCTCGAACTGAGATAGAAATATAATTTTCTACATCTCCGACGCTCTTTATTACGTAGAAGGTACATACTGAAAAAATATTTTGATATTTTAAATGCAAAAAAGTGATACACGATTTAAAAAACCCAATAGCTTGAAATGTTTTGCTTATGTTATTTAACTAATAACGCAACGCAGAAATGTATAATTTAAAATGTAATTCTATACTAAGTTATCCTATATGATCTTTTAAGACACCAACAAAATAAAGGGCTGCGCTTTAGCGCATGATACGCCCGTTAATCTTTTAACTTGTCTTTTATGCTTTAAATGAATTTATATGATCAACTAGAAATATGTATACAAATCAAAAGGGATGTTACCTATATATATTAACCAAAGTTTCATAAAATCCCCCTTTTTTAAGTATAAAAATTCATTACTTTAGAAAACGTAAAATCTAAACTTTATAAAAATGGAAAGGGAGCTTATGTCAATAGATATAAACAATTTATCAAAGTTGCATAAAATTTTGTGAAAGTGTTAGTTATTGTCCCAAAATTGGAAAATCCCCCCTTTTTTAAGCATAAAAATTCATAACACGGAAATGTAAAATCTAAAATTTATAAAAATTGAAAGGGAGCTTACATCAATAGATATAAACAATTCACCAAAGTTTCATGGACATTGGTGAAAGCCTTTTTGAGTTATTGTCCGAAGTGTTGAAAATCCCCCTTTTTTTATGAATAAAGCCCCATAAATCCAAAACTTAAAATCTGAAATTTATAAAAATTGAAAGGGAGCTTACATCAATAGATATAAGCAATTCACCAAAGTTTCGTGGACATTGGTGAAAGCCTTTTTGAGTTATTGTCCGAAGTGTTGAAAATCCCCCTTTTTTTATGAATAAAGCCCCATAAATCCAAAACTTAAACTCTGAAATTTATAAAAATTGAAAGGGAGCTTACCTCAATAGATATAAACAATTCACCAAAGTTTCATGGACATTGGTGACAGCCTTTTTGAGTTATTGTCCGAAGTGTTGAAAATCCCCCTTTTTTTATGAATAAAGCCCCATAAATCCAAAACTTAAAATCTGAAATTTATAAAAATTGAAAGGGAGCTTACATCAATAGATATAAACAATTCACCAAAGTGTCATGGACATTGGTGAAAGCCTTTTTGAGTTATTGTCCGAAGTGTTGAAAATCCCCCCTTTTTTATGAATAAAGCCCCATAAATCCAAAACTTAAAATCTGAAATTAAAAAAAACCGAAAGGGAGCTTACGTCAATAGATATAAACAATTCGCTTAAATTTCATGGAAATTGGTGAAAGTGTTTTTGAGTTATTGTCCGAAGTGTGGACGACGGACGGACAGACGGACGGACGGACGGACAACGGTATACCATTATACGTCCCGTCTAAAAGACGACGGGCGTATAAACAATTGAAGAAATACTGTTGGAAGCTCATAAAATTTCATATTTAATCGTAAGTTTTAAACTAATCTGAAGCAAAAAATTAACTAATATAAGGAGGGATAAAGTAGTCTCTTTAATTTTCATGTATTTTGTCATAGTGCATACCCTTTCATTGGATGTACTACAATTGCTCTTGGTTGGTCTAGTTTCTCTGAGATTATAACTTTGTTGTATTTGCTCTGGGATAGACTTAGAACTGAGATTTGGTTTAATCCAGTGTCAGTTATAAAAAGTAATCTATTTATATAGTCGACTGCCAGTCCATCCAATGTAGAAACTACGTAAATAGAAAAGATAAACAAGTGTAATCCGTACATGACAATAGAAAGTCATGCTGTGTTTTATCAGTTTGAAACAAAATATAAAAATGTAAAAATCAAATCCTCATTTTATCATATTAAAGAGTAAATGAAAGTGTAATATTTTCAAGGTTTTAATCTGAATAAAGGAGTTCCTATAGTTTTAAAATGACACGAACATATATGATATATTATTTTTGAGTTGTCGTATCAATTATGTATACGCCACATCTCCTTTAATTCGTATTGTTCTTTCAATTTGTTATTTGTTACAATTACATTTAAATTATTGAAATGTTAAACGATTAATGTTCTATTTCAGTTTACAATTAAAATAAGGGTAAACAAAACTTAAGTCTGCATTTTGTAATTTTCAATCACCAATGTTACTGTTTCAAGAGAAGCATACTAGTACATTTTGCGAACGATTATTCACTCGAAATTATAGGGCTTTTGTACAAAAACTTGTGTTTTCCGTTTGGTATTCTTTTACACGCATTATTTCAATAGTACCTTAAACAAAATATAAAATTGATCTGCTCATTTCGTTGTATTATAAATCAGTGTTATCGTTTGATAACTGTACTCTTCAGGCTTAAAAACCAGAAACAATTTTACCAGCGTAAAAATCTCAAACATCCAAAAGAACATATAAATCAAAGCAAAGTACAATCTATAGTAACCCTATAGTGCTACCGAACTTACTTTCAAAATAAATATATACACGCAGTTACATCTGGTACATCTTTGCCAAAGGATAGTCGTAAATAGTGTTACGTAATACGTGTATGCTTTTAAGTTTTAATACTGTTGCTTAATTTATTGAAAAAGAAAATAACGTTCTACAGAAATTGGCTTAAATATATCTGGTAATTTATTGTTTATGAGACTAAAACAAATTGAATAATAACTAAACAATTTTGTACCTTCCGGATTAGCTTGTAAAACTATTTCTGATGTTCCATAAATAGATGCCGACTTAACCACTTTTGCCTCATTATCTGTCCAATGAACTTTCTGAGTGACAGGATCGTAACCAACTGCTATTGGTCGATATAATTCTGATGTCACTATCGGATTGACTTTCCCTGTTTTCATTCCGATTTGATACAAATGTTGTTGATAAGAATCTGCCACCACAAGAAAGTCATCTCTTTGAATTTCTGAAATAATAGGCTTCAAAAGGTCAAAACTATCGGCGAAAAATAATCATTTAGTTGTAATCGAATTAAGATCTAATCAAACTCTTTTTTACCACATTAAACAAGGTATTTAGACATTATTAAAAATGGATATAATTGTTAACGCTTTGGATTTTTACTAACGTATTGGCCTCAGGCATCAATGAAGAAACATTAATGGCCTTCGTATAACAAGGTTATAAATAGTTCAAGAAACTTTGAATGTTATACCCATAATGAATAAGGACCAAATCAGAAAAAAAACATCCCATCTTAAGACCAAAAAGACAAACATTTCTTCTTTTATATACAAGTTTAGTATTTTTGTGTGTTCAATTATTGCAGTTGGTTAAGAAAAAACAGTGTTAAAAAAGTTCTATTCCCTTGTAAGTAAATGCTTAAGTACTAACAAACAAGTGCCAGACAAGAGCATTTATTTAGCGTCAAAATAATCATTGGTACACTGTTGTTTGTTTATTCGCCCTTTTTCTTTGTTTTTAATTGTTTTTGTCTGGTCTTTTTTTCGAATTGTTTCATTCGTACTGGCTATGTGTGGAATATATTGACAGATTAACAATACCTGAATTGCACGATCTCCCGTCATCTGATAACGTATAGCCAAGACCACACTCACAATAATGGACATTTGTCTTCTTTTGTAGGCAGATCTGTTCACAGTTTCCGTTGTTATTTCCACAAGACACTGCAGTTTCATTAAAAGATCAAAAACGCAATGTTTAACGACTAATATAAGATCACAACGATTGATAAAATTTGGAAAGCAATCTGCTAAGCTGGCATTATGTAATTCCAAAACATTCGTATTGACAGGCTATAAACTAGAAGTGTTAATTGAATAGTAATACTTGCTTAGTTTGTATTAAAGTATTGAAAATGAAATCAATATAAGTTTCAAAAAGACAATATCAAAATTTTTACTTCAATGTAAAATTCACAATATTAAAGATGAGTTTTTTCAAAGTAACCCAAAGTTAATGGATCGTATCTTAAATTTCGAACGCTTTAAACAAATCAATTTAAAAAGAGGCTGTAATATTTCGTTTGCATCCACACATCAAAACCAAATATTTGAATCATTTAAGAATGAAAAAGGTTTAACGATAGTTGCGCTCACCAAATCCCTAAATACTAAGTAACAAAGTTAACATGCATACATAAAGTGCACGTATTGATATCGAATGAGACACACGAGAAAACACCACATCTTACAATAGGTAATCATTTTATTTAGTAACCTGCTGACAACATCGGCTTTAAACTTTTTGTTTTAGTGCATATTTGTGATGAATGTAAATCTATATACGCGCTTCAAACGCATAAAATTAAAAAAAAGTGTTGTTTCTCTCAATCTATTATAACTATATCAATCATAGTCGAAACACAAAAATAGCATTGGCTCCAATAGAGGGTTTATTGAATATTATTTTTAAATCTTGTATTGTCTGTCAATATTACCAATTACTGTTCCTGTTTATATGCTATATATTTCAAAATAGTATACAATTCGAAATTAGTAAATAAATCAAGGTTAAAAACTGCCTATATAATCAACTGATAATCCTTTATTGTTGAACAATTTTGCCTTCGACGAACAGCTTATATCTATCCTTTTGATAGCAGCTGTTCATGTCAGCATATTTGCGTGTTTGATGATGATGTTTGTCTGTTTAACTTCCAGCAACAATTTGAATGAATATTCAGGAGGGCGTTTGCGTGTTTGCATTGATAATGTTTGGTTGTAGAATAGACAGCGAAGGATTCAAACATAATATCGTGAGGGTTTCTTGATTTTGAAAACAAACACTTTTTTTCAACATTATAGTTACAACTTAGGAGGACATTGTCGTGATGCATAACATCTTTTGCAGATTGAGCTATACTATTTTTAGGCAGTTAAGCTGCCTTATGCGAGCGCCCTGGATTTGTGTGCTACCCAATAAATGCTGAAATACGTGCCATTGTTATCATCTAGCTGGCTAATATATTATTTATAACTTATTGGACAGTTTTTTCATACTTTTCATTCTGGATTACAAAAAATATGACCAGAAAAACCTTAAATGATCGTCGATTTTCCCAAAAGTTTTGAAGTTGCAAATAGGAAGTAGAGCACATTAGGAATCCTTATGTAGTTTATTATCCCCAGAGTTTTTGGCTAAGATGTCAAAGAACAAATGTATGAAATATTTAATCGCCGAAAATCTCTAAAGACAAGTAGTTAAGATTTCCGTAATTACAAAAGTCGTAGGAATATTGTTTGTCGTCAATACGTAGTCAACTACGTATATAGTCAGTAGTCTATTAATATATACAAGTTCAACTGATGACGCCGTTGGCGGCAATTTTGAATTAGAAGACGAAATTTTCGTATCTTTTCAATTTGGACGCAGGGGTTCAAATTAGCGGTGGTCCAAGGTCTGCGACCTTCCACTTTTGCAGTCGGACTTTCTACTTGGTTACTAGCTACGCCCGACGGACCTTGAAAGAAAATAAAAAAAATAACTTTGCAAACATTTTTACCGAAGTTTCCTAATAAACGATCTTAAACTTATTTTCATCATTACCATTCATGACAGTGATGTTCAATTTGTTCAACCGCTAGCTTTATACAGAAAATCGCCGATAAATAATGTGTAAATCCGAGTAAAATCATATCTCACTATCTGTCAAAAACAACATTGAAAACAAAATGGCTGCCGTGAGATTACAATATCGGATCCGATTCCGGAAGCGGATAAGGGTAATCCCGGGTTTTGGCTATCAACTTAAAAAATCCAGACAGGTGACAAAATACATCTATGCCTGGTAAATAAATATAAACACTAGAATTTAAAACCAAAAGATATATGTAAAAGAAAGAAAAAGCAGAAAATATTTTGTACACCAATTTTAATGTCAAAATCCAATACAATGTGACAGCTGGGAACAGTTTATCTAACAATATATATGTTCCTGGTAACAGTATAATTTTTTTTATCAGTGATAAATGTTGGTAATGAATGTTAAATGCTTTTCAATTAAACATATTACTGCAATTTCAAGTGGTATTTTTTTCTTCTCAATTTTGATAGGTCAGTTAAAATAGCTGGAAGTTTCTTATATAAAAAAAAAAGATGTGGTATGATTGCCAATGAGACAACTATCCACAAGAGACCAAAATGACCAAAACTTGGTAATGGTCAAGATCCCCAACCCTAAACCATATATATTCATGTATGGGACAATATAAAAAATCATATGAAATATAGGTGGAGTTCGTTGGGCCACTCTGACTACCCCTTTCTGTTTGAGAATTTATCATGAACGGTCGAGATCCACAATCTTAAACAATATATATTTATGTATGGGACAATATTACAAATCAAATGAATTATAAGGGGGTCCCTATGGTCACTGTACACCCTCCTGTTTGAGAACTTGGAAAAATTCGAGATCATCACCCCTTAACCATATAAATGATATATACCCATGTATAAGACTATATAACAAATCAAATGAAATATAGGGGAAGTCCCTGTGGTCACCATACCCTCATGTTTAAGAACTTTGAAACAGTTGGGATCCCCAACTCTAAATTAAATGAGATATAGGGGGGGGTTCCTGCAGTCACCTGATTGAGAAATTGGAAACAGTCGAGATCCCCACCTTTAAATTAAACCATATATATTCATGTATGAGAACTAATCAAATGAAATATAGGGAGAGTCCTTAGGGTCACCCTACCCACTCCTGTTTGATAACTTAGAAACAGATGAGATCCCCACCCCTCAACCATACATATGCATGTATTGGACAATATAACAAATCAAATGAAATATAGGGGAAGTCACTGGGGTCCCCCACCACCTCCTGTTTGAAAACTTGATAACGGTCGAGATCCCCACCCATAAACCATATATATTCATGTATGGGACAATATAAAAAATCAAATGAAAAAATAGGGGTAGTCCCTAGGGTCACCCAACACCCTCTTGTGTGTGTTTTGAGAACTTGTAAAAGGTTGAGATACCAACACCTAAACCATATTCATTCCTGTTTGTCATTTCAACAAAGATTGAATGACATACAAGGTCAATCTCATAGGCGACACATATGCATATCACTTTGCTAGACCCTAACACCTGTCATTTTATTCCAAACTGAGACATCATGGACTTGGGGTGAAGGTGGGAGTCATTTACTTTACTATGGACAGGTCAGTCAAACCTCACCATTGATTCCTATAGTAGTAAACATTTGTCTGATTTGTGTCTCATAACTTTTGTACTGTACAACACAAACTCAGTTTTCTTTCCAGGGAAGCAAGTCCATTCATACTTTTACAAGCTCTTACTAAAGTCAACTTGAACTACTAACAGTCAACTAATACGAACAATTACGATCAACTAGAAGAACTGCAATCATTGCAAATTTGTACCACTGCTGACTCATGAAAGACTCATGACCATTCTTGGTCATGTGCGTTGCTATTGAAAACCTTGATAAAATATGAATTATTTGCCTTAATGATTAATTCATTAAATGAACATAAATGTACAATTATATATATGAATGTTTAATGTTTGTTCTTTTAAATCTTAAAAAAAAAGTTGAATCAACATTGCCACAGTTTTCATAATTAACCGGATTTTTGCGACAAAAATGTCGGTTATTGATTTGGGGATGTACGGCGGGCGGCACCAAATGTTGTCCGTGCATTTTCTCATGAACCATGCATCCAAAGCTTTTAAAATTTTAATATGTTGTTACTGATGACAAAATGAAGGTCAAGTTCAAGAATGACGATTTTGACTTTTACCGTTCAGGAGTTATGGTTCTTGAAAGATTGAAAAATGGCGTTTCCAGTCGTGTCCATGCATTTACTCATGAACTGTTCAACCAAAGCTTTTCAAATTTTAATATGTTGTTACTGATGACAAAATGGAGGTCAAGTTCAATAATGTCGATTTTGACTTTTATCTTTCAGGAGTTATGGTTCTTGAAAGATCAAAAAATGGTGTTTCCATTCATGTTGTTGCATTTACTCATGAATCATTCAACCTAAGCTCTTTCAAATTTTAATATGTTGATACTGATGATAAAATGCAGGTCAAATTTGATATTGACGATTTTCACTTTCACCGTTCATCAGTTATGGTTCTTGTGATATTGCCAGGAGACAAATAAATGTTAATAAATCCAGTTTGCTGTCGTTGTGACAGCCTCTTGTTATGTTTGCCTTAGTTTTTGGTTAACTGCCTACAGTGCTTACAGCGCTTTGATTTTCTTCTTTCACTACTACTAAACCTTGGAAAGTCTATGTTTCATGGTATTGGTTGTTAAATAATATTGAAATAAATATATCTGTTTTTGTTCAATTTCCTCAAACTACCTTTTCATAGATACAAATATTCGTTTGGGGGTTTCATTAAAACTTGCTGTTGACAAAGCCCGTAAATTTAAAGAAGAATCATGTTAACTCATTGATCCTTTGAATAAACTCATTATTGAATGTTATCAATTTGACAGTGTAGTGAGATTTTTGAATAAAGTTTTTGATTTGGTACTCACATTGATATGTATTGCTTAACACTTATGGAAGTATGATTTATTATAAGTTGTAATTGCATTAGAAATTAGCTTTCGGCAATTGCAAGTCAACAAGTTTTCCACATTTCTTCTCAAGTTTGTTCATATGTTGTGCTGTTACACCACTGTTCTAGGTCGTGGCTGGGTTCAGTCCTCACCAACATGTCTAACCAATCAGGTTGATGGTTTTCTTTTTTAAATTAATTCACATTTTTGTCATTTCGGGTCCTATTGGTGACGATACAGTTTGATTTTGAACATTTTTGCTGGACTTACAATGAACTGCTAGTGCTTATATCCACTGCATTTGGACTCTGTTTGGTAGTTGTTTAATACGCAATCAAACCACAGTTCCTTATTTAAATATTAAAGTAATCAAAAGGTTTATTTAGTTTAAACATATTTATTTATAGTGGATTGGGAAACAAGTTTTGCAACCTATGATAATCCCTTTGCGGGTGCGAGTGCTGCCTTGTAGCGGCATTATCCTACTCTTTTTCGAAATCTACAAGGGTGTATTTAACATGCAAGAGATATGACTCTCTCTTAACACGGGTCAGCCATTTATCGTCCCCTTCCGACGGACTATCATCGTTTCCTTAAGACCATACTCGCAAATGGTGTCAAGGGAGAGCCGAAAATTGAGTTCCTGAAATTTTTATCCCGAACGGGAATCGAACCAGGAACCTTTGTGTTAGTAGTCCGATGCACTAACCACTTAACCGCGGCTCTCGTGGTGTAGTGGTTAGTGCATCGTGAGCAGGTTTATTCAACATACATATCCATTATAATTTATAATGAGATCATCGCCAGTTTTAGATCGGGTTCGTGTTGCTTAGTCTTTAGTTTTCTATGTTGTGTCTTGTGTACAATTAGTTGTCTGTTTATCTTTTTCTGGTTTTGGTATTGTCAGTTTATTTTTGATCTGTGAGTTTGAATGTCCCTCTTGTATCTTTCGCCCCCCTTTTTTTTTTTATAGATTTACCAATATTTGATATTTAATAATTGTCAAAATGTTTACTTATTATTGTCGAACGATGAAAAACGCATGCAAATAATAAAACCTTTCTTAATAATTAAATCAATGTACATTTTGTCATTTACCATGGTTTACTCATTTCCCGGCATGTAATGAGGAGTATTACAAAAATCTGACACTGTACTTCTCCCGAAAGAAATGAATAATCGATATAACTATGGCTTTTTATGTTTAAATGATAAAAACCTAACGGGTTCGCAGTAAAATAGATTCCTTATATGGCCATACAGCCATCGCGCAGTCGGCTCTCTCTGTAGGGTGAACATTGCCAGATGAAATTCCATATAAATTATTCTAAGATGGGGTTTTTTCCCCCAGAAAGTTCATTATAACCCATTATTGAACGAAACAGTTAGTGTACACACTATAGCGATCATTTACTTAGTTTACTAGCAGTTGTTTAGTTATGAACAATAAACCAGTTTTGAAGATGTATACTAACCATTGAATTGAGGTTGATTAGCCTTATCATAAGATATTACGTCATTTGCCTGACCAAATGGAGGATGTAGAATGCCTCTCATTTTCTTTCCAGTCGATATATCCGCTACATGAATACCGTTATTCTTGTCTTGATCAGTCCATATAAGATAATCCTGAAAAATTTGAGAAAGAAATGAAACATTTTAAAATTAAAATAATTTGTAAATCAAATAAAAGGTCTGAGTCCTGCAAATAATTATCGTCCTTGTCAAGAGTAATGAACCTTGCAAGTTGTTTTATCGATATATATAAAGTTTAAAAGCAGGAGGTTTGGCTAGCCTCAAAACCAGGTTCAACCCACCATTTGTTCTTAAAATGTCCTGTACCAAGTCAGGAAAATGGCAATTGTTATCTTATAGTTCGTTTCTGTGCGTGCTGCATTGTCGTTTGGATTTTTGTTGCACTTCAGTGTTTCTGTTTCATTGTTTTCACAATTTTAAGTTTGTAATCCGGATTTGTTTCTCTCAATTGATTTATGACTTTCGAACAGCGGTATACTGATGTTGCCTTTATTTAAAGCATTCCTTCATTGTTGAATTCTTCTAACTTCATATCCAATTTTAAATGATTAAGCGAGATTTGAAACTTTTCGTGCAGAGTCGTGTGTTGTGTTGAAAATTTTGTGTTCTCATTTTCGTATTTCATTACCAACACAATGTCAGTTTGAGAATTTAGGTTTTTTGCATTGTCATTTTATATATTCGAAGTTAACATGTGGCTACCGGTAAATCAACCAGACCGAATAATGTATGTTTATTTTTTTCACGCATTGTTGTTAATATTACGGGATTGTGTTCGATTGTGATACAAGTGAGAAGTTTAACTAGCTATAAATGTATGTTGTCTGTACCAAGTCAGGAATATGGCAATTGATTTTCATTCGTTTTTTGTGTCTGTGCTTTTGATTTGTCATTTGATAAGGCACAGTTTGCTGATGCCTTCTGTTGACGTTAACTTATCAAACTTAATTATATAGTACAAACAGTTTTGCCCAAGACACAAACCAGACCAAGGTCAAAGTCAAGATCAGAGTGAAAAACAATTTAGCCAAAGACACAAACCAAACTAATTTCAAAGTCAAGACTGAGTGATCTGTGTCACAAACCAAAGTCTGGATACTGTAATGCAACGTTTGTCATGATACATCTACATACTAATTCTGGTCGTCAACCTTTACTTAAGAGTAGAACAGCTATGCCTGGAGACGAAGCTGAATGGATAGACAGACGGACGGTCGGACAGACAGACAAGGTGATTTCAAGAGAAATATGATGAGGTTGCAATGTTTTTAAAAATCTCATTTAATGTGTAGCAAATAAAGGCAACATTAGTATACCACTGTACGAAAGTCATAAATCGATTGAGAGAAACAAATCCAGGTTACAAACTAGAACGGAGGGAAACACCAAAGGAAAACAACGAAACAACAGAAACACTAAAGTGCAACAAAAAAGGCTTTAAAGCCATGCATTTTATTTCTTATTTGTATTTAAGTTCTATGTAATGAACCAAATCTGGACAGTTAACGTTATAAAAAAACACATGCCCTACACTTTGTGTGTCTTCAGTTACTTTTATATTATTCTATGCATTGCATTCTTGATTTAGTTTTTCTATGAGTATTATCTCTGTGATTTTTAAACATTGCATTCTTGATTTAGTTTTTTTATGAGTATTATCTCTGTGATTTATAAACATTGCATTCTTGAGTTAGTTTTTCTATGAGTATTATCAAGAAGCTGTGATTTATAAACATTGCATTCTTGATTTATGTGATCTACAGTTGTTTACCTGATAAATGCTAAGACCAAAAAATGTTGACGACTGCTGTCTAAATCGAACACCGATTTCCCCTGTTTTCAAGTTAAAACTAGATACTTGATTTAGCCCGGAATCAGCCCAGAACAGCCTGCAAATATAAAGTTATCGCTTTGTCATCATAAAAACTCAAGCAAATAGTAGGTTAACCATTTTGTATTCGACGCAATATCACAATTTTATCTAGACTACTGTTGGCAAAGCACTTTATTTTAAAGTTATATGTTTGTCAAGCATAATATGAAAAGATAGTTCAACGAATCACTTCAGAACATTTGCGATGCAAGAATTCATTTCAGTCATATTGTCTTTATCTTGTTTCAGTGAAATTGTACTTAAATGATCTTTATATAATTTCGATGAATAGATTGTAGAAAAACCATCCCCCTGACGTCCTTGACGAGGAATGTACGGAAAGACAGGGAACAATAAGACGTAATTAGTTTAAACCGTATTGTGAGACAACGCGACTGTATTTTACAATCTAGATAATATGAGTGGGTTTAACATGCTGCTCAATAATTAAAATGAATGAACTTTGTTGTGTACAATGGGCTTTTATATGTCTTACATAGCACACCTGCCTAGCTTAAGAAGACAACATTGACTTTGTGGCATATTACTAAATCAAGACATTCATTATGCATAGATAGTTCAATATTTGACTATAGAAATCGGATGTATTAGTTACAATATGACTTTTGTAGCAGACATTTGTATCAGGTAAAGAAGTTTACCTAAGGAAAATAATCATTCTTATATAATTGTTTAGTATCAATGTTTGTGATAGGAAGCAGTAAGCGTGAAATTCCATACCTCCCTGTCTGTAGCTAAGGAAGCCGATATTTTAAATTCTGGAATGTAATGACATTTAATCTCTATAATAAAACGCAGAAAACTCACATGTTGCACCTAAAAAAAATCTTTTATCAAATTATATACAATTCTGCGACCAAAATGGCATAAAACACCATCAGCTGTTTACGTTTGTCGCCGGCGGATAAATATGACGTCACCTAGTTTAGGGGCCAAAGAAGATAACATCTTTTCGCGGAATTTTCTTTCATGAAATTTTTAGACTAAAATAAATGAAAGAAATTGAATAATGTACTAGTATTTGTTTTGCATTAAAATTGAGATAACTGTAGTATTGTATTTAAAACTTTGCGGACGACCATCGGTAATTCTGTATCGCAAATAGTCGTTTACTCTCCGCTACGCTTCACCAGGTAAGCTCAATTTGCGACAGTCAACCTACCGATGGACGTCCGCAAAGCTTCAAATACAATACAGTTATCTTTTAATTCTAATTGGGTTTGATATTATATAGAACTGATTTCGATAGGAAGTTACATGCTATTCTAATCCATATTAGAAATTACATGACATAGTGTTTGCATGATTGGTTGATTTGTCTTTTAACACCACTTTCAACGCTATTTTGCTATGCTGTGGCAGTAAGTTTAAATTTGTGGATGAAGCCGGATCGCCCTGAGGGAATCATTGACCTTCAGTAGAAAAAAAACTAACATTCCTAGTCAAATAAATTGGAGTCAAGTGCACTTTCCTCGGGATCGAACTCATAACCTCAGTGCTGATTATCCTGTGGTACAGTAGTCGACTACTTAGACCAGTCAGTCGCCGAGGCCCTATAATAGTGATTGAGGTCGTTGTTTAAAATGCAAATCTTTCTTTGAACATTACAATGTAATTGCAAAATTTTCTGCGACTGCCATACGAGTGAGAGGAATAGCCATTTGCCATTTATTTAGAGACTTTCCTTCCGTGTTGAGTTGTTTTTTTGCGGTATTTTTCTTATTTCCTATTTGTTATCAACTCTACCGCGTTCTCTGTAACATAATGAAAACGTCCATTCTTAAAATTTGTTCATTTAAAAACGTTTGAACTAAAGCAGATTGTTAGTGTTACAGGCAGAATATTATCAAGTTTGTTACATTCTCCTGTTTATATTCTAATATGACTTTCTTATTTTGCTTTGTAAACAATGTCATATACTAAAATCTGGTAAAAACATGAGAACCAACGTCACTTGTGTTTTGAACGACGTCGGTGATAAAAAATTTCGAGATTTTTTTAATGGTGTTGATCGCAAGGAATGTGAATAAAACATTTAAATGGTAAGTTCGCGTACTTGTACACTTTAAGATCGTGAACCAGTCGGTTTATGTATCGTTAACTACGCATACATTCTCGGCAAGTCAATAAGTAGTGGTTGATCGATGAAAGTGAAACCACATTACAAGTATAAACCTGTTAGCATCAACAGGTGTATAAAGAAACTGATGG
The DNA here is from genome assembly GCF_963676685.1 of Mytilus edulis. Lineage (NCBI taxonomy): Eukaryota > Metazoa > Mollusca > Bivalvia > Mytilida > Mytilidae > Mytilus > Mytilus edulis. The sequence continues at coordinate 77,899,319 of NC_092346.1, read as the reverse complement.
ATCTTAGAAAACCAATTTATCATTCGTACCACTTGGTGCCATTGTCGTCTATATTTCCTTCCTTATGCTAAATAAAAGTTATTTTCCGCGTCATTTTTAAGAATGTTTTCAGGTAGAGATAAAAAGTAAAATCACAAAAATACTGAACTTAGAGGAAGATCAATTGGGAAAGTCCATAATCACATGGCAAAATCAAATAACAAAACGCATCAAAAACGAATGGACAAGAACTGTCATATTCCTGACTTGGTACAGGCATTTTCAAATGTAGAAATGTTTAGAAATATTTTTACAAAGAGAATAAATCTAGTTCTTTTTTCCATAGATGCAGTGAAACTGACAAATATTGAAATTAAGATTGGACCAACTCAGTTGACAAATACCTGTATAAAAACTCATTGTGTGTATGGGATTGTTGTTGCAAAAAAGTACGTTGCTAGTTAGAGTCCTAGATAAATTATTTAATTATGATATTTATTATCTTCACTTTAAATGGTGTTTTATTCAACAGTTTTCTATCAATGTGTAAGATCCTGGCATATTTTGTAATCTGTTAAGTTATTCGTGACACTATGTTAATCAATATTTCATGGGCAATTTAGAGACAAATTAAAAATTTTGAAAATTTCGATCGTGAAGCTTTGACACAAAATTTCCTTGACATAAGTAAAATAAATCTCACCTTTTGAGTTCATAATTTTGCTTATACAATCCTGTTATGAGATAAATATTTAATCCTAGTACTAGAGGAAATAAGTTTAAATGGTTTTCGTTAAATCTTTAAGATTGTTTTGTACGCAAAATTATCTGATCTAGACCAATTAGGCACCATCCTTCTCGGCAACTGTGACAACCTCAAACTTTTTTAAAATTGTGTTATAAATATGACTTTAGTAAAATGATGTATATTTATATCAATCTTATAGTAAATATGAGGTGTACTATAGTTAATATATCAAAGCTAATAAGGTCATTAATTTGTTACTTTAACAATGGCTTTAGCACATACAATTAATTTATGTAGTCTCAATGTAAACGGCATCGGTTCTAGGGGAAGAAGTAATAGAGTTATAGAATGGATAAAAGCACAAAAAAGTCAAATTACATTTTTACAAGAAACACATGTTGACGAAAATATTGAAAGAAATTAAAAATAAAACGGAATATGAAACCTTTTGCAGTAACAGTACAACAGCTAGTAGGGTTGTAGCTATTTTAATTAAAAAGTCACTGAGCTTTGAATTTATAGTGATAGTGAAGGGAGATTTGTATTTATTAATGTGCATTTAAATAATTAAATTTTCACATTTTCCAGCATATATGCACCGAACAGTAAAACTTCTAGAAATTCATTTTTAAAAAAAGTAAGCGATAGTTTGAAAGAACACAGTCTTGGTAAACATATACTACGGGGAGATTTTAATGATGCACTTAAACCAATTGATAGAAAGTCTTTATGTTCTGATAAATTTATTCAACCTGTTAACGGATTAAAGCAATTAATAAAAACTAACAAATTAACGGATGTTTGGAGAAATCTAAACACAAATAAACAGCAATTTACATGGAGAAAAAAGGATGAACCACAAGCTCGTAGACTAGACATGATTTTTATTGGGTCAGAATTTTTACCTCTTATAGAATGGTGTAAAATTGAACCGGCTGTTATACAGTCTACTGATACCAAAGTGTATTTTCTAAATTTAAGCCAGGGTTACCAGAAAGGGGAAATGGGTATTGGAAAATAAATAACGCAGTATTACAAAATAAAGATTATCAAGAATGTATAAAATGTTTAATTGATAAATATATATTTAAAAAAGACTCAGATTGTAGGCTTTCATGGGATGGATTTAAAATCGGGGTAAGGGATTTAACTACAACTTACTGTAGAAATAAAGCGAAGTTAACAAGAGAGCGAAGGCGCAGTTTAGAACAAGATCTGGAACAAAAGATGGAACTTATAGATGAGAGAAACAATAGTGAAAATCATAATTCGGAAAAAGAAATTAAAGGTCTAGAAAAAGAATTAAGTAAAATTTATGACGAAAAGGCACAAGTTAGATCTAGAGAAAAATGGGTTGAGTTTGGGGAAAAGAACAATTCCTACTTCCTCGGTCTAGAAAAGAAGAGGCAAGTGAAAAAATCAATAAGCAAACTAAAAGGAGAGGATGGGGACTTAATTACTAATCAATAAAATTTACTCCATAAAATAAAAAGTTTCTATGAAAACTTGTATAATGAAAATCTGCAAATAAAAATTTAACTGAAAAAGTATATCAATGACACAAAACTAGAAAACAAAGTAGACGAAAAGGATAAACTGATATGCGATAGAAAAGTTACAGTAGAGGAATGCAAACAAGGCATTTATAAAATGAAACTAAGTAAATCACCAGGGCGTGATGGTCTAACGGTTGAATTTTATAGACAATTTTGGGGATAAACTTAAATTTTAAGTTGTGGATGTTCTAAATACCGGCTACGATAAACAAAGGTTATCATACTCACAACGTACCAGTATTTAAAAAAGGAGATCCTTTACTTTTGGAAAACTACCGTCCAATTTCATTTCTAAACGTAGATCTTAAACTTTTGTCATATGTTCTAGCTCAAAGATTAAAAAAGGTACTTCCAAAAATTATTAATGAAGATCAAACCGGTTATGTTAAAAATAGATTTATTGGGTTTAATTTGAGACAAATTCAAGATGTAATAGACTACGCAGACACATACAATATTGAGGGGGGCATTAGTTTTTGTAGATTTTACAAAAGCATTCGATTCATTGGAATTGGGATTTTATGATTGGGACATTGAACATTTTTGTTTTAACGATTCATTTATTAACTGGGTTAAAGCAATGTACACAGATATACAAACATGTGTTATGAACAATGGGAGGGTATCAGAAACTTTCAATTCACGTGCAATAAGACAAGGCTGTCCTTTATCGGCTCTTTTATTTGTTTTGGTAGTTGAAATCATGGCCCAGAGATTAAGGAATAATAAAAATGTAAAAGGAATAAATATAAAATTAGATGGGAAAAGTCATAATATCAAGATTTCACAATTAGCAGACGACACAACACTTTTTTTGCAAGGATAAAAACGATGTGGTAGCTGCTGCAGTGAACGAAATAGAAATATTTGATTCCTTTTCAGGTTTACTACTAAATAGAAATAAAACAGAGGGATTATGGATTGGGAAATTGAAATCTTGTAAAGATAAAATTATCGGGATTAAGGTAGCACAATACAAAGATTTTATAACTCCAACTCCCAAGTTTTAAAATGCTGTTACTTTCTTAATAATGATTGAAAATTTATAAAAGTGGTAGTTTTGGATAGCTAACAGATTACTCTTTCAAATTAATGCAATGTTAGTATTATGCAACAATTATGTAACCAATTATAATGTTAACTGTGTCTAAAATATTTTTCACCACATTTCCACTTTCAAATGAAATTAGCTTCTGCATAGGTATCCCTAGAGGGTTGATTTTATTATATGTTGTTCCTATGGCCAGATAGAATGTTTAGAACAAATTTCACACCTAATTAAACATTATATTCTTGTATGTGGTTAGGATGTTTACACTAATTAGAGATTTATGAGAGAATGGAATACCATAGAGACAATCTGAGACACCCTTTTGAAGCCCATGATGTGTTGATTAAGTTTTCGATAACATTTTCTGTATAGTTGAAGAGATGATAGAGCTAAATTCATTCAAGTGAACTTACCCAGATTTTGCCACTAATTACATAATAATTGATTACATAATGATTGAATAATAAAAATATTACATTCATTTAACAGATTAATCTTTTATCTATCTATATATACCTCTTTTTTTTATTTTCTATGCATTCATAAAAAAGTTACAGCATTTCAAAGGTTAGTGATTGGAAGAAAAAAAATATATTTGTATTGTGCTACCTTAAGTGGGGAGATAAAGCTTAAGGGGTGGTTTTCGGACATGACAAAGAAGAATGCAAAAATTTAAACTGGAATGGTAAAATAGAAAAGATGAATAAATTATTTATGATATGGAAAAAACGAAATCTTTCAATTTTAGGAAAAATCCTAATTATAAAGACTTTAATATTGCCTTTGTTTACTTTCTTTGGAAGCGTCTGTCTAACTCCAGAAAATTATCTAAAAGAAATAGAAAACAGTAGCTACAAATATATTTGGGATGGGAAACCAGACAAGGTTATAAGAAACATGACGATTGGTCCATATGAGAAAGGGATTCTAAAAATGGTAGACTTTAAAAGTTATTTTGTGGATTTTAAAGCATCATGGGTAAATAGATTGGTAAATGGTAAACTTGAGACTTGGAGGCTTATACCATTTAAATACTTAAATATTTCAAACAATATTTTGTCAATATTTAATATAAATCATAGTGATATTAAATCTTTAAGATATCTTAAAGATATTCCTGCGTTTTATAAAGGAGTAATAAAGTCTTGAAATTTTACTAGCGGGGGGGGGGGGCAAACAAACCAACCAGACACATTTGTCGATATTAGAAAGCAAGTAATATGGGGAAATAAATCTATAAAATTTGGTAATAAACCAATTATATTTGAGAACTGGATTAGAAGTGATCTAGTTTACATAAATGATATCTTAGATGATAAAATGTCATTATCGGAAATCTACATTCTAAACAAATTAAAGTACAAAATAAACTGGATCGCCGAATTTCAAAATTTTTTAAAATCTATATCAGCAGAATGGATTCAAGTTGTCCAAAAAGAGAATACTGTCAAAACTAGTTAAAATCAGAGAAATAAAATCATATGGAAAAATAATTTATTCCATACTACATTATTAACAAATAAAATGTTATATAACTCTCTGATAAGTATAAAACTAGATTCGTCAATAGGGATAAACAGATGGCTTAAAATCCTACCAATACAAGAAACTCTTAATATGAATACATTGTACAAATTTATTTTTTGAATATATGACTGAAAATAAATTAAAAATATTAAGATGGAAATTATTACATTATATTATTCCAGCTAAAAAACTGTTATTGCAGTGGAAATACTGTAACTCAGACAGATAAGTGTAATTTTTGTAAGCAAGAAGAAGATTATGCTCACTATTTTCTGAAGTGTTGATATTTGAATAAATTTTGGCAAAAAAACGATGAACTCTTTAAAAGAAGAAAAACAGATTTTGATATTAAATTGCAACATCTGGTATTTGGATATAAAAAGTAAAATAACAAAAATACTGAACTTAGAGGAAAATCTAATCGGAAAGTCCATAATCACATGGCAAAATCAAATAACAAAACGCATCAAAAACGAATGGACAAGAACTGTCTTATTCCTGACTTGGTACAGGCATTTTCAAATGTAGTAAATCGTGGATTAAACCTGGTTTTATAGCGCTAACCCTCTCACTTTGATGACAGTCTCACTACTATCTGCCATTTCCTGGCTTTATTAGACAAGTCAGGGACATAATGATGTCAACGAATTGCCTCTGTCAGCTCAAAGACAAACAATAAAATAGTTTTCCAGAGTTGTCACCCATAAGCTTTTTTTTGCTTGTTGTTTTGAAAAATGATAATTTATATACAATGGCCAACAGAATCATCAAGAAAAAATCATGTTCCAACGAGTTTCTGATGTCTTTTACTGAACGTATTTTCTGATTTTCTTAAACTTTGAACTTAGAACGAATTGCAAATCAGCTTTTACGGTGATAATGTTCTAAAGTAACTATTTGTATGTATTGTCTGTTGCTATTGGCATTAATGGTCTTTCAGCTGAGAAGGTAGACTCGAGACATAGTAAATATTATTTTTTTTGAAATTATATACTAACAGTATTAAGTTTTTCTATTTATAATTTATACTATGTATCTGAGCAGAGAACAAAAACTGTTGATGTCTTTAGTATTTTTGAAAATTAATTTAATAAAAGAATAGATGCATATAAATCAAGATGTCCAATGTTATTGTCAATTAAAAGAATTATTAGCACTGATAAATCTCTGCATAAGACAACTATACATCCTTTATAATATTTTTTATAAGTTAATAAGTTGGATCAGCTGTTTATTTCCCTGGATAATCAGTTGAGTTTAACAGGGAAAATCAAGAGAAGCTTAGACTCTTGGTGAAATTTATAACAAGCAAGATTAGATGAATAAATATTATTATGTTGTTAAAAAAAAACTATTTTAATCAACATCGTTAGTTCGGGATTTAAAAAAAATAATGCTTTTGGGACTACTAAATGAATAGAATGTAACTCATGTCTTCTTGGATATAATATTTAATAGCCTACAATAAACAGTGTAAATTTAAAGGCAAAGTTCAAATTTATGATTTGAAACCCACACGCAAAAACATATTCAATGTATCTTTAAATGTCTCGAGACTGCCTTCTCAGCTGAAAGACCATTAATACCAATAGCAACAGACAATACATACAAATAGTTACTTTAGAACATTATCACCGTAAAAGCTGATTTGCAATTCGTTCTTAGTTCAAAGTTTAAGAAAATCAGAAAATACGTTCGGTAAATAAACTCACCATAGATACCAGAACTAAATTTTGCATATACGCCAGACGCGCGTTTCGTCTACAAAAGACTCATCAGTGACGCTCGAATCCAAAAAAGTTAAAAAGGCCAAATAAAGTACGAAGTTGAAGAGCATTGAGGACCAAAATTCCTAAAAGTTTTGCCAAATCCAGCTATGGTTATCTATGCCTGAGGTAGAAAAGCCTTAGTATTTCAAAAATTCTAAATTTTGTAAACAGTTAATTTATAAATATAACCATATCAATGATAATTCATGTCAGCACAAAAAGTGCTGACTACTAGGCTGGTGATACCCTCGGGGAAATAAATCCCCACCAGCAGTGGCATCGACCCAGTGGTTGTAAATAAACTCATCATAGATACCAGGACTAAATTTTGTATATACGCCAGACGCGCGTTTCGTCTTCAAAAGACTCATCAGTGACGCTCGAATTCAAAAAAGTTAAAAAGGCCAAATAAAGTACGAAGTTGAAGAGCATTGAGGACCAAAATTCCTAAAAGACATCAGAAACTCGTTGGAACATGATTTTTTCTTGATGATTCTCTTGGCAATTGTATATAAATTATCATTTTCAAAACAACAAGAAAAAAAACTTATGGGTGACAACTCTGGAGAACTATTTTATTGCTTGTCTTTGAGCTGACAGAGGCAATTCGTTGATATGATTATGTCCCTGACTTGTCTAATAAAGCTAGGAAATGGCAGAGATTTCATGGTTGACTTTGAATGATGAATGGGCGTCATTGACATGGTGAATAAAACTATGGAGTTTAATAATTTTTAAAGCGGCATCTTGTATTCTAGTTAAACACGAATATGGTTGAATAGAGTTTCAGAATAAAAAACATTTTCGTGAAAATGGAAGTTATAAAAACATACTTACTCATCAAAACGAAAATCTATAAATAGATGGTTTGGATGACTTATGTCTTCAATAGGAAGAACAGTTCTATTATCACCATTCATGTATGAAGATTCGATAACCGATCTTCCAGGATCAGCCCAATATAAAGTCCTGAAATACAAAAAAAAATAATACAGTTTTACGTACAAAAAAAGTTTATAGGACAAATTTCAGTATCAACATATGTTTTTATTTGTGCAAAACAGCAATGTTTCATAATTTTTTACTTAATGTACTGATTTATAGAATTATAAGATTTTTTTCGCAAAGGAATTTGATAATAAATCAATGTACATTACCATAGTACATGTATATAATATTTGTTTCATCATTCGTCAAAATGTAAAACAACACAAATGCGATAGTATTGCTCATAGCCTCATACCTATTTAGTTCAAACAAACCAATTTTAAAAGATTCCTTTGCATGAGGGATCAAATATGTTATATTGTCCTGCTTGTGTAGTTTTACAATTCATAGGAAAGAAATCTGGAGATAATTGTCATAAATTCGTTAAGCAGTAGGAATTATTGCTTCTTGCGATATACACGCCAAGTAGAAACTACAATTTATTACTTAACAACAGTTTGATTGGACTCTTAATGGTGTGGTTAAAAATCTTTTGTTTTGAATGGATGAATTCAAAAAACGAACAAATGGCAATAAGAGGTGAAGAAACTGTAAAGAGATTATCAGAAACCGGATTAAATTTATTTATGGTAACGCAATAGGTCAGTAAACACATTGCAAATTGTTTACAAACAATAAACAAAATTGAGAGGGAAAAAAATTGTGAAATACACAGTAACTTTATTCATTTGATTTCTATTGTATGATGTGTATAACATATTACAAGTCATTCATCCCATTATTTTATACTAAATAGATGTTTTCTTGATGCTAATCAATGTATTATTAATTTTATTTATAACATACTAAAACGTATATAATAGTCCATAATGAACAATTAAAGATGCATGGACTCGATAATATATATAACAACATTTCGTGTGTATTTCGGGGTGTAATTAGTGCCCATAGGAATACCTACAACCTGTCGATAACTATTGTTACCGAAATGTACATAGATATTTTCAAGGAGAAACTTAACAGCTTTAATTATCTCATCACACCTCCAGTGAGTATATCTAGCATGTTACCTTTCTCATTAGAAAAGAAGGCTTTAAATGAGTTGCAGCAAATATATTTGCATTCAGATTTGCCAAAAGATTCTCTAAAAAGTAAAATCACAAAAATACTGAACTCCGAGGAAAATTACCTCATTTTTTAAATAAAATTTGGATTTTAAGTTTGCAGTAATTGGTAAATCCAAATCGAAAATTCTTCTTTTGTAGGCTGGAGAATGAGATAATCCCTAAATGAAACATATCCTAATCTGAACAGTAGACACGAGTCTTATATAAATCAGTTCGCATGGATATTTATAGAGAGTCACATTTTTTTTTTTACATAAGTATGCTATGATGGTTATTGATGTAGAAAAGAACCGATGAAGTCCTTCTGAAATGCTTTCATATGATCTTAAGGCAATTTAAAGCAATTAGATTGTCCTTTTGTAAAACAACAAAACATAAGTCTAGACTTTAAGAATTCATCAATAGAAACTTACAAATCAATACATATAAACTACTCAAGTTCTCTTAGGTCAACTGCCGGGTTCTTAAATGGCAACAACTTTATAAATTTCGTGCGTACAAACGGATTAATATAAAAGTGCATGCTATTATCTTTTCATAACAAAGATTTGATATAACGGATTATGGGATTAAAATGTTCAGGCTAATTAACATCACTAATACGAAGAGAGTTCATTAAGGACGTTTTGACTGTGACTGCAACCCATTGTTTACAGGGGAATCAACTTTAAATATAAAAAAAACTTAAAATATTGGTTTTTGTATTTGTTCAATCAATTATGAAAGAGAAACAGTGAAATAATAGTTTGCTTTTAGCAGCCAGTTTGTTTCAATTTTGTCATATTAAGCAAAGAAACATGGATGATGAATGATTCACTTGCAAACGTTTAATTTTACCTCATTGAATCCGTATTCATTCAATCTTCAAACTAACCCCTTATCTAGATGTGGGTTACGTATGATTTGGGTATGCTGTGTTATTAAAAGAAAAAGAATGTCAACATTGAAAGTGAAACATAGGAAAAAATTTGATTGACTGATTCGATCCATAAAAACTCATTCTTATACAGGAAACAACGATGATTAAAACATATTTTAACCTATAAAGACAACACTAAAGAAGTAATATACCGTTGTTCAATAGTCATAACTCGATTTAACTGAAACAAATCTAGGTCACAATCCAAATCTGAGGAAAATACATCAACTATAAGAGGAAAACAACAGAACAATAGAAGCACTGAACTGCTACAAAAACGAACGACAACATACACAGAAACGGACTTTTTGATAAACACTACCATTCCTTGACTTGGTACAGGTCATTTAAAGAAAAAAACGGTGTGTTGAGCCGGTTTAATGGCTAGCTAAATCTCCCGCTCATAGGGCAATGTTGAAAATACCGTTTAAATGACAATATTGCGTGATAGGAATACATTTCAAATAAATGCAAGAATACTAAGGACAGAAATACATAAATGAATAATAAAACATTACATCTCACAGTACAGCACATTAGAAATTTTAACTGTGCGTCTCATAAACGTATCAACGACACAAAAAGTGACGACAAGGGTAAATTTTTAAAGAAAGAATATTAAATAGGGATTAGATTTTAACATGAAATCAAACATACCTAGGGAAATCCAATTGCACGGGTTCGCTATCTATTTTATAGTATTCATAACAATGTTTATAGAGGATCATATGACCTCGGCATTTTTCGGAGGTCACCTAGATGGTAAAGTAAATGGCGTTTAGACTAAAGCACACAAGAAACTGATACATATTGTCGAGCCCATGCATCGTAAATTATTTGTTTTAGACTTTTTTATAATTTGGATAAAGTTGTAAAGGATACAGATACATCAAAATTTATGACATTTCAGAACAAATCATGCACTTGAAATATTATCCAATATGTGTTTAAACAAACTCTGACTAGGTACTTGGGCTGTAACAATCTTGTTTACACATTTTCCAATTTTTTTTTCGAATATTTTGATACCCTTCTTGAGTATTAGAAATAAACATTTCAAATTTCTTCATACAAAATATCATCAAATTCTTGGTAATTGTACTACCTTATTATTCAGCTTAACATTTTTTCGTAGGAAATACACAGAAACTACACAAATCTGTGAGAATCTAGTATCTCAAAATTGAGCACGAGGACACCTCTATATTGTCCTATAATGACGGTGGTCGAGGCTAAATAATGTTAGTTAGTACTAAAAACTAAGAGTGCATTTACGTCGCTTATTGTCCTTTCAAATATGAAGAAAAATTAAGCCATTTTTCACTAGTTATGCCTTGAAGATATTTCACTCACCCTCTATTAGGATGTACTGCAATACCAATTGGTGATATTAATCCATCTACTATGACTTTCTGGTATTTACCGTTTGCTGTAGATACCATGATCCATTTGTAAGTATTATCTGTCCAGTACAAGTTTTCCGATGTCCAGTCATAGGCAAGCCCTAAATAAAAATACTAATGGATAATCTAATATTCAACTCTACAAAAAAAAATGTGTTAATATGTTTGGTTGCTTATTACAAATCATTCATGGTATTCAAAGGATAAAAAGTCAATGAGATACATTATACAGGTTTTTCCAAGAATTGTAGACAAGAATACAAGAGTCAAAATGTTATCAAAAAAACTTTAAAACGCCCGTTTAGTTAATTGAACATACAGTTTTATACATTTGTCAAACGTTTTAGACAAGTGCTTCATTTTATATTAAAGCTCAACGTTTGATAATTATATATGGTGAATTGTGTATCTAATCATAAATTAAACATGTCCTTATAAGATCTTACCTCGTACTTCACCAACTCCCCGTATAATTGTATCGGTGAATGAACCTCGGCGAAGTTGTACTCTTCCAATACTTCTGGTTACATTCTCCGAGTAATACAGCAAACCATTTATACTATCATATGACAGTGCCAAATAACCTTTAGCAATCTTAATGAAACACTGTGTTTCTAAAGTAATATTTGCGAGAGACATGTCGGCCAAATTTGCTGGATATTGGCATATAGCATCTCGGATGGCGTAGATGTGTGATGGTTGTATGAATTCCTGGACCTCTGTAGCAGATAAATTAAATTCATTATTCAAGATAGATATTGTGTTTGTTCGTAAAAATAACCATTGAGTAGCGGATGCAAGTGCGTTGGTTTCAGGTGGTTGGAACCCCCTTTTTGGACGATCAATGCATTTGAAAGTGGACATATAGTTGAACCCTCCCTTTATCCTTGGTTAAAAATGGCTGGATCCTCCCCTGTCATTTACTGTCAGTATATAATTTCAACAGTATGTTACATAGACATTGCCAAAACTAACACTTGTATAAATGTGGAAAAGGAAACTGTGATTGCCAGACATACTCTTTAATTGTTTGACACAACCACATATGTACCTGTTCCTCCAGGAACCTCCTCGGTGGTTGTTTGTGTGTACGGTTTTTTTTTTTATTTTTGTTATTTTTGTTGTTTTTTTTTGGTAAATGAAAGTGATAACAGATCTTTAATAGTTTCTGTGAGGTTTATTAACAATTTGTTTAGACTTGTTCGTTATAGTCTAAGGATAACAGTCTATAATTATTGAAGAACATTTTTTTATGTCTTAATAGTATATGTGGCATTTGATTCCGTCTTCTTAGCGTATAACGCGCATCTATTTTGTTCATAGTCATACCAGTGCATGTCTTTTTATCTGAATTTAACTCATATCCTTCGCCACACAAGCAGACGGCGTCAAATGCTGGCTTATCAACACATATTTGTTCACACTCCAATAGTGTACACGCAGCTGCAAAGACAAAAATGAAAATAATATTCCCATTCTTAAGTTGCAAAGACAAACATGTATTATTATCAATTTATATTATATACAGGTCAATAAATTTAACGACATACTAGTTTGAACTCTATTTTATTACGAAGTATAATAAATAAGAAAAATGAAAAATTATCCTATGAAAAAGCTAATGCATATATTGACACTTTTAAATTTTATGCTAGATATTTGAAGACCAAAGGTGTACAATTACCGTTGTACGACTTTGCCCCCCGCAGAGCTATAGAAAAACAGTACATTAATGGGTGTTACACGGACTCTTTTTAGACGATACACGGACTCTTTTTAGTTGTTACACGGACACTGTTTATGAATAGAATCACTCGTGCATGATCAGTGAGGTCATGGGCACTTTAAATTTCAATTAGATTTGAACTTTTTGGTTTACCGACTTATTTCCTGTCTTTTTTATTGAACAAAATATTTACGTTAGCATCAATATCTTTTTTCAAACATTTCCAGTTAAATACTATTCATATCAGTACACTAAGGAATTAGACATTTAACTTCAAAAGGGGGGTATGGTTTTCTCCTCAAATAGATATTTTGATCTCAAATTTTATGAGAAAAAAATCATTATGGTCAAGCAGATGACAAATTAATGTTTTACATTATTCCTGATTTTCTGAATACCGTTAATAGTGCTAATTTAAACAAAAACATTTGGGTGATGGCGTTGAAAAGTATAGTTAATATAGTCAAAAAAAGAACATACCGCCCCCTTTATGAAGCAAAATATTCGGTCAATAAATGTTTTCTTCAATAAATGGACATGAATAGTATCAATGCTGAAAGTAAAGAAATGATGATACTGACGTGTATATTTCAATAAAAATAAGACAGGAAATAAGTAAATAAAAATCAAATCTGATATTAAAAGATAAAATCCCTATCAACTCACCAATGCACGATTGATCCTATAAACAAAAAGCGTTCATGTAATACACGTCCAAATAAGCAGCAAATCTGAAGAAAATCTTTCAACTTATGTCATGAATTGTGGGCGGTAAGCTGCGATTGGATCATATAGCAACACGTGTTTAATCCCGATCAACTCTTTCGGATCTAGAGACGAGCATGAATTTTAAAAAATTCAAAGTATATGCCTGATTATATATAATATTAAGGTTAATGTACCCTTCTCAGTCAGGATTCTACTTCGTCAAAATTATCTCCCCATTACACCAGTTCATTTTCTCAATCGTAGAAATGGAAGCCATTGTAGGGATGACGCGCTGCCAATTTTGCTCTCGGAAACCGATAAATTTATCGACATTGCACCATTACGATCCTTATATGTCAGTTGTATTTTAAAAGACAAATGTATCATCTAGCTAATGAGCATCAGTTAATGATCTTGTCTGCATTGATTCAACTTAAAACAATTGTCTGATCGGTTGTCAGGTGGAATTTTCGAAAATTCATAAACATTTAAAAAAATTCTAATTAAATATTTCGTGGAAGGGCAGACTAGATTTTTTTAGTGGTTGAGGACTATAAACCCTGGTTATCACACACAAAAAATTAGATAATTTTTCGAAGATATGCATTTTCATCATCCAACTTGAAAGACTGTCGTCAAGTACTTTCGGTAAAAAAAATAGCTATTCGAACACACCTACTCTGTTTTTGTGATTCATTAGATAGGTATTTCACTTGACCAATATATTTCATCTTTTAGTACTGTGATTTGTTTATGTTATAAAGTCAACTTGTAGCTTTGATATATAAAAATGATAGAATCTGAAGCGAAACGATGTATGAAATATTCTTGCTTTGTACGATATAAAGACAAAGTATTCAACTCAAACACGCCCTAACAGAAAAAGGTGCATTCGATTCTCTCTTTTCGATACAATTGTTACCTATTTTTTGGAATTTTTTCTTGAGTCACATACAGTCAGGATCCTACTTCGTCAAAATTATCTCCCCATTACGCCAGTTCATTTTCACAATCGTAAAAATGGAAGCCATTGTAGCGATGAAGCGCTACCAATTTTGCTCTTGGAAACCGATAAATTTATCCACATTGCACCAATACGATCCTTATATGTCAGTTATATTTTAAAAGACAAATGTATCAACTAGCTAATGAGCATCAGTTAATGATCTTGTCTGCATTGATTCAACTTAAAACTATTGTCTGATCGGTTGTTAGGTGGAATTTTCGAAAAATCATAAACATTTTAAAAAAATCTAATTAAATATTTCGTGGAAGGGCAGACTTGATTTTTTTAGTGGTTGAAGACTAGAAACCCTAGTTATCACACACAAAAAATTAGAATTTTTCGAAGATATGCATTTTCATCATCCAACTTGTAAGACTGTCGTCAAGTACTTTCAGTAAAAAAATAGCTATTCGAACACACCTTCCCTGTTTGTGTGACTCATTAGATAGGTATTTCACTTGACCCATATATTTCATCTTTTAGTACTGTTATGTTTTTGTGTTATACAGTCAACCTGTAGCTTTAATTTATAAAAATGATAGAATCTGAAGCGAGACGATGTATGAAATATTCTTACTTTGAACGATATCAAGACAAAATACTCAACTCAAACACGCCCTAACATAAAAAGGTGCACTCGATTTTCTCTTTTCGATACAATTGTTACCTATTTTTTGGAATTTTTTCTTCAGTCACATAATGGAAGGGCAGACACGAAAATTACTGAACTAATAGATTGATATCTTTTCCGTCCGTGGTAATTTTTTCAAAAAAATCGGAGGTTATGCATTTTTGTCATCCAACTTGAAATATACCCATGTCGTCGACTTGATATCTAATTGTTCTGATTAACTATGTACTAGATAAATTGAAAACTTATGCAAATGGTGTTTTTGAAATAAAAAACCTAGTAATTGAAAAGAAAATTGCAGTTTTGTTTGTTTCTATTAACTTTTTAAAAATTTGTCACTATAGTAAACAATACAGTAAACATGTATCGCCTTCTCTAATAGAGAGCTTCGATTCTTTTGTTTTATTTCAACCTGGTTTCCGACTGCATAATGGAAGGGCAGACACGAAAATTACTGAACTAATAGATTGATATGTTTTCCGTCCGTGGTAAACTTTTAAAAAAAAATCGAAGGTTATGCATTTTCTACATCCAACTTGAAAGATACCCATGTCGTCGACTTGATATCTAATTGTTTTGCTTAACTATGTACTAGATAAATTGAAAACTTATGCAAATGGTGTTTTAAAATAAAACACTTCGTAATTGAGAGGAAAATTGTAATTTCGTTTGTTTTTATTAACTTTTAAATTTTTTGTCACTATAGTAAACATAAGAGTAAGCATTTATCGCCTTCTCTAACAAAGAGCTTCGATTCTTTTGTTCTATTTCAACCTGGTTTCCGACTGTCTGTAGCCATTTTTGTACGAATTTTTCAAACCTCAATTGTATCAAAACTAAAGATATAATAAAAAATAGAGATAGGCCATTTAGTACATGTTCCAAGGGGAAACTTGATGCAAATAAAATTGAGAATGGAAATGGGGAATGTGTCAAAGAGACAACAACCAAATATAAAACAACAGCAGAGGGTCGCCAACAGGTCTTCAATGTAGCGAGAAATTCCCGCACCCGGAGGCGTCCTTCAGCTGGCCCCTAAACAAATATATACTAGTCCAGTGATAATGAACGACATACTAATTTCCAAATTGTACACAAGAAACTAAAATTAAAATAATACTAGACTAACAAAGGCTAGAGGCTCCTGACTTGGGACAGGCGCAAAAATGCGGCGGGGTTAAACATGTTTGTGAGATCTCAACCCTCCCCCTATACCTCTAATCAATGTAGAAAAGTAACCGCATAACAATACGCACATTAAAATTCAGTTCAAGAGAAGTCCGAGTCTGATGTCAGAAGATGTAACCAATGAAAATAAACAAAATGACAATAATACATAAATAACAACAGACTACTAGCAGTTAACTGACATGCCAGCTCCAGACTTCAATTAAACTGACTGAAAGATTATGATTTCATCATATGAACATCAGGCACAATCCTTCCCGTTAGGGGTTTAGTATCATACCATCATAACATATATGAGAAGAACATAACCCATGTCATGCCAACAACTGTTTTTAGAATAAATGTGTTTAGTTCCGATGCAAAGACCTTATCAGTGACTCAATATTAACGTCAAAATATGCAATCTTTAATGACTTGACAACAGTATCGTAATTATATCCCTTCTTAATAAGTCTATTCAAAGGTTTTGTAAGTTTCTGAGGTGAATACTGACACCTTTGTGCTTTATAAAGAATATTTCCATAAAACATTGGAAGTGAAATACCTGAACGTATTAGAAGTCTGCATGTTGAGCTATATTTACGAATGATGTCTTTATACCGATGATAAAATTTAGTAAATGTTTTGACTAGTTTGTGATATCGAAAACCCTGGTGTAATAATTTTTCAGTAATACATAAATTTCTCTCGTTAAAATCTAAAACATTATTACATACACGAGCGAATCGTACAAGTTGAGATATATAAACACCGTAAGATGGTGACAAGGGAACGTCACCATCTAAAAACGGATAATTAACGATAGGAAATGAAAAATCATCCCTTTTATCATAAATTTTAGTATTCAGCTTTCCATTAGTGATATAGATATCAAGATCGAGAAAAGGGCAGTGGTCATTGTTAGTATTAGCTTTATTTAAAGTAAGTTCAACAGGATAAATTTCATTAATATACATACTGAAGTCGTCATTATTTAGAGCCAAAATATCATCCAAATATCTAAAAGTATCATTAAATTTGTTTATCAGATGTTGTTTCGATGGGTCTTTGCTTATTTTTGTCATAAATTGTAACTCATAACAATACAAAAACAGGTCCGCAATAAATGGTGCACAGTTAGTCCCCATTGGAATTCCGATAATCTGACGATATACGGAATCCCCAAAGCGAACAAAAATGTTATCTAGTAAAAATTCAAGGGCATATATAGTATCAAAGCATGTCCAATTAACATAGTTTTTTTGTTTATTGCTACTAAAAAATGACCTAAAAGAGTTTGAACATATATATTCACATTCTGATTTTTTGAATGTCCATTTAATTTTTTTCTTAATGAGAATGTGAGGCAATGTGGTATACTGGGTAGAAAAATCAAAACTTTGAACAGATTCAAAATCACCAATATAAGCATGCAATTTATCAAGTACTTCCAACGAGTTCTTGACACTCCAAAAGTAATTTATTTCACTATTTTCGAAGGCCTTATTTGAACAATTTATTATCAGGTTTTTAATTGTACCAAGTGTGCTGGTAAGAAGAATAATTTAGTAGTTGAACAATGGCTTGAAGACGAAATAAATCTATATTTGTAAGGGGTTTTGTGTAGCTTCGGAAGCCAATACATAGTTGGGACTTTCATTGTATTTGGCTCTGCTTGTAAAGCGGTGGCTAAAAGTTTATGTTTGTTACAGATTTCGTTTTCTGAAAATGGAGTCAGTTGAAATGTTGTTGAATTGGTGATTTCCTTTTTCAGAACCTCAATGTAAAATTTACGTCAAACAATAATAATATTATTAGCAGCTTTATCGGCCGGGACAAAAACAAATTCCTTGGCTAGTTCTTTTAGTTTGTCTTTGATACGAGAAATAGGTTTATTGTGGTTATTGTTTATAGTAAAATCTTCTTTAAAATGTTGAATACGTATATCAACTATCTTCATTACTGAATTAAAAAAAGAGTCCAAAGATTTTTTGTCAGCTTTTTCCCGTTTTATCCATTTCATACAGTACGTATGGAGTGAGTCGTGAATGATATTACGACACTCATTCCAATTAATAATTGATGGGGGACGATATTTAGGTCCTTTACTGAGGAATGATTTTAAAAGCATTATTTTTTTACTGTTTCATTGCATTTGATAGAAAAAAGACTTTGTGGCAAATAAATCAAGATTTTTATAGAAAATCCACAGCCTTTAATACAGAGATTTTTGTTATCAAATTTGAAACATAAATTACTCACTTGATTTTCTATGATGTGCTAGTGTTTATTTTTTTAAAAAGTTCTAAGTAACCTATAAATTCCAAAACACCTCGTGCTGAGTCACTAAAGTCGAGCGCACCCTAAAAGGTGTACTTGATTTTGGCCTTATTTATACTTGTCTTAACCAATAACTACATTTATAAACTTGTTTTAAGGAAATCAATGCTAGCACTGCATGCAATAATCCTATATCTATCAGTCATCAAATTGCCAAATATGAGAGTACAAGGATAAAGGCTGTGGATTTTCTATAAAAATCTTGATTTATTTGCCACAAAGTCCTCTTTTTCTATTAAATGCAATGGAACAGTAAAAAATAATGCTTTGCATTAAGTTTCCCCTTGGAATATGTACAAAATGGCCTATCTCTATTATTCATTATATCTGTAGTTTTGATACAATTGAAATTTGAAAAGTTCGTACAAAAATGGCTACAGAAGGGTACATAGGCCATTTTGTACATTTTGTGCCATTTTCGTTCGTTCGTTCGTTCGTTCGTTCGTTCGTTCGTTCGTTCGTTCGTTCGTTCGTTCGTTCGTTCGTTCGTTCGTTCGTTCGTTCGTTCGTTCGTTCGTTCGTTCGTTCGTTCGTTCGTTCGTTCGTTCGTTCGTTCGTTCGTTCGTTCGTTCGTTCGTTCGTTCGTTCGTTCGTTCGTTCGTTCGTTCGTTCGTTCGTTCGTTCGTTCGTTCGTTCGTTCGTTCGTTCGTTCGTTCGTTCGTTCGTTCGTTCGTTCGTTCGTTCGTTCGTTCGTTCGTTCGTTCGTTCGTTCGTTCGTTCGTTCGTTCGTTCGTTCGTTCGTTCGTTCGTTCGTTCGTTCGTTCGTTCGTTCGTTCGTTCGTTCGTTCGTTCGTTCGTTCGTTCGTTCGTTCGTTCGTTCGTTCGTTCGTTCGTTCGTTCGTTCGTTCGTTCGTTCGTTCGTTCGTTCGTTCGTTCGTTCGTTCGTTCGTTCGTTCGTTCGTTCGTTCATTCATTCATTCATTCATTCATTCAATTGAAATAGCATGAATTAAATTTAGCTACCTGTAAAATACCTATGTGTTTAATTAGTATGATTGTTTTGATAAGGATCACTTTTGTTGTGATAACTACTTTAACTACTTGCACCTATTCCTCGAACGCCAACATTATTTTACAGATAAATTGTCGGTTTATCAAAGGATGTTGGCATTCAAGGAATAAACCGTTATGGTTGGCTATGTGACAACCATGAAAGTAAGTATAGGTAACGCTGTGTCATTAGACAATAAGCAAACTCATACTGTATAGTCAACTACAGAAATCTGCAATAAATATTTCAGAGTTGGCATGATTTACGGGTTTTGGAGTTCCTAAATACCTTAAACCTTGCATAAAATACTGGTAAATGTATTATCTGGTCAAAAGTATATTATATTTGAATCAGACCGGATGCTTACATAAAAAGTCTTAAATACTTTTATTTCCATTGTTGTTTTACAACAGAAAGTTTTGTCGCTTTAGTGGGTATATTTTTAAATTGTTTGTTCATTATAGATTAAAATTAAAATACTTCTTAAATATCCGTCAAAATAGAAATCAAACATTGGAGATGTTTATACCAGATAGTTTTAAAGGGTCATATTAAGTAGTGCTAGTAATCAAAATGTTGCTGCTACCAATTAAAGATACAGAACCAACAGTTATTATGACAGTATTTTCTTACCAGATAGTATTAAAAAGTCATTTAAGTACAAATAAGAAAGTCGCTGACACCTATAAAAGATATAGAATGATCAGTTATAATTATAACTTACAAGAAAGTTCTCCCGCCTGCATATCTTCATCATACATCATTATGGCGAATGGTATGTAGCCTAATTTGTAGTTTGTATATCCTTTACCAGTGATTTTGTCATAGATTTTTAAATGTCCCTCCTCTTGCTCTGTCATGAATATAAACTTCTGTAATTATAAAAGAAGAAAATGCTTTATTTTTATAAATTATATACAATACGATTCTAGTGTAAACCCATTCAAACAGGAAAACCAACGGTCTAATCTATATAAAAGACGAGAAACGAGAAACACTTATTAACCACATCAACAAAAGACAACCACTGAATAACAGGTTCCTGGCTAAGAACAAGTGCAACAAATGCAGCGGGTTTAAACATTTTAACAGGGCCCAAACTTCACCCTAACCTGAATTTAACATCACAACATAGAAAGACATTCTATAAAATATCAATTGAAATGGCCTAACTCAACTAAAAGACATATTAACAAAAACAAATAAACATACACTAAACGAATACATTTGATATATGACACAATGTAAATACAAAATTGTGAGGACAGTATATGAAAAAAAACCTCATTAAACAAAGGGAAGCCCGAAATCAAATAAAGCTTGTTCAATCTAAAATGAAAATTAAGATAAAATAAAGATGAATTTGGTAAAATAAAATAGTCCTAGTGTGACATTTTTTTGTCGTCATATTTCTCAATATTTCAGCCTACTCATTTTCACTAAAAATATACTTCGTTCTTAAAAATCAACTTAAAAAAATAGTATTCATTTTTTGAAGAATCATAACGAAAAAAGCATGTCGTAAGTTGATTTCAAGTGCGAGAATGACATAATTTTCTATTACTTATCTTTCTTCTTAGACATTCTTGATTGCATGTTAATTTACTCATGAATGCTATCAGACACACGTGTCTATCATAACTAGTATAGGTTTCATACCTTTATATTATAAATTCCAGGCAAACTGCTTTGTACAGTTTTGATAATTTCATTTTCCCGTGCATATATCTGTATTTTTTGTTAAATTATAGTGTCAAAAATCTTATTTTTTTTTTATGCTTACCTCATAAAGTGCAATACCAAAAAAGTTTGTATTTGGGAGTGAAAGAACTATTCTTCTATTATTTCCATTAAATTCAACTGTTTCTACTGTATCTTTTGAGCTATCGACCCAGTAAATAGCGTTGGCGTCATAATCAACTGTAATACCACGTGGATGAACTATATTCTCACTGACGAGTATTCTCCTGTTTCCTCCAGTCAGATCTGACATCTCTATTTTGGGAATATCTCCCCAGTCACTCCAAAACAGATACCTACGTCAAATATATAAATAACATAGTGTCATTCTACTTGTATTAATTCTAGATTCAAAATAAACATTCATAGTTTTTCTTTTTTCATTTTTCGTGAGCAACATGCTGTGTCATCAGATTTCTTATAAACAACATGTCAAATGATATTAAAGTGATTTTAGTTAGTCTAAATAAAAAAATAAAAAAGGATAGTCCTAATACGCTTCAGTAAATAGCCCAAGTTATTTTTATAGTTAAAAAGGGATCGGGGAAACAAGTGTATTATAACTCTGCAGTGGAAAGATGAGGGCAGTTTTGTAAATGATTAAATGTCAAATGCTACAAAGATCGAAAGCCGCAAACTACTTAGTTGAAAATTACATCTTCAGTCGGTCTATAATACCGTCAAGAATGTGGAATTGTCGGTCCTCTCTTGACACCATTTGCAAGTATGGTCCTAAGAAAGTGGGATAGTCCTTCGGAATTGGGCGATTTAATGGCTGACCCGTGTTAAGAGAGAGCCGTATCTCTTGCACGTAAACATACACCCTTGTAACAAGCTAATGCCGCTACAAGGCAGCATTCGCACAGCAATTACTTGTTTCCCGAACGACGGTTTCAAATGAAAGCACAAAACGTATCAACAAGGGTCTATAGTCTTGAGAAGTGACTTATGAATTTTTCGCGTTGAATGGTGCGAATCGATTGTTTTAGTTTATAAAATGAATCCCATTAAACCATGTTTTTAGTTTAAAAAGTAACCATCAATGAAAAACGTGATTGAATGTTTTATCTGTAGGACAGAATTCAAGTCTTAAATGTTTTCCCTCTTTTATAGCTATACTAAAATCATGAATCAAGTACAATTGATGGTTATAAAACGTAATGCATGTTATCAATGGCGAAGATGTTGATGATGTTTTCAACTCCCGTATCAATAACTGGAAGATTTCAGATCATGAAACCACAAACATATCGGATTTACAGACAGAAAAAAGAAAACAATTGACAGTTAGGAAAAAATACTAAAATTTGCTCTTGTGAATTTTACCATCCCCTTTTCATTGCTTTCTTGCAATATCAAGCTTACTGTTTCAACTTTGTGTCATATATGGGCATATGTATGTAATCAGAATCTTCTATATATTTTATATCCAGTATATAAAATGGTAAAATATAATTTCTTTTTGGTATATCCATGGCAACAATCTGCATTCATTTGATATAAAATATTGCAAAAGGGGGGGGGGGGGGGGGGGGGGGGGGGGGAGATGTCACCTATTTTCCCAAAATTTGGCTAAATGCAGAATGCAGAATTGAAGTAATACCTTTTCTGAAACTGTGTACATATATCATTCAGCAAATCCAATGAAAATCATATGTCTTTTGTCTCATTTTTTTTGTAAAATTGCTTAAGAAAAATCGTGTAGAAAAAGAGTGTTTGTAAACAGTACATTAATTTCTGGACCGATGGCCGGTCTAGCTATGAAAATACGGATTGTCAAACAGAAAACAGCTCATAAAACATGTAAAAAAATAATATCGATGCACTTATAAACCATCTTTGAAGGCTAAATTAGCACTCATCTGTCTAAAAATGAATTTTATTACACAATTACTTTCCTATTTGAAAAATCCAAGGGGCCAAAATGCGAAACTAGACTCCTACAGGAACCAAAATGCGAAACTAAACTCCTACAGGCGCCAAAATGCGAAACTAAACTCCTACAGGGGCCAAAATGCGAAACTAAACTCCTACAGGGGCAAAAATGCGAAACTAAACTCCTAACTGTGTATTGCTACCTAAATCACTTAACGGAAACAGCAAAATCCCGGCCGTCTGTAGCGTAACATGATTAAGAGCACATCGGCAACATGTCAAATTAAAACTTGCATAAAACGAATTAGAATGTAAACTAACTCCTTTAAACTGAAAACATTTGGAATGTAAATCGATTTAAAAAAACAACGACATTACAGTGAAACCTCTCTTTAGCAATATCATATGCTTTGTCCCCAGGAGTAAGTCCCATCAACCATCATTTCACAATTACTCCTGGGGACAAAACATATGGTAATTTAGAATATACAAAGTTTACAGCTTTATATTTGACCATTTTTTCTTCTTTTTTTTTTTAATATTTTACAAAATTCCATATGAGGTGATGTGACTTATGTCGACATAGAAGGTCTTGGTATGAGAAGCTATAATATGTCCGGTTTTGAACATTATCAGATCAAGAATTAGACCTTGAAAGTCAAAGGACAAGGTAAAATATACTATCCAATGGAACGCGACACATCGTAACATTAATTTCATGAAATAAGCGATACACCAACTTGTAGTAAAAGAATGGATGCAAAAATTGTATATGTTGATGTCACCTCGTCAAAGGGAAGACATAAGAATCTTGTTTTGAGTAAGACAGATGTATTCTGATAAAAAGAGCTACAAGAAGACACGTTTTTGTTTGTTTGAATTAGTATTTTTATGTTCTGTTAAAAGTTGATTTGTACTTTATTAGTGGTATTAAGTCAATACACCATTAAAAGGTTATTTGTATTTTTGTATTTGTTTGGATAATGTTTTTGATTCATATGCTGATTATCATTAACTTATCATTAATTTTACAAATAAGATACTAATCAAAAGGACTTTGAAACTATGAATCTTGTGCCTGTTTCCTAAACACATGTATTAAGCATTTTTTTGCTTTCGATGAGGATAAATCCAGTCGTATTTAATATTGAAAGGTAATCGGTCTACACAATAAACATAATTCAGTTTCCCAAATACTCTGAAAACAAATACTTGATTAGGAATCTTATAATATTTGTTGCTCATAATTAGTTCATACCAATTCTGCCAATACTGCAGAATAAATTTTTGTTACTTCAATTGCTATCCTAACATTCTTTTTACATTGCTTTAAGGAGGACGACTCGATCTTTATTGCAAAAAACTTCTAACATAAACCTGTTATTGTTAGTTTTCAAGCCATTGTTGATGTTTTCAAACAATGCAACCTCTCATGATTGAAGAACGCTCCTTCGTAAAAAAAACCGTTTTTTTCTGAAATCGAGGTTTATCTATTTTACTCATTAAGCTTTATCCATTAAAGTTCAAATAAGTGGACATAAGCAGTTATACAGGCATCCGTACAACCTTCTACAATTTAAGGAGAAAAACCAATTCCGTAAGCGTAAAGTCGGCTATGAAAGGCCCCTTTATTGGAAACTTTGACATTTGTTACTTTGATACACAAAAATACTTTAACATATAACACCGTTTCGAATGCTGTATGAAAATGTTTTCTTAATGAATAGACAACGGCTTCTGTGTTCATGGGTTGAAATATGAAACGTAGGATTAGACGATCGCATGGCTGCTGAAGAAACATAGTATAATACTATCTCCCTAAATTTGTTATAAAAAAATAGAAAATTGCAATAATATATAGCAGTTCCCAGTTACACATTCCAGTAGTCTTCCCTCTACGTGTACATAGAGTATTACGTGGTAAGAATCGTTAATTCATAAAGTTCCATATGGTACGAAATCAGATATAAAATGTTTCATGGTGAACTGTAAATTTTTACGTTAGCATTTTTTATTGAACACTGATCTATGGCCAGGTACTCGCACCAAAAACTAACACGCAAAATGCACACTCTGTAAAAACTTATATATTAGTCTTTTCACAATTCATGATATCGTTAATCCTGGTGGAATCACATTTTAAAGGATGAATGACCAGCGAGTTTGGCATCTTTTATTACAAACTAAAATAGTGCATTTTCTTTAGAAGTAGTACTGTGCTGATCAGTGTCATTTATTCTAATATGAGATGTCGACTAATAGTAGACGGCATGGTATGATTAGTATCGTTGTATGTAATAAAGATCTGTATCTGAAATGTCATAGCGGTTTGTTGTATCTTGCGATAATAGGACACCCGCCATTCCAGGTGACATAGTTTCCTTTTTTGAATGTATGCTGCTGTTTAAAATAACAAAGTCTTTTGAAATTCAATTCTTAAAAAAACTTTACATCATATTGGATCTAAAATTCAATTTGCAAATCTTATTTTTATATTTTCAAAGTTTGTATGTTTTCGCACTGTGCACGCCTTCTGTAGCTTTTCTGCGTGGACATTTTTGGGAACAGCGTGCAATGTTCTATAAACAATGATGCGTATGCATTGACTTTGTTGCTCGTGCATTATGTCTACAACCGAGTTAACTATGTCGCATGGTTAATAATTTAATACAATTTTAACTATATTGCCTGTCAATTTTTGATCAAACAAGTATGAAATAATGTTAATACAATGTATGAATTCCAGATTGAACGCATACTATAAACAGAATACAATGTATTGAATACAGGTCGGCCTCATACTATACACACAATACCATATATTGAATTACTGGTCGGACGCATGCTATACACAAAATACAATGTATTGAATTCCAGATTGAACGCATACTATAAACAGAATACAATGTATTGAATACAGGTCGGCCTCATACTATACACACAATACCATGTATTGAATTACTGGTCGGACGCATGCTATACACAAAATACAATGTATTGAATTCCAGATTGAACGCATACTATAAACAGAATACAAGGTATTGAATTACTGGTCGAACTCATACTATACACAAAATACAATGTATTGAATTACAGGTCGAACTCATACTATACACAAAATACAATGTATTGAATACTCCCTTAGGCAAAGTTGACTTTAGATGAATTTGGCTATTTTATATTTAAGAAATTTTTGTTATATAGCTCTTCAACGGTTTCGGTACTTATACGTCTTCGAATTTCAAATGTTTGGCTTTGAGCGTTCCTGGTGAAGGTAAATCCAGAAAAGCGCTTCAGATGCATGGAGTTATTAAACGTGTTGTTTTCAATATTTTGAACGCATACTATTCACAAAATACAATGTATTGAATTACAGGTAGAACGCATACTATACACAGAATACAATGTATTGAATTACAAGTCGCATGCTATACATAGAATACAATGTACCGAGTTACAGGTCGAAGGCATACTATACACATTATACAATGTATTGAAAAAAGGTCGAACGCATGTATACTATAAACAGCAGCTGTACTGCTAATCAAGAATTTTCATTTCATGGCGTTTTCTCAAACTTTTTCAATGTGTCACTAAAAAATCATAAGGCATAATTGTAGAGGATCTCGGAGTAGCAAGGACCCCAGAGATGCAGTGTGTAGGCCCACCGGCGTGTGGACATGCCCTAGCACTCATCAACCTTGCCCCAGCTATGGGTAAATAGTTGGCCAGATGAGGGTCGTTAACCTTGGTTGGTAACTCATCTATGAGAGTAAACTCTATCTAAACCGGGTAGATCACAACTCGATAGCCATGGTAGGCAACTGATCTATAGGACGGGAACCTAGATGAAAAACCCCTGGTCCTCCTAGGTGGGGGTTAAGCATGAGGCTAATAACCTCATCTTGTAAAAAGACTATTATTACAGAAATCAACACAAGAAATCAAATTACAGCTGGAAACCTTGAGGCGACGAGTTACTTAAATACAAGTAACGATATGAATGCTCAAGGAAAAAGCCTGCAAAGGGAGGCCTTAGGCAGGACTCGTAACCTCATGGATCCAAAGAAAACCACAAAGGTTGGTACCTGGAATGTAAGAACAATGTACCAGGTATCAAAAACGGCGCAAGTCATTAAAGAGATGGACAGATACAACATAGCCATCATGGGAATAAGTGAGTGTAGATGGACAGGATCTGGGAAAACTGTCTCAAGCAACCACACCATCATCTTCTCTGGAAGAGCTGATGACCAACATAAAGAAGGAGTTGGGCTGATCATGAACAAAGAAAGTGCTAAAAGCTTAATAGAATGGGAGCCAATAAATGAATGACTCATAAAAGCTCGCTTCAATTTCACCTATGCAAAGACCACAATAATCCAATGTTACTCACCCACAAATGATGCAGAAGATGAAGTGAAAGATGCTTATTATGAAGCTTTACAAACACAGATAGTCAAAACACCTCAACATGATGTCCTTCTGATAATTGGTGATCAGAATGCCAAGGTTGGTAATGATAACAGCCAACATGAACGATCAATGGGCAGAGAAGGGCTTGGAATCATGAATGAAAATGGAGAAAGACTAGCTGACTTTTGCTCAACAAATGGGCTTGTTATTGGAGGTACCTTGTTCAAACACAAAGGCATACACAAAATAACATGGAACTCGCCAAACAACCGTGACAAAAATCAGATAGACCATGTTATAATAAACGGCAAATGGAGAAGATCACTTCTTGATACAAGATCATATAGGGGAGCTGATGTAAATAGTGACCATCATCTAATAATAGCAAAAGTACGACTCAAATTGAAGAAGGCAGAAAGTATGAAAAGAACATGTAGAAAGATCATAGATACAAAACAACTTTATGATGCAGAAGTTAAAAAGAAATTTTGCATTGAACTTAAGAACAGGTTTAAAGCATTAGAAGATCTCAGTCAGATGGAAGAAATTGATCTAGAAAATAAGTGGGAAAACATCAAACAAGTCTACCAAGAGACCGCTGAAAAAACAATTGGATTTCGTAGAAAGAACGATAAACAATGGCTAACACAAGACACCTGGACAATAATTGATGAGAGACGAAAGATTAAAGAAAAGTCCTTAACACCAAGTCACTTAGACTAAAAGAAAAGCTGCAGAAAGAATACAACCAAAAGGATAAAGAGGTGAAAAGATCAGCAAGAAAGGATAAAAGAAATTTCATCGAGACACGTGCCGAAGAAGCAGAAAAGGCAGCAAAAAAAGGTGATTTAAATACAGTATATAAAATAACCAAGGAACTAAGTGGAAAAGCCAGTCAAGTACCACCTGTTAAAAACAAAAATGGTAAATTGTTAACAACACATGATGAAAAGACCAAACGATGGGTAGAACATTTCAAAAATGTCCTGAACAGGCCAGAACCAACAGTACCTTTTGAAGGCATGCAACAACAATGTGAACTTGATATAAATATCAACTCCCCATCTAAGGAAGAAATAAAAATAGCCATTAAATCCATGAAGACCGGAAAAGCTGCAGGCATAGATGGGATTCAAGCTGAACTTTTAAAGGCCGACATAGTAACTGCAACAGATGTTTTGTACAGTCTATTCAATACTATCTGGGAGAAAAACATCATCCCAAAAGACTGGGCAAAAGGTCTTATAGTGAAGCTTCCCAAAAAAGGTGATCTAGGAAATTGTGACAATTGGAGGGGCATCACCCTACTATCAATTCCTAGTAAGGTTTTCTGTCGCATACTCCTCAATAGGATAGATAAAGAACTAGATAGAATCCTAAGACAAGAACAAGCAGGTTTTAGAAAAGGCAAAGGATGCATAGATCAAATCTTTGCACTGAAAAACATTGTAGAACAGTCAATATAATGGAAAACACCACTCTTTATCAACTTTATTGACTTCAAGAAGGCCTTCGACAGCGTCCATAGAGATACACTCTGGAAAATTTTAAGATCATACGGAGTACCAGACAAGATAGTGACCCTCATTAAATGCTTATACACAAAATTTGAATGTTCTGTCTTATTAGACAACAAAGAGACAGAATGGTTTGCAGTAGACTCCGGGGTAAGACAAGGATGCATCATCTCTCCTATCTTATTCCTAGTTGCAATCGATTGGGTAATGAGAAAAACCACAAGTGACGAGAAAAGAGGAATAACATGGTCTATGTTTACAACACTGGAAGACCTAGATTTTGCAGATGATATTGCCTTATTATCATCTCGGCATGATCATATGCAAGAAAAGACCAACAGACTCAGCCATTTCGCAAGCCAAACCGGACTCCAACTCAACACACAGAAAACAAAGGAAATGAGATTAAACACCTCATCTCAAAGAAAACTAGAGGTTGATGGAAATGAAATTCAAAAAGTTGATAAATTTATTTATTTGGGCACAGTCATCAGCACTAAAGATTCTAAAAACTAAGGAACATCTGGAGATCAAAGCAATACAGCCGAAAAACAAAAATCAAATTATACAATAGCAACGTAAAACCTGTTCTTTTGTATGGAAGTGAATGTTGGAGAGTTACGAAAGCAGATATGAGGGCACTTTCTTCATTTCATCACAGCTGCCTCCGACAAATTTGCAGAATATTTTGGCCTAATACCATCTCGAACACCAACCTACTAAAAATGACAGAGTCGTCATGTATAATCGACGAGATAACACAGAAGCGCTTCCGGTGGCTTGGACATGTTTTGAGAAAGGAAAACTCAAGCATAACAAAAACAGCCCTTAGATGGACACCACAGGGAAAGAGACCAAGAGGACGTCCCAAAACAACATGGCGGAGGACAATAGAGAATGAATTAAAAGACCTAAAGATGACATGGGGAGAGGCAGAAACAATGGCAAAGAACAGGACAGAGTGGCGAGGACTTGTGTTGACCTTATGCTCAGATCGGAGCGAAGAGGATAAGTAAGTAAGTACTTAAAAATCAAGACTTTATTTTTTCTGTTATTCCTTCGCTCACTTGTCAACCAGCAAAACTAAACCTTTTTAGTGGACTGGTTACCTTGGTGAACTAAGCGACACTCCTCTTCGCTGGAAATTGCTTTCTAGATCAGATCTAGAGCACAGGAAAAGGGAGATGTCAAAAATACTATATACTAGTTATTATTTAGATTATGGACTCGCCATGACAAAATGTGAAACAATTCAAAACATATAAATATTACAGAAATTAATATTTTGTTAATTCATATGTGTAAATTGATTTAAAAACTTTAAAATTATTTAACACATTTACATGCCTAAGTGTGTAATACATCTTTAAAGACATGGCTATTGATTCCCGTCGAATGTAATACGCGTACTAAGGAAACAAATGAGAAACGCCCATAGGATCACAAGGTTAATATATACTAATAGATGACAATTTTCGTTTAAAAGCAAAAGAAATCTCATTTCAGGAGTTTTATGCAGCAACCATGTTACATACTGTTATTTGAAGATCCGGATAAACTTTCCTTATTTTTCAAAGAGAAATGTTAACATGATTCAAAAAAACGTATAACTCTTAAACAGGATACAATTTTACTGAAAAAAACGTGCATCTAATGGTCAGACACGGCTCTTCAAAGATAACCCTAAAAAGGCAAGTCTCCAAGATAACCCTAAACAGGCAGGTCTCCAAGATAACCAGAAACAGGCAGGTCTCCAAGATAACCATAAACAGGCAGGTCTCCAAGATAACCATAAACAGGCAGGTCTACAAGATAACCCTAAACAGGCAGGTCTCCAAGATAACCATAAACAGGCAGGTCTCCAAGATAACTCTAAACAGGTAGGTCTCCAAGATAACCAGAAACAGGCAGGTCTCCAAGATAACCATAAACAGGCAGGTCTCCAAGATAACCATAAACAGGCAGGTCTCCAAGATAACCATAAACAGGCAGGTCTCAAAGATAACAATAAACAGGTATGTTCTCCATAGATAACCATAAACAGATAGGTTCTCCAAAGATAACCATGAGCAGGTTATAGTATTTCTCACAGTGCGGGAAGTTGTATTGACTCTTAGGTAATAAGGCTATGTTAGAAAGGTTAGCTCCAGAGAGTTGTTGAAACGGTTCCTCAACAAGCATGGAACAAAAAAAACAACCAATTAAATATACAGACGTAAATATCAATCAGAATAAACATACGTTACGTGATGAGTTGTATCATTGGCAATCATACCACGTCTTCTTTTTTATATTTATCCATACAACTAATTTCTAGAACTTTTGTTTATCAAATCGAATTCAACATTTTTCAGACGTCTTGGGGCATTACCTAGTAATATTTCATCTTTAAATAACCCATGAAAGAAAATTAATTTCGAGAAATACAATATCTTTTTCCCTGATCACCTGCCAAAACTAACTGGGAAACTTAAGAAAAAGAAGATAGAATTATTATGAGCGTCCACGTATACCACAGCTAATTGGACAACCGGAGATCAGGGAAAACGATTTAAGATTAAGATGTCTGTGTCGGAAGAAGTTTCAAATAGCATCCATCTATAATTGTCAGTGTGACAACAATTTTTGGAGAGAAGAACTACACAAGCATTTCTGCAAGCTTTTAGTGAAAGTTTACAGTATTAGAGTACCATATGTGGAAGAACAAGACAGGATATTAGCGTCTACGTAGACCACAGCTAATTGGACAACCGGAGATCAGGGAAAACGATTTAAGATTTAAGATGTCTGTGTCGGAAGAAGTTTCAAATAATGTCCATCTATAATTGTCAGTGTGACAACAATTTTTGGAGAGAAGAACTACACAAGCATTTCTGCAAGCTTTTAGTGAAAGTTTACAGTATTAGAGTACCATATGTGGAAGAACAAGACAGGATATTAGCGTCTACGTAGACCACAGATAATTGGACAACCGGAGATCAGGGAAAACGATTTAAGATTTAAGATGTCTGTGTCGGAAGAAGTTTCAAATAATGTCCATCTATAATTGTCAGTGTGACAACAATTTTTGGAGAGAAGAACTACACTAGCATTTCTGCACGCTTTTAGTGAAAGTTTACAGTATTAGAGTACCATATGTGGAAAAACAAGACAGGATATTAGCGTCTACGTAGACCACAGATAATTGGACAACCGGAGATCAGGGAAAACGATTTAAGATTTAAGATGTCTGTGTCGGAAGAAGTTTCAATTATAACTATTTGTGGTAAACTTCGAACATGTATAGCAATGAATGCACGACACATGCACGTCCAACGTTTTCTGATATGATTGGATGCATTAAAATGATATAAGTTTTCATTACATGGATACCATTTTTTTCGTGTTTTAATTTGTATCAATGTTTTTAAAATTATTGTCGTCTTTATGTACAACCAATATGCGTACAGTAGTGGGCCTGACGAATAGAGCCATAGAATGCTAAAAGAATCATAAACTGGACTAACATCTATCATTAATCAAATTGTTTTCAATGATTTATCAATACCAGCTTAATACATTACCTGATGAATGGACAACAGCAGACATATGTCCACTTTTCAAGAAGGCTGGACATTTGATACTGGTAAACTACTTATAAGTATCCCTAACTTGCAATTTCTACAAGATGCCCGAACATAAAGTATGTTCAAACATAATGAGTCACCTAGATCATTATAATATTATCAATGACAAACAATAAACTTATCGTAAATACCACAGGCAAGAAACATAACTATGTATTGTCATCAATGATTGGGCCAAAAAATATAGATAAAGAACACCAATCAGATATATTTATATAGAAACGTCGCACGCTACTGGTGTTACTTTGGTAAAATCACGGACAAGACACATTCATCTTATTAATTTTTAAACATAAAAATTGATATTATAAAGTGTTGTATATCATTTTAAAGCTTTTAAATCTTCTTTCAGATTATTGCAATTTTGTATATGTAACAGACCATTTCCATTAACTAAAACTCAATAAAACCTTTATTTTGCAATATGATTTCCTTGTCCGCGTTACACTTTTAGTTTTGTGAAATTCTGAATACCGTAAAAAAAAACATATAAATTTTATTACCAAACGATATAAAAGTTTGTCTAGAACAAGCAATTCATAATTGGGCGATGACGTAATGTCGATTTTTTCTCTCTCGAAAAGACGGAAATATATATATAAAAAAAAGGGATCAAGATGATACAAATTATGTGTCCCATGCACGAAAGGTTTCCGTAAATTTTGTTAAATTGTCCCAAAAAAGGGAATTCCAGAGCAATCCCCATGTCGAAAGTAAATAATTCTTATACTAGTATTTTGTACAAAGATAGGTTTAAATTTCGCCTCCTGCAATAATCAGGAATTTTTAAAATAAATTCTTATTATTCGAGTTGAATAGCAATGTCCGACATTTTGTCCCCTTCAAACCAAATTAAACATAGGGTTACTTTTTCTGTTTTTTTCATGATGTTTATTTAATACAGTGCCATTCGCTACATAAAAAAAATTATAATGGATAAAAGTACAAAAAATTATTTCTATTTTGATATTAAATTCCCATAAATTAAATCTAATATACGAGATATCAGATAAAACTAAAATGTCCCCACATACGATTTTGACGTTATTTAATAAAATTATATACTTCTAACGTTCCGTCTAATTGTCATTATTGCGGTTTTCACAGACGATTTGGAATACGGCTATTTTATTTTGTTGCTTAATAAGAAAACTTTAAAATTAATGTTTTATGCTGAAGCTCTACCGATTCATAGAGAAAAAGGGGGGGGGGGGATTTTCTCGCGGAACTGAAGTTTTCCGGACTATAATAGTCGGATCCGCCATAATACAAATTAATAGAAAAAAAAAACCAGCAATAATAATTGTTCCCGCTAATTCCCTTGCATATATTTGTGCAGAACTGACATGCTAGATATGCCGTAGTCCTTTCGTCTTGACAGTCTGGAGTGCAAAGATGAGTGCATTTGCAGTGCATAGTTTATTCATAAAAAAGGCAATCGATTGCCTTTATAATTAAAATGTATATATAAAACAAATGGTTTCAATTCAAGTTATTTTTTTTATTTTTTATTTGTTAATAAAACTAAAGCTCAACATCTTTTATCTAAGAAAAAACAATTGATCCTTTCTTAGGGAAAAAAATCTATCCTTTAAAATTTATTGTAAAAAGCCATCTGAACAACATGCATTCCAAAGTTTTTATTTTGGCTTACGTATTTGAGTGTGTAACGTTAGGTGACACCAGTATCGTGCGACGTTTCATAAGATTTGGAAAAGCCTTCGGCACAGCCTAAATGAACTACTTCAAAGAAAATTGAACAAAACAGTTACGGAACATCAGGTAAAACACTATTTTGGATAGACTCATTTCCATGCTACCACAGGTAAAGAATAAACTCATTATAGAAAGAGTTATGGTAAATTGGACAAAACCAAACTGGTCCATCTTTGATTTGTGATTACCTCAAGGCACAGACCTGGACCGGTGTTGGACAGTAAAACACCCAAACGATCAGTGGTGTAAAATAAAGTATCTTTTTGGTCGTAAAAATATATGTAAAAAAAAAGGAACAGCGAATAATTATTTCTCAGTTATTATGACAAAACACTGCATTAAAATCTACTAATATAAATACGAATAACTTTCAAATTTCAACATTCCTTTGGGGTGTATGAATATAAACACATGTATGTTAAAGACCGTACTTTGACCTATATAATGGTTTACTTTTACAAATTGTGAATTGGATGGAGATTTGTATCACTGGTACTCATACCACATCTTCTTATATATATATATGTGTAAATGCTTTCAATTATAGTAATGCTTAAAACATTATACATAATGAGTGATAACATTTCCAATTGTATAATTATAAAATAACGTTCACGGCTACATGAATGAGACTGAATTTTCAGACAGTATAAAGCGTTCATGATCTTAAGTGCAAAAGTATAATGTAAAATAAATGAACTAACGCAACAATTGGGAGTAGTGTAAGCAAATAAATGATATACAATATGCATGCCCTTATAAGATAATTTAAAATAATAGGCACATCATCTCCTGCCATTCATTCCAATACATTATGCTTTCAAATCTTTTTTCGTTAATTTATGATTTATTCCTCTGTATCCTTTTTCGTAAACATGTGATATACATGTACTATATAAAACATGCCTAATAAAATAAATAACCAAAACGAAAAGCTTTAAATTCTTTCTGTATCGTTTTCTGTTCCCGTTTCCGTTTCGTATTGCGTGATCGCATCTTAACAACACCCAATTTCGCGGAAACTGTCAGAAATAGTTAATAAAACTCGGATTTTGTTTGACACTTCGTCTACTAGATAAATACTTACCCTTTCTTTGGAAAAATGGCTAGTCCGTGAGGCTGATATAATCCAGTCGTGATAATCAGTTTATAGTAAACATCTGTAGAATTTAGTGGAACCATGATAATCCAGTTATATTTGGAATCCGAGAAATACATGTTATCCGAAATCCAGTCTATTACAAGTCCATCTACATATCCGGAGGTTTTTGTAAAGAGTGATCGTGTAGCTGTACTACCATCTAATGTTAGTTCTTGGATCCTTTTGTAACTTTTCTCACTCCAGAATATAGATTTCGTCGTATAATGGAACCCAAGGGCTCGGAACTGCCACCCGTAGTGAGGTGCACTGATATGTCGAACTGTAACATTCCCTGTTTTCACCCAGTCGTTCGGGTCTCCTTCGATGCCAACTATTCGAGATACACCTAAGCTCGTTGGACTCATAGACCATATTAAATTTCTGCCGTGTTTAACTAAAAATATAATAACCAGATAAAAATGATATCTGCAATTTCATTTACTCTTTATTTTTTCAATAAAAAGAAATCAAAACAAGATTAAGTATAAACGACAAGAGTTCTTATTTACTTCACGTTTTTACAATGGCTGCTACATGTATCTTTTTCTATGTAGACTATGTTTATTTAGATAGAAATATTGGCAAAGGAGAAGGGCATTCAGGCCCGTTTTTGACCCAAGATAGAAAAAAAAATGTTTGAAAACTATTCCAAAAGGCACATGATATTGGGAAATGCAAAGATTTAAGGATTATGTACCCTTGTGTCGATTCAATGCTAAACATATGGAAATTTTATAGAAAATCCACAGCCTTTCCCCTTGTACTCTCATATTTGGCAATTCGGCGACTGTTAGATAGAGGATTATTGCATGCAGTTTATTAATATAGTTATTGGGTTAAACAAATATAGATATGGACAAAATCAAGTACACCTTTCAAGGTGCGCTCGAGTTTAGTGACTCAGCACGAGGTTTTTGGAATTTTAAGTTTGCTTATGACTTTTTTTAAACAATAAACGCTAGCATATCATAGAAAAGCAAGTGAGTAATCTATGTTTAAAATTTTATAACAAAAATCTCTGTATTAAAGGCTGTGGATTTTCTATAAAAATCTTGGATTTTTTGCCACAACGTCCTCTTTTTCTATTGAATGCAACAAATCAGTAACACATTATGCTTTGCACGAAGTTTTCCCTTGGTACATGTACAAAATGGCCTATCTCTATTATTCATTATATTTGTTGTTTTGATATTATTGCAGTTTGAAAAGTTCGCAGTTCACTGGCTACAGAAGGGGTCAAAAACCTTAAGATGTATTAATGAAAAACATTTATTTTTATCTGAAGACGTCCGAATTGCGTCTTTATATCATGTATATGTACCGTCTTCATTAAAGCGATGCAAAATGTAGAATTTATGCAGTTTTCCATCGTTATTTCCATTAAGGAAACATCGTGCGCAGCAAACAAACAACAAAATGATTTTTGAGAAGCTTTATTATAACTATTGACATAATAAACACCTTATTGAAATATGATGCGCACATGCGTTTCATATCTAAAATATACATAATATTTGACGAAAAACAAGGAAAATCAAGAAATTTTACTAACATATACAAATCTCTCCATGGTATGTTGCCATGTGAAATTTGTTTTTATTTTTTGAATATCGTGTATCTTAGTACAGATAGAACAAACTTACGATAACTTTTAAATGTGCGAAACATTTGGGCCAACTAAGGGCCTTATTTCCCCTACTCCTTTTGAGAACTTCAAATATTAACAGATGTGAGTTTGATGTGAACAAACTTTATTTCGTTGTTGTATAGTCTGAATCCGTACTGTACTGTTCCGTACTGTACTGTTCAAACTGTTGTACAAATACGACAATAAGAGTTTACGAAAGGAATGACATTTGCTTTATTCGTTATCTTCTGACTAAACTATCTTGATTTACCATATTCTGTATATGATACGCGCCTGTACCAAGCCAGGAGCCTGAAAGTCAATGGTTGTCGATCGCTGTTGTATATCATATTTGTTTTTCGTTTATTGTTTTGTACATGAATCACGCAGTTAGTATTATCGTTTGAATTGTTTTACATTTTGTAATAATTTCTATAATTGTAAAGTGCAACGTCATTTTGATCTCTGTTGGATAGTTGTCTCAGCAGAACTTCTTATTTTTACAATGAGTACCAATAAAAATAACATAACTTTATAATTGTTATGAAGTCATTTTAAGTTGACGCATGCGACATAAATCTACAGAAAACGTATTTCACTTACCTCCTTGTGAAATAAAAATAAATGAGAATATTATTAAAACAAACATAATGACATTCTCCATTTTGTAAACATACATGCTGCCTTTTAGGGTTGATAATTTAATTTGCGAATATAAATAAGTAATTTGGTAGGAAATCTTGTCCTTACGGTACTCAGTATAAAATGATACTACTTCCTGCCGAGCTGGTAATTAGGCTAAGTTCAAGACGTTTCAAGTATTATTTTACGAGTCGTACATTCAAATCTTTAAGTCGACTTACACTGATTTATCCTACAAAAGACCCCGCTCTTGTAACTTCAATGCACTATCCCGGATACAATCAAGGGCTTATTAATTATAACAATTATTGACTTTTAAAAACAAAAACTGGTCATACAATACTTTTATGTGATTATGTAAAAAAAAAAAGATAGATTTTGCTCATACGAATATATCTATCCTACAATTTATATGTGCATGCATGTGTGCATTTATGTACCAGTCTACATGCATATGTATGTATGTGTTGTTTCTCATATTGTCAGATATTTCGATTTATTTGAATATTTCAGGTTTTTAGGAAAACTTAGTATTGACAATTTTAAGGAATACATCTGGCAGCCTACTAACTAACTTTAGTTGTGTTTATGCTGAAAGTTAAACATTGTTATATACACACAAATAGTATATAATTTTCTTCATCATAGTTTGGGTTTTCTCTACTGTTTTTATGAATGGAATTAAAAAAAAAATGTTTTACTTATATACTAGCATTTTATATAAAACAGAGTGTAAATATCATGCAAAGTGGTTGTGTGGCTTTTCGTGTCACTACTTAAGGAAGAAAATTGTGTTTTCATCACTTGACATAAGTGTTTTTATGAATGCTTTAAGTTATTGACGAATTTCTTCCTTAGTTCGACTTGTACGTTTCATTTTGTAAGTATTGCAGAGCATAGTTGTAGATTTTGTGTATCATGGGGAGCCGATGTTAGGAATATCATAGCATGTTGATAAGTTTTTCCTATGTGCGCTATAGTTGGGTGCAGCACTAACATATATATGACGGATGTACTTTCTTTGCACAGAAACGGTTGTTTTTTTAATGTAAAAGTTGATAAAAATGCTAAATATTACGTTTGTCCGAGGCGGCATTATACGAAGAACATTGAAATGGTGGTTTAACAATTTCCAGTGTTTTCAATGTTTTTACTCACTGATATTTAATACTGAAAGAATAAAAAAAGATTGTTCCAAATCTAAATAAAATATTTATAAAAACATAATATCTGATCACCGTACAACGAAATAGCTAACACAATAATCAAAATGAAAATAGAGAATGTATCATAGAGTCGTCTCTTATACTACTATGTATAATTTGCTTTGCCATGTTTTTGATTTTCTTACTTTTATATGTGCTTTATCTATTTTGGTCTGCTTAATTGCGTAATTATGTTTTTCATGTTGTTGAAAATGTTTGTATGTATTCGAATTTATCGTTTTGTAGTTGATAACTATACCGAATTCAAATAAAGCTTTCGTTTCGTACAGAATCGTATTTTGCGAAACAAATCAAATA
Source organism: Mytilus edulis (assembly GCF_963676685.1). NCBI lineage: Eukaryota > Metazoa > Mollusca > Bivalvia > Mytilida > Mytilidae > Mytilus > Mytilus edulis. The sequence continues at coordinate 77,859,900 of NC_092346.1, read as the reverse complement.
ATCCGTACTAGCAACAGGTGAAAGGAAATATTCAATAAAATACCTCCTGACCTCCCTCAGACACGTGTTGCATTTCGACTGCCAAAAGGACGGAATGACGAAAATTGGTAACACAAATAGGCGAGGAAACACATTGAACACGTGGAAAGGTAAACAAAACTTTCGCATTTCCAAAATTATAACTTAACATAGTATGTTCCGTGTACCTTCACACCGAAAATGTAAATACATAACAAAACAAGAATGTGCCCAAAGTACACGGATGCCCCACTCGCACTATCATTTTTCATGTTCAATGGACCGTGAAATAGGGTAAAAAATCTAATTTGGCATTAAAATTATAAAGATCATATCATATGGAACATGTGTACTAAGTTTCAAGTTGATTGGACTTCAGCTTCATCAAAAACTACCTTGACCAAAAACTTTAACCTGAAACTCCCACTTTCATTTTCTATGTTCAGTGGACCGTAAAATTGGGGTCAAAAGTCTAATTTGGCTTTAAAATTAGAAAGATCATATCATAAGCAACAAGTGTACTAAGTTTCAAGTTGATTGGACTTCAGCTTCATCAAAAACTTCCTTGACCAAAAACTTTAACCTGAACGGACGGACGGACGGACGGACGCACAGACGAACGGATGCACAGACCAGAAAACATAATGCCCCTCTACTATCGTAGGTGGGGCATAAAAACAACAGTACGAATCAAAACTTCGCTATAACAGTACGCTGGAGAAATACAAAACCACGCAAAGTTAGAACCAATTTTTAACGAAAGTCATTCATTTAATTCCTAGCACTACTTTCATACTAAACCCCTATTGGGAAGGATTGTGTCTGATATTCATATGATGAAGACATAATCTTTCAATCAGTTTAATTGAAGTCTGGAGCCGGCATGTCAGTTAACTGATAGTAGTCTGTTGTTATTTATGTATTATTGTCATTTTGTTTATTTTCATTGGTAACATCTTCTGACATCAGACTCGGACTTCTCTTGAACTGAATTTTAATGTGCGTATTGTTATGCGTTTACTTTTCTACATTGGATAGAAGTATATGGGAAGGGTTGAGATCTCATAAACATGTTTAACCCCGCCGCATTTTTGCGCCTGTCCCAAGTCAGGAGCTTCTGGCCTCTGTTAGTCTTGTATTATTTTTAATTTTAGTTTCTTGTGTACAGTATGGCGTTCATTTTCACTGAACTAGTATATATATTTGTTTAGGGGCCAGCTGAAGGACGCCTCCGGGTGCGGGAATTTCTCGCTGCATTGAAGACCTGTTGGTGACCTTCTGCTGTTGTCTGTTCTATGGTCGTGTTGTTGTCTCTTTGACACATTCCCCATTTCCATTCTCAATTTTATTTTAAGTGGAAAATTGGCAAAATTTGATATGGTCATAGTTTCTATAAAAAGAATATCGCATTATTTAATGCAAAACAATAATTTATATGAACTTTTTTGTATAGTTGTCTGTTGTTTGATAAATAGTGAAAGATTACTTGTAGTTATTGTTCTGTTTCATTACTTTAGTCCTAATTGTGTTCCTAGGACAAAACATTTCAGTTAAATGACAGATTTCCGTCTCGGCGTCAACACTCTATGCAGACATCATCTTATAGTTAAATATTATTGCATATAACGGCACTTATAAGATGTGTTCTACTCTTGATATATTTACAGCCATCATACTTGGGGGTCTTCATTGAAAATCCCATTGTTATGCTCCGTTTACGGCTTTCGGATGATCCTTGCAAAGAATTGTAAATGGTAAACTCGGTAAGGCCACCCTGGATCCACCAATCATGTGTTAACACTATGCAGATTTAACGGTTCATAATCATTAAGATCTATCAATTAAAAAAAACGATTGGGCTTTTAAAAAGAGGCCACTTGAAAATTTATCAACCAGAAAAGCATCAAGCGGCCAGGCTATGTGTTGGTTTTTGTTCTCTCGATCGAACGAATCAAACAAATTAGAAAATAAACAACTTTGATTAGTCTACACGTGTATATGTCATGTTGGAAGTAAGAAAATTGTCCGTTTCTATCTTTTGCTATTATAGCTGAAGTTAATTTGTTGGCATTTATACATTTTGTATAGATGGAAGATCTTTCAAGGTCTGTAATAATTATACATATTTTTTAATATATAAAAAAGAAGATGTGGTATGATTGCCAATGAGACAACTGTCGACAAGAGACCAAAATGACATAGACATTAACAACTATAGGTCACCGTACGGCCTTCAACAATAAGCAAAGCCCATACCGAATAGTCAGCTATAAAAGGCCCCGATAAGACAATGTAAAACAAATCAAACGAGAAAACTAGCGGCCTTATTTATGTACAAAAAATGAACGAAAAACAAATATGTAACACATAAACAAACGACAACCACTGAATTACTGGCTCCTGACTTTGGACAGGCACATACATAAATAATGTGGCGGGGTTAAACATGTTAGCGGGATCCCAACCCTGCCCCTTACCTGAGACAGTGGTATAACAGTACAACATAAGAACGAACTATAAAAATCAGTTGAAAAAGGCTTAACTCATCAGACGGACAAAAATAAGACTGGTGTAGATTTAAAGCATAGTTTATAATGTATTGTTTTGATGATTGGTGTTTTTCTTGTTTTCTTTTTTTTTATTTTTACAACTATCATTGTTTTGACTCTTTCTTTGACATGTAGTCTTTTACTTTAGTTTTACTTTTATAAATTGTGACTTGGAGTGAGAGTTGTCTCATTTGCACTCATACCTCATCTTCTTATATCTATTTTACGTACATATGATAACTTCTTACTTGAAAAAAAAATCTTTGGTTTTTTAGTTGTTGTGTTGCTGTTTTTTATCGAACACTCCATATTTCCTGTCATTCATACGGTTATGCTTACACTATATATAATGCTTTTTCGTGTTCAATGAAATCTTTAACAAGAAGACATTAAAATACATAGATTAGTTCGTGTAATTACAAACCAAAAGGTTATCATATTTAAATAAATATGGTTACTGTACTTCGAAGTTACATTTGATTCTCGTATGGGAAAACTGACGTTATTTTTCATAGAAAAGGATGTGATAATATAGGCAATAATACAACTAGAGACCAAATCACATAGATGTAAGCAGCTATAAATCAAAGTACGACCTTTAACAATCGGCACGAGATGACAAAATGTGAAACAATTCAAATGGGAATACCAACGGTCCTTTTTTGACTCACCGTATCTCCGTATTCATAATAAAAGAATTGAATTGTTCTATATTATAATATGTTTATTTCATTTTCAAAATTTCAAATGACTTTTACTACAATTGGTAAAAAATACTTTATCTAGCAATAAAATATAAGCTTTAGAATATGTAACAAATAGAAACTGCAAATACGTTTATAGAGGTTAAACATATCATTATCATCAAATATACACGATCTTGCATTTAAAGAGTTTTAAGTTAGAAGGCCAACAATAAGCAAATAAAACATGACCAACTCATTAACTACATTAATGAAAGAAAGGTCTAAATATTGTAAAAAATATGTATTCTTGGTCACACACTTTATTTACATGTATTGTTTATTTATTTAATCTAACCGCATCTGCATTCAACGACTGCTTTAAAGCAGTTAAACATTGAGTGACGAAGAATTAAAATCAGAGATTGAACATTCTGCTATTTTAAAGTTTTTAGTTTAATTTAAAGGTAATCGTGCTTTTCTTTAAAAACCACATGCATATTTGTTTTATCATAGTAACAGTTATTTAAATAAGCCGTATCAAAATATCAATTTTTGATAAACAGATCAACAAATACCCAAATCAAAGGGTAAAGGAAAAAGTAATAGACATCAAATTAATAAAACATCTTTAAAAAGGTCCTGTAAAAATGCATGCTTTGAATAAGCATGGTTAAATGACAGTGCATGTTACAACACACAACAGTAGCAGACTATACATAAAAGCATCGATAATTGGATAAGATAGGAAGATATTTTGTTCACGTATTTCCATTTGCTGCTGCCTTGAAAGCTTTTGAGATTTTCATTGCTTTCATTATTTTTGATTTTGCATTTGAAAATTTCTCAATAACAATGTTATTATTTGGATTAATATCTAATTTTGATGGATCCTTCACTAATCTAGCTTTGATAAAACCTTTCATAATGGCTTCACTTATTGGAACTTTTTCACGTGTTAAATTGTTAAAATAGTATCCATCTTCTCTATCTAACAAACGTCGTGTTAACGCATCAGTAAAGGACACTTTAATTTTACGCTTTTGGTCTATAACCCCGTGTACGGCATACGTTTTTGTGACGGTTTCAGCCTCATGTGTAGCATCTGGTCCATCGGTGAATTCAGCCTTTACAAGACCGCTTTCTATCGCATCATGTATTGATATAGTATCACCATTGTCCATTTTGTAAGTTCCCGATTTGGTATCAATGAAGCCTCTCTTAACTGCCTCTGCAACAGTTATCTCCTCTTCAGTGCCCGGATCCAGCACTGCCTTCACTGTGTATGGTCGGTTTTCTTTTGTCGTCTTAATTGTTATAAGACCATATGACTGGTCCTGTTTTCTTAATCGTTTTCTGGATTGTGTTTGCATTATAACAAATCCTTCGTTCTGTGCATCAATCAATTTCATTACTTCTTTTGTAACAGGATCAACATACGTGCCTTCAACTTGGTCTAAAATTCCTTGTATAACTGCCTCTTGAACAGATATCAAAGTGTTTGTCCTCGTATCAACAACCGACATAATAACCAAGATACTTGTTTCCTCTTCCACGCTTGAATAGATTTGATCAGTTGTTGTTTCCTCTCTGGTTTCGGTCATTTCTTCAGACATCTCATATGTTTCATCTTCGGGGACAGTTTGCTGTACTGATTGTTGTGTTTGAGTTACTTTTTCTTGGACAATTTCTTCAAAGCCATCATATTCGTCTCCTACTTCAATTGAAGCTCTACGCTCCAATTCACGGTCTGGGAATGGTTCACTTGGCGTTTCTGACAACGTAATACTTTGGTCCGAAATGGAATATTGGTCAAGTTGGTAATCTGTTGATGTGTAACCGGGAAGTTGAAGATCTAATGGAGTATTCCAGAATCTACAAAACAATTATTCATTCCGTTATTATAACCTTGTATCAAAGAAATCTTGTCATAACAGTTTTCAGGTTTACTACTATCCATTCTTTAAGATAAAAAAACTGAAAACATAACTGTATAAATAACTGTTTTCATGAAAGATCAAAAGGTGTCTAGTGTTAGATAAAAGTCTTCACTATGGAAGTCTTACAATCGGTATACGGATTTTGTATACAGCTGTCAATCGAACGTCGTCTTAGTCAATCCTAGCTATTCATCTATTCCAGAATTACAGCAAATTGTACAAGCATGTACATAAACAAAGACTCTATAAGGAAATCAGGAACTGATAAATATTCAAAGACATCCAAGTTTACTCTATTTAAGTAAAGGATAATCGTGTTGATTCTACTGTCATAGAAAATAATATATACACTTTTTTTTCAGAAATGAGTGGGTTTCAATACCATTTGTGATCCATTATCATCATCAAACTTTTTCCTTCAGAAGAATGTGTAAGTTTTCAGTATTTAGATTCCTCAAGATGTCAACAAAAAAAATTTGAATTGTCTTGACTTCATCTGCCGAACATAGATATTGAAATACTGGCAAAAACATTGCAAGGCGTTGTTTTTGTGTTTTACTATCCCCTTTCCTTTTGTTGTTAATTTTTAATGAGCATATAAACGTGTTATAGCTTTTAATGCAACAGTACTCTATATGGACGCATCAAAAAGCCACAAAAGTATTCAATATTTAGATATGTCTGCAACAGCACTTTTACATCATAATTTAAGAAAATTAAATATGTGTTAAGATAAATACGATAGTTCTTAAAACTTACTTTACGAAATGTGCAGTAGTGATATACTTCAGTTGATCCCATTTGTCACACACTAGTAAATATTTGGGTTGTTGAAGAAGTTCTACAACCACTTTGTATGTCTCCCAATACGCCCAGAAATCCTAAAACAAAGTGAAATAAAGATATGTGACATGATCCACAAAAGATCAACTATAAAAGGTACGTGTTCAGCTAAAAGTTGCTTTTCATAAAAAAAAAAAAAAAAGAGAAGAAAAACCAACGAACGATCATCTAATTTCACTGTGGTAAAACGAGCTGAAAAACATAGTTTCCTTGGCTGCTTTACTTTTCCTATTTATAGTATTTCATATTACTTCATAGTTGAACACGTGCATGAATTGTTTATCTATGAGGATTTTTCATAATAATTAAGATGTCGACATCATTTACCCAAAATATCTAAAAATCTGATAAACAAGAGTAACTTTCCTTCCTGGTTTTAGGGGAAACAAACAGATTTTTTTACTAAATTTAGGATATGTGCAGGTGAACGCCTCAAATCTACTCTCGATTTCTAATCACACATCATGACAAAGCTATAACTTACTTTGTATCTGTTCTAATTACACGGTATGACAAAGATATAACTTACTTTGTATCTGTTCTAATTACACAGTATGACAAAGATATAACTTACTTTGTATCTGTTCTAATTACACGGTATGACAAAGATATAACTTACTTTGTATCTGTTCTAATTACACGGTATGACAAAGATATAACTTACTTTGTATCTGTTCTAATTACACGGTATGACAAAGATATAACTTACTTTGTATCTGTTCTAATTACACGGTATGACAAAGATATAACTTACTTTGTATCTGTTCTAATTACACGGTATGACAAAGATATAACTTACTTTGTATCTGTTCTAATTACACGGTATGACAAAGATATAACTTACTTTGTATCTGTTCTAATTACACGGTATGACAAAGATATAACTTACTTTGTATCTGTTCTAATTACACGGTATGACAAAGATATAACTTACTTTGTATCTGTTCTAATTACACGGTATGACAAAGATATAACTTACTTTGTATCTGTTCTAATTACACGGTATGACAAAGATATAACTTACTTTGTATCTGTTCTAATTACACGGTATGACAAAGATATAACTTACTTTGTATCTGTTCTAATTACACGGTATGACAAAGATATAACTTACTTTGTATCTGTTCTAATTACACGATATGACAAAGATATAACTTACTTTGTATCTGTTCTAATTACACTGTATGACAAAGATATAACTTAATTTGTATCTGTTCTAATTACACGGTATGACAAAGATATAACTTAATTTGTTACAAAGATATAACTTACTTTGTATCTGTTCTAATTACACGATATGACAAAGATATAATTTAATTTGTATCTGTTCTAATTACACGGTATGACAAAGATATAACTTAATTTGTTACAAAGATATAACTTACTTTGTATCTGTTCTAATTACACGGTATGACAAAGATATAACTTACTTTGTATCTGTTCTAATTACACATCTGTTCTAATTACACGGTATGACAAAGATATAACTTACTTTGTATCTGTTCTAATTACACGGTATGACAAAGATATAACTTACTTTGTATCTGTTCTAATTACACTGTATGACAGAGATATAACTTACTTTGTATCTGTTCTAATTACACTGTATGACAAAGATATAACTTAATTTGTATCTGTTCTAATTACACGGTATGACAAAGATATAACTTACTTTGTATCTGTTCTAATTACACGATATGACAAAGATATAACTTACTTTGTATCTGTTCTAATTACACAGTATGACAAAGATATTACTTACTTTGTATCTGTTCTAATTACACGGTATGACAAAGATATAACTTACTTTGTATCTGTTCTAATTACACGGTATGACAAAGATATAACTTACTTTGTATCTGTTCTAATTACACGGTATGACAAAGATATAACTTACTTTGTATCTGTTCTAATTACACAGTATGACAAAGATATAACTTACTTTGTATCTGTTCTAATTACACGATATGACAAAGATATAACTTACTTTGTATCTGTTCTAATTACACGATATGACAAAGATATAACTTACTTTGTATCTGTTCTAATTACACGGTATGACAAAGCTATAACTTACTTTGTATCTGTTCTAATTACACGGTATGACAAAGATATAACTTACTTTGTATCTGTTCTAATTACACTGTATGACAAAGATATAACTTACTCTGTATCTGTTCTAATTACACGATATGACAAAGATATAACTTACTTTGTATCTGTTCTAATTACACTGTATGACAAAGATATAACTTACTTTGTATCTGTTCTAATTACACTGTATGACAAAGATATAACTTACTTTGTATCTGTTCTAATTACACTGCATGACAAAGATATAACTTACTTTGTATCTGTTCTAATTACACGGTATGACAAAGATATAACTTACTTTGTATCTGTTCTAATTACACGTCATGACAAAGATATAACTTACTTTGTATCTGTTCTAATTACACGGTATTACAAAGATATAACTTACTTTGTATCTGTTCTAATTACACGGTATGACAAAGATATAACTTACTTTGTATCTGTTCTAATTACACGGTATGACAAAGATATAACTTACTTTGTATCTGTTCTAATTACACGATATGACAAAGATATAACTTACTTTGTATCTGTTCTAATTACACAGTATGACAAAGATATAATTACTTTGTATCTGTTCTAATTACACGGTATGACAAAGATATAACTTACTTTGTATCTGTTCTAATTACACGGTATGACAAAGATATAACTTACTTTGTATCTGTTCTAATTACACGGTATGACAAAGATATAACTTACTTTGTATCTGTTCTAATTACACAGTATGACAAAGATATAACTTACTTTGTATCTGTTCTAATTACACGATATGACAAAGATATAACTTACTTTGTATCTGTTCTAATTACACGGTATGACAAAGATATAACTTACTTTGTATCTGTTCTAATTACACGGTATGACAAAGATATAACTTACTTTGTATCTGTTCTAATTACACGTCATGACAAAGATATAACTTACTTTGTATCTGTTCTAATTACACGGTATGACAAAGATATAACTTACTTTGTATCTGTTCTAATTACACTGTATGACAAAGATATAACTTACTTTGTTACAAAGATATAACTTACTTTGTATCTGTTGAGGAGATCATCCAATGATTTTACTTGAACAACAACAGTTGAAGAAACTTCTGAACCTACAACAAATGATGTAGTCAAAGATACTATGGTTTGCATAAACTTGTAGACAAATGAATGACAGATAAGCGCAATGTATCAATTACACGAAAGATTGTACACTTATTTATGATTTGTCACTTTGACAAGTCCTTCTGTCCATTCTTAATTTTTAATACATATTTCATGACAAATATTTTTGTGCATACCGGTATATATCTAATATTCATGTCAGTTGCATATATATCTAATACTTATGGTAGGTTTAGCTAGCTATAAATAAAGGCAACAGTTGTATACCGGTGTTCAAAAGTCGTTAATCGATTGAAAGAAAACAAATCCTGGTCAAAAACAAAAACCGAGGGGAACCAGAAACAGCGGGAACACCGTAGTGAAACAAAAAAAAGCAAATACACATATAAACGAAATATTTGATAACAACTGCCATATTCCTGGCTTGGTACAGGACATTTAAAAAAACAATTGTGGTTGAACCTGGTCTTATGGCTAGTCTAATCTGCTGTTAAACAATGTTTAAAAAAATATCGCTAAAATGACAACACTACGTGATAGAAATACAGCACACACATACGCAAGAGCATTCATACCAGAGAACTAGGTTAAACCAAGTTTTATTCGGAAAATATCTGTCCCAAGTTAGGTATACGGCAGTTATTTTTCACGTGTTCCGTTGATTGATAGTTTTTGATTTTGCCAGTCTAATGGACTTCCCCTTTTTGAATTTGCCTTGGTGTTCGGTATTTTGTTATACTTTTCAATATCGAATAACAGATACAATACTAAAGAAAGTGTATATGCTTATTCATAATTTAACAATGAAATCAACAGCAAGAGATTTTGTTTCTAGCTTTAAAAATGTTCTTACTCTTGCCTTTCCCTTTAGCATCATCAGATTCTTCGAGAATCATTCTGAGTTGAGACATTCGTTCCTGGAGAAGCTTGAAGTCCCCATAACCATTCCAGTTTCTGATCAGGGTATCTTCAATGTTGTCCAATATCCCTAATAAATCTCGTTTGTCTTTCTGACCCATTGACTGCAGCGATCTTATCTGCGGATAAAAGTAGTTGATGATAGTTCTAGTTTAGTTTAAATGTCAATGTTATTTTTTAGAAATGAAAAAAACAATATTTATAAAAACACAGTTTTGGCAAAAGGAGGAAAACTGGACTCTTTTATACAACAAGTTTATTTTACCACAACAAAGTATCATATTTAAACTGTTTCCATAACTGTCCTGCGTGGTTACACCCAACTTGAGATATGTAACTTGTGATCCTAACCATCTCAAAGCACGGTAATATGATTAGCATATTACTATCATGTTTCAGATAGATAAAATCATCTCTTTGTGGTTTTCGTAAGTTATTTTTAAATGTTTTATTTTGAAACATGTTCAAGTATATCTTACTTTTTTTAAATACTTATCCTCTTACCTCTTCCTCTGACCAGTCCCTGAACATCAACGTCATGAAGGCAATCATTTGATAGCCAAGACGTTTTATACTTCCAGTCCACAGTGCAAGTAGTTGTATTCGTAATCTAGATATCAAAGACAAAAAAATATTTAAATAAAACAGCAAGTTTAAATCAGTTTCAAGAATTGTTTGTTTACAATGTTTAGAGAAAATGATTCTATGCTATACACTTTTCACAAATAGTTATTTTTCTAAAGTAACAAAAACTTGAAAGTATGATGATAAATTGTCTGAGATTCGACGAAAATCAGACCTTAAGTAGTTGATAGAAAATGAATTTAAAAATAAATGTCGTCTACGACTACTACCATCATCATCAATATAAAAATAAGGAGATTTCTTATGAAAGTCAATGAGACAACTATCAGAATTCATATGATGTGGATGTAAGAAATTATAGGTAATTGTAAGGTTTAACAAGATACGAGAGCCCTCAATATGACAAAAGTTAAAACAAATTAAATCAAACGTGAAAACTAACAGCCTAATTTAAAGCAAATAAATTAACGAAAAACTGATGTTACATAATTATATGAATCGAAGACAATCAGTGTATAAAAGGTTCCGGACTTGGGAGTGACACATTCAGAAAATTGCAGGGTTAAGCATGTTTGTGAGCGCTGAAACTTCTACCAAAAATAGGACAGTGGTATGTCAGCATAACTCAAAGAACTAAAATATCACTTGTAAATGGTTTGTCTCAATAGATCGAAACGAAGCATAAAAATTAACTAACATAAAAACAGGAGACATAAGAGTACTCGTATTGACTGAAAGATAGTTAAAACAAAATCAGTTTGATAGTACACACCGATAGACACAATATTTAAAGATTTCACTATGGCGTTATAAGTTGATTAAGTTTATTAAAGGATAATGCATAGCAATTAAATTCTGGTCCTCAATGCGATTCAACTTCGTACTTTTTTTGGCCTTTAACATGTTTTGATTCGAGCATCACTGACGAGTCTTTTGTAGACGAAACGCGCGTCTGGCGCAATATATCAAGTTTTAATCCTGGTTTCTATGATGAGTTTATTTACAACCACTGGGTCGATGTCACTGCTGGTGGATTTATTATTCCTCGAGGGTATCACTAGCCCATTAGTCAGCCCTTCTGTGTTGACATAAATTATCATTGATATGGTCATAGTTGTAAATTAACTGTTTACAACACTTGGAATGTTTTAAAACCAAGACTTTTCTACCATCGTACTTTATGTGGCCTTTAACATGATTAGGGCTTCACTGATATTCTTTTGTAGACGAAATGCGCGTCTGGTGCAATATATAAAATTTCAATCCTGGGATCTATGATGAGTTTATCTACATGAATCGTATTTAAGTTTTCGGGCTCTTTAAATAAAAAGAGGATTATCAAATATGAAACAATTGAATACAAATAAAGTTATTCCAACGTTATTTTTACTATTACCATTATTATTACCTGACTGCAGCATCAATTGCTCTCCCCGATGGAGAAGGAATCAGCAAAATTACTGCTGGGACCATGGCAGTCTGTTCCCTTTCGTTTTGTACCTAAAATATTCATTTCAGAATTTAGGAAAATATTAAATAATTTACCATAATTAGGTAGAGTTCTTATTAATCCTTAAAAACAAATACCAATGATCTTTTATAGATTGCCACACGTGTACAATCAAAGGGAACTAATTTGGAAGTTGTGTTATTTAAATTCCTGACGAAATTTTGTTTGAAATAAATCCTGTTTTATCTTATGCCTATATCGAAGCAGAGTTATTTCAATTGATCGCAAATCGTTCAATGAGAATAGTTTTAAATGATATCAGTAAAAATGGATATTGACTTTTTGGAATATACGTGGTAACCTATTTTTGTTGCCATTCATTCCCTTGGTTTCTTAATGTTTTGTTTTGAATTTCCATTGTTAACAATATTCATAGTTTAATTACTAAAAGGTGATTGAAATAACAATTGAATAACAAGTAATAGTGTATATACGTAAATGTATGCAAACAATATTGTGAGTCAATAATAGTGATAGGGTATAGAATATGTTTACTTTCATTACCTTCCATTTATCTCGCTTGCTATTGTCTACTAAGGTAAGCGTCTCCCCTTCGATGAATTCAATCTATAATGTTATTAATTATAGGCAAATATTAATACTGTGATCTTATTTTATAAAAATTAAACGCTATATTGTAAGTATGTCAAAAGATGTAACAAAATGAAAATATCAAGGCTATATAATTTTTTGGCTATTTAAACATGTTTTGTTATCAAAAGTTTACTTCAAAAAATACATTGTGTAAACGCCATAATAAAAGAAACTACATTTAATTTTCACAAATTCCAGGGTATCAGAAAAGATACATTATGTATCTGTTTTATAATTTGTATCATTCCCTGGTTAACTTGTTCATTTCTTCTCTGACAGCTAATATGATTTTATACCTCAGATGTCTTGTAATCAGTTAAGGCAATCACTGGTTTAGAATGTTGTAATTTTTCTACTCTGTCTTGTACTGGAACAATGTCTTTTGCACGATCGAAAAGTCTATCAACTTTACTCTGCCACTGTAGGTATGCTAGTAAATGATCCTACAAAATTGTTAAAATCAAATGTTTTATTTCTATTATCTATAAAAACAATCAGGTTTAATCCACCATTTTCTACATAAGAAAATATCTATACTAGGAGAAGATTATGACAATTGCTATCCATTCGTTTGATGTGTTTGATGTTTTGATTTTGCCATTAGATTAGGGACTTTTCGTTTTGAATTTTTACTTGGAGTTCATGTTTGTGATTTTACTTCTTTCGTAATTTTGTTTTTGTGAAACAATGACCCAATCAAATCATCCACTTATTTTCTACAAACGGTAGTGGTTAATCCTTTCGTCCGTTTTACATTATTAAACTTTATTACGGAGGGAGAAGTCTGATCTTATTGCATATGAAGTATATCATTATAAATCGCTAAGAACAACTTATTTTTATGCATTCAATTTAAAATCAGATTATACTATACTTAACATATTTCATTCATATTAAGTTGATGACTTTAATTTGATGAATGTATTGCATACAGATTTAAAATCAATTAAATTGGACCATGACCACAGGTCAAGTGTAAAACGTTAATCCGTTTAATATTCGTGCTTATGACTGTATATGTAACAGGAAATCAAATCTCAAATTACTATCAGTAGTTTTATTTTTCTCGTTATTTCATGACACGCTTACCTCCCATTAAACCAAAATTCACAATACCGAACAGGTTCATAATAAAATTGAATTTGCATATAATAAATATTTTCACAAAAATAATGTGGGTATATTATTGTAAACGGTTATTGTTTCATTTGCGTCTTTTATGATGATCTGGTCTAACTGGAATTTAAACATGTGGGGTTAAATGCCAAAATTTTCTAAATGGAAATATCTATATTCAGTAAATGATATTTCTTTAGAGGACCAATTTATTAACGCATTTAGTAGCACACTGCAATTACATTTTAGCTATTTTATAGTTAGTAACTTTTTATCTGGAATCTAAATTATAAACTCTGTTTAAAAATGAAATACCTTCATTTCTTCCTGGATAAAGGCAACATCAGACGAATCACCCTTTAGTCTTGATCTATCGAAAGTTAAATGAATACGCGAAAGTGTTGTGTTCATCCAGTATTCAACTTCTTCTACTTCATGGAAGAACTAGATGAAAATAAGATTAAATATAAAATAGAAGACCTTTTTGTGAAATGAATAAGTAAAGCGTAATTAAAAAAAAGATTTAATTGTTGTTGCATAAAAGACATAAAATAAAAGATATCTATTATGATACAGTATCCGGGTAAATTTTACATTATTCTAAAAAAAAAAACAATAGGTATGTTCGAGTAAAAAAAATGGAAAGTCATCAATACAATGAGGTTGTGAGCGTAAAAAAAAACAAATTGTTAAAGGGGTTTTAAAACAAACACTTAATTTAAGAAATCACCTACAAACAAACCGTCACGGTGGTATTCAAATAATGCGAGGAGAGTTGATACAAGTACATATTTAAGGACAGATGATTCTTACCTTAGAACTTTGGATTATACAGTAATTCTTTTCTAACAACTAAACAGTATTTTACCTGATGATATGCAGCAGCATTATGAAGGTGGACCTGAGAGCACTGTAGAACTGTATCTATCCATCTCCAGTTATTTCGTACGCCAGCTACACAGTTCTGTTTTAAATAAACATTGCACGTATTATGTTTTTATGATATTATCTGCACATAAAACTAAATGGATTAAATGTTAGGGTTTTATTGGGTTTGTCATATCTGTTTTGTTCAGATTAAAAGTTTAATTTTAGTTTGTAGAAAAACAAAATTCTTACGTTTACCCTGAATGCTTGCTAATACAGTCAGGAAACACTATCAATGTTGACGCATCTGGTCTCGATCCTTTCGGAGGTCATGCGAGTTCTTCGGTCTTTGCTTGTAACCATGCGTCTTTCTCGATTTATAAGATTTGAACATCGGTAAGCTGCTTTTGCCTTAATCTTTACGACAAAATGAATGATACTCATATAATTAATTTTAAGTTCATCCTTTTTTCAATTACGTAACTGAAGTTATATTTAATGTGATGTGTAGGTCAACGAGATAGAAACAGACAAAAATACGTATATGACACAAACATACGAGAAAAGACACAAATAATATTCACCATTTACCTTAAGTTCGATATTATATCTATTTCACTTCTTACAAGGGCAAAAAGTAAGGAAGATTAACTACCTTTCAAAGAGTGGTATGATATAAAATATTGTGGACAAACCTGGGCAGTCCTTGCCATACTTTCATTACTCTGCAAAGGATTTGCTGTATCTCTGTTGTTATATCCTAAGTTGACAAGATGTACAGCTCGTGTGTCAAATTCACTTGCTAGAGTCTGAAAGTGTTAGGAAGCATTTTAAAAAAGTTTCTGACGATAAGATGTAAACCTGCAAGATGATTTCTACAAAACTACAAAATGGTCTGTATTATTCATAGAAATTGTCTGATAACAAATGTTCGTTTTACATTTGAAAAATAATATTATTATGATAATTTTATTATTCTGAACTGAAGGATAACATAAAAAAAAGGAATGAAAATATATATATTATAAAACATTTCTAAAGTATAATAGTTATTTTCACAATCAATCTGGAAAAGTTCATGCTGCTATGATTTATGTTTGCATACTTTAGATGAGAGACAGATAACACAATTATATGCACTATATGTCTCTGTTAAGATTCAATGCATCGAATGGAATATCGAATTATACCTCAATTGGATCTTCAAGGGAAGCTACTCCAGCCATCACCTCCATACATGCTGTTCTCTTACTTGATACTGCCTAGAATAGTTTAAAATTTGGATCATTAACAAAATAATATAATATATACATTTCGCTTATAACATTGGAAAACTTTGACAAAACATAACATGTATGTCAAATCGATTTCCAACCGTTCTGAATGTATTTACTGTTACACGTTTTCTTTAGAACCAAAATTTAAATAATATTATATATTTGAAAACCATCAATTCAATAGGAGATAAGGATTGCACATTCATGGCACTAAATCGTTGTTATTCAATTATTTTTCTCAATTGAATAGATAAAAATCATTTATTTTACTTTTCATTTTTTGATATATAATCAACAGTTGAATAACACTCAGTCTTACCTTTAAAGAATCATATGCTTCTGATAACTCTTTGGATTCATTTGGAGACAGCTTCTAAAATGATGAATAAAAACATGTTTAAAACACTCTGAATATGTACCTTCATGTTTGTTCGTTCCATATGCACGTAAATGATTGATCGGTTGTTTATTGCTTGATATATTTTCGTGACAATTGATTCGGGATTTTTCATAATCAGAAACTATTAAAAATTAATATAATAGGCGATACAATAGGCAGGTTCTACAAGGTTGGTCGACAGGAATGACAGGCAAGAAAATTGGTTTCCAACCGGAACAATGTTTGGTACAATTTTATGTTAGATAGGGATAGAAATTTAACATTGCAATAGTCCACCTACAAACCCTTCAAAGATTTGTTGCAATGATTCTTTAACTGACAGACAGCGAAATACTCTTTCCCTATGCAAGGCTTTTGGCAATATGTTTGTTTACTGATTACTTAAAATGTTTTATAAAAACAATAGACATATATATTGTCTACCAAGCTTTTATCACAAAGATAGGAATGTACTGTGGAAGTATAATCTGCTTGCAGACATTTGAAAGAATACAACGTTACATACCGATGTTAAGTTATAAACCGAAAGAACAGGTTAAACACGAAAACAAATACCTTAAACAGATAGATGGCCAGGTGTGTTGACAAACAAGGAGCTATGGTAACATCACCAGTCACAGGTAATAGTTTAGTGGGCATATTTTTGTTGTGACGTGTAATGTTTGAGAGCATCATAACCAAAAATCTGTTAAAAACTGTGTAATATGAATTCTGCCTGAGGAAGGTGCAAATATTGGTTTAAAAATATAGTCGAAATTTATGATTTGAATGATGGGTTTGACAGATCACCACCAGCGGTACTAGCCTAGGAGTAGTCAAATCCAAAATAAAATAAAATTTCTTACATGTTTGGCTACAACTTTAGAAATGGTTTCATTATAGTTGTTGATGTTTTGTTGTTTCAGTTTCTGAAGTCGAGCTGCTGATAATACCCCATCTTTCGACTGTCCAAAAGATGCTGACTGTAGTTCTCCCTACAAAATAGTGAAATGGAATCGTCGTTAGTCTGCTGTCTTAGTGAATAAGCTTGTATATGTACTTTCGTATCTTAACTTATGTGCAATTCAAAAATGGTAGAAATGTGTCAGTTAATAATTTCGTCAAAATTGTTGGTCCTCAGTGCTCTTCAATATCGTTCTTTATTTGGCCTTTGTTTCGAGTGTCTCTTGTAGACGGTACACGCGTCTGACGTACACAATTTTAATCCTGGTATCAATTTAGTTTATTTTCGGACGCATAAAATTTACAAAGTGTTATTTTAATATTGTATATACAAATGTATACATAGCAACAGTGTAGATAAAAATTTGACTGAATAACCTTAGAAGTCCTTCTGAATGTATGTTCTGTTAAGAATGTTTTTGTATTTCTTTTATGACCCTAGAAATTAAAAACACTTTAAATTTGACGTCGTTTGATGTAAAAGAATGAATATATTTTGTACCTGTTCCTGCAACAGCCAGTCCAGACAACTGTGGAGGTCCTCCTGGGACATTTTTCTCTGTAAGACAAATATCAAAGGTGAAATCAAATGATCAAACTTTATTTCAAATTACTGCAATTGTTCTGTAAGTTTATGCAAACGGGACTAAATAGAGGTAGAGGTTATCGTCGCTGAATATTGTAAATTTGAAAACAAATTTTATGTTAAAAGGTGTATTCCAGAGTATTATCATACATGTCTTTTTTAAATTACTGATTATAAGTTAATGAAACAGAATATGCACAAAACTCGGTAATAATATTCAATGAAAAGGCATGATAACGACGCTAAAATAATATACGCATATAATTGAAACGTAAATGTAGAAAAAAAGTTCTCTATCAATTTAAAGTAATACAAAAAACAAAAAAACGCATTTAGATAAATGATTTTTCTTGTCGAAGAACTGACCAATAAAAAAATGTTGCTAAGCACTTTATATTTATACACTACTAGATATTTAAAATGTAATAAAAAGCGTCAGGCAAACCAACATGCTGAGTACTTAAGTTAAATTCTTAGTTGCTGTGTCATTACTTGCAACAAGACACAGACAATATGGAAAGAGTTGAAAGTAGGGAGGTTTTTCACACATTAAGAATTGGTAACATGTAACATCGCCTTGAATTATAAAGCTTCTATGACAAAAGAAAATATTCACCATAAGTCATGTTATACAGAATTAAAGATAAAAAAAAGTTGCACACCAAAAATTTGTAGTTAGAGGGCGAATAAAAAATATGACTGTCAGGTTTAAGGTTTATCTTAACTGTGTATTGCTTCCTAAACTAAATCATACTCCATCAAAAACCAAAACCTGACCCTGAATTTGAAACTAGTTTTACCTCACCAAATTTGTTCTATGTCTTGTTGTGGGCAATCCTCCTACATGTAACATATTCTACAATTTGATGAAATTTTTACTAAAGGGTAGAAGCTTATCTTTAAAGAAGTTGGATAAAGCATAGATTCTCGTGCAACCAAATCAACCAGGTAATTAGATGAACATTACAGTCTAATGTTCCGTCTTCCTACACCTTTTCCCCAACAGAAGTTATATAAAACATCGATTGATTTCAAATATGTTGTCATATTTCAACTTACCTATACTATTAGTGTGGGCATTCCAATAAAAATGACTATTAAAGTCTGTCTATACGACTCAATTACAAAAAACTCTCTTTAAGTATTGCCGTTTTTATCTCCAAATTTGAAAAGAGCTTAATTTCAATATAATCTATGTATGTTCTCATATATAAAGATATCAAATTAACTTTTGAAATCATCAAATCATTTATAACGAATATTTGAAGTGATTTTACACAAGAATACAACATACAGACTTTTTGTATGTAGTTTAATTTAACATGAACATTTGCTTACATGATTTGATATACTGAAATGCAATATTTGCACTTTCGATAGTAAGCTATAATTTATATGTTTAAATATTTCAAATATAAATCTTTATTTCTTTGCAGGTGTGTTCACCTTTTTATTGAAAGTAAATATAATACAGTCTACCCAGTGATTCAAGAGGATATCTATTACTTTAAAGGCGTATATCATCGATTATTAAATCCTTCAAACAAGCCGACAAAATTTATGCTGGGGATTCGTGTAGGTTTCTCTTTTGTGTTTTTTTTCAAATGTGGCTACGTATAATATATACAGGTTTGATGTAATATTTCAACGACAATCTTAAGAAAGTTAAATTGTAGGTTTTGATTCATATATGGACATTTTACTAAAATTTGCTTTACTCAGGTTCGCCATTCAGTTTTTCTTTAATAAATGATTCAACAGTGCATTTTGAAAATACTTAAAAAAAACATATTTGAAGGATCGAATCTACTGCATGTCAAGGGCGATTAATGTGTTAAATCTATAGACAGTCAATTTGTAAGTACGATAAGGAAGCTGCAATCATATGTTGAATTTTTGTAATTGCTGTTAAAAAGGATCAAACGCTTCAGTCAAATTGATTCAACCGGAGAAAATAATGAGATTGTCTAGTGGATGAAATGATTGTTTGATTGATTGCTTTTTATCGTCCAGCGGCAAATATTGACATGCAATCAGTGCGATAAAGTGTTGATGTTATATGATGATAAGTAAGTCCTGCTTTATACTAATAGACTGACGTGGTGATTCAGATGCCTTTAACATTCTAGCTACAAATGAAAATATAAAAACATGGAGACTTATCACCCGTGCCGAACTTATTATTATTATTATTCCATGCTAACCAGTGTTCGTTCACATCCTGAATGCTGCAATCATGGATGAATATGCAGCAAAAACATAAGATCTGATTTGATCTAGTAGATCATCAAAACCAGAAAATGGCATGCAACCTAGAGGCACACAACTTGGTAAAAATGAAATTAATCATTCTGTTTACTTGTAAAAGCTTGATTATAATACCTTTTGCCAAAATCAAATACTGCTTATAGGATAATACACATAATGATAGTAATTCAATATGAACCAATAATTAGATTTTTTCAAAATAAGCTCTTGTCTTCCGAACATACGATCCCCACTTTTAAACATGTATTATAAATTATTGATCCACACGTACAACTGCACGGTACATTTATTTGTTCTGGTCGTGACAATGTATAAGAAATCAAAATACTAATACATATAGTTAGAGAGAACAAAACAGAAGAGTGAAAAGGATAAACAGGTTCAGTAATGGATAAAGACTACGGAAAGTACTGACAATATTCTATACAAAGAAAAAGTTTGCAAAATGTATGCTGACAAAAGCAAGCAAACGTAATGCACTATAGAAATTGTCAAACAGCAAACATAAAGCACCACACACATAATTAGAAAATTAAAAAAGATCATAACAAAAAAGCCAAGAGTAAAGCTCAACAATGCAATAAAAAGCTTCAAACCAAAGCTATGGGTAAAGCTCAATAATGCAATAAAAATCTTTAAAACAAAGCCATTGGTAAAGCTCAATAATGCAATAAAAAAAGCTTTAAAACTTTATCTATAGTTATATACATGTATCATTAAGGATCGTGTGATATTAAAATAAAAATGTGCCAGGAAAATAGGAAAATAGCTACGTATTATTAGACGAAATTAGTGAGGAATTCTATTAACGTGCACTATATCTGCGAATTGCTATGGTTATCTAGTGAATACAACTAACACTATTGATGTTAAACATAGACAAGAAAGCAGGGCCTACAACACCTAGAACCAGTTTGGGTACATACGGTCTGTACAAATCTTGATGTCATCACTATTGGATCTGGATGAACAAGTATTGCTTTTGGACGATTTCGTTTCCAGCACATGCAATAGCAAAGTAAAATCAGCATCATCAACCCTAGCACGAACAAAAGCCAGGAGAGCCAAAAAATTTCTACCATCAAACCATTTGCAGAAAACAAGGGTGGGATTTCCAAACATGTGTATTCCATGATTCTGGAATATTCTAAGATGATTTATGACTGAAACAAACAAACACTTTTATCACATTTGTTGCAAATACATGTATTAATGAGAGTGTGATTAGTAATGACATGTTAAGCAGGCAATCACTCTGGGTAGGATGTTATACATGAGAGAATAAATACAAAAATAATCATACTGGAAAATCTACGTTTTTATTAACATTGATCAATGCTTAATAAATTAATATCAATCATAATTATATGATTATTTACTTTACTATACCAGTAGTTGTGTACATGAAAGACATAGTTGTTGATGTTCATGGTCAAAAGGCCTTCTACAATGGCGTATATCGATCACTATCCTTTAGTTAAAACTCTTAGGAGAAACATTATAATGGTTCAATAATAGTCTGCATATATCACACGAAGCCCCCCCCCTTTTCCCCCAAACGAAGTCGATAGACCAAATTCTGTACGACTTAAAGGGAAGTTTTATTATACAGTTGTTATTCATCCATTGATAAAGATGTCAAGGGATAAAAGTGTTGAATGATTTGTCTATAATATTAAATATTTATTGTAAAGGTATACCCATAGCTGTAAATAATCATATCTCGTTTAAAACTGGTTTTAGTTATTTGATACCACACCCTCAGAATAAATTTAATATATGCATGATATTTTACCAAGAAATGTCGTCCAAATCACGCTACGTCGACAAAAATAATCAAGTTATGCATAAATTGTACTTACACGGAACTCCTTTCAAGTATTGTAGTTTCATTAATATTTAAAGTATATAATTCTATATAAAAGGTACATTTTATGTTTGAGACAATATCGGATTGCACGAACGAATATAAATCAGAAATCAAAGAGATTGCAATGTCACTATTTACTGCTACTAGAATAAAATTACTGAATTCCAACGTCCTTTTGGTAATATTTATTATTATGTCGCCCACAAAAGGTACATGTGCACACAAAAGTGATGTTTGCAAAATTTAAAAGCATTGAAGCCTACGCTGGCCTAAATGAAAAATGAATAGTTATCACCACCAGATAAGTTTCTGATATCTAATAAGCACATGGCATGAACTACGAAATAAAGATGAATTACACAAATCTATGAAATATGATATAGAAAGATAAATGCAATTTCAATAAACTATTAGTACACTACATGAAACAAAAATCAACTTGCACAACCCTTTCCGTGGTCTTTGTTTGATTAAAAAGGGGAAGTGAAGTAATCGTCAATGAGACAACAAGCACAACCCTTTCCGTGGTCTTTGTTTGATTAAAAAGGGGAAGTGAAGTAATCGTCAATGAGACAACAAGCACAACCCTTTCCGTGGTCTTTGTTTGATTAAAAAGGGGAAGTGAAGTAATCGTCAATGAGACAACAAGCACAACCCTTTCCGTGGTCTTTGGTTGATTAAAAAGGGGAAGTGAAGTAATCGTCAATGAGACAACAAGCACAACCCTTTCCGTGGTCTTTGTTTGATTAAAAAGGGGAAGTGAAGTAATCGTCAATGACACAACAAGCACAACCCTTTCCGTGGTCTTTGTTTGATTAAAAAGGGGAAGTGACGTAATCGTCAATGAGACAACAAGCACGACCCTTTCCGTGGTCTTTGTTTGATTAAAAAGGGGAAGTGGAGTAATCGTCAATGAGACAACAAGCACAACCCTTTCCGTGGTCTTTGGTTGATTAAAAAGGGGAAGTGGAGTAATCGTCAATGAGACAACAAGCACAACCCTTTCCGTGGTCTTTGTTTGATTAAAAAGGGGAAGTGAAGTAATCGTCAATGACACAACAAGCAGAACCCTTTCCGTGGTCTTTGTTTGATTAAAAAGGGGAAGTGACGTAATCGTCAATGAGACAACAACCCAACAACATCTACTGTGGATTCATTGATTTTCGTTGGTACCAATTTTCGTAGATTGAGGAAAAAAGGCTTTTCGTGGATATTTGATTTCGTGGTTTTGCCAAAGTCTGCATTCAATAACAACAAAATGCACGAAAATTGGTATTCCACATATAATTGTGAATCCACAGAATAAGATGGAATACTAATTTCAGTATATATGTGACATGGGTATGTATGTGTGTGTTTGTAAGTGCAAACACCCGAGGTATTGATTAGAATAAGTTGTGTAAGGGAATAGTATTGCGTTAGTCATGAAATAACAAACAGTAAGTTATCTAATTTCCGTACAAATATGGCGTATAAGTTACCATGAATTAAGCGTATATAAATGGAATATTATATTGTACAACTTTGTAAAATAATGTTAATGACATATACTGCTGGCTTACATTTTATATAATTAACTTCATGAATGAGGTCTACAAATATGTTTTACTTACTACTAAAAATGCGATTGATCCTCTTATAAATAGCTTATAAAAACTATAGCCTAATCTCCATTATAATAGCGTCTGCAGTGTACTAATCTTTACTCAAAGTGAACTATTACATTTAAACACAGGACATTTTATTGGCGGGTAGGTCCGTTCATTTAAATACCCTAGGTTAACCGGCTGTATGGGTTGTTGGTCATGTATGAAATTGGGTAAATTTGTCACAGTCATTACGTAAGGGGGATACATATACAACTTGTATAGAGATTTTACTCGTTGATATTTGAATGAAGGTTTTACCTCTTAATGTCTTAATACCACACATTTGGTAATTTACGAGGTAAGAATGGGTCATTCTCTATTGCAGTTGTTGATTGCATATATTAATTTCTTTATTTCTGTTGTTGACTTAACCATTTTAATAAATGCCGAATAAAAATATACATAACTTGACGATCAGGTATTGAGTGCATAGTTTATATCTGATAAAGAGTTGTTGAAATAATCGTTTTATGGTTTAAGTGCTTGAAGATTCATCGTTCCCAGAGGCAAAATGAGCGCCAATCAGTACTAAAATAGTTCTAGATGTATTTTGATAATGTTGGTCAGATTTTTTCGCCGCTTAAAACACAACTTTGGATCATCCAGGAGTTCCATGAACATAAATTTTGTTGAAAATAGAGTTGTTGGAATATTATCTAGTTATGATTGTGAGAGTCATAGCTATAAACAAGTTTTAATTCAGAAAATTAATGGGAACAATAATAAGCATAAATAAAATACCGCATACTTTTTTTGGAAAACTATGATTGACTGTGCATGTATTGTTCTCTATTATCTGGTATATTGACTCAATCAGGATTAAGATTATTTCATGTGCAATAGTCAATGCACTTGGAAACTCAATTTGATATGCTAACTTACATGTAATTGTATAAAATTAAAATTGGTTTACTTGTTTCTTTTGGTTGAATTGTCTACACTACCAATTAGAAACAAGTCTATTGTAAAAATTTCCTTTTCAATGTAACACAAACATTATTATTTTGACAAGGATGATGAATTATTATAAAGAACAATTCCTCATCGAGGTAAAATTAGACTTGTATGATATATGTAATTTACCTGCTGATTAAACACGTATGCATTGTTTGTAGGTGATAATTATGTATTCATTTTTTGTCGAAGATGTTTTGTACATTAGTTATGATTAAAAAGAGAGTCACATGTTTTAGCAATGTAAATCATACACATTCATTTTAAATACCAGACTGGAGAAAATCTTTTATTAAGTTAACCTACCAGTCCACATAAAATAGGTTCTATATAAACTGTTTGGTAGCACTGTACCAAACTCTATTCGATTAAAAAGGTACTTTTATCTTTTTTCCATTTGTTAAAGGGTCTTGTTAGTTATTTCATTGATAGTGCAAATATGATGGGTCAATAAGCCCTTTGATTTTTGCAGTTAAACATAAATGTCACATGTTAGGAGGAGGGTAGACCAATCACATCAAAAAGGTTTGAAATATTTACCATGGAAACCAGCATCAATATAAATTACCAGTGATTTAACTACAGACACAAAACAAGTTTACGTTTTTGTTTTTTTTGTTTGTTTTTGGTTTTTTTTGCAAAAAGACGGTTCACCCTGAAGTGTACATGAACCCGAATGCACCCTTTAGCAAATACAAACCCCTAATTTTACATGTAAACTAACAAAAAAGGCGGGTTTAATCAGTCACGTGACTATATAAAAATTAAAACTTACCCTCTGTTTATGTTGAAGCCAGTTAAGAAAACAGTTGGCATTGTCTCGGAAATAAAACCAAATGATAACTACAGTCAGCATTTTGAAGTCACTTTCAATTGGTATTTAAACCATTGCATTTATTATGTATGACGAAAATCATTGAGTCGAAGCCACTTCCTTTTTATAATGTCAGAATTTATTACATAATCAATAGGGGAACAAGCAGACGACAACTTGCAACACTTCAGTCCGTTACTTTAAACAAGGTCCTGGTTAAGTTTTCGTCATTTAAAATCTTATAACCGGATTAGAATTTTGCGTATCCAAGCATTCATTCACTGCATGACAAAATATGTTCATGAAGGTACACGAACTGTGAAGACAGCCCACTCGTTCCATCCTTGCAATCGATGTATGTGAATGGTTGAGTTGATTCCAAAGTTAAATTACAAAGTTACCTGTGAAGCATATCATTGTGCTATTTTATTACGAACTATTTACATGTTATTTATTTGCCTTACCTTCTTAACCTTGAACATTACTTTCAATTCATTTAAATATTCAAAGCAGTATTGATTAAATTTACTTTGTATCTTTACTGATAGCAAAAACATTGTTTTAAAGGACAAAATATATATCAATTGTGGAAATTGAATGGAATATATTAAATTAAAAGTCGGAAAAGCATCAGCCAGAAAATCAGTAAATTCGGATATGTTTCTTGGACAAATTAAATGTTGAATTATTGCATTGATAATAATAATGAATAAAAAGACTTTTAATAAGGTTGGTATATATAACCTTTGTTTTGAAACAAGAAATTGCTTGTTTATCAGGAGTAGAAATGTTCTAAATCGTTAAGATTCACATGATACTATTTAGATCTAATCGCAAACGTTTAAATTACAATGTTGTGTTTTTCTAAATATTTGCAACTTATAGTTCCAGACAAAATAAAATCATCATCATTTCCTTTAATTTTGACTTTGCTAGACATTTCTGAGTCTTTATATTTTGCTGATGAAAGAGAACGTTTATAAATCTTGTAGATTTGATTTCCGATTTTCGCCAGGGTTTCGGGTATAGAAATTGTATCAAAATTATTAAGAATAATCCAATTTGTAAAGGTTGATTTGGAGTTCAAAAAATCGAGTAATTTTGTCGATTTTAAATCGCACTCATCTTAAACATGTTAGGAATGAGTCTTGAAATCAAAATACGTTTGATTCAAAATATGTTTCACACTATGATTGAAGCTGGTACCATAACCGTGCATCAACAAAAACACAAGCATAATTGTAAAGATTTACATACCAAACCAATTTCTTTCAAATATTTTATAGAATGTGACCATTTAAACCAGTAAATGTATAGTTGAGGTAGACTTAGTCATCTTTTAAATTTTAATGACCATAAATGTTTGTCCTGCTGGCTATGTTTTAATGCTGGTTACACTTTTATATCAGATACGCTATTTTGATGGGTAATTTAAATTTTGTTGTGTTTAAATCGCTTTTTGATTATAAGATTATTCTTTGTAATGGGTTCATGGAGTCATGTGAAATTGTCAGTTAATCACAATGATAGTAAAGTGATAGCTTACTTTCCTTGCTGTGTTTACGATGATATGATAAATAAAATAGTCAAGTTTAATTCTGCTTTGATCTTAGTACAAATGATAAAGAATTTTCAAATATCGAATTTTAAACTTTAATTTTTAAACTATCAAACGGTACTGTAATGAATGTGTATTAAATGTGTGTCCATATTCATTATGTATTTGGCTACCAAATATTATCTCCCCACTTGATATTTAAAAAAAAAAGTATTATACAGATTTAATTTTAGCAATGGGACATTGTAGATTGTGTGTAGGATGCTATATACTATGATAAGAAAAAATCTAGAACACATAAAAACACCAGCTAGAACTATTATTCTATAAAAACCCGACGTAATGTAAACTGATAGGGTGATTTGAATAACGATTATTTGCAAATTACCTCTGTAACTACATGCATATAAATACCATTAATGGGTACTATTTTAATGTAACATAATCGATATGGGTGAACAAGAATTAAACAGTATAATAATGTTTTTATACCTCTCAGCTGATTATTTTGACAAATCAGTATTTGTATAGTCTTATTTTATATGTTAAAAAATAACAACTAGTGAGTTAACATTTTAGGGGTTATCTCTATACTTAATAATTTTTACATAAAGGGCCGTCATAACAGATATAGCTAGACATAATCTATATAATCAAATGTGCCTTGCTTGGAGCAAAAGTACAAGTGAATATAATACCATTTAACATCACTAAGGCATGAACTAGTACAACATAACTTTTAAATGCTTTTCGCCTTGCACCAAGGCTTAGACTTGCAAGATTGGACTTACCATAAACCAAAACTGATAAACTGATCGTCCTCTCGTATGATAGGAACACATATTATATGTTTAACATGATATAGACACGCTGTTTCCGTGTCAAATAGTCAATACATCAAATTTTAGATTTTTAAATTTTACCTGTTTAAAAATGACAAGCCACCTTGTTATATCTTTCCAGTTCAAAAGAGTGACTTAAAGCTTCCCATGAGCACTGAAGCCTTTCCAGCAATGTCACGTGTTTTGCAAATATAATTTCTGTATTTAAATGTAAATCACTGTTTTTTACGTAAAACCATTTAAAATGAAAAATGTACTTTATTTTTAAATGAATAATTTTTCATTCAAATATACAACTTTTCTTGATCTTTTATGGACGAAATTAATACTTCCAGCAAACGTGACTGACAGTTTAAAGATGTAACCACTTATTTTGTGGAATAAAATGTCAACTTTGTTATATAACTCTCAAAGTGACAATGAGATCAACTTTTACCTAACTGGTGAATGGTCATAATAACGGTGTCATTTAGGTCCTCCATCATGTTACATTTTTCTCTAGTTTTACATACTGTATACATAATATTCTTAAATTAACGCCCGTCACATGATTGTCTTAGTGATTATAGTTTCAGAAAATGAAAAGGCAAAACGGATTTCAAGAATGTATCATCTCCATTTTGTTTTACAGAAAAAGAAGATTGATTCTCTTAAATGCCTGTGGTACGTAGCTGATAATGTGTTTGCTAAACACACAGTTGTTCATACCATGTCCTTTAGTCCTTTAACGGGTAATCATTACACATATCATCATTCTTAAATATCAATAGTATAATATACGATATTGATTTGTTAAAACCTTTTTTTTTCAAAAAAAACTTGCTACAACCAAATTGACACAGCAAAGGCTTCATCTTACGAGTAACCACCTCGGTATAGTATCAACGGACCGCAATCTCGATAAACCAACTGATTAAAAGATATTTATTATTGTTTTTTTTAAATTCATTTTGTATTTGCTTTCTACCAGAATTACTGCACACCTCTCTTCCACCAGAGCTTTTAAAAAAGTTTTAAAAGTGAAAAATTCATCTGACTTTGTCGTCCTTTCCACAAGGCCTTGAGTTAGGTGAAAAATACAATTAACTTAGTTATGTGGTTTTGGACCTTGTGTTCTTTGTATAATTTTGTGCATTGGTACTTTTGTCTATATGTACATGGCAATGGATATGCAGGGAAACAAAAATACATAAAAAGAATAACTTTACATGCGTGGTTGTTACGGGTCTATGTTACTTTTACCAAACATTAATTAATTGCATTTCGTCGATTTTATCATCGTAACATTTTAGTGTATGGCTTTTTAAATACACATACTATATAAATATTCTAATCTTAAACGATTTTTTATACCACCATCTACATCCCATACAGAATCGCCCTGGATTGAATATTTAGTGACTTTTTTTTTATAATAATCCACTGAAATATGAAATAAGGTATCAAGCTTCATAACTATTAGATATGCTTGGGCTCAATGCTTTATGTTTTTTCACTTACATCAAGGAAAAGGGTAGGTTTAAGATTTATATTTTCTGGTCTCATTTAGATAACATTTAGATAGCATATATCAAACGAAAACCGGTTTTGTTGAAAAGATAAAAATCTGTGAATCTAATAAAATATAAAGTAATAAAGTAATGAATTTAACGCCTATGAGACATCAACAAACATAACATGCAATCAAACTTTAAATCTGAAGAACTATAAACACACTCCCTCATCTACAAGTAAACCGAAAACACCTCGACAATTGAAAATAAATGGACACAACTAATAAAACAAATTCTGACACCCTTTTATAGTGGTCAGTTGTGTTAGATTAAATGAAAAGTAGATATCCATAAAACACTACTGTGCTCTAGTAAATAAGATGTGAAAAACTAGTATATATGTATTAGTATCCTAGCGTACAGTATTAAGAAAACATCAAGTCAAGTTCAAGAGAAGTGTAAGCCTAAAGCTGAGCGACTAAAGTCTTACAAAATCTCAGGAAAGCATAGTATCGTGTCCATTATCATAAAAAAGAGTTAATGTATACCATTTAAAACATTGCGTTATTATAATACAAGTTTATTGAAGTCGCCTGATGGATTAAAGCTCCTTGGTCTCTATGTTTTTAAATTTTGCGATCCAATTATGCTGCAATTTTGATATAGAGATATCTAACTATCAATTATGCTGCAATCTTGATATAGAGATATCTAACTATTTCTATAAAGTTCAGAATTCGTTGTTATTACATAAAACAATCTAGCATGCAGGCTAGGGTTCCAAAATGATCTCAAGTGCATTCTTCGAAATAAATGGCAGCATCAGTGTATTTAAGCGATAGTAGCAATCAAAAATCAAAATACTAAATTCATATTTTAAATGTGAATATGAAAAAGCAAAAGAAGAAAAAATACCACCTGAAGTAAATAATACACAATACTGTTTGTTAGATATAAATGAAGTCCCCTATGTTAACTAGACTTACGTTTGGTCTGGGTGTTCAAGTCCGTCAGATAAAACACAACTGAAAGTGACGCATTTACCAGACAAATAAACCTTGAACAAACATTTAAATGATAATGCAATTTTTTGTTGGGTGTTTTTTGTGTGTATTTATTTCTATTGCGAAGGTGTGCAGAATGACAAATCGTATATGGCTGGGGTACTGTTGAAGGTATATCACATTTGTTTATTTGTTTTGTTTTTTATTTGTCTTGTTGTAAGACGCTGGTTTTTAAGTAATATGTCACGCTTAAAAAGTGATATTTCTTATATAATTTATTTCAATTGAAATATTTAGGTGTAAGTTGAAATAATCGATTTGACCAGACATATACATATTGTTGTTTTTGCTCTTATCAAACCAAATCCTAAAATTAGATGAACAAATTTGTTGAATAATGATTAACAAAACTGCTGTTTGTGCTATCATGAGATATGCTAGGATATGGACATTTTTTTTACTGTACTTTTTATATAAGGTCAAGTTAGAGTGCGGGATCGCACTCTTACTACCACTAATAAAATTTGTTCAATACACATTAAAGAAACATAAATCGAAGAAAGTAATAATATCAGCATCAAGGTCTCTACAGGACAAAAACATTAAGAGGAATCATATAAGGACAACACATGAAAAGGTTACTGACTTCTGACTATCAAAATGAAATGACATTTGGTAGCGTGATTTGTATTTGTAGCTCCCAGAAATACCATGTCAATCTCACCAAGTGGAAATATGAAACAATTCAATTGAAAAAGTAACGTCATAAATAATAATAATATATGATAATTTACGAAAAAAAACAAATACGACTGACATGGTCCTACAACAACCGCTGCACTATAGGCTCCTGACTTGGGAAAGATTGATACAAAGCAGAAAAACATCTTAAAAAAACACAGACCGAACGTGTCAGGGTATTTTTCCATCCCTCACAACAACAAAAACGACACAAAGAACTGGCCTGGCAGTAAATGGTAGCTAGTTCAAAGCCAATACCAACTTATAAAAAAATCGTGTATCTAAGACTAAAATATCAATCTGTATACTGCTAACATCAAATGAATAATATAAAGACTTCTTTAAATGTCAGAGAAAAACATGACCGTGTGCAATGCCTGACATGTTGGATATAAAAAAGATGTGGTATGATTGCCAATGAGACAACTCTCCACAAGAGCCCAAATGACACAAAAATTAACAACTATAGGTCATCGTACAGCCTTCAGTAATGCGCAAAACCCAAATCGCAGAGTCTGCTATAAAGGACCCCGAAATAACAATGCAAAACAATTCAAACGAGAAAACTAACGGCCTAATTATGTACAAAAAATGAACGAAAAACAAATATGTAACACATAAACAAACGGCAACCACTGAATTACAGGCGTATATCAACCATCTCGAGAACTTTTAGTCTCTCCTATTTTTTTTCAATGAAACGGCTCGTCTAACTATTTTCTTCTTAGAAGAGTAACATCTATGATTAAAGCAAGAACTGTTATGATTAATATTTGTTTTGCTCATTTTATAATTATTAACAAATCTATAAAAACATCACAAGCTGCATTCAATGTCAGGGCTTTTGCTCTGCAATATGGTTGATTACATAAGTTTTTTGATAGACTTTTTTAGAAACAAAAAAAGATAATGACTAGAGCAATTATGTGGCCGTTGGAAAGGAAAAATTAGTAAAATGCTTCAATCTTTTCAATTGATCTATTGATAAATGAATGTTGTGTTCATGTCAATTAAACACCGACATGTTATTCTAAATGTAATTTTATATAATTTGGTTATTGAATAGGATGTTTTTGGTTGGAAGTAAATATAAATAACAGCATCGGCGAAGAAGATAGGACATCTGATATTTTATATCTAATTGTTATAGGCTAGATATATAACTTGACATTTTTTTCTGAAATGCTCAAATATTTTAAAACTAAATTCAAATAATTCCAAATAATGACTTTTGTCATCTAATGAACATCTACTTTGCTTTTTTAAATTTAATCAAAAGAGAGGGAAAACCAAAGGATTATTATATCTTTTGAGTTTAAAATCTTGCAAAAATAAAACTGTGTAATTAAAGTATTTCTAGAAATAACTAATTCCATTTCATTCCTAGACCACATGATTAATCCAGATTTTGGATTTTATATCAATAAAATCTTTGATTTTGACTTTGATTAACCAAAGAGTCAAATAAATAAGCAATTGCTTTTTTTAATGATAAGACTTGACTTAATAGCATATATGTTCAATTTTATCACCACTTTGCTAATACTCAGCAGTGAGCCAGGAGCTACGTTTATGATAAAGATTTATTTTATTAAAGTGTCACCATCCATTACAATATCAATATATATATACACATAAAGTCATAAGAACCTAACATGAAGCAATTGTTCATCTTTTATTCTTTAGATCATTTAAGTTATCTGGGTTTTTTTTCTTCTTTCGTTTTCAGTGTTTCTCTATTTTTTTTTCAACGTGTCCTCGCGTCAAACAAGTTTAAGCTATTTTACGATCACAACTGGGGCGTTGAGTCATGATTCCAGTGTAGGTGGAAGACATACAAAATTATCATTTGGAGCATTTGTATGGAATCTTCTCTTTAGATCCTTAGACAAGTTAATGTTCTCGTTGTCTTATTTCCATTTGATTTCAAACCTCTGCGACAGGTACTTTATGTTGTTCTGATTTACTGTCATATGGGATGTCGGTGATATATATTAACTTATACATTATCTACACGATTTATTTCCCTAGACATAGGCAGCTGTATATAAGTATGTCCGTCTTCTCAAATAAAAATCAATAGCAGATTGATAAATAATCTATCTTATCACTGAGAAATCTGCCAGGACAGAAAAGTATCAAAATCACTGCGTCACCCTATTTCCCCCTCCAAGATAACAACGGCGTTTATAGTATTAAATTCATATTAAGATCCGTTTTGTTACATCTAGTGATCAATTTTGTATGGCAATCGCCAATGGCAGTCAGAAGGGTTAAAGAACGTCAGTTGTTCGACTTGTTAGTCAAATGCGTTTTGTTTAAATATACCTCTTAACTTTTTTGGTCTTTTGGAAAATGTTGTTTGTGCTGTTTTTAGACACTTCTACGACGAAATTTGTTTTACATGCACACGTATAAAAATTGCGGTTTTTATCCAACGCAATCATAGGTTTGAACGTAGTTTTCAATTTAGACTCGTTTATATTTTTTCGTTTGGGCTTGTATCATATTTTCCCTCCGATTTATATGATCCGTTCATCCTATATTGACTCTTAAAATTCAAGAGTCTATCTAAAAATGAGGGTTCATTTTATATGGCCTTCCAAATACCGTTTCGATCCCTAACATCACTGAAGAGACATTTATTGTCGAAATCCGGATCTGGTGTACAAAAAAATATTAACACCGTATGTTTGTGGCATAACATCGTGGCCACAAGTTAATTGTTTTCTGTTTAGTATAAAATTGATATTAAGATCCATTTTGTTACATCTTGTGATCAATTTTATTTGGCAATCGCCAATGGCAGTCAGCAGGGTTAAAGAACATCAGTTTTAATTTTAAACATATTTTATTTACTCAAAGTAAAATGGATTGGACACAAGTAAGCCATACTTATGAAGTCCGCTCCGAATGACAATAATTTACAATACAATATAAGTATGAGCATGCAATATCAAAAACAATATTTCACGAGTCTATCAATTGAGAAAAAAAATTATAACAGAAATAAATGTAAACATTGAAAACGATGATGATGATGATAATGAAGACGTGGATGTACCGTAAATACATTTTCTACATAACAAGAAATCTCTCAGACCTTTTGATAAATTCGAATACGTGTTTGAATATATTCACGTTTTGTTCATACGAGACATTCGAATTACCAGATGTAAGTAACTTAACATTCAGTATAAGGTCATTAGGTAGCCATCCTAGATTGTTCATCAGAAATTCTCTCTGGTGTGTATATAAAGAGTGGTCGAAAAGGAAATGGTGTACAGTCTCAATGTTACATCCACAAAAGCAAGATGGATCAGCAATTATATTGACTCTAAACAAGTCATAGTTCAAGAAAGATGAGTAGCATCTGAATTGTGTTAGAATCATATTTAGTTTCCTCGGTCCATATAGATAGTGCTTAGGTACATCTTTATTTGTGGTATTTAACCTTTTTAATTGGATTTTAAACTTTGATATAGAGTCTGATTTTCGAAGGGACAAATCGGTATGATTCCATAGGTTAATAGTTGATGGTATAAAAGATTCTTTAGTAAGAGATAATCTATAAAAAGGAACAATGATGTCATTGCCATTTCTCAGGGGATATACAGTTGTGCTCTGTACACTAGGTGGAACAAGTTTGCATAGACAATCCGGTGCTTGGTTATGTTGAATGTTATAAAACATTTGTAATTTTCGTCTTTTCCTCCTATCAGCTAAAGTTTCCCAACCAATTTCCTCATACAGAATTTTAGATTTTGTAAATATAGGCAAACCAGTAACTATTCTAGCAGCTTCTAGCTGCAAACTTTCAAGTTTATTAACATATCCTATCCCGCAATTATCCCAGACTTCAGTTGCATATTCAAAAATTGGTCTTATAAATACTAAATAGAGTTTTTCCTACAAAGTTGATACTTGAGTTTTCTCAGGATATTTAAATGTTTCGTAACACTGATAATCAGATTGTCTATATGACTGTTCCATCGAGCATCAGAGCAAAACGTTACCCCAAGGTGTTTGTGACATTTTGTTATAGGGATTTCTTTATCATTTAAGCAGAATTTTAGAACGGGTGCATCTTTATTTGAAAAAAATCATTATTTCTGTTTTGTCTGGATTAAAAGACATTAGCCACCTCCGTGACCATTCGTTTAGCTCTTCGAGGTTACGACCAATAACAGTTTTTATTTGTTCTTTGTCGTTCCCCAATTAATTAAACGAAGTGTCATCCGCATATAGTCTAGTTAGAGATGTGAGTTTCTCTGCAATGTCATTTATATATCCAGATTTATTCCCACATTATCTGATTGTCATTGTAAACTTGAGTGGGAATTATCTGCAAAATATTGTGTTCCTGGAGAAAATGATATTCCAATCCAGTTGAAAAATATGACACCTAATTATATCTGGACTGACTGTTCAGCAATAAAATTTCAAGAAACACTTTCTTCAGATACACTACAAAACTACATACTAGAATTCAACAACAGCACAATTCAATTTACTCAGACATCAGTAGATGAAGCATCATCAAAACTTTCAAACATCTTTTTATCATTAGCAAATCTATCACTTAAACGACCTTTAAAAAAACACACAAACAAACAAAAAAACAAAAAGTGGTTTGACGCAAGTTTACAACAAGCTCGAACTAACTTGCTTAATTATGGAAAAATTTATTCAAGATTTCCATATGATCCAATTATCAAAAATCACTTTTATAAACTGAATCGTGAATACTCCAAACTAAGGAAATATAAATACAAACAATACAAACAATCATTGATTAGTCAGCTGGACTCCTTGCACGAAGAGAATCCAAAACTGTATTGGAACTTAATTAATGAACTACAGGAAAAAAATGAAACTAAAAAAAAATGTGGAGTACAACCATCAACTTTGATATCACATTTCCAAAAGTTGTCACAACTGAAAGGTGAATTTCAAAGTAGATATACAGAGCTATGTGAAAAACTGAAACAGTTAGAAAACTCAAAATGTTTCAACGAGTTGGACTCCGTTATCACTGAGTCTGAAATATCCAAAGCCATTTCACACTTAAAATGCAATAAATCATCAGGCTTGGATAACATTAGTAATAATATGATAAAGAATGGACAGACTTTCCTTTTAAAAAGTTTTCAACAGATGTTTAATACTTGTCTGTCTTCAGGTATATACCCAACATCTTGGGCTGAAGGTTATATTACACCAATTTTTAAAAGCAACGATACAAGTGACCCTAACAATTATAGAGGAATAACAATAACAAGTGCAATTGGAAAGCTTTTTAATAGAATATTAAGTCTAAGACTGGACAAATTTCTTCAGGAACATAATATTATACATGATAGTCAAATTGGATTCACAAGGAAAGCCAGAACTGCAGATCATATGTTTATTTTAAACTGTCTTATTAACAAATACTGTAATTCAAAAGAAGGTAGACTGTTTGCCTGTTTTGTTGATTTTCAGAAGGCTTTTGATACTGTTATACATACAGGGATCAAGATTAAACTACTAGATATTGGGGCTGGGTCTTATTTTTATAACATTATTAAAAGTATGTATGAAATTAGCAAATCATGTGTCAAAATTCAAAATCAAGTAAGTGATTTTTTCCCATTAGATATTGGAGTCAAACAAGGTGACAACCTCAGTCCGAATTTATTCAAGATATTCATAAATGATTTGCCCAGATATTTGTCAGATACTAGAGACCCAGTTAATGTCAATGACAAAGATCTACATTGTTTAATGTATGCTGATGATATTGTTTTATTATCTACATCAGCTGAAGGACTACGAGAAAAGC
The DNA here is from genome assembly GCF_963676685.1 of Mytilus edulis. Lineage (NCBI taxonomy): Eukaryota > Metazoa > Mollusca > Bivalvia > Mytilida > Mytilidae > Mytilus > Mytilus edulis. The sequence continues at coordinate 77,822,840 of NC_092346.1, read as the reverse complement.
TGGGAATGCTTGATAAATTTTGCAAAGATTGGTGTCTCAATGTGAATACTAATAAGACAAAGGTGCTGATTTTCAACAAGGCAGGCAGACATGTAAAACAGATATTCACATTTCAGAATATAAATCTGGAATGTGTTTCAAAATACAAATACCTAGGTTTATATTTAAGCTCATCTGGTTCATTCAGTTATGCTCAAAATGAACTATACAAAAAATCCCTGAAAGCTCATTTCAAATTAAGGAAAGATCTTTTATCACTTAATCCTGATGTAAAAACAAGTATTCATGTTTTTGACCACACTGTAAAACCTATTTTATTATATGGTAGCGAAATATGGGGGATGTTTAATTCTCTTTCCTCTAAATGTAAGAAGGAAGATATATCTTTTGAAAAACTATATTCAGGTTTACCCTGTGAGAAACTTCATATAAAATTTTGTAAATTTATACTTGGGGTACACAAGAAAACAACAAATGCTGCAGTGTTATCTGAACTTGGAAGATTTCCAATATATTTTAATATTATAAAAGGAATGTTATTGTACTGGTATAGATTAGAGAATCTAGGTAATAATTTTCCTCTATTAAAAGAGGCATATACACAATCAAAGACACTACATCACATGAATATAACATCATGGTATGGTTCAATAAATGTTGTTTTTAAAATACTTGGTATTGACTATACAAATGCCGTTAATGCTCCATTTTGTGAATCCTTATACAAATTTAAGAAATATATACAAACCAAGCTATCAATATTGTTTATTAGCTGTTGGAAAAAACAAATAGATAAATTTTCAGACAGTAAACTGAAAACCTACCTTTTATATAAAACAAATTTTGGTTTTGAAAAATATCTAACATTGATCAAGAATTTTGAACTTAGAAGAAGTTTTACTAAATTACGTGTATCTTCTCATAGATTACAAATAGAATTAGGTAGATATCAGGGTATTCCCCGAATTAACAGAATATGTAATAAATGTTCTTCCAATACTGTTGAAGATGAGGCTCATTTTCTATTTGATTGTAACAAATTTGAGGATGATAGAAATTGTATGTTAGCTAGTATTGCACAATATAATTCTTATTTTAATCATATGAACAGTCAAAGCAAAATTATCTGGTTATTTAGTGTAGAAAATGTTGAGTTACTTAAAATAATATGTAATTTTATATACAAACATCTTCCTTAGTGAAGATTGGTTAAAGGAAATCTATGTGTGTATATACATTTGATTGGACATAGAAAATTATATTCATCTGAATATCACAAACGTACTAGCCGATTAAAAAAAAAAAAATTGTTAAGATATATTATTTATTCAAATGTTCTCTTATATCCTTGAGGCATCGTCCCCTGGTATCAACTGCATTCAAGTTACCTATGATGCTTCCTTGTTTGCTTTTGATACAGGTAGGAAAGAGACATTTACACACATTTTACATGCCTATGGCCCATAAGGTATCGCCCCCTGGTGTCAGCTGCCTTTAGGAAACCATAATGCTTTCCTATTTGCTGCTGACACAGGATGAGTCATGGACATGTTTAATTTCTACTTTCTTTTTGGCTAATTATTATATATTTAATTGATCTTTTATTATCTCATTGTTTGTATTGTATTATGAAAAAAATTATTGATGTTGTAATGTTTATGCCCTTTGGGGCCCATAATTGGAAATAAAATATCTTATCTTATCTTATCTTATATATAATGAATAATAAGGGACCAAGTACTGAGCCTTGAGGTACTCCAGCTGAAAGACTGCAAAATGAGGATGATGATGTATTAATAATAACTTTTTGTTGCCTATCACAAAGATAACTCTCAAACCAGTTAAGTAAATTACCATAAAATTGAAAATGGAAATGGGGAATGCGCAAAAGAGACAACAACTCGACCATAGAAAAAAACAACAGCAGAAGGTCACCAACAGGTCTTCAATGTAGCGAGAAATTCCCGCACCCGGAGGCGTCCTTCAACTGGCCCCTAAACAAATATATACTAGTTCAGTGATAATGAACGCCATACTAATTTCCAAATTGTACACAAGAATGTATTCCGTAAGCTTTCATTTTATGCAAGAGTCCTCTATGCCAAACCTTGTCAAAAGCTCTCGAGAAATCACAAAAGACAAAACAATTTATTTCCTTCTTTTCTAGTGAGTTAAGAATACAATTATACATTTCTAGTAGCTGATGTACAGTTGAATTTTTTGGCAAAAATCCAGACTGATATTCATAAATTAGTTTAGTAATGTGTAAATGATTATATACATGTTTAAAAACAATTCGTTCCATGATTTTACCTGCACAGCTTATTAACGAAATTGGTCTATAATTTGAAGGTAATGACGAATCACCTTTTTTAAAAATAGCAATAACATTTGCAATCTTCCAGCTAGAAGGATACTTACATTGTTGAAGAGATTTATTCAATATTATTTGTAAAGGAACTCCATTTTCTTAGGGCACATTTTCAGCATTCTGTGACTAATCAAATCTGGTCCTGATGCCTGTCAGTTGTTCGACCTGTTAGTCAAATGCGTTTTGTTTAAATATACTTCTTCACTTTTTTTTCGTCTTTTGGAAAATGTTGTTTGTGCTGTATTTAGACCCTTCAACAACGAAATTTGTTTTACATGCACACGTATAAAAATTGCGGTTTTTATCCAACGCAATCATTGGTTTGAACGTAGTTTTCAATTTAGACTCGTATATATATATATGTATATATATTTACAGATCTAACATTGTTGGGTTGATGTTTAGACGAGTTGTATATACATAATGTACACAGCCATGTATCACCTCCGATGAATAAATCTGTTGTAGAGTTGTCACTGACTCAGACGTACTTATTAATATAATTATTTTCTGTGACTGTATCTTGCATTAATTTGTAGGATCCTTTACTATAGATAATTGAGCTGATCTGTAACAATAACATCTCCATGCCTTATATATCATGTACTGTAGTACGCCGCTAGATTAAAACTGACGAGGGAAGGTAACACACGGCCACTGAAAGCTTTATTTTTGTGAAGCCCAGGTGGTCGTGTGGTCTAGCGGGACGGCTGCAGTGCAGGCGATTTGGTGTCACAATATCTCAGCAGCATGGGTTCGAATCCCGGCGAGGGAAGAACAAAAACTTTGCGAAAGCAATTCTTTTTTTATATAACAAGTCAAAAAAGGTACAACATCACCATTAAATAACTATAAAATGAACAAATATTAGATATTTCAGATAACAGATATCCTTCTTCAATAATAGCACGATGTCAAATGAATCATGTCAATATATTCAAACTGAGAAACTATCAACATCTTGAAATTTATACAATTTAAGCGAACACCACAGACGCTGGTACAATTTTAAAATTTCCAAACACGGCGCAAAGATTACAAAGATAAAAATTAGAATAGTTCTAGCGAAGTGAACTAGCACAACTATAAATTTCTAAAGGTTGTGACAGTTTAGATGTTATAACTGCATGGAGGGCAGTCCTCAAACAAAAATATCAAAAATGCCCTTACCGGTCCAAGTTGGTATAATATTTCAAATTTGACAACGGTAGGGCTATTGCAACAGAAACTACATATGTAAGCCTCCCAAACGAATAGCAGTTTAATAATGATTAGAAAAATAAGTTTTATCTAATAAGGTAAAATGATTGAACGTGGCTACGTACTTGTACATCCATCCCAAATGAATGGAGGCCTGTAATTTAAACTGGTATTTAAAAAAATCTTCGAACTGTAAAGCCAGTACGGAAGCCGGAGTTACTGGAAACAAGTGATGACAGGAAAATGAGTGACTCATTCTATGTTTTTTCATTGATGCCCTCTGGGAAAACTGTCATCGAAGTGACTACACCTGCAAGCCCGACCTACCCGTAAGTCGTCATTTGAGATCACCTGGGCACGCACAAGCTGATCTCAAAAACCTTACCATCACAATCATAGACCACAACGAGGGTTGGTCGAAAGTCGACAGAGTCGATCGGGAAAGATTTTGGATAAGAAAGTTATTTTGAACGGACATAAACCGAGTTCACCGATTTTCAACATACGCACCCTTTTCACGATTTTGTCATTTAAAGCTTGGCTAATGCCATGAATTTTCCCGCCCTTGTTTTTAAGAAACTGCAATAAACATCTGAGTAAATGCCAGGACTTTCTGACAACCAGCGCAATGCATTTTTGGGCATGATCCAATGAAGCCTTTCACAGCATACAATTACGAGAAGACTGAAGTTGTAGCCTCTACAATAACCCAAATCATCCTCAAATTCAACCAAAATGGATCATTTAATGATGAGCCACTTCCCGGGGTACAAACAGCAAGAAACGCTCAGCAAGACCGATACATTTCCTTAGTGACATCTTAACGGCCGTCTGGCGTAAACATCGACTTTTGTAGACCAAAAATCATTTATTATGTACCAAAAACCGTCAGTGGTGGATACATAGAGATTTGGCACCCGCCTTAGCCAAAAGTCATGCTTTTCGTCGGATTTTGGTCCGATCGAACAAATTTTGCATCAGATTTGACATGGTTTAGACGATGAAAACCACCACCAATATCATGAGTCAGCTTGAGTTTGCTTTGCGAGACAATGTATTTACATTTTGATAAAAGTTTCCATATAGACTATTTTTTACCTGATTAAATAAAACATGTAATAAAAAATATACCTTCATGTTCAACTTTTTGAGTAAAATGAGGTCGAAATTTTGTATATTTGCTCAAAATTCGGATTTGTGGCCGTATTTTTCTTTTCGAAAGAAAGACATAACTTTTTTGGTTTTAAAAGATAAACACAAATTGTTTTTTGTTAAATAATTTGTAACTGTATTTTATAAGTATCCCAAAAATTTATATATTCTTTATTCAGAAATAATTCAGATTTATCAAATGTTCATGAATATAGAAAAAAACATAATTTTTGGCTGTATATTTATCAAATTTAAAAAAATGCACTATTTACGTTTTCATGAAAATTGGCACACATAATCTTCTCTCGTAATCAAACCAAATGGCATTTTAAAAAAAGAGGGGTCCATGAACTCGTTTTCAGGGTAATAAGTTTAAATTATAAAAATCAGTCGAAAACTGAATCGTTTCCCGATAAGTCATAGTTTGACGTCGCGAAAACATTGAATGTTTTGTTTACCTATTGCGCCCGAAAGACGACAATGAAACATTTTTGTTTGATATCGATCTATTGTTAAAATTGTTAATTTTCAAGAACAGATTATGTTGAAAGATTATCATTTCTAATATAAATTTTATTTTTGAAAAAAACAAATGTTGCGTTTTCATTGGCACTCAGTATATATACATGTATATATATGTTGTGGAAATGTAGGTATTGAATTTAACCTCGAGGACAAATGTCAATTAAAGTTAAATGGTAAATGTAAAACTATTGCTTTATATAGTTCGAGAGGGTTTTTTCAGGAACTGGATCTAATTTCCGGATAATCATGATAAATGCAGAACATCCAAATGATTTTCATGATATTATGGTGTTTTGTAAGGAAACGAAAAAAAGATAAAACATTTTTCAAATATAAGATGACAATGTAGTTACTAGCATAACATAAAAACAAACAAATGGAGTATATATTATTGGGACAATCTCTTACATGTATTGTTTGAGAAAGAGTGATTCAGTTAGCACCAAAACAGTTACAAATGAACAAGATACAAACAAGAGGTCAAAATACGGCTACATACATTAAATGTCTATGTTATATAGAAGATATGATTGAAGTTCCTTACTAGTAACAAAATACTTCTTAATAACCTAGCTGTGCAATCCCTTCACTTCGGTTGAGCCAGTTTAGACAGATTTGCTCGACAACTGGACTCTTCAAAAACATTTAAATGATAATGCACATATTTACGTCAATTTTTACCTGGTATGCGCTTAATAAAAGATCTCTTTTATCTTTTCATATGCGTTTTTGTACAAACATGACCTAACCTATAGGTTGGAAAAGGAAGTTGTTTACACTTATCATTCAGACGAATTAAAACTACTGCAACAACAACTAATGCACTGTTTCTGAAATTACATAGTCAAAACTAGTGCGATTTAAAGTACAAATACTAGTCAGTGAATTAAACATCAAAGAGCACGATTAAAATTTGAATGATTATAGACAATCTAATTAAAAACCGATCTCTCATCGCTCCCGTTTTCTGATGGGAGCCCATTTTCTGATATGTTGTCGCGTGCTCCACGCGACGTATCAGAAAACGGGAGCGATGAGAAATTGGTTTTCAATCAAAGGTGCTTGAGGACAGGATCCTGTTATGATCCCCCATAGTCCTCCCTCCTATAATCACAAATTCTTGATTTTTATATATATATATACATCACTTATATGTACCAATCTACCAAATATGCATGTATACTATCAACGTGCAAATCGACTATAGCCAATGAGACAATTCTCTACCAGAGAAAAAAAAGACGAGCGGCGGCAACCATCCACTAAGTGGGGACATTGGTAAACAGAACATCATGAGAACAAACTATAAACATCTCAGAAAAGGGATTAAACGGTCAAAACGGCACAAAGCACAAGAAAAAAAGGAAATAAAAAACATCAATCAAAGAGTACTTGCGGGTACTGTGAGTAATAACGCAAAACAATCTCGGTCTTATCATTAAACAGTTCAGGTTTTTTTTCTTAATTAATCTTTCAAAATCAAAGAACCAGTACACGATTTTGAAAGAAAGACATGACTGTCATCCCTTGACATTCCTTCAAATGGTGAAATTACTATTATGTGTACCACTAGAAAAGATGTTACCAGCTATCTGACAAACTAAACACAAGAGTGCACACGCTGAAATGTCTCGCCTTCTATACTAATCATTGATATTATGTTGATAGTCTTAAGTATAAAGCTAAGCTTTATTACAACTGTCACATAAACTTTACATTAACCAAGATAACTAAACAAAGACCAATGAACCTTGAAAAAGAGGTCCAGGTCAGATGAACCATGCCAGGCAGACAGGTACAGCTAACAATGCTTCTATACAACATATATAGTTGACACATTACTTATAGTTTAAGAAAAATAGACCAAAACACAAAAACTTAACACTGTGCAATGAACCGTGAAAATGAGGTCACGGTTAAATAAAACCTGCTCGACTGACATAAAGATCATAAAATATTTCCATACACCAAATAAAGTTGACCTATGGCATATAACATTAGATAAAAAGACCAAAACTCAAAAACTTAACTTTGACCACTGAACCATGAAAATGAGGTCAAGGTCACATGACATCTGCCCGCTAGACATGTACACTTAACAATCATTCCATACAACAAATATAGTATACCTATTGCATATGGTATGAGAAAAACAGACCAAAACACAAAAATTTAACTATAACCACTGAACCATGAAAATGAGGTCAAGGTCAGATGACACCTGCCAGTTGGACATGTACACCTTACAGTCCTTCCATACACCGAATATACTAGCCCTATTGCTTATAGTATCTGAGATATGGACTTGACCACCAAAACTTAACCTTGTTCACTGATCCATGAAATGAGGTTGAGGTCAAGTGAAAACTGTCTGACGGGCATGAGGACCTTGCAAGGTACGCACACATCAAATATAGTTATCCTATTACTTATAATAAGAGAGAATTCAACATTACAAAAAATTTGAACTTTTTTTTCAAGGTCACTGAACCATGAAAATGAGGTCAAGGACATTGGACATGTGACTGACGGAAACTTCGTAACATGAAGCATCTATATACAAAGTATGAAGCATCCAGGTCTTCCACCTTCTAAAATATAAAGCTTTTAAGAAGTGAGCTAACGCCGCCGCCGTAGCCGCCGCCGCCGCCGGATCACTATCCCTATGTCGAGCTTTCTGCAACAAAAGTTGCAGGCTCGACAAAAATAGAGGAAATTGAATATGTATACTTCAAAGATTATATAGATATCAATACATTGAAAAAAATCAGCGCTTATCACTACCAGTAAAAATCAAAGCGCTGTAAGCGCTGAAGGCAGTTAACCAAAAACCAAGGCAACCGTAATTATGAAAACTGTGGCAATGTTGCCTCAACATTAAACATTCATATATAGTACATTCATGTTTATCTAATGATTTATTTATAAAGGCAAATAATTTATATGTCATCAAGGTTTCAAAAGCAATGCATATCTCAATGTATATTTTTTTATGGTGAGTCTGCAGTGGTACAAGTTCCCAATGATTGCAGTTGTTCTACTTGGTAGTTAACCTTGGTTTTATTTGACTGCTAGAAGTTCAATTTGACTTAGTATGAACATGTAATAGTATGAATGGACTGGTTTCCCTGGAAAGAAAACTGAGTTTGTGTTCTATAGTACAAAAGTTATGAGACACGAATCAGACAAATGTTCACTACAACAGGGATCAAAGGTGCGGTCTGACTGTCCAATACATATAAATATATATATAATTTAAGGGTGGGGATCTCAACGGTTTTCAAGTTCTCAAACAGGTAGGGGTAGGCAGAGGATTTAGGGGGGCAGCCCCCCCCTTTTGGGAAAAAAATTGGTTGCTTATATAGGGAATCACTGAAGCGTGACTGGAGCGGGCCCCTCTTAGGTCAGTCAGTCAGTGGGCCCCACTTATGAAAATTTCTGGATCCGCCACTGGGGGTAGGGTGACCCTAGGGACTTCCCCTACATTTCATTTTATTTGTTATATTGTCCCATACATGAATATATATGGTTTAGGGGTGGGGATCTCATTGGTTTCCAAGTTCTCAAACAGGAGGGGTCGGGTGACCCCAGGGACTCCCCCTATATTTCATTTAATTAGTTATATTGACCCATACATGAATATATATTGTTTTGGTGTGGGGATCTCGACCGTTTTCAAGTTCTCAAACAGGAGGGTTGGGATGACCACAGGGACTTCCCCTATATTGCATTTGATTTGTTATATTGTCCAATACATGAGTATATATGGTTTAGGGGTAAGGATCTTGACCATTTCCAAGTTCTCAAACAGGAGGGTGAACAGTGACCTCAGGGACTCCCCCTATCTTTCATTTGAATTGTTATATTGTCCCGTACATGAATATATATATGGTTAAGGGGTGGCGATCTCAATGGGTTTCAAATTCTCAAACAGGAGGGTGTGGGGTAACCCAAGGGACTCCCCCTATATTTCATCTGATTTGTTATATTGTCCCATACATGAATATATATGGTTTAGGGTGGGGAACTTGACCATTTTTAAATTCTAAAACAGGAAGGGTGGGGTGACCCCCAGCGACTCTTCCTATATTTCATTTGATTTTTCATATTGTCACAAACATGAATATATATGGTTAAGGGGTGTGGATCTCGACCGTTTCCAAGTTCTCAAACAGGAGGGGGTGGGGTAACTCCATGGACTCCCCCTATATTTCATTTTTTATTTATTATATTGTCCTAAACTTGAATATATGCAGGGGCGGATTCAGACGGGGGAGGGTTGCGGGCTTGCACCCCCTTAAATTTGCAAAGCATGGGTTGTTCTCAGCTTAATAAAGAATATTCCGATAATTTTACCTCAATTTTTTTTAGCCTCGCTCTGCTCGGCGAAAATTTAAGTTTGCGCCCCTCCGAACCTAAAATCCTGGATCTGCCCCTCATATGGTTTAGGGGTGGGGAGCTCGACCGTTTCCAAGTTATCAAACAGGAGGGGGTAGAGTGGCCCAAAGAATGCCACCTATATATCATATGATTTACTTACATTAAGGTATATATAATATAGTTGCATTATTTGTGAAAATAAAGAAAGAAACTTTCAGCTACTTTAATTGACCCTTCAAAATTGAGAAAAACAAATAACCCCTCGAAATTGCAGTAATATGTTTACACTTTAAAAGCATCTCACATGCATTATCATCATTTATCATTTATAAAGAAAATTTAGACTGTGACCATGAACATGTATATTGTTAGATATACTGTTCCCAGCTGTCACGTTGTATTGGATTTTTAAATTAAAATTTGTCAAAAAGTAATTTTGAGTTTCTGAATAAAATATTTTTCTGCTTTTTCTTTCTTTTACATATATCTTTTGGTTTAAAATACTAGTGTTTATATTCATTTAACATGCATAGATGTATTTTTTCACCTGCTTGGATTTATTTTGTAAATGATCGCCAAACCCTGAATTACCCTTATCCGCTTCCGGAATCGGATCCGATTTAGAATTCACGTGTGAGTTCGTGGTCTAATGGTTAAGACCGATGGCTACAGTGCTGAAGGTCCCGAGTTCGATTCTCACTCGGGGTGCTAAAAATATCAGTACATCAGAAGGGTTATTTTCACCCTCTCACACACATCTCTGGCACCCAGACCGGAGTTTAAACTAGAATGGGTACTTTGGGGGCCTCGGTTGGTCAAAGTTGTCCCCTACTTTGACCTGGAGATCAATCTTCTGATATCTCTCTGGTTTGTCTGTTTCCACCGAGTGGCCCGTTGGTTCTCTCCGAGGACTTCGGCTTCCTCCACCATAATAACAGACTTCCCGGTGTCCTACACGCTCCCTTGGGCGCTGTTGGGAGGGGATTGTTCTGGTGGTGGGATAATATTGTAAAGGACACATCTCCATTAATCCTTAGGGAGTGTACATGGATCCGCTGTACCCTTGCAGTCAATCAAGGGGTGCGTCTACATTGGCGGAATCTCGAAGTACATACATACACGGCCGCCATTGTTATGTGTTTGCAATGTTGTTTTTGTCAATCAGATACGACTTTACTCGAATTTATACAATATTTGTCGGCGATTTTCTGTATAAAGCTAGCGGTTGAACAAAATGAACATCGCCAACATGAATAATAATGATAAAAATAAGTTTTTAGCTCGTTTAATTGGAGACTTTGGTGAACATGGTGAAAAGGTTTGCAAAGTAATTTCTTATTTTCTTTCAAGTGGAAGGTGACTACGTCGGGCGTAGCTAGAAACCAACTATCCTAGTCGAAATTCCGCTTTCAAAAGTGGAAGGTCGCGGACCTCGGACCACCGCTAATTTGCACACCTGCCTCGAAATTGAAAAACTACGTACGAAAATTTCTTTTTCTAATTTGAAATTGCCGCCAACAGCATGAACAGTTAAACTTATTATATAATAGACTACTGACGTAGTTGTACTACGTATTGATGACAAACAATATTCCTACGACTTTTGTCATTTGGGAAATCTAAACTACTTGTCTTAAGAGATTTTCGGCGATTAAATATTTCATACAATTGTTCTTTGACACCTTAGCTAAAAGCACAAGTCATAATGAACTACACAAGGATTCTTAATAAGCACTACTTCCTATGTGTAACTTTAAAACTTTTGGATAAATCGACGATCATTTAAGGTTTTTCTGGTCATATTTTTTGTAATCCAGAATAAAAAGTATTAAAAAAGTGTTCAATTAGTTATATATAACATAGTAGCAAGCTAGATAATAACAATGGCAAGTATTTCAGGATTTATTGGGTAGAACACAAATCTAGGGTGCTCGCATAATGCAGCTTAACTGCATAAAAATCAAATAAAAAATTGCTATATAAAATATCTGTGTTAATAATTTTATTGAAAAACATCAAGAATCAATCTGGATGACTTTCGATTGAAAATAAGTTTGTGTCCACCTGAAAACATTGTAATTTGAGTACATGCTTACAGGTTAAATGTTGTTTTTTGTCATCTTAAAGTACATTCATCGTTTACATGCATGCAGACATAAAGCCGATATAGTGTGATATTGGTTCAGATTCAAAGACTTTTATCCTTGTATTCGGGGGAAATTTGCTCAGTATTTCCTCTTACATAAGTCTTAATAAAATCAGAGACATATATACGTGTATATATGTCTCTTATACGTGTATATATGTCTCTGATAAAATCAACCAAAAGTTTCATAAAAAGGGAAAAAAAAACATAAATGCAAAGACCATATGTCGTAATGAAAATCTAATTGCTTAACGCTTAACGCAAGTTAAGTAATTGAATTTAGTATAAATTGAACCTACTAAAAAAAGTTGGTCCATGGGTCGAATGAATACCTCACCAAAGTAAAGTAAGTTGTAATCTGTTTCAGATTTGTGGATTTAATATTCTTACTCAACAACTATTCTAAAGGATAAAATGTGAGTTTCGAATTTTAATTTAAATCTCAAGAAATATATTTAACACACCTTCTTTTATCGTGTGTCAATACAGAAAGTAAGTAACTTATCATATTTCTAATGACAAGCAGGATAACTCGTAATCCTAATGGCAATATTCAAAATCTGTAAGTGTGCAGATTTACTTTTATCGTGAATTTGTTCCTTATAATTTGGTTTTACCAATCTCCACCTTTGGTTATGCAAAACACAGTCACAAAAAGGACATTTTTTTTTTTTATTTTGACATCTATATGCTATAGGAAATATATTAATTATGTGCAAGAATAAATTATGAATACAATAAAAAATTTGACTTGTACCTTGTATTTAAGATGACATATGCCACCAACAGCAGAAAGGTGAATCCAGTCGAAACACCTTAAAATTTCCTCAAAAGAATCCAGGGTGGAAATTATTGTCAAATAATAACTGAAGATTAGATAGTATGATAGATCAACAGATTTACTAACATAAATGTCATTTTACAATTGAGTGACTAACAAAAAACTTGATGAATGTGTATTGAGACACCCACAGGTAACAATAATAGGTTGGATACATTAATTAGGCCAGTTTAAAAGAAAATGAACCCACCTGTACGCTCCATCGCAGCCACATGCCTTAAAGACTCTCACTTTTCTGGCTAGATTTCAATATAATACTAAATCCTCATAACTGTGTAAGAACGTTATGTTCTACTATGCAATGTCCGGTGTTATTTGTATCTGTCATTGTAAAATAGGAGAAGATTTATGGGGTACAAGTTATACTATGTAATAATACATTCAGGTCTCTGTTTTCAATGTGTATGTAAATAGTGGGATAATTTATGTCGTTTTATGAATTTAACTTTATGATACGTGGTAAAACAATCACTTATGCTTCTACCTTATCCGATCAGTTCATTGACATGTTTAATATCTGTGAATTCTATACATAATTTAAAACAACTATATATATTAAAAACGCTGAACTGCATGCTCCATCATATTTTAATGACATTGTTTAAAGTGTGAAGTGTAATGTGTCTAAGTTTAATAGAAGGCATTGTGTCAGCAAGGTTTTCTAAATATTTCTTAAGTCGCTTTCAAAAGAAATATCCTTGCCTGTATATCATAGAATTCATTTCCTGTATACCCTAAAATATTATAATTTCTGATGATAATCTTTCTTTCAGAATTTAGAATGAAATTCAAAACAGTGTGGCTGTGGCCATTGATTGACACATTAAATTCATCCATTGACTGGGACAATTTACGTGAACGTTTGTCTGTAACGACCACTGTTCACGACGTACCTACGATAGACATTTAAACTGTGGGGTCACCAAAGGTTTCTTAACGGCTTTAATTATAAAATAATTCGAAAAATTAATCAGGAATAACCTATATGTTTTGATTTATATAATTGATATAAATCAAAACATGGTGTTATTTCTGATTAATTTTTCGAATTACTTTATTAAGGTGTTGAGAACCTTTGGTGACCCCATAGTTTAAGTGTCTTTAAAAAGTACATAGTAAGCAGTGGTCGTTACATACAAACGTTCACCTAAATTGACCCAGTCAATGGATGAGTTTAATGTGTCAATCAATGGCCACAGCCACACTGTTTTGAATTTCATTCTATAACTACCAGGATACGTATTCCTTTCTCCAAGAGTACTTCTTGATGAGTCTGCATTTCTTAGTTGGTTCTCTCTGTCTGTGTTTGTCGATGGCGTCGCTGTTGAACGTAATACTTTCACTATCAGTCGAATTTTTACAACCGGGATATAATCCATGAATAGATATCATATATTGGTCAAAGTTTTTATTATACATGTTATCGAAAATGTATTGTAAAACTTAGATTCTCAGACTTGTGTGTATTAGATAAATTGTGGCATATCATATTCAGCTTTAAATGGTAACATTTTTAGTAAATCTAATAAGTTGACAGGTTTATGAACTGTCCTTCGTATCCTTCGTATAGCTTTAAAGATTATAGAAAAAGTTATCATTTATATATTTTACTCAATCATTATATCTTGTTCTAATTTTTTAAGAGTCTATAGGTTGAAAGAAGACCAAAACGTTCCTTTATCTTTTTTAATTAAATCTGGTAAGCAAAAGTTGAGATAAGAGCGATCATCTGGTCCCTGATATTGCTAAAATATCTAAATTTTTCAAGACTTTTATAAAATTATATTTATTTCATTGAGTAGGATGTATATATATAAAAGAAGATGTGGTATGATTGCAAATGAGACAACTCTCCACAAGAGACCAATATGACATTGAAATTAACAACTACAACAATTGACAAGGTTCATAACGCATAGTCAGCTATAAAAGACCCCGAAATCTCAAATGTAAAACAATTCAAACGAGAAAACTTACTGCCTAATTAATGTACACAAAAATTGACGAAAAACAAATGTGAAACAAATCAACAAACGACAATCTCTGATTTACCGGACCCTGACTGAAAGACAGGCACATACATACAAAATGTGTCGGGGTTAAACATGTTAGAGGGATCCCAGCCCTCCCTCTAACCTGGGACAGTAGTATTTATCAGTACAACATAAAAACGGATTAAAAAAATCAAATGAAAAAGGCATAACTCATAAGATGGATATACAAATAGAAATACATAAAACAAAAACATGTGGACGTGACAGAGTACTTGTACATCCCAACAACAAAAATACGTTAAGTCCAGATCTGAGCGTAGAAGCAGTTACTGACAGCTAGTTCAAAGCCAATAACAACTAATATAAAAAATATCATGAATCTTATACTATATTGTCAATATTTTATTAAGAACACATCCAACATTCAATGGATTTAGTTTGAAGACCCCATAAACAGTCAGAGAACACATGCAATGCCATAACAATAATTTTATATTTAGTTTGCTTTTGATATACAGATATCAAAATCAATATTAATACCAATAAAAACAATATTCAAAGACAGTGACAGCGTAGAATTGGTAACCTTTTAGAATAAGTGTATGTAAAGGATCGACAAGTTTACAAGGTTTATTTCTAAATTTCCGGGCAAGGTAAACAACGTTTCCTTAAAAATGAATATGTGCTATCCCGTTTGAAATACGTTTTACCAAATTGTTAATTAGTGTAAACTGTTAGGTATTTATTGGAAAGTAGAATGCTTCTACAACATAAATATGGGCTGTTTTTTGACAAAACAATGCACATAGTTATATGGTCGGGTGGTCTAGCGGGACGGTTATAGTGCAGGCGATTTGGTGTCACGATATCTCAGTAGCATGGGTTCGAGTCCCGACGAGGGAAGAACAAAAATTTTGCGAAAGCAAATTTACAGATCTAACATTGTTGGGTTGATGTTTAGACGAGTTGCATATACACAATGTACACAGCCATGTATCACCATCACTGCTGGTGATTCGATGGATAAATCTGTTGTAGAGTTGTCACTGGCTCAGACGTACTTATAAATATAATTATTTTCTGTGACTGTATCTTACATTAATGTGTAGGATCCTTTACTACAGATAATTTAGCTGATCTGTAAAAATAACATCTCAATGCCTTATATATCATGTACTGTAGTACGAACGCTAGATTAAAACTGACGTGGAAAGGTAACACACAGCCACCGAAAGTTTCTTTTTTATGAAGCCCAGGTGGTCGTGTGGTCTAGCGGGACGGCTACAGTGCAGGAGATTTGGTGTCACGATATCTCAGTAGCACGGGTTTGAATCCCGGCGAGGGAAGAACAAAAAAAATTGCGAAAGTTTAGACGAGTTGTATATAACATTGTTGGGTTGATGTTTAGACGAGTTGTATTTATATATATATACTGACTCAGACGTACTTATGTATATATATATATATATATATATATATATATCGGGTACTAGCATCATTAACGCATGCTAAATAGCTGAAATCTTCACAATTTTAGCATTTCAGTTAAACTTTTGACCGTTTCCGTCTTAAATGAAAGTGGCCGTATCTGAGTTCATACTTAATATTGAAGTATAAGTTGTATTTGATGATAATATATAACATATATAAAGGTTGAGTAGGAACACGGATGCGACCACTTTCATTTGTAACAATTACCATCTAAAAAAAAATTGGTTTATACCCGCGAGACCCCTTTTAAATGTTTAAAAAGTGTACAAAATCTTTCGTCAAATGAACTTGAAATTTGAGGCCATAATTGGCCCTTACCGGACCAACTCCTTTTAGTGTAGAGTTTTCCGTGTTAAACTGAAAAATCTAAATTTTGGAAAGGACAGTTATTAGTGTTCACATTTGATTTAATAAATTTAAGTTCCTATGTGCAATTTTCGGTAGTATATTTAGACTTCTTGATTATCTAACGAAAACATATCATCAAGATACATGTAACGGTAAGTATTGTTTTTATCAATTAAATGCAATTTAGACGGGTCTTTGGTCTTTACTGAATTTGGTCATAAACTGGGATTCACAACAATTCAAAAACCAAGTCTGCTATTAAAGGGGCACACGTACGTAGTTCTTATCACTTTGTTTTTATTTTTTTTCCTATCATACTTGCTTTTCATGGTATTTTTGATTTTATCTTGTAAAATGCCTCTATTTCTTGTGCCCACTTAAAAATTTGAGTATCAGTTAAATTTGACAGTTTAAGGTTCAATGTAGATGTAGTCATTTTCCTCTATAATTTTCAATTTTATTGTTTGCTATGTAAAAAAAGTGTTTACGATCTATATCTTAGATGTAGTAGTTAAAATAACAGAATCCTGAAAAGTTGCTATTATTTTTAAATGAATTCTTCGGGAATAAAAATAGATTTGGTTAACATTTTAATTATAGGTTGGTTATTGATCTGTTACGATGTTTGCCTCTTCAAAATCCTAATCATAACATGGGAGGGAACTCTGCTTATTTCTATTCGGTTCCATTTTTGTAAATAGAGTTATTTCCCTTTTTAAAAAAAAGCATCTTGACGACCGATACAAGAAAAATATCCTTTGATAACTATTCTCTACAATTTACACATTAATTATCCTTCAAATCTCTATTTATTTTGTTATTTATTAAGAATAAATTGAGAGACATGCAAATAGATACGAAACTTCTTCATTTTCATTGTTGTTATGGAGATTTTGGCTTGATCACGTGGTTAGCACATTGAACATTGACAGGGAAATTGTGTGAAACAGTAGTGTGGATTGTAAACAGAAGCAAGATGCATCGGAGTTATAACTCAATTTTACCTACTCATAATAGGCTTCTTCAAAAGAAATGGGATGATACCTACTACAATGAACACAGACAAAAGGTAAACTACAAAGCTATGCACACTTCTTTTTAGTTCTGGTATACCTTAAATATGCTTAATATGCGAGTAAAAAACTAGTCAGATATAACTTGGTACAGCTTTGTCTTTTTTGCCTACTTTACATTTGTAATGAGTACCAAATAATTTGAGAATATACACCCATGATGGGATTCTTTAGATCAAACAATTAGTCAAAGAGTTGTATTTTTAGAATAGTTATACTTCAAAATCCTATCATTTCCAGTATACTTTTTATTTATGAAAAAGAAACTTGTCTTAATTGTGGAAGACAGACTATTGACATTTAAAAACTTTTAAAAATTATCGTGTTCCTTGATTTCATTTTTATTGATGCATGCTAGCTGTAACTATAGAGGGGGATAGGACAGGTGTTTTTAAGCTCAGGATTTCGGGATTGACCCTTTCGGGATCCGGGAATTCTTTCTTCGAACTTTGGGATGTCAGGATTTAAATTTATTTTAAAGGACCTGATCCCTTAAAATCATGGGCTTAACAACACAAAATCCTGAGGTTCCAAATTTAGATAAATGTCACCCCTCATACCCCCCTCTATCTATATACACCATATAATGATACAATTAAAATTTAGAAGATCCATATATGTGCCATCAGATACCAAATCATATAAACATTAACAACTATTGGTTACTGTACAGCCTTCAGCAATGAATAAAACTCATTTAAAGTTTAATTAAAAGTTCACTGTATATAGTTACTTAAACGGTATTACAGCAACAATTAATTACGTGGATGCATGTCTTCTGCAAACGGAACTTGTCAGAAACATATACACAAGCAGCAGAATATTCAGTTTGTTGAAGGAGGCTATTATCCGACAGAAACAAACTATTACATCTTAGTAATTTAAGCTATAAAGGCCCTGAAAGGACAAAACAATTCAAACTGATTTCTGTACAAGACAATAAATGGAAAACATTATGATACACAGAAACAAACAACCACTGAAATTAAAGCCTTCTGACTTAAGGTAGGCACATAAAGAATGTGGCAGTGTTGAATATGTTTGCAGCATATGATATTGCTGTATTTTCTTTTATTCATAGACATTTTATAATTTATTTTAAAAAATCTTGGTCTACTAAAAAAAAATATACAGAATTCCAAGGGTACATGTACCTAAGTTACATTTAATTTGCTTCTTTTACACAGGGTTAAAATAATGTTTTTAAAATCTCATACAACTTTTGAACATATGAAATTCTTTTACTATAATAAATTGAGTATTTTTACTCAATAAAATGTATTGTCAGTCGGTTTGTGCATTTACAGTTTTAAAAGAAATTAAAAAGGTCTTTTGTTGATTGTTCAAATCATGTCACTTGTTCAAAAAAGTAAACAATGCTGCCATTCTTTATTTATAAACAGTTTATTAATCTTAATAGTAACAGCTTGTTTTCAGAGGTGTAAACATCCAATGATTTAAATACTTTTTTAATTAATTTGACAATTGGAACTTTGTTTATGTCAATCTCACTGGGGGAGATTGAACCTAAATGTTGACATCATGATTAATCCAATTTATCAAAATTTAATGGAACAACTTCAACAAGATCATACATGTACTTGCAATATCAACCTGTTGAATAATTTACTTTTGAATATTATTTGAGTTTGTTTTTTTATAAATTTTCACTACAATTTTATACATGTATGGTGATATTATTGATATTTACAACACACTTGAAGTATCGGAAGTTTTTTTGTTAACTTCAACTTGCTGCAAAAAAGAAAGTAATTATATACTCAGGTTGCTAATATTTCATTATACTGACTGAAATTGTACAAAATTATTTTTCCGCATCTTCCTGCTTTCTGAAATTCAATACAAATAAAGGATTTATATGTATTTCGATTAATTGACCAAAGATTTCATGATTACATGAACCTGTGAGAACATTATATGAATATTATTTTTTTCTCCTTTTTGTGTGTTGGTTAGTTTTGTAACAAAAAATATACATTTTGTAAGACAACTGTCCGCCAGAGTTTAAATGATATGGATATTAGAAATTATAGGTCACCATACATACAGCTTTTAATAGTGAGAAAAACCAATATGGTATATACATGTACAATGTAGTCAGCTATAAAAAGCAAGAAAGCTGAAGTCCTAACAATACAATTTACATAGAACAAACATGACAGATGTGAACCAACAACCGCTGAATAACATGATCATGGCTTGGGACAGACACATAAAGATCTTGGCTGGGTTAGATCTATGTTTGTGAGTCCAACCCCCCTTCTAACCCGGAACAAACATCAAACAAATGACGCAAAGTACAATCTAAATCTAAGAGTATTCAGAGTTACTGATCAGTAGTGTAACTTAGAAAAAAACCCAATTTCTACCAAATTATTTGTTTCTTTTTTAAACTGGCATGAATAATTACAAAATTAAATTAACATCATGTTTGTTTTATATAGAATTCATTATACAATATAAAGGTGATGTAGAATACTGTGTTTTCTATAGAATTCATTATACAATATATAGGTGATGTCTGTTACTGTAAATCAATTAACTATTTTAACCAAGTTCATTTTAATTTCCATTTTGTTTTTAGGTTTATACAGCCAAACCAATGGTTGACACAAGAGCTCCACCAACATATATGCATCTTCATTTAAAACTTAAGAAGCTTCAGGTATGTTCAAAGAAAATATAAAATAGTGTACCAGTTTGAAAAACTAACAAAAATTGGTAATTTAGTTACTTTAGATTAACAAGATGATACATAAACATTTGTAAGACTTGAGAACTGATACTCAATCAAGTTATTTCTGTAGAAAATGTTCCAAAAAACTTAAAAGTTTAACATCATTTTTTGCATTACGAAGTTTGCATTATTTTATTCTAATGTAAATTAATCAGCCAATATTATATGAAATGCAATTTCAAAAATGAAAGAGCTACACATTACACAAACACTAGGCTGGGCAGGTTATTGCAAGCAGTTTCATGTTTTCATAAGTCAATAACTCATCCCTTTTTTTTTTAACAAATCACATGTAATGCATTGCTTTTAAATAAACCATGCTCACAATCACTTTGTGCTGTAATTGATATAATGGGAAACAGATTACAAAATGTACTTGTAGCTTAGACTTTTCAATTTTAAACTGTTAATTTATTTATGCCACATACATTTCTTTACATGTTTTGAGTTAAGATTTGCATTATTAATTTTATGCTAAAGATTGTATGTACAAGTCTCGAGAAAATGACTTGCTGTTTTTCCATACAAAAAAATACCCATACTAGTCTTAAATTGATTTTAGCTGTATATTTTAATTGATATTGATCTGATAACTAAAACTGTTTTCACTTAATTTATTTTCATGCTGTATATAATATAATCCTATAGATGCACATCAGCTGAACATTTGAGTTTTAAAAGATGTTTAAATCTGTAAATAATGAATCTTTGATTGGAGTTTTCAATTCTGTTAGTTAATCAATAAACTCCTATGGAATTAAAATGAAATGTAAGGTGTATAATTTGTCAGCAAGAATCCAGATTTATTATTTTTAATAAAGGTCTTACCAATGTAATTATAGAAATATATCTTTTTTTTGGAACTGCATGGGATCATCACTTATATAATAAGTAAATTCTGTAAATTATCAAAATATCACTTGGTGTTTTTTACTTAACCACCATGTTTGATAAGTATATTTTCTATTCAAATTACTCCATTTCAAATAGATATTTCTATTCAAATTACTTCATTTCAATGGACAAATACTTATTTTGTTTTTAAAAAAAATATGAATTCCTTCTAAAACATTCTCATTTTAAGAATATTAGCCTTTCACATTAAAATGGCCATAAAAATAAGCCACCTTTGTAAGAATAAAGATTTATTAGTTCATACAGTCTCTTAAACATTTATTATCATGTCAATGGTCAAAGTCTTTGATGAATAAGTTATATCACTGAAGTGGTAAGGTATTTCTAAAGATGAGCTAGTTAAAGTGGACATATAAAACTATAGACCTTTTTTTCTTACGTCAAAAAGTATTTATAGTCTCAAGTTTGTTTACTTTTAAGGTATATGATCTATCTGTATGTTAAAAAAATCAAACATTTAATGCCAATCTTTATGTACAAATATATATAATTAACATTTAAAGGCTGGCCTTTTAAATACATAAAATTCAAAATATTTAAATGACAAAGTTTAATGTGAAAGCTAGAACTGTAATTAATTCATCAACACAACCTGCCTTGTGATGATTGTCAATACTGAATGTATTATAAGGAAGCATTGAATTTTAATATTGTACTGGATTTATTTTTAAAAGTCAATACAGAAAAAGCAGATGGCATTTATGAATAATTTTAGATGTAATGAAATCAAAATGCCAACACTTTGAAATTTTACCTTTTTATGCCCCATTTATGGGCATTATGTTAGAAATAACAGATGTTTTCTATGCTGACCAGTATCAGCAAAAATCTCTTCAGATAGTAATCTTGTGATCTAGAAATTTATGAATGGGTCATGATTTTGCAATGAAATATATAAATAGGTTTGATATTTTTATGAAATATATGAATGGGTAATTGTGCTTTCAAAAGACTTCAAGAGATAATTTTTAGGCAAATCCCAGCTGCACATCTGTACCCCATTTTGATAGAAATATGGATACTACTACATATATCTTTATTCTCACTGCCTATTGATTTGTTGGTGTTAACATAAAAAGTCCTCACTTCCTGCATATAGACATATTTTTTGCATCTATATAAAACATTAATTCAGCTATTGATTGAGTTTCCCTAGTGTTCTCTATATATTGCTGCCTAAAATGTGGAATTCTTCATTCATCAATAGATGGTGTTATGAAGTCAGTTGCTGAGCTTGGTTATTTAAACGGAAGTTTGAATACATGGTTGAATCCATAGAATACCTTTACCTGGTGATAGGACATTTATTGCCAATGCTTCATGGTGGATCAATATCAATATCGGATATTAAAGCAACTTAAAAAATGCTCTCTTAGCTTGATAAAACTGATTATCAATATTTGATCATACTTGATTGGAAATGATATTTGATTAATTTAAGAACGATAGTGTACTCTATGATAAACCAGTAATTCAATATTTGTATATTTATGTCTAAATTTATATATGATATGGTTTGACTAAACTAGTGAAACTAAAATAGTTTTCTCACAAATTTAAAATATTTTAAGTTATGTCCCCTCTTTCTTTTTCTTTTTTTTTTGTGGTTTCTCAGTTGAATTTTTTTTAGGTTACAGCTGATAAACTATGATCTGGCTCATATCTATCAGGTTATAACAAATATTATTCCTTGGCATTCTTTATTTAGATTTCAGATTTTCTTTTATTTGGCATTGCTTTTATATACTTTGCAATCTATGATTATGGATTCTGAAAAGCAAGTCTGCTGAATATACTCAATTATTTTGGTATACATCTTCACTTTTATTTTGAAAAAAAAAACGTTATTAAGTTGAAATTTTGTACATAGAAATATTCAAATATGTTTCTTTATTATACCTGTAAAGCTTTAGATTGCACTTTGAAGTTTATTGTTATTGAAATTGAAAATTTTATTTGAAAGTGTCTAAGTGAGATAACATTTTATAGCTCAATGGAGTAAATATAGCCCAATCAAGCTATATAGGCTCACACTGTAGAAATAGAGAACCTGTTTATAGAATAAGTATTAAATAGAACCTGAATGATTCCAGTCAATATGTATCAGACAGTAAAAAGTTACTTAAATATCCATACATTAGCTGAATATACATAGAATTTTATGCCATTAGTGCTCATTTTATTATAAAAGTTGATCGGTATTGAAATTTTTGAATTCCAACTGCTTTTAAAAATTATTCACTTGACAATTGAGTATCATAGTTTGTTTGAGATTTAAGTTTGAATACAAAGGTAAAATTGCATGCTCTCACAAAACTCTTTTAAAATAAGTAAATACTTCAACAAATTATTAATGTGCAATATATTTATTGATAAATTTTATGTACAATACACACTGTGTTTAAAGTGGAAGAATTTGGGTTTTAAATTTTCATTTGAAAAGGTAATGAAATGGTCTTTAATTTTGTAGAGGAACTAAGTACATGGTATACATGTGATCTTTACATTGAATATCTTTACATAGTTACCTGATACAAATGTTTTGATATTAAATTTCATTATTTTAAACACTCTTTAAACTGTACAAAGACCTGCATTGTTTAAAGTAAACTTTCTGATGTTATATAAAAACTGCCATTAAATCACATAATTTAGTTTTTTTTCAATTATAACACAATTTAATCATTTAGATAACAAAATGACCGGAGAAAGTAACACCACACCATACTTAAAAACTGTACCAAACACTGTGTTATTTTTTTATTTTTTTTTGTGGTTTATACATTTATAAGACAATATAATGGTAGTCTAAGAATAAAATATGATCGAATTAAGATACTCCTCTCCTCTAGAATTGAAATTTGAAAGGATTTCACCACTCAAAAAAAATTTAAACTTGTAGCCGTTTATCATTTAAAATAACTCTTTTTAAACATGGGGTAGAATTATAAAAACATATAGTTGGTCAAACCACTATTGGCATGAGATAAATTCCGACAGGGAAGGAACCAAGTGCGCTTGAATGAATCATGTATTATATTAAGACATATGATTCAGTTTTATTAACTGTTAAAACATGATAAGTCATACTTATCTCTAACCAAATCATTAATGATATATGTATCAATCAAAATTTCCATTTTTGAAGCCTGGGTAATAGACTACAGTATTTTTATGAAAATTCTGTCATATTATTTTTAACTTTACTAATTATTATAAGTATAACTGGCTTATAAGAAACATATTTGTATGTTTGACCACAGGATTCAAATTTTTAGCTGACCTTAATTTTCCTTATGGGCCAAGTGAGCTTTTCTCATCACTTGGCGTTCATCATCATCTGTTAACTTTTACAAAAATCTTCTTCTCTGAAACTACTGGGCCAAATTTATCCGAACTTGGCAACAATCATCATTGGGGTATCTAGTTAAAAAAATGTGTCCAATGATCCCACCTGCCATTACCATCATGACTGCCATGGCAAACAATAGAGCATAGGGTAAAACACAGTTGTTAGCTTATATCTCTGAAACTAAAGCAAAAGTATAATGATTGCATTATTGTATGCATCATATGTAATAAAAATATTAGGGGAGAAACACAGGCTCCCTGGAGCCTCTTGTTCAATAATTTTCAAATTAATCAGCAGAGATATTTGAAAGATAGGTAAAATTAATTTCTCTTTTTTCAGTTGGAAGAGGAAAGACTAGCCACAATAGAAAGAGATAACAGAATTTTACTAGAAAAGATGTCCTATATAATGAGAACTAGAGGAAGAGTTGATAATAGAAATAATTACGAGTACAGAAGGTGAGATTTACCATAATGTAGCCTTATATCATTATAGTTTTTCAAAAAATGTTTAAAATATTGTCATTTAGTTAATTGGATATTATAATTTAAGTGTAAAATAATTGATTTATTCAGTAACACATGCTCCTCTCATCTGGTTATTTATGCAAATGATAATGACATACTCATCTACTTTTTTCCAGTTTAAATAGAGAAAAACGTCAGCGAGAACTCTTACGATTGACCAGAGAGAACCAGTCAATATTAGGGAGAATTACCCAAAGGAAACCAGAATACAGTGCAGATTCATGGGCTAGACAATGGGAAGATGACCAGAAATTCATGGATAATATTTCTCATTTTCCTAAAAACTGGTGGTTAATGAAGGTAAGAAAGCCTGCCAAGAGTAAAAGTAAATGAGAACATTGAATACCAATTTTAAAACGGGTCCAATTCTACCAATAAATCATTTTTGACTGTGTGTTAGTCTGTTACATTCAAGTAAGCTCAAGGTATGAACAGCTTATATTCTGGACTTATATTCATTTATATTATACAGTATATTGGGGAAAAAACAGTGTGTAGTCTTAGTTACTAAAACCTAGTATTATGAAAAGTTTCATGAAAAACTTTGAAAACAAAAGGCAAATACCTGTAATAATATTTCCAAATAGTCTTTTCACTTTATAAATAGACTTAATTTTTTATGAAGTTGTTTGAAATTTGTATTCATTACTGCAAAGTGATAAACTGGTGAAATTAGTTTAGCCCATTGCTTAAGAACGGTTGTAAAATAAAGTATGTACTGTTTAATGAAAATTTCTGTTTGATGAGAAGTTTTGAAATATCAAATATCTAGGATCTAAGTACATTTATGAAAGAAGTTTTGTTTGTTTTACAAGCTTTGTGCCCAGTTAAACTATTCTCTTATAGTTTTGTATAAAATGCATGAATGCTGTTCTTGAGTTACGAAAATTTCAGTTTTTCTAATTTGAAATTTTCTATCAACAGGAGGATACAAATGTACAGAATAAAAATAGAAAGAAAGAAAAGTCAACAGTGGACAAAAAAGAAGAAGTGAAAGAAAGTTCCAGACCTGGTACACCAGGATCGACAAAAGTTGTAGATGAAAATGAAGAACAAAAAACAAAAGAAGAACAAAAAACAAAAGCATGAGAGAATGTTTTGACATGAATGTAAAATTGACACCAGTTGAATGGATGAATGAATGTTAGCATGTTATTTCCATAAAGTCTTCTTAGATGTGTCATCTGATCTGGCGCTGACTTTAATTGAGCTGTCTTTAACCTTATATGGTTACATTTAATTTCATGTTTTGATGATTTACTTCTAATCATTACATGTATAAATTATTTATAACATTCTGAAAATTTTAAAGGCTGGTTTGTTACATGTAAACTGTCTGAATAGAAATAGATCATGAAAACATCTGGTAATAAAATGTTCATAAATCATATATTTAGCTCATAATAGGGATTTGCAGGGATAGACTACACTGTAATATAAAATAACACCAGGGTAAATAGATGTATATATTAGCAAGCTTGTAGAAGTACTACATCATATCTAATGCTCTTAAAAAATTGAAATAACAAGAGCACCAAATATTAAGAAAGGAATAGATTGTCTCCAATTGTTACATGTTAAAGTGAAGCAAGTGACTAATTGCTTTTATCAAGTTATATAAAATAAAAATAGAGATTTTGAACGAACATTGTCTCTATGATAATATCCAAAATTTAATGTTTCTATAAATCCAAATTATTTGATCAATTTCAATCTTTATACCAAAGATAAAAATCATTGTTTTATACGAACAATTTGAAAAGTGCCTGAGAAGCAGATTTTATGTAATCGTTATTGCTTTTTACCAAAGTAAGTGTGGTCCTGGTTATTTTTTAAAGGTCAATTGCTATTAAAATGAAAATGACCAAAGTTTCTCACTTGACCATCTCTGTCAAGTTTTTTTTTATATTAAATTTTATATTTATTCTGTACTTTATGTTGTATACATAATTAGTATTACTTTTGTGCTGTGATATTGTTGTCGTCTTT
Source organism: Mytilus edulis (assembly GCF_963676685.1). Taxonomy (NCBI): domain Eukaryota; kingdom Metazoa; phylum Mollusca; class Bivalvia; order Mytilida; family Mytilidae; genus Mytilus; species Mytilus edulis. The sequence goes on along the minus strand of NC_092346.1, from coordinate 77,795,778 downwards.
GCTCATAATGAATGATGCTTTAGTTTATTAATTTGTTAGTTTATTGTAAATCAAACTGCTTTATAAGCAAAAAAGGTATTTCTTATTGTCTTATGTTAATTTTACACTATTTTATATAAGCTATTTAAATATATATTATATATATATATAACTTATAAGCATGATTTTATACACAAACTTATGGCAGAAATATTCTGTCTTAATTTGGTCGTGCATAGTAAAAACATTTAATTAACTCTAAAGTTTGCTTGTATCCAATATCTAAAGTACAAAACAATTGACCAAAACAGGAAAAAAGTTTTAACTACACTCAGACAGTGGAAAATATGTGAAAATATGAAATTTGGACTTTGTTTTGCATTTGTTTTTCTAAATTTATTTGTTTGAATATTTGTTAATATATTACAGTATTGTCATTGACATGCACTTGTGATAATCTAATCAGAGCCATAATAATAAGATTTTTTGTGAGTAGATTTTTTTCTTCAAATTATCTTTTTGTACAAAAATAAAAATGAATTTATATTGTTGAAATAAGTATTAACTGAGCAAATTTTTACCAAAATTAATACCTTATTTATAATTATACATATCAATCTCCCGTTATAACAGAATTATCTGTGTCTATCTTCATTATAGAACATGTCTGATACTCAGTTGTATGTATCATTGTGATATTGTCAACTGGAGGATGTTTTTTGCAATACCTCTTACAACTAAGAGTAACTGCCAATACAGATGAACATATTATTTAAAACCATTTAGCTTTGTTCACAACTCATACATGAAATTTGAATTTTGATTATGAAGAAATAGAACATAATATTAAAAACATTTTGTAATCTTTCCTATGTATATTATTATGAACTTTCGTCTTTCAGAATATTTATTTTTCATCTGTAATCATATATATTGGGAAGTACTACAAAGATATCTAATGAGCTAAGTGCTAATTAAAATCATCCAGCTGATATGCAATGCTGTGGCCTATATTTATCAATCCATATCTGTGTTTTATTCTTTCATATGTTTGTCTTTATAAATTTTAATAAAACAAATTTTCTACATGTATTTTTCTCTCTTTTGTCATACATTTACTATTGCCCGTTTTTGATGGAATACATTTTTTGTATTTATCCTTAAAAAAGAACCTTGCATAGTGTCTCTTCAAATCAAGCAATATGATAGTTTATATTTTGTGTTAGTCATGGTGTTAGAGGTTGAATGAAATACCATTGTAAAGTCCCAATGTCCCTGCTGATGCACAAATTTTATCTGTAAAAGGGCAATAACTCTGATGAAATTTTGTTTGGTTTCGTATAAACTTTTCAATTAACCACAATTTCAATAATTTTTCTTAAAAACACTATTAATGGAACATTTATAAGACCTTGTAACATTTGAAATAAATTTCACAAAAATCTGACAAATAATTAAGTGGGAGGTATCTTAAAACACAATTACATTCCAAAAGAACATAATTCTAATATGAGGCAGGCATAACCTGTGAATGGGGACGAAGTCTGTATGTATTATTTTTTAATTCAATCACGTTGATAAAAGAAACCGAAATATCGTACGAAACGTTCCCGATTTTGATTCTGTTGTTAGGGAATTAGCTGTGACGTTCTTTAAGTTGTAACGTCATATTCGATGTAAACAAAAGAAACACTTTCATCAGGTAACGTTTTTTCATATCAAACAATTATTAAAATTGAATTTGTATTGAGATCCAATCTTATATTTTACAAGACTGATAAATATAAATTTTTAGCTCACCTGGCCTAAAAGGCCATGTGAGCTTTTCTCATCACTTGGCGTCCGTCGTCGTCGTCGACGTCGTCGTCGTCGTCGTTAACAATTTTTCAAACATCTTCTCCTCTGAAACTACTGAATGGATTTGAATGAAACTTAAAATGATTGTTCCTTAGTATATCCTGCACAAAATGTGCGCTTCGATTTTTGATCCGTCAAAAAACATGGCCGCCGTTACTTAAAATAGAACATAGGGGTCAAATGCAGTTTTTGGCTTATATCTCAAAAACGAAAGCATTTAGAGCAAATCTGACATGGATTAAAAATGTTCATTAGGTCAAGATCTATCAGCCCTGAAATTTTCAGATGAATCAAACAAACCATTGTTGGGTTGCTGCCACTTAATTGGTAATTTTAAGGAAATTTTGCAGTTTTTGGTCATTATCTTGAATATTATTATAGATAAAGATAAACTGTAAACAGCAAAAAAGATCAGCAAAGTAAGATCTACAAATAAGTTAATATGACCAAAATTGTCAATTAACCCCTTAAGGGGTTATTGTCCTTTAATGACAATTTTTCACAATTTGTTCATCATATTTGCTAACTTTAAAAAATCTTCTCCTCTGAAACTACTGAATGGATTTGGTTAAAACTTAGCATGGTTGTTCCTTAGATTATCCTGCACAAAGTGTGTGCTTTGATTTTTGATCCGTCAAAAAACATGGCCGCCGTTACTTAAAATAGAACATAGGGGTCAAATGCAGTTTTTGGCTTATATCTCAAAAACGAAAGCCTTAAGAGCAAATCTGACATGGAGTAAAAATGTTCATTAGGTCAATATCTATCAGCCCTGAAATTTTCAGATGAATCAAACATCCAATTGTTGGGTTGCTGCCACTTAATTGGTCATTTTAAGGAAATTTTGCAGTTTTTGGTCATTATCTTGAATATTATTATAGATAAAGATAAACTGTAAACAGCAAATATGATCAGCAAAGTAAGATCTACAAATAAGTCAATTTGACCAAAATTGTCAATTGACCTCTTTAGGAGTTATTGCCCTTTAAAGACTTTTTTCACAATTTGTTCATCATGTTGACTTACTTTAAAAAATCTTCTCTTATGAAACTGCTGTATCAATTTCAGCCAAACTTAGGCTAAATGAGTTTCAGAGTTTCAGAGTATCTAGTATAAATTTTATATTTCATTTCCTTGTATGTCAAGAAACATAGCTCCTATGGCTAAAATAGAACATAGGAGAAAATGATTTTTTTTTGCTTTTGAAGAAAATAGGACGATTCAAAGAACATTTCAATAAATTGAAAAGCCAAAATAATCATTGATGAGAGATTAAACCAAAAAAATTCAGGTGAGCGATTCAGGCTCTTGAGAGCCTCTTGTTTCAAAGTCTCATGCAAACAAGACTGATATCTGCGCAAAAGCGGAAAAAAACCGGAACAGGAAGTAGATCTGAAAAAAAAAGTTAACGATTTTGAGTTCATTAGTAGAATGAAAAATTCGGGAAATTTTCCCCATTTTTTTTTTTTTTTTTTTTGATTGATTTTTCTACCGTTATTGGGGACTCCGTCCCCATATTAATAATAATTGATATGCACTGATTTTCGAGCTTGTCCAAGAAATTGCTAATAAAAATCTGGCAAAATTTGTGAAACAAGACTAGGCAGTCATATAGAGAGATGGATGTATGGTTTTTCTAGAGCACGCATTCTGAAAGTATATCTACGGTTGCTCATGGACCCATTTTTATACGCTATTATGGTATACAAATGTCCGGTGTCTGTCCGGCGTTAACATGTCGCACCATAACTTGAGAACGACTTATCCAAATTTCATGAAACTTAATATAGTTGTTTCTTATGATGGTCAAATGATCTGTATACTTTTTGGTGAAAATAGGATTTAAACTTTTTGAGTTACAGCACTTTGTAACTAAAACAGGGGTGTGTTTTTTTTCACATGTCGCACCGTATCTCAAAAACGTTTCTTGATTATTGCTTAAAACTTTACACACTTCTTGGATATATTAATCTTAATATCTGTATACTTTTTGGTGATGATTCAAAATTTCATTTTTGAGTTTTTGAGTATTTTGTAAAAAAGGGGGAGGGTTTTTTTACATGTCGCGCTGTATCTCAAAAACGATTTATGATTATTGCATAAAACTTCCACACAAGTCATCGGGCGTATCATGCGCTCATGGCGCAGCTGTTTATTACTAAGGTAAAGGGACATAGTTTTGTGAATTATTGATGGACAGGAGAGAAACTTTTACACTATCTGCAACTTCTTAATAGAATATGTCTCAATATAATAAAATAAAATGAGGTCATTATACTCAGTAGTTACAATAAGGAAAGAAAAACTTTATTTTCTACGAAAAAGTTTAGGCTGTTGAATTGAGTGTTTGTTGTTTTTACTGTTTTTCATAACTTGTGTAATTCAGTGTTTGTCATTTGTTGCTGTAAACATTCTTTTTTTTCGTTCATTGTTTTGATCATAATTAAATTATGCCTTTAGTTTTCTGGTTGGAATTGTTTTACATTTGTCATTTGGGGCCTTCTATAGCTGACTGTGCAGTATGGGTTTTGCTCATTGTCAAAGGCCATTCAGTGGCCTATATTCATAAACTTCTATCTAATTTATGTCTGATGGAGAGTTGTCTCATCGACACTCTTATTTTTATATAAAAGAAGATGCTTTATTTCCATCAAATGGGCTCACAAGGAGCATAATTAATGCATATATAATATCATTATAATATTATTTTTACAAATATAATAAACAATACAGTATGCATAGTTACAAACACAAATAAGAAACAAGTTTTCATAAATTTGTATATATATAGAAATATATATAAAACCTTCGACTCAGGCACACCTCTAGAAAGTAACAAAAAAGAATTCTGTGAGTAGGCTAAATATATCTAGCTTAACTGCAGGAAGCCCCAAGGGACGGTGATATATGGCATGGTGGGTGCATATTAAAATGTGTATCAGGACATAATGATATGGTAAGATATTGTAAGAAGTTGCACATAACTGGTATGTCCTCAATATATATAAACATTCCACTCAAATACAACTAATAAGTTGCTTACAGTATCTAAAAAACTAACAAAAATCACAAATACTTAACATTGACCACTGAACCATGAAATGAGGTCAGATGAAAACTTCCAATCTAGCATGTACACCTTACAATAATCCAACACACTAAATATAGTTGATATATTGCTTATAGTATCTGATATTGGACTTGACACACAAACTTAACCTTGAATATGCTCCATGAAATTAAGTCAAGGTTTAATGACTTCTGATTGCAGGACATGTTGACCTTTCATCAATTCCATAAATGAATAAAGTTATTCTTTTACTCAGAATAAGTGATTATTTCGCATTAAATATAATATCAACCAGTCAATGAACCATGAAAATGAGATTAAGCATATTGATCATATGACAGAAGGCAACTTTGTAACATAAGACATATGCATACAAGCTATGAGGCATCCAAGAAGTCTACCTTCTGAAAAATTAAGACTTTAATATACAAACAGTTTTCCTTGTTATCTTTACCTTCTCAACAACCTGAAACTGTAAAGGGTGTACTTTAATTTAACAAATATTAATATTTATTTGATTTTGGTTTCTAGGTTTTCACTCAATTATTTTGTGACAAAAAGAAGAACTAGTGCTTGAATGGCAAACATCTTAAATCCTATTAAGGGAAGTGACATGTTTTTTTTTAAATTGTATTTACAATCAATACTCAAGCAAATAATATCCAAACAGAAAATGTTGTTCAAGATTTTATTCATTTTCATTGAGTAGTACCTTAGAGGTCTATGTGCATATTCAACAAAAGACTCTGTCCATTGTAGATAAGAATAGAATTCATGACAAAATCTCTTGTTTTATCTTGTATTACTGATTATTTTGTCTGTTTAGTTTCTATCTTCTTTAGACTTAGCTCAAAACACAAAAAAAGGGTTACAAAAAATCTTCATTTAAGGGCAGTACCACCTATTAAGAGTGACAGTCTACCAACTATGTCAGCAAACGTTAACTAGTTCGTGAATCTTGCCTTGGTTATCTTTTTTATTTATTAAATTTTCTGTTTATCTAATATATTTTTTATCATTTGAGGCAAAATGCAAAAAAAATGGTAACCACAGCCTTATACAACCGCAGAGGTTGAACCCTGAACAGTTGGGGCAAGAATGGGCACAACATTTAAGCTTGATACAGCTCTGAATTTTGATTGTGATTAAATAGTTGACACAACATAGGTTTCTGACACAGAATGAACGTGTTCTAAGAACTTAAACTTAAAATTTTTAAATTGGACATTTACCTATTATGGTCCAATATCTAAATTCTAAATACATGGTTAGATTCAGCATATCATAGAACCCCAAGAATTCAATTTTTGATAAAATCAAATAATGTTCAATTTTAGACCTCAATGTGGACCAATTTGATAACCGGACCCAAATATTAAAAATCTAAATATATGGTTAGATTCAGCATATTGAAGAACCCCATATATTCAATTTTTGTTGAAATCAAGCAAAAGTTTAATTTTTGGACCCTGATTTGGACCAACTTGAAAACTGGGCCCATAATCAAAAATCTAAGTACATGTTTAGATTCAGCATATCAAAGAACCTTGAGAATTCAATTTTTGTTAAAATCAAACTAAGTTTAATTTTGGACCCTTCAGACCTCAATGTAGACCAATTTGGAAACAGGACTAAAAATTAAGAATCTAAATACACAGTTAGATTTGGCATATCAAAGAACCCCAATAATTCATTTTTTGATGAAATCAAACAAAGTTTAATTTTGGACCCTTTTGGCCCCTAATTCCTAAACTGTTGGGACCAAAACTCCCAAAATCGATCCCAACCTTTCTTTTGTGGTCATAAACCTTGTGTTAAAATTTCATAGATTTCTATTTACTTATACTAAAGTTATTGTGCAAAAACCAAGAAAATGCTTATTTGGGACCTTTTTTTTGCCCCTTATTCCTAAACTGTTTGGACCAAAACTCCCAAAATCAATCCCAACCTTCCTTTTGTGGTCATGAACCTTGTGTTTAAATTTCATAGATTTCTATTTACTTATACTAAAGTTATTGTGCGAAAACCAAATGTCCTGGGAAGACGACGATGACGCCAACGTGATACCAATATACGACCAAAAATTTTTCAATTTTTGCAGGCGTATAAAAATCATCATTAAAGTGCAATTAGTCCAATAAGAAGTTGTCAGAAAATTTCCTCCTTATTGTCTTAAATGTTGATCTTGTCTTGCTGATCATATTAATAATTTAAGTTTCTATCTATCTATTATAGTTCATAAGATAAAAGGAAAAAATTGCTAAAAATTGGTTAAAGTCACAATCAAAGGGCAATATCTCTAATAAGCAATTAACTAACAGTTTTGATGTCAATGACCAATTGGTACAGCTCAACAATCTGAACTCTGTTGAAGTGGTCAGCTTTTCTAATTTCAAAATGGTTTTCAAAATAATAGATAAAACTTGCATTTTACACCTATGTTTTATTTTCTGCCATGCCAGCCATCTTGGTTGGCAGACAGGGTCATCGGAAAGTCATCCTTTAAACAAGATACCCCAATGATGATTATGGCAACTTATTTGTTTAATTTGGTCCAGATGTTTCTTAATGGACTTAACAGACAAAAGTCGCCAAGTGATAAGATAAGATCACTAAGCCCTTTGGGCCAGGTGAACTAAAATTAAAAAAATGAGAAAATAGACTGTTAGAGATATGTCTCGTCTGTTTGAAATAGAACAAGAAATAGACAATCTGATAGAAAGCAACAATGCTTATTTATTAAGTTGCTGGACCATGATCTAATTGGCATGGCAGAGATGTTAAGACAGTAATGTAACTTTATAGCAATATTTTTATCTATTGTAAGTAATTACTATCAATCTAACTAAACATAAACAGTTACTTATTAAATCAAAGTCACTGGACCATGTTGTAGAGGGCAGGGCCTCAAAATAGTTATCAAACTGATATGTACCGAAAGTTATGCAACGTCATACAAAGTGTCATTGATCTACACTAATTCGTTTATTTTAGTATTCTTTTCTTTCATTTTTGCTTATGTGATTTGTCTATATGCCTTTTTGTGTTTTTTTGATACATATGACGTGGCTCTGTACTTATACCCTGTCATTGTGCTATTTTTCTACAATTTTTGTAATTTTGTCTTACATTTTTCCTTATGTGCTTTATCTATATGCCCCCTTTTTTTGTGTTTCTCTGATACATTTGACGTGGCTCTGTACTTGTACATCCTATCATTGTGTTATTGAGCTATTGTAAATTTTTAGTATTTCTGTCTTTCTTTTTTGCTAATGCACTTTGACTATATGCCTTTTGTGCTTCTTTATTACATATGTGTTTGTTTTTCTAGTGATTAAGACTATAACACAATGTCGACTGCTGTACCACTATTTTATGACATTTTTACCTACCGTATTATGTCTGTTTGTTTTGTTCAAACATCGTTGTCAATATAATGGATTTTGATGTGACTGTCATACCAGTGAGAGGTTAATCTAGCAATAAAATGACTGTACCAAGTCAATTATATGACAGTTGTTAACCATTCGTTTAATGGTTTGAGCTTTTGATTTTGACATTTTATTAGGGACTTTCTGCTTTGAATTTCCCTCTGAGTTCAGTATTTTTGTGATTTTACCTTTTGAATATAAAGAGAGTGGTATTTTTAATGTCAAAAGAAACACAACACTTCTGTCTATTTGTCTGTCAATAAAAATCAAAACTATCTGATGCTCATTGAAAATGACAGATTATTGAATGATATTGTAAATTACTTGGGAAATGCATACAGATTATTTCTGGTATTTTCAGAGCTTTGAGGTCCTAACGTTAGAACTTCTATTCATTCTCAATATATAACAAATTATGAATCATCAGCAAAACTTTCTAATTGATAAAACATTGTTTTTTAAAATAATTTAATAATTAAAATATCAATAAATATAATAAATATATCTTCCTTCATGATTGAGTTATATTGTTTTTTCTTTCTAATTAAACCATCTGCTTCAAAAATTAAAATATGCTGCATATGCAGATATAAAAGTAAAATAAAGAATCATAACATGCCAAAATATTTGTTGACATGATTAATATATAGATAAAAAAGAAGATTCATCTTATCACAGAAATTAGTTTTGTTGTTTATAACATTTATTTATCTGATCACATGATTCACGTAAGAACTTCCTCCTGACTGGAATGAATTAGAACTCCACCATCTGCAGCATCATCACTTTGTTTTCTATAATATCCTTTAACCATTTCTCTCTAAATCGGGACTGTCCAGGTCTGAAATGTCAAGTTTATTATTATTATTTTTAATTATGGGAAAATCAAGGAAATAAAAGGTCAATTTTATTTTCAAGTATAAAAGATTTATATTAGCAATATGCTTTAGTGGCAAAGGCTTGCCTGTCCAAATTTAACATGGTTCTTGTTGTATAAAGATCACATTTAACAAAAATGTCTCCATAGTACACCAATGCCCCACTTGCACTAACAGTTTCTATGTTCAGTGGACCATGAAATTGGGGTCTAAACTCTATTTTGGCATTAAAATAAGAAAGATCATATCACCGGGAACATGTGTACTAAGTTTCAAGTTGATTGGATTTAAACTTCATCAAAAACTAACAGTACCTCGACCAAAAAATTTAACATGTCGTGGGACGGCCAGACAAACCGTAAAAAAAACAACATAATGCCCATCAATGGGAAATAAAAATGGGGTATAAAAATGTGGCAAAATAATCTATTTTGTTAGTTTCATAACAGTCCAAATAAAAACATTTTCAAGACAATGGATTCACCTTGTTTTTCAATCATTTGTGCATTTTATGTAAAGAAGCATGACTTATCCCGATTGGGGTATTTTTTCCTAAAAATATGAATTTCTTTAATTTTTAAAAGCAAATCTGTTAGAACAAAATTTTACTACTGGTACAAATGTATTCAGTAGACTTGTGTATAAATTTGAAATATGCATTTGATATTAGCATTTAGAATTAAAGGGCCAAAAAATAAGGTGGCTTTATCATAACTTTATAATTTATACTTACTTGTGAACTAACTTATGTGTCTCGTAAACATAGTATGTATCAACTGGGTAATGCTGAAAAAAGAAGATAATTTATCAATAAGAGCAACTAAAATCTTTCTTAAATAGTCAGTGAATAAAATAAATATAAAACATACATGTTCAATGACAAAAATATATCATTCAAAACACTTTAACACTGAAATCATTGGTTTTATTTTTTATTGTTTATACTGTTCTGGAAAGTAATGTCAGGTTCAATTGGCTATAATTCTGTAGATTATCTCCCATGTTGCTGGTTAATTTGCAATTACCTAAATCTCAATTACATTTTAATAAAACTATAAAACTGAATTTAAAGAATAAAAAGAGTTTACATGTTTTAATAGAAAGATGCATTTTTGTTGTCAATTATCTCCCTTATAATAAAATTCTAGATTGAAATGATTATACAGATAGCTTTTTTACCTTAGGTTTAATTTTTGATACTACAAATGAAAAATAAACTGAAGCTGTTGCTCTTGGAATTGGTTTTCTTCTTGTTGGTATGCTCCATCGTACTCTGAATCTGTATCGTGAATCAAAATCATATTCTTCTGCTCCCAAAAAGTCTATACAATATAACCAACTGACATCATACTGCCATGTCTACAAAAAAATAACAAGAATGTAATACATATCAAAATGAAAGTTTACATCCAGGTAAACTATATTGTAGACTAATAATTATCAGAATGTATTTTGTTATCAAATGTCTCGATTGTTTCTTAATGGATAGATAGAGAAAAGTTAACTGGTTTTATTATTAATTATTAATAGTGGGATGCATATGCATGTGCTTATCATACAAATATGAGGGAAATTTAAATAAGAAATAAACCTTCCTGAAGTGGATAAAATCATACTGAGGTCATACTGATGTCCACTCACTGAACTCTCAATTACATTAATAGAAACAAAACCTAACCTTCACCTATTGAAGTATTTTTTCCATAAGTGATCAAATATTTTTTTTGTCATTTGTGGTATTACTATATTATTCAAATTCTACTGCCTATACTGGTCATACTCATACAATAGTACTTATTTTTCATTCAATGTTAGACTAAGTTTAACAGCAAAAAGTTGAATTAGAAAATGATTCAAATCACAATGTCGTTTTCAAATTTACACTAATAAGAGAAAATAATTACATGCCATAAAAAAAACCAGTTATTTTAAAACGTTTGTATACATCTACCTTTATATATTCTGACATGCATTTTTTCTTCTAAAACGTTTGTATACATCTACCTTTATATATTCATGCATTTTTTCTTCTAAAACGTTTGTATACATCTACCTTTATATATTCATGCATTTTTTCTTCTAAAACGTTTGTATACATCTACCTTTATATATTCATGCATTTTTTCTTCTAAAACGTTTGTATACATCTACCTTTATATATTCATGCATTTTTTCTTCTAAAACGTTTGTATACATCTACCTTTATATATTCATGCATTTTTTCTTCTAAAACGTTTGTATACATCTACCTTTATATATTCATGCATTTTTTCTTCTAAAACGTTTGTATACATCTACCTTTATATATTCATGCATTTTTTCTTCTAAAACGTTTGTATACATCTACCTTTATATATTCATGCATTTTTTCTTCTAAAACATTTGTTTACATCTACCTTTATACATTTTAAAACGTTTGTTTACATCTACCTTTATATATTCATGCATTTTTTCTTCTGCTTTTGCAACAGAATAATCTCCAATGGTCAGCCATTTAATATTTTCTACAACAAAATTTTCATCCCTGACAAATGTATTTTCTGGACTTGTTTCAGATTGTTGTATAATTGATTCAAATGTCTTTTCTCTTTCTGTAAGAGCTATTCCAGTCTCTAGTCGTTTAATAGCAGACTCTATTACATCATCCACCAACTTTTTTGCTTGATCAGCATATGCTTCTTCTGCGGACATGGTTTATGTGCTACAAAAAAAAAAAAACAGTGTTATATCTATGCAGTGTTACAGCAGCTGACTGAGTATACGTAACAATGAGTCCAAAACCTTTGAAAGTACTAGATCATGATTAAGTTATTGGGATCTTTTTGAAACACATTCATCTCCTCTTGGTAAAGGTACATTGTATTTAAACTTTTTTCAGTTCAATTGTCGTGAATTGTCTGATAAGATTTGTATAGTAAATACTATACAAATCCTTAATTAAATACAATAGCTATTATTCTCTATGTAGTTAATTTACTGGAACCCATAAGGCTAACATGGCTGTATTACACCACAAATTTTACTCTAGAGTACAGACAAACATATAAACTAGAAAGTTTTAAAGCATGACAAGAACTAGATGATTTAATTTTCAATGGTTTTTGTGTTTCAGAAAATTATAAACTTTTCTGGATATTGAGTTGTGTTTTTTTCATTCCAACAGAAAGAGCCAAAAACAATTAAGTTTGGAAACATATTTGAGACACTCTGGATAAGGATTTTATCAACATACATGTATAAGCCTTAAAGTGATAGACCAGGGTTTGGGCAAAATTACTGACAAATGTTTCCATTCTTAATTCTAATGCAACATCGTTTGTTACATTTAATTTGATTGGAAGATGTCACCAATTCTCATGGCATCAATTCACAATTGATGCTGCGAAAATGTATGTGCAAGTGCAAAAGACGTATGGCAGCTTTAAAATAGAAAAAGATGTGGTATGAGTTTTTTTGGCCAATGGAGAACTCTCCAACCATTTAAATGAAAGATTTGACGTTGTTTTTTGTCAGTTTCATTAGAATAGAGATAACAATATTGTAATAAGCTCTGACAGCATCATTTGGTGATTTGATTGTTGCGCAAATATCTGTTGACTAACTCTGCTAATGCATCGCAAGTAAACTAAATTTGCGACCATTAATCATGAATTGATGCCATCACTTTAGTGAATTACTTGACGCACGTGTGGTGTATTAATATCCTTGGATGTATCACCGTAAACCTTTCAAGATCAGGATCAAGATCGGGGCTTAAAATGCAGTTATCTCCTAATAGTAATCTATATATAGAGGTCTTTACTTGGAAACCACTTCTTTATTTAATTCAAATCATAAACAAATATAATGGACCGAGACTACTTAGACCGAACTCGTGAATGGCCGAACTGGTTCATGGCCGAAACGTCTCCAAACGGCAACATTTACCATTTTGAATGGGTTTAAAACTGTAAAAAAAAACTCATACACAAATATCTTTCATTGGAAATCAAACTGATTGGTAGTTTTCATTAATTTGATTGTTATATTCAAATGTACGCTACCTGGAAATTATGAGTTTTCAATCTAAAAGGTTTAGTCTTGAGCAAGGTTTAGCAATTATTGAGTTTTTTCACAAAATAGTGTCCTTCATATTGTTTACGTTTCCATGTAAAATCTAAAAATATTGACCAATTATTTTGGAGCTTTCAAATCTACAAGTTGTAACTTCCGTCGTATCATTTAGACGTCTTTTAATTGGATTATTTGACCGGAAGTCAAACAGATAACAAGTATGGCGGGTGATGAAGTGAAAATTGAAACTTCAGAAAAGCAACCTCCTCCTTGCAACTATAACCTCCCGAAGCTGAGAGAAAGAGTGAAACAGTATATCGACAAAGTACAGTTAAACATATCCATACGTTTTCATTTTTACATTCATCATTGGCACTGATTTTTTCCCCATTTTAATACTAAAGTCAAGATAGACAAAAAATAATTCTGTCTGTTTATGTTTACATCTCGAGAATTACTCTGATATATTACCCAACTTCTTTTGTATAGATACCTTCTTACGACTATATCAAAGAAAAAAGTAAACATTTTAATTAACAGTCAGGGGACTTACTGAAATAAGTGATTTTTAAATCACTTATTTGAGTAGCAAAATTGAAGTTTTGTCACAAATTGTGATTTTGTAGTTTTACCAAAATTTTAAACACATAGGTTTTAATAATATCTTTTCATTAATAAAATTGGAAAAAATGAACTTTTTTCTTCTTTTATGTAGCAAGGTTTATGCCTTTGATGCTATCATTTATCTGCAAATTCTATTTTAGTTGAAAAAATGCTATAATAATGGCTTTACATAATAAACTCATACTTTCTAAACAGATTTTTCCCAGCAGTGGGAGTATTTTTCCTGTAAAGTTCAAGGTTTCATCTTTCAGATTATGTAATAAAATTCTACTGTTCGCGATAAAAATTTCACTGTTCGGGGGTGTTGAAATTAGTGGGGGTTATTAAAATAATGATACTTAAATAAGTGATTTTTGGGAAGGAAATTAAGGTATGATACTTAAACAAGTGATTTTTATGTCATTATCCTAGATTCAGTACAAGGTCATCACCTGAAATGACCTGGTCATCCTAGACAACACAGATGTTGGTTCTGATAAGTTTAGAAACATAATTAGTCCCTGGATCATTAGTATTCTATATTTAAAGCTATAATAAAATTCAATCACTTCTTCTAGTGATTAATTTGTACTACTTAAATAGGTGATTATTAAAGAAAGACAACTCTTACTTCCAATCTGTATGGAAATAATGTACATTTAAGTAAGTCCCCTGACGCGATTTCTCGACGCCTGCCCTTTTTGGGGAAAAAATTTGGCGCCCTGCCCTAGTTTTGTCGAAATTCCTGACGCCATGCCTTTACGGTACTGAAAGACATATTTTATGAATACCGCTCGAGTTATTTCCCTTCAAACGTAAACAAAAGTTCACTAGGACGCCATTTTGTAATCGATTTCGTAATCAGCTGATTAGCAAACTGCAATAGACTGAATAGTGAATACAGATACTAATCACGCGTCCTGATTGTATCCCCCAAGTCCCAGAAACATCGTTTTGCCTAGAAGATTAATGATATGACATTGTTTTGACAAGAAACTAAACCTTACATCCCAGCTCCTTTGTTCTAACAGGGGTGATCTGAGCCGGATCACCCCTGCCAGATCACCCTAGTTTGAGTTTTTTGTTATGCATGCTTTCCTTTGTTCTGCAACATTTTGGCGGGAATGTCAAATCCACTATAAAACTTATAATTAATTTTACGGAAAAGACTATCTATCAAAATTCACGTAGAAAAAATCCAGTAGATATGCTGGGATTCGAACTCAAGACCTTTAGCATATCAAGCCACGACACATACCACTACACCAGGACGACTTGATACGATATAATAGTAATTTGACATACTTAAAGGAAGCAAGATATTTTTATTAGTGGGGCGAGTTGTCAAACCTTTATTCAGTGGGGTTTTAACCTTTTACGTTAATTTGTGAGTTTTCAGACTGGTTGTTTAATTTGATTTTACACCTTTTTCAAAGTGGGGCAAGTCGGTTAACAAGATTGGGACGATATTTTTATAAAGTGGCGATATAGCGTGGGCCGATTGGCAAGTGGGGCGAGTTGACATTATTTGATATCTACTCATCGTGTTTGGGGGTCAAAAAGGGTATACATCATATAGTAATATATAAAGTATATTGTTATGGTTGTGTGGCGTTCTAAACTAGATTTTATGAATTGTAAATGGTTTTTCGTCTAATCTAAAACAGCTGGGATGTAAAATAGTTATCCCAGTCGGACTTGGTGTGTCAGTGTTAGATCACCCTCTGGCCTCCGGCCATCGGGGTGATCTTACACTGACACACCGCGTCCTTATGGGATAACTATTAAGGAAAACGATTTCAAAACATCGATTGCTTAGATCAATATTTTTGACAGCTAATAGATTTCTAATTTACATAATATACATTGTTTGCATGGTTGAACAAGCCAATGAACGGCGATCATGTATTCATGAGACATTTGTCAAAGTGAAAAGTAAAAATTCTTTGCAAACTATTTTTAAATACAAATGCTTGACTGTAGATCTACCTTAAATGAAATGAATAAAAATCCAAACTAAATTATTAAAAGCAGAATAATCCAGAAAATAAATGAATTCCTTGATGAAATGTTGTCTTTTGTTTACAAACATGTCACATGATCATTTTAGGCGGGAAAAATACTTGGGAAAACACCTAAGTAACAGACAACTATTTCTGGCTATTTATAGACATTTAAAATAAACAGCTGATATGGTAGTGCCATGAAAGTAATAAACTTGGTGTATCTATATTAATTTAATTTGGAAAAGGGTGTAGAGGGGAAGGGGTTAATTTGTAAAGTTATTTTTTTTTTGTAATTTACTAAATTTTGGTTACTAAAAATGACCAGACAAATTCTTTAAGTTAATCATTTTAAAAAGTCCATTCATATTTTAAAAAAAAACCAACCTATCACCCTGATCTTTTTTATGGAACTCTGGCTTTGGCAAACCAACATTTTTTTTCAATGTGGTCCCACATCAAGAATATGATAGACCCAGAAAGAAGTCTGTTACATGTATATATTTTGAACAATAACTATAAAGAGGTCATTAAACTAGTATTTTTTAAATGAATCCATTTTATAGAAATTGCCTGTTTATGTTAAGTAAGTGCCCTAAAATTGTTGTCTATCGCGCTTAATGTGCCCTCTGAGCTAACAATTACCCTGCCCTTTTTAAAAGCTGCAGGAAACACTATCTTCATTATTTTTTAAATGGATACTTGTAACATATTGTATTTGCTCATTTTAAAAAGATGACGTTTTGATGACGTTGCATGGCGACGTTTCAGTTCATTTTGCTTTTTCAGTAAATACTTCATCTGTTGATAGATACTGTGAACGTTTTGTGCATATCTAAATAGTTTTACCTATGTTGAAAGATGTGCTTAGTATCAAATACTTAAAAAAACAAATTGTTTAGTCTCTAGAAAATCTTGTAAGATTTTCGCTGCTAGTTTTGCTAAATAGGTGCAATTTGGGTACTCAGTGCAATTTGGGTACCGTTACGTTACAGGTTGGTCTGTACTGTGGCGTAAAAATCATTTTTGAAAATAGGTTGTAATGAATCTTAATGTGCAATGTGTCATGTTCACTACAGAATGAAGTTTGAAGTGCTACATAATGGTAAAAGCTTACTGCTCCACTGTCGGGCACTGACAGTATCATGATGATCTGTTCCAACCCCAATTCATACCAACTAGTTTGTGCCAAATTGCTTGGTCAATTCATTCCAACTATTAAAAGCACATCGTTTAACCCAATGAACTATTACAATTACGTTATAATGTTTATTTTAGTACTTTACACATATAAAAACATGATTATATGAAAATTAAAATGTACAATAAATTAAAAAAAAATGAATTTATTTCTATGATTTATTATAAAAGATTTCTTTTTGGCCTGGACAGACTCCAACCCTGATCTAAACAAAAATTTAGTATAAAGAGACATATTCATTAAAAAAAAAAACAGTAACAAAAATTGTTAAGTCCCAGTTATAATGAACAAAATCAGGCGAACCAAATTGACCAACCTGAAACATGTGGAACGAATTGGCTTGGAATTATTGACTAGCATTCCCACTGACAATACCTACATGTAAAAAAAAATTTATTTAGAAATTCATTTGATTAAACCCAAAGCTATATCAGATCATACATGGCACAAATGACATTTTATACTACATGTAAGTACATGTAATCCCCCATAGACCATGCAGACTAATTCTACAAAATGTTTTGTCTAAGAAAAAGTAGGGGGTTCAGGGGCAGATCCATGTTCTCATTCAAATGCATTGATCGTCCAAAAAAAAGGGGGGGTTCCAACCCCCGGAACCCTCCCCCTGGATCCGTCACTGGGGTTTGTTCTCATTTGTCTAAATGCTTGTATCATAATTAATCATTATAGACACTTAGATCTGGTATAAAGGGAGCATATTTTCATCGACACAAGTTTTTGTTGTCAAATACAAATAAAATTACTAGAAAATTAAAGAAAAGATATAGTTACATGTACTTAAATTATTGTCAAATTCTTGATTGCAATTTATGTTTTCAGCATCATTATGACTCAGCTTTATTTTGGGCGGACAAGATTGTTTCCCTGTCAAACGGTAAGGCATTATGAAAGATATTGGAAATGACATGTACATTTGTACATGCAAGGTTTTTTTTTATTGATGTCTGAAATTTTTCTCTGTCTGGTATTCTCCACAGAGGTTCTTATTTATGAATATTGCAAGATGCCACTAGAAATGTTTCACAAAACAGAAAAATAACACAGGATTCTGGAAAAATTCAATAAACATATATAACAGATACTAAAAGATTTTCTAAGCGACATTAGGTTACAGTCATTATTTTGTTGATGCTGTGACTGCCTTCCACATGCATGTATATGTTCCAGACCGTATGAGTATTTGGACCGTACGCGTACGGTCTGGACCGTATGCGTACTTTTTCAAAATACTCATACGGTCGGACCGTACGCGTACGGTCTGGCTTATATTAAGAAGTTGGCAAAGTTGATTAGAAGCATATAACAGATCAATTTTCCTTAACTCTCAAATTGATATAAAAAAAGTTTACTGTAATTGTAATTGAAAAAAAACCTTTATATTTAAATGATTTAAAATTCACGCTAATTAAATCTGTTAATCTCATGTATTTAGCATGTCGATCACTCATTAAAATAATTGAATCATGATCACTAAAATTGAAAATATCGGAAGTAATTAGATCAATTGTTTTAGAATATTTAGCAACTTTACCAAAAAATGCAAATGCTAAGGAACATTCACGAACTACAAAAATGTAAATGTAAAAAATATTAGTCCGTTACTCGTGGTAGCAAGTGTAACATTGGTTGAGAGTAATTAGGATCAAGATATATACAATTAAACAAGTATTTTAAAATTTCAATTGTTCATTTGTTTATTTTATCCGTGTAATTGTATTAATATTAATAAGTAAAACTAAAAATAAAGATTGTGATTAATGTTAATTTGTTTAGATTTAACCCATATGCCCTAATAACATGTATTGTCAGCTCATACTGGACCATACGCGTATACTCATACGGTCCGACCGTACGCGTATGGTCGGACCGTATGAGTATACGTATACGGTCCGGACCGTACGCGTACGGTCCAAATACTCATATGGTCTGGAACATATACACTATATTATTATACAGAATTTTATTGTTATTTGCTAAATTTTTGCTTTGGTCTTATTTTGTGGTAGTTTTTCTTATAACACTATTTGACTGAATTGTTTTTTTTTCTCAGATTAGATTATAAAGATGTATGACTTCCTGAGCCTACTTTAATTTTTGTTAGTTTTTAACCGGATTTTTGTGACAAAAATGTCGGTTATTGATTTGGGGATGTACGGCGGGCGGGCGGCAATCAAATGTTGTCCGTGCATTAACTCATGAACCGTTCAATCAAAGCTTTTAAAATTTTAATATGTTGTTACTGACAACTAAATGAAGGTCAAGTTCAATAATGGCGATTTTGACTTTTACCGTTCAGGAGTTATGGTTCTTGAAAGATTGAAATTGAAGTTTCCAGTAGTGTCCGTGCATTTACGCATGAACTGTTCTACTAAAGCTTCCCAAATTTTAATATGTTGTTACTGATGACAAAATGGAGGTCATGTTTAATAATGACGATTTTGACTTTTACCGGTCAGGAGTTATGGTTCTTGAAAGATTGAAAAATGGAGTTTCCAGTCTTGTCCATGCATTTACGCATGAACTGTTCTACCAAAGCTTCCCAAATTTTAATATGTTGTTACTGATGACAAAATAGAGGTCAAGTTTAATAAAGACGATTTTGACTTTTACCGTTCAGGAGTTATGGTTCTTGAAAGATTGAAAAATGGTGTTTCCAGTCGTGTCCGTGCATTTTCTCATGAACCATTCAACCAAAGCTTTTGAAATTTTTATATGTTGTTACTGATGCCAAAATAGAGGTCAAGTTCAATAATGACGATTTTGACTTTTACCGTTCAGGAGTTATGGTTCTTGAAAGATTGTAAAATGGCGTTTCAATTCACGTTGTTGCATTTACTCATGAACCATTCAATCTAAGCTTTTCAAATTTTAATATGTTGATACTGATGACAAAATGGAGGTCAAATTTGATATTGACGATTTTCACTTTCACCATTCATCAGTAATGGTTCTTGTGATATTGCCAGGACACAAATAAATATTAATAAATCTGGTTTGCTGTCGTTGTGACAGCCTCTTGTTAATGTATGGTGTATGTTTTTTAGTAACAATTTTCTTTTGAACATGTTTTTGCACCATCACAAATTATTTGAATAATTAATATTACCAGCATTATTGATTGATTGTTGCCTGCTTACCATGCAGCATGATGCAGTGACAATGTAAAAATCTGTGCATTTCCATAACAATTTAGGATGTATGAACACTATTTTTCATAACTGTAAAGCAATAAATATTTAGTAATGTTTGAATTAACATCCCCAACCACACCTAAAAAATATGATTACCCCGCCAATAAAAGTCACACAAACATTTGTGAGGTCTTAAGTTTGTCATTTGAAACACATTTTTTATTACAGGCAATGTTGATGATATATACTGGTATGCACAAACATTATACCTGACAGGACAGTATCACAGAGCTTCAAGATTACTCAGGAACAAAAAATTAGATAAGGTATTCACACTATTACATGTAACTCATTCCTTTAGGTGATGATAAATATATTTAAACTGAACAATCACGAGTTTGACTTGTGGCATGAAACTAAGTTAGCTTTGAGAGTGCCTCACAATAAGAGTTATTTGTTCTCAGCAAGATACATTACCTATGCCTTTCAGCATGACATACAATTAAAAAGGTTGTATACTATATTTAAGTGATTTTGGATGAAATGGGACATTTTTGGAAAATGACGCAGTCATTGTTCCATTACTGGCGACCTGAACTTCATTACATTTCTCTGCCTACCGCGCTTGGTTTCGTATTTACTATTTTCTATACAAACTGGAATCTGCTTGTGTTATCATTAATTATGCATGAGAGGTCATTGTGTAGTAATCAGCCAGGAACCAGTTTACAAACTAACTGGTTTCTGCTTGTATTCCACTACACTCGGACAAAGTGTTGTAGTTTGACGGGAACCAGTTTAGAATTTTAAACTACAAAACGTAATCGGTTATTGTTCATTCCGTTTTGGTGTTTCATACCGACTTTTATGGTTTGAATAAGCTTTAGACCCTTCAAACATTAATGTGATAAGTATATTAAAGACTGTTTTACAATGGAACTGTTTTGCTTTCAAAGTCGTACTATAGTGATATCTGTTATGTACGGATTTCCACTCTCACCGGTTAATTTCTTTTTTTACACGTGCTTTTGAAACTTCCTGTTTAAACATCGCAAGTTTTAAAATTGTTTTTTGAGTGAATTTAACTTATTTTAACAATCATGAAGCGTTCCAGAATCATTTTCAAGCAGTTTCTTCTTCTCTTTGATGATGGAAAATAGGTTTTTCTCAAGAAAATACCGCAAACGATCGCAGAGGAATTGAAACGTACAAGTCAAGTCGGCACCTGGTTAAATCGGCACCTATTTGACGTCAATTCGGCATCCAATAATATTTGTTATAATATTTTCTATTCAATTAATTAATAACTGTTACCAAGTACATAGTGAATATGTTGTTGTGTATTTAGGTAAACTTCAATTCTTTATTTACCTTAAACAATACAGTTTATCGGTAAACAACGAAACCAAAGTGAAATTATGTTGTTGTGTATAAAGGTAAACAACGAAGCCCTTACCCAAGCTGTTGTTTTAACAATTAGACAATTATTAAAAAAAAATGGAAAACTATGAGTCCCTTTCAATAAATCAAACTTTCATGCCAAATAATAAGCAAATTTAAGGTGTTTTTTTTTCAGTAAAGTTTAAAAAGCATTAAACAAACAATCCTGTAAAATGCTCAACTGGTTTAAATAATGCATAAAAATATCCAATATCTCATGTATTAGTCCAAATAATTATGACGTCTGGCAAGGTTATTTTATTTATTTTTCTGTGACGTCTTCTACGAAGTTCGTAGGAAGGCTTTCAAGTTTCTTAGGAAGGCCTCCCAGAAAAAAATGAACATAGCCTTGCGGTCATAGAAAGGTGTCCCAGAATAAAATTAAAAAAGCCTTGCCAGACGTAATAATTATTTTGACTACTCATATATATATCATTAAAAATACACCAAAAATGTCATTTAGTTGAGAAAAATAAATATATACAAAATGTACAATGAACACCCAAAAATGTGAAAGTTAGTATTTAACTCCTTTTGCTTAAATACTGAAAAAAATTCTGGCAACCCCTTACTTATTTTTACTCTTTTTGCTTAAAATACTGTTAAAATATATATTTAACATGGGTGACGAATTGACTATATCAGGTGTCGATTTAACCAGGTGCTGATTTGTCCAGGTGCCAATTTAACCAGGTGCCGGTTTGACTAGAATTCTTTGACAAATGTTTGAAATTACCTGAGTTTCATTAGACCTTTGATGACAGTAACAAAAAGATTATTTACTTAATATTTTGTGGTATCAGGTCTGTTCGCGCCCAATACACTTTCGCACCTTGCAGGTTCGCACCTCGCACGTTCGCACCCAAGGTCCGTTCGCACTCTACTCATTCGCGCTCAATTTTAATTCAAATTCAAGTTGAATAATTGGAAAATCATGATTGTTGTTTTAAATTGCTTTGGTGTAAATACTGAATGTATTTATAGCTTGGTATGAGTAAAACATTGAAGATTTTAAAGGAAAAACACAAAAGATAATTGTTTTTAACAGCTTGGTCCCTTTGATCTGAAACAACGAAACAATAAAATATAGGAACCAAAATATAGCAATCCACTATTATAACCAAAACATGATAAAATCTATTCAACACACAGAAAAAAACATAGTCAGAATCTCACTTCATTTTGAAAGAAGTCAATGAAACAAAGTTATAGCAATACACTAACCAAAACATGATTAAGAGTTATTCAACACAAAATAAAATGTTGACAAAATACCACTTTAATTAGAAAGGATTATTATTATTTTTATCAATACGCTATCCAAAACATGATTAAGATTTATTCAACACAAATAAAAATGCCGTCTCACTTTATTTTGAGACAATGACAACAATTATACTTATAAGAAAACACTTGCTTACAGAGTTATTAAACACAAAACCAATTAAGATTGGGTGCGAACATTTAGGGTGTGAAAGTGAAAGGGGGCGAACATGAGTGGGCGCGAACGGACCCAGATTCAGACTATGTACCAGTGAGAAATATACAAGCCTTTCTACGGTATTTATTTGTACAATTCAGGTAGTCTTGACCTATTCATTTGTCTTAAAAAAACAGCCAGTTGTCACCTTCACTTCACACACACACATATATACGAATATCAATTATATGCTTACGAGACATGTTGCATTGTTAAACTAATTACGGTATGTGAAAATCAAGACTTGCATAAAAACTATCCCAATATTAGAGACAGTGGCGTCATTTTTCTTCAGAGCTTTCAGCTCTTTGATTATGAGAAGAATAGACCATTAAGGCCACACCAATTTAATTCCTTGTTCGACGGACCCGCCCGCACCTATTTTTTTCAAAACAGAATTTTTTTATTTTTATTATATTCCCGCTTCCCGCATCCGGAATTGTAATCATGTTCAGTTCCTGCACGTTTTTTTTTTTTTTTTTGTAAATATTATAAAAAGATCTCAACATTTGTTTTTAAAATCACAGTATAACATTTATATTACGATTTTAAACCTATAATCACCCACGACACTGTAAAAATCTGTGAGAATATTTGTTTCAGCATGAGTGGAGTGGGAGTGCTCCGATAAAAATATATAACAGCGGGAATACCTGTACAAAACAAAACATTGGTTTCTTTCCCCCTGACTTATATTCCCTATCAAAAAATGTGTGTTGTTAAAATAAAGTACAAAGAACTTCTGAAGGATTTGCCTTCAACTGCAATTGTAATGTATGCTGACGGTCATAACTGCTGCAGGTTTGTGCCTGTCCTGATTGATTCAGGGACCTGTTGTACAGCAGTTATCGTTTGTTGATGTGGTATTTTCCCGTTCGGAAATATAAATTAGATCGTTGGTTTTCCTGTTCGAATTTTGTACAATACTAAGTTGTGGTCCCTTATAGCTTGCTGTTTGGTCTGGATCAAAGCTCTGTGTATAGTCCGTACTTTGACCTATGTTTGTTATTATCAGGTTATCCCTCAGACAATGGCCTTAAAGGGGTCATTTTACCATGTTTACTGTTGTAGAAAAGAAAATAGAAATACTAAGGATTTGTATAGACTAAGTGCTACAATACAAACCTTTGAAAACTTAGATTTTTTTACTCAAAAAGAGGAGAAATACATTATAATTATAAACAACTTTTCTAAAAGAGGGGTCCGCTTATTCTGAATAATATTAAACTGTTAAAGTACATGTAAATGTGTCAGTCTGCACCGTTAGCCACTAGTCAGATGCCCCAGACTAGTAAAATTTCATTCAGACTAGTAAGTTTTTGCAAAACTTTGTTTGGACAAATAAGAAAAATGTCAGAATATTGGTCTAATTCGGACTAGTAGTTGAAAAAGTTTTTGGTGCAGACTGATGTGTTAACATGGTTAAAGTCCTGAGTCCAGTAAAATTCATGTTTTGACCATTTAAGTACCATATAGATATTATAGTTCTTTTGGGAAAATTTTAGTCTTTTTCTACTAAAAGTGTTTTTACAAAAAAATATATTATAACTTATATTGACCCTCATAAAAGGGATATTAATAACATTAAGGGGTTGTTCTGAACATGATTATGACTTAATGGAGAATTGTCTCATTGTCAGTCACACATACATACTAGACCAAATTTAATTATTCAATTATCTGATTATTTCTTGTTAAACAGGGAAAAAATACTTCATAAATTAAAGAAATGTCAAGGTACAAGTGATAAATCAAGTTTTAATATAGTGAAAACCTACTATTTTATGTTTACAAAAAAAATTTATAATCGCTCGCCTTAACTTTTTGAGCTTCGCCTCAAAAATTTGTAAATTAAATATTTTTTTATTAAAATTTTCAAATCGCTCGCTCGCCCCAATTTTTGGAGTCAAAAAATCCGTAGAACAAGAAATTAAATTGGTGTGGCCTAAAGTATGTGTGATAAATTTAAATACAGGTACATACATTTAATACTGATATTGACTTACTTTCTTTCAGACAAATACCTCATGTCGCCATTTAGCAGCCTTATGTCATGTAAGTCTATCTCAATAAACTTTTATATGCATTAATCATTTGTAAAATGGTTTTAAAGGTTTCCTACAGTATATCCTGCAATACTGTGAAATACATTTCAAGCCATGAAAATGTCATTTTAATTAAATGGAATGCTCCATCTGAGAGAGCTCATTAATTATACATTCAACAGACTACAACTTATACCAATTTAACTTGAAAATACACCTTTGAACAAAGCACTTATTGATTTTGGAATAGAAGGACAAGGTCACAGTGCAAATAAACAGACTGACAAATTTGGAAACATTCCTTTTTTGACAATACCTTTTGAGTAATAAATTGGATCTTAACAAATCTTTGGTCATTGTTGGTAGATAGTGTGCCTGGAAGATCATAACTGTCTCTATTGTTTTAGCAAAGAAGCATTTAATAAACCGAAAATTGGACTAAATTTTAGTTTCCTCATCATTTGACATTGTTTACAATGGTTTTAGAATACTTTCAAAACCAAAACCAAAAAATCAAGTACCTTACACTAAAACTATGTTTCTGTACAGCATGTCCATCAGCTGAAGTCCACACAGATCACAACTCATCTTAAACACCCTTGAAGGATGCTTCTTATTGTTATTGTGAAGATTTTATATTATTTGATGTTTTATGAAGGATGAAATAACTGTTTTTTGGGGAAAGACGGCTTCAAGCTGTCAATTCCCTAATTGGGTTGGCCAGAGTATCATTCCCTCACGTCAATCATTTTGTTTTGATAGTTTGGAAACCCCCTCAAAATGTCATACTGAAATTGATGACAAGGAGAACAGATTGACTTTAAATACATTTTTTACACATTTCCCTTCTGTATCTCGTGAAATTATCGTATATTGAGCTTTCCTTTACACTATATACGTTTCTTTTACAGTCCGGAAAAATCAGTATTACGAAATATTCTAAATATATCTAACCTAGTGACGTCATTGTTGGAATGCCGACCTACACAGGGATATCCTTTATTCATTATAAAAATCATTCACAGTATTTGTATACTAATTTAAAATCCGTATTTGTTAAATGTAAACCTAATGATGTTTGCTGTAGTGTAGATGATTCACACACCAACATGCTTTAATCTGAGGCTATAATCAGATAATTTGTAGGTCAACTTTTGCGGTAAACAATGTCAATGGGGATACATGAGATGGGGAGAGAAACAGCAGTTTTCATTGTTTCTGTAAAGTTCTGTTTTTAGAATCTTCCTCCAATTCAGAAGCACCTCAATTAATGAGTAATTATACACTAAAATGAAAGTAAATGTTTCTGAACACTTTAAATGTGACATTTAGTATATGATAAGTAGTCTTCTATATAAAAAAAATTTTGTGTACCAACATAATTATTGAAATGGTTAAAAAAAAAAAAAATTTTAAAAGAAAATGTTGCTTTTTGTAGTTTATACCTATTGAGATTGAGGAGAGCAACTGCAGTTTTTCATTCTTTCTGTAAAGTTATGTTTTTAGAATCTTTCTCCAATTAAGGGGCACCTCAATTGATGAGTAATAATCCACTAAAATGAAAGTTAATGTATCTGAACACTTAAAATGTCACATTAAGTATATATATGATAAGTAGTCATCAATTAAAAAATGATTTTGCGTACCAACATAATTATTGTAGTGGTCATTTTTTTTTTTTTTTCTTTTTTTTTTAAATATTGCTTTTAAAGCTATTTATTCATGAATTTTACAGATATATCAAAATGTGGGATCTGGAAACAAACTTCACACAGCTTATATCAATCATATTTGATTTTATAAGTACATGTATCCCTGTGATGAGAGTTGTAACTGGGAAATTTATCAATGGAAAATTAAAACTGAATAGATTTTTCAGTCCTCACTTTCTTGAGAATACTGTCACAAAAAATTGAGAATGGTCTTAGCATGCCGTTCAGTTGTACATAATTAAAATTCTAAAATATATTGTAGTAGTTGTTAAATTCAATTGAATTATAGATAATTACATTTTTTAACTCCCAACTTTAAATAATTACATAAGATGTATGTTTCATTATAATATTTTATTCTGATTGGCTAACTGCACATCACATGTTATTCCGTAAGCAGTTGCATTGCTCAATACAACTTTTCACTCATGATAACACGTGCTCCAACAATAAAGTGCACAGGTGAATTAAATAATAAAATATATAAAATTCGTGTTTTCATGATCATAGCTAAAAAATGTAATTATAAGTATTGAATGCTTCTTTTTGTAACTTTATAGGGTTGTAAAAGCGTTGACCGTGCGTACATTTTTAGAATGAAGCGCTTCCGCGCTTCATACAAAATGTACCTCGGTCAACGCTTTTACACCCCAATAAATTTACAAAAAGAAGCATTCAATTCTTAATTAAATGTTTTGATTTAGAAGGTGCAGACCCAATCATCTCATTGGTCCAAATTGTCTCTATGATGAATTCTTGACTTAAGGAAATGAAATAACAATAAACAACAATTAGTTTCATGATTGTCAGCCTTTCTATATGTTCTAGCTGTTCTTTTGCTCATTCTTTGTATGTAGACTATCAAAAGATACCCCCATAAAAATTGAAACAATGGCCGTCTTTTCCCTCAGAGCTCTTCAGCTCTTTGATTATATTTCAGTATGAATGTAAAGAATGGCAGGAAGCGTTAAACATACTTGATTTGGTAGAAAACAACAATATGAGACAACTTACACAGAGTTTTAATGAGTCACATTTTGACTTGGTTATGAAAGAGGTAAAATTCTTATGTACAATTATATTTTGTTATGTTGACTTATTTATGAATTATATCAGGTATCTGTTTCAAAGTTTTGAGGGTATAAAAGGATTGTACATCATACATCTATTATTCAATTAACCCATATTCTCATAATTTATTGGTCAAAGTTTTCTTGAGTTCCTTTCTACAGACACCATATATATGTAAAAGGTAACCTATATTGGATGTAAAGGATGAAATGTAAGGTCTTCATGTCCATGTGACAGGATTCTTCTGACCTTGACCAAATTTTTATGGTTAATTGGTCAGCATTAAGTTTTCATGAATAGATCGATTTCTCAGTTTATACTACAAGTTAAGATAAGATAAATTTTGTTTCCAATAGAGGACCCATTATGGGCATAGGCAGTATAGTGATTTTTATATTAAACAATTGCAATACATGTATAGACAATACACAAGAAAAAAAAACATGAAAAACATGAAATATAAATTGAGTAAATACTACATGTAGTCCTGTAAACCATTATGTTTAGTGTTTAGCAACCATACACCAGAAGCATCATCACATCCATTATAAAAATAGCTTTTTGAGTTAAGTCCTTCCCCGTGGCAAATGCATATGAACAAATACATGTAGTATTGGTGTTCATATAAATTAGATGCAGGAGTCACCAAGGACAGGGGCTTAAAGGACACTCAAGACAATACACAGAATTATGAATATTTAAACAATTTACAACTCAAGCATAAACTAATACTCAAATCTGGATTACTATAAAATAGTCCTTCTCGTGGCTATTGCACTTAAATAAGATTAATATGCAATTATCCAATGTAGTAGTCACCAAGGGCAGGTACTTAAAGGACATAGTAATTTGTGTGCCAAAATTATATGGATTTTGATGCAGCTCCTAGCACAACTTGTCCAAATGAGACTAAGAAAGAAAAAAATACACAGAAAACACAAACAATGGTATAAATTATGAGTATTTTTTATTCTGTTTTATGAAAGCACACATTTTGTACAAAATATCCTTGTTTTCATTATTCATTAACCAAATAAACTGATCTTTAGTTAAGTATAAGTAATAAGTCAACTATATATGGTGTAAAGACTAAATGTATAGTTTATATGCCTGTCTAACAGGTTTTATCTAAGCTGATATTGTTTTCATGGATCATTAATAATGTAAAGTTTATGTTATACCTGTAGTAAGACCTGGATCTTCAAGATTATCAAAATAAAATTCTATCAAAATCAGTAAAGCAGGAAAGGCATGTCAACATGTGCAGTCTTAATGTTTTATTGGCTGAAAACTGTTATAAAGCTCCTGTCAGTTCAATCTTATTGTATTAACCTATCTTTTTCTAGATATTTGTAATCATCTTTTGTAATTTTTTCAGACAGAACATTCAATAAATTTGTTACGAGGGAAGATTTATGAAGCTATGGACAATAGAAACTTAGCTGTAGAATGTTACAGAGAGGCTCTGCGTCAGGATGTTTATTGTTTTGAAGCATTTGATTTGCTGGTCAATCATCATATGCTAACAGCTCAAGAAGGTTGTTATCAAAAGAATATTGTTTTTTAAGCACCTTTATTAAACTAATGTTCATCAACACCATCGCTTTATGATCCAATTTTTGAGTTTTTACCTGAATATTTTTTAGGAATATTTCAATATAAACAGGCTTTATCATCATCAATTTGTCTATGAGCAGATTACAAATGGCAAACTTCACAAAAGACTCATATCAAAATAAGAAGTATAGATTTGAATGTGCACCTCAATCTAGACAAAATAGATGGATAGAACAGTTCCTGATGCAATTTTATGAACAGTATTACATTGTATTTACGAGGGAATTTGAAGATCCTGTTACGTATATCAATGGGTTATAAAATTCAGATTAAAATGGAATTTGGAGTTTGAGACTTTAGTGCTGTATTTTGATTTTTCCCTAAAATATCTTCCATCATGGAAATCCTAGACATAGAACATGTATCACAAATAATACTGAAGAGTAGATATTGAATATAACTCTCTCTAAGCTGGAATAGAATAATATGTACTGCAGCTGTGCTATTTGAGCAGTCAAATTGCATTGACCGTATATTCATATGTGATATACAGTCACTGACCGTATATCACCTTGTGTCTGATGTTGACAATATGTTTCCGTAGCGTTTTATTTATGACGTCAATAAAACATACAGGTTTGCAGAAATTTTAGATCTTCTGTTGAAAATTAAGAAATGATGTTTTTTACCCTAAATGCTTCATTTAGAACAGTTTTAAGAGTTGCAGTATATAAAGAATAACCATACATTGTCTCGAAATATCAATGTTATTTGTACTCGGCTCGAAACAGGTAGAAATGCTTGGCACAGCCTTGCTTTCTACACTGTTTCTAAGCCTTGTACAAATAACATTGATATTTCGAGACAATGTATGGTTAAATTCTATATATAATAATATTGAAAATAATGTTTGAAAAGCGTGTAGTTTTCCTTCACTGACCTCATGGACTTTGTAATGATTAAATTGATTATAATAAATTAATCTGTATTTTACAGAACGAGAACTAATGGATTCCCTTCCATTATCATCGCAGTGTCCAGAAGATGAAATAGAACTGGTCAGATTTTTATATGAAAATAGATTAAAAAAGGTAATATGAAGATGATAGGTATGAATTACATATATATAATATTAGAAATTGGAATCAATGAATTAACACTGTCTAGTGCCTGCAATGCACGAATAACTCGAATTTAAAAACAAGGTATAAAGGTTATACTACCAAGAGAAAATCTGGAATAAACTCTTAATGAGGCAGAGGTCCTACACACTAACCACAAATAAACATCATGAGACCATAAAACACATGTTAACTACAAATTAAACATTAAGAGAACTTGCAACACTTATATAAAATAAATGTAACATCTAGAGATCCAAAAACACTTATTTAACCAAAAAATACATCTAGAAATACTGCCATTCTGATTTACCTCAAAATATTGATCTGGAGATCAAAATCTCCATAATGGACAAAAACTGGTTCAAATTGAGACAAAAACGAAAGACCATGACAGAGATTCCTTACTTTAAACAGATGTAAAACATTGGTTCTTATGGAGATTGGAATTGTGCATAAAATTTGCTACAAATCAACAGGTTTTTTTTTCTGAATTAGTACAATAACTCATAACCTGATATTTAAATTTTACATGGCTTGATATATAGAAGGTTGAAAAACAAAACAGAAATAATAGATCAAAGTACAGGGAATAAAACTTTCAATCACAGAAAAATCTGCTGTTAGCAAAAGCACAAGTAATTCTAGAAGAGTGGGAGAAGTTATTTGATATGGATTTATGAGTTACATGTATGACAGTTTGTACTAAAGATGTATTGTTTTTTCAGTATAACAAGCCAAAAGATTTTAAATTACCAGATTCATTAAATATTTTGAAAGACAATATGGATGTGATAGTCAATTTATCAGAAAGACATTATTATAACTGTGATTTTAGAGAATGTTTTAAAATAACTTCAATGTAAGTAGTAGTACAGAAATGGTACATCAGTGTGGGTATATGTCAATGTGACAGCAACCTAGCAACACAAAATGAACTTATATTCATTTAAAACACAGGTTATAGAGTCTAAAAAATTGTTTTGAGATATTTTTTTATCTTCTTAATCAGTAAAGCTGA
The DNA here is from genome assembly GCF_963676685.1 of Mytilus edulis. Taxonomy (NCBI): domain Eukaryota; kingdom Metazoa; phylum Mollusca; class Bivalvia; order Mytilida; family Mytilidae; genus Mytilus; species Mytilus edulis. The sequence goes on along the minus strand of NC_092346.1, from coordinate 77,764,104 downwards.
GGTTTGAGCTAATTCAAGGGAGATTATAATGCAATTTAATTAACCAACAAAAATAGAATATTCTTAAATATATATGTTATAAGTTGTCTTTCTCATATCTTTCATAATATTTTATGCAAGACTGTTTCAACATTCAAGTAAGCAGAATATTTATTATTTGTTGTTGCTGATATGAGTTGAAATTGTATGATACATAAATACTGTACAAACATAATTATATCTTTTTTTTCAGGGTATTACAAAAAGACCCATATAATAGTCAATGTTTACCATTACATATAGCTGTTTTAGTAGAACTGAAGAAAACAAAAGGTACATTAGAATAATTAATTATACAAAATTAGGTTGAAAGTGTTTCTATATGACATATCTCCACATAAACTTTTGATAAACTCTGATATATTTATCGTTATACTTGCGGCTTAACATAGGGTGATTTATAAGACATCTGTATTAAAGTACTTTTAAGTGGGCATTAAAAGTGGAGCAGTTTGCTGTTCATTAAAACCAACTACATGTTTACATCTGTATATTTTGTGAATATAAAATTCTTGTAATATAAATTGTCCTCATGAAAAAGCACTTAATCGTAAAAAAAAAAAATTGCATATCGGAATTTGGGGATTGATATTCCTGATCCTAATTAGTCCTCTCAATATTAAATAAAGGGCATACCGCATCAAAATAATTACATAAGGGGAAAATTAGAACATTTGTAGGGCATTTGGAAATATCTTCAAAATATACAAACTACCGTAAGGGCTATTCCAGAAAAAAATGTATGGGGGTGTTGGACGGCAGTTGATCTTTTTTTGCATGGGTGATGGGGGGAGGAGGAATTGAAATTGTGTGGGTAGTTGTTCTCTTATATAACTTAATTAGATGGGTGGTTGTACCTAAAGAGAAGAAAATCTCTTTTTCAGTTGAAAGAACCTTTAAATATCGATATAAAACGTGTTTTATTCTGCAATTTTGTTTACTTTTTGCGCATGTTAAATCCGTTGGATAATGCCCGAGCGTTTCGAATGGAACTATATATGCATATCGGTGCTTCTAAAAGGGAGAGAGATACGAAGTGTCAGAGTAGTAACTGGTTTCCAGAATTTCTTTTTCAACTGTTCTCCCTGATATGACATGTTCGGTTACCAGATTGTTTACCGCATGGAAACAGTATGGCAGAACAGTGGGATGTTATCGCTGTCTGTTCCTGGCTACAATCCAACGGATAAGGGAAATTTGCGGACTTTTATTCTCAAATGAAAGAGATTTCACCAATGTTGAGAATTTGATTGGAGTCAGCTCTGATGAAATAGGGCATACATTAGGAAAAGGGAAGATAAAAAGGAGGATTCAGTGAAAAGACTGAAATTAAGAAAGCATTCTCACATCGTTTGTTAGGAAAGCTGACAGTTATAGAACTTAAAAAATTACTTGAGAAGTTCAATGTTTCATACACACGACAACAGAACAATTGAGCTGACATTCTGAAATTAGTAGACAAGGAGCTAGAAAACAGAAATCTAAAAGAAGATGACTTATTTGAATAAATTTGTTTAACACAATATCCAACATTATTTAACATCTGACAGCAGAAGATAAGGTTTCATGGGTTTATTTACATGGGTTTACAATACACATGTTTACCAGATAAAAAAAAGGAAATTGTTTTATTGCTGTTAATTTTCATCTTGATGGCTTTCACAATTTTACAAAATAAACTGTTAAAACACGGGGGGGGGGGGGGGGGGGGGGGGGGGTCTCAACATGGGATTTTGGGTACAGGTGTGCAGCTGGGATTTTAAAAACACCCCCCATTCATATATTGAATAATTGTGAAATCCCTACCTATACATATATTTCACAGCGAAATCATAACCCATTCATATATTTATCACCCATTGATATATCACAATCGGTCAATTACTACCTATTGATATATTTCCTCGGTAAAATTGCACCCCATTGATATATTTGACGGATCAAAAAAGGGACCCATTCCAGCGGCACATATGTATATACCTTTATATAGGAAGAGACCCCCCTGTGTGTTAAAACCACTTTAATTGTCAACATATTACTTCCTACAGACAAAGTTGTTTTTCGTTCATTTTTTTACATAAATAAGGCTGTTAGTTTTCTCGTTTGAATTGTTTTACATTGTCTTATCTGGGCCTTTTATAGCTGACTATTTTCTCATTGTTGAAGGCCAAAATGCATATAATTTTGGTTGCTAATTTGTGAACTTGAAAAAGCTAGCTTATACTTTTTAAAATTATATGGGTAGTGGGGTCAAACTGAAAATGAATTGTATGGGTAGTTGTCCCATGATGAAATGTAATTTAGTGGGTGATGGGTATAAAAATAAAGTGCCTTCCAACCCCCCCATACATTTTTTTCTGGAATAGCCCTAATAAAAAAGGATGAAGATATCAGGGAAGATTAGTTTGTTGTAACTAACTGTGTTTACCCTCTTTAAATGCAGAATTTATTATTTTATTATTATCATTATTATTACTATTATGGTATTAGAAATTTAGATATAAAGTATTTATTTAAAAAACAGAATTTCCAAAATGGCAACAAATGCAATAAGAAAATTGTTTTAATCCTAGATATATGTTTATACAAAGGTATATATTAAACATAGGATAATGGGATAGCTTGATGATATCCATATCTTTTATTTTTGTATTTCAGAATTATTTTATTTAGCACACAAACTAGTAGACTTGTATCCTAATAAACCAGTAAGTACAATTACATTTTACATCACTGTGGTACATCAGAAAATGAAAGAAGTGGTATGACTGTCAATGAGACAGTTATCAACCAAATTTGTGTATATCCTCATGTGCAGTTATACCTTTTCATATTTTGTAATGAAACTATGTACTAATCTAGACTTTTTGCTTAAAACAAGCACAGAAAGTATCTTGTATAGATAGACACTGTAAAGGAATTACGATTACTGTCAATGTATTGTGAAACATTCAATAACTATATTTCTTGAAAGAGGTCAAATTGTATTTGTTGTCTGTTTGTAAATGATTCTTTTTGCTCTGGATATATATATTATCAGTAGGTTTGCTATTTAAATGTACACAATAAAGACCAAGAGTTTTGATGGTGTACAAGATCAGTCCTTTTAAATTTTCCAAAATATATTCTTCATGACTTGTCTGTTCTATTTTGGAAATTCATTAGTTTATTATAAGACAACATGTTATTGATGAAGTAGAATGATCTTAACTTGCATAATAACACAGCTATAATATATTGATAATAATATCATTATAAATAATTAAATTGAAATATTCATTCACATAAATGATATGTTTCCAGGTATCATGGTTTGCTGTGGGATGTTATTATTTATTAATAGAGAAAAGTGAACCTGCAAGAAGATACCTGTGGTAAATATTTTCATCTTTCATTTTGACTTATTTATGCTGTAGATCTCTTTAGTGTTGTGAAAGGTGGGCAAGAGACATATTTGCTTTCCTAAAAAAAACATATACATAAGATGTCTGCTCTTATTCAGATCTGCATTTACACACAAAACAGGCAGTCAACATCAGATTGTAACTTAATTAAAAATACACTAATGTAATCATTTGCATTTATAGCCAAAAGAAGATATCACAGAAGGTTTCCAATGACCTAATATATTTAGAAGTTTGAGTTAAATCCCTTGGTCACGAATTTGAGGTTCAAACAGTTGTTTTTATTTAAGACAGGTCCTTGAAAACATGCATGGTACCCAGGGAAGGCACTTTCATAATTTGGTAGCCATTTTAGAGGCAAATTTAGAATTTCAACAAAAATTTCACTGTACTTTACACCACTCTTAGTAGAGATTTTAAAATGCTTTCCCTGGGTCCTATGTATGTTATATGGATCAGCCCTTATTTGACTAACCAAATCAAAACATGCAATCCATCCAAGTCTAATGAGAGATCCTTACAAGATCAAAGTGATAAAATTAGAAAGTCTAAAAGAAATAAAAATTGTTAAAAAAAATAGGCTTTTTTCTTAAAGTCTAGCGGTCTGTGTAACAAGTTAGAACATTTAGAATTTAGACCACCAATATGGAAACAAAAGGAAAGTAACTCTTTCATAAATTGTTTCTTTTAAAACATGTCAGATTCTAGCATGATTTATATATTTCAGTAAAGCTACGACATTAGACAGAGTGTACGGACCGGCATGGTTAGCATTTGGACATTCTTTTGCCTCAGACAATGAACATGATCAAGCAATGGCTGCATACTTCACAGCTTCACAGTTAATGAAGGGTTGTCATTTACCTATCTTATATATAGGACTGGAATATGGACTTACAAACAATGCCAAATTAGCAGAAAGATTCTTCAGTCAGGCCCTTAGTATTGCTCCTGAGGATCCATTTGTTTTACATGAGATGGGTGTGATAGCATTTCAGAACCAAGAGTAAGTTGTATGTACATTGCTTGATGACATGCTTTGCTATTGCAGGTAAAATTTGGTCATGAAAAGGCTTTTGATTTAGGAAAATAGAGCTTTATGTTGAGAAGCATAGGAAATGGTATAAAGAAAGAAGAACTAACTTTTCTATTCAGATGTCCATGCATAGGAATACCTACTTAGGTTTTGTGAACATATCTTTTAAATCAAGAATGGTCCATGAAAATGTGATCAATCTTTTACGTTCTCCAGTTATGTCCCTTTATAAATCAAAAAATATCCAAATTTAATGTTTGTACATTCATACTTTAATTTGCCTCAACCAATTGTTATGAAACTTTACACAATGCTTATTGTCACCAAACTGAGATCAAGTGCGAATTTGGTTTCACTTTCACCGTTCTCAAGTGATGTCACTTTGAAAATAGATAATCAATGAATTTGCTGTATATTTTCAAGTGTTCTGTTGAATCCATAGTTCAATGTTGTTTTGATTTTTAGCTACCTTGCAGCAGAGAGATACTTTAAAGAAGCATTACAGAAAGTTCAGTGTGTTGGTGAACAAGTGTTAGTGGAGAAATGGGAACCTTTACTTAATAACTTAGGTCATACGTGTAGAAAACTCCAGTAAGTTGATAGTGAAATTAGAACCTTTACTTAATAACTTAGGTCATATGTGTAGAAAACTGCAGTAAGTTGGTAGTGAAATGAGAAACTTTACTTAATAACTTGGGTCATACGTGTAGAAAGCTGCAGTAAGTTGGAGAGTGTAATACTGTCAACTCTAATTGTCCCACTGAAGTCTTGCAGGGGAAATAAAAATTCTGGGCATCTGTCTGTCTGTCCTTTCTTGTAATCACTATCTCATGTATAAGTCTTACCTGGTTAAATTTACAACCTATCTCAGGGTTCTCACTAAGGCAAATCCTGGACTCATGAAAATCTGTCTGTAATTTTCAAATCTGGCAAAAGCTTAAAATAATTCTGAATTTATTGTCATTTCATTGGGCTATAAGGTCATTGAGACTAAAATACTAAATTATATCACAATAAATATCTCCTTCTTACTGTAAGACTCACTATGGCCAAAAATGATGAGTCCCTTGACTCGCCTTAAAAAATCCTTAGCGAACACTGCTATCTTCTGTAAGACTCTCTTTTTTTATTTAATATTTCAACATTATATTTCAGTATTACAACATGCCCTCTGGATAGGACATATTTCTTAATTTGTTGTTAATCATTTAAAGCCATTTAATTTCTGGGAAACAGTCAAAGGGGCATTAGCTGTCAAATTCATGTTCACTGATTTGACTCAAATTCTCATATTTGATTTATAACAATGTTAAACATTTATCCAAACTATTAAAAGTCTAAAATAAACAATTTACAGGGCATGGCTCTTTGAGATGTAGTTTCGCTTTGTGCATATTTTAGTCTAGACACCATCTTATTTACTATCGAGTTGACCTCTGAAGTCCTCCGATTGTCATATAAGCGTAATAAACATAAATATAGATATGAATATATTGCGAACTCATGCAATTGGATTTTTATAGGTCTATATATTTTCATATTATAGATTAAAAATGTATGTTAATCATCGTTTTTTACCTGTATAAGAATGATTTTTTGTGGATCAAATCTGTCAAACCAATGGTTTACCTTGTTCAATGTTGACATTCTTTTCCTTTAATTAACTCAACCTGCACAATTCATGCATTATTCATCATTATGGAAATGGGGCTTGTGTCAAAAAGACAAAAACACAACCAAACAGCTGAAGGCCACCAGTGGGTCTTCAACACAGCCAGAAAATCCTGCAACCGGAGGCATGCTTCAGCTGGCCCCTAAACAAAAATGTGTACTAGTTCAGTGACAATGGACGTCATACTAAACTCTGAAGTATAGTAATGAACTAAAATTAAAAAGAATACCAACTTAGTAAATGAAAAACAAACATTCAACCCCTTGGATAAATGTATTTTCTATATAATAGAGATAGTTTGTTATAAAAGGCTTTTTTAAGGTGAATTAGACTTAATATGTTTTATGAAACTATGAAATATTTTTCAACATTTGATTTACAAGAAAATTGCCATCTTTGAGCCATAAATATAGTTTTAAAGTAACATTCCTTTAATATTTTCAGGAAGTATGAAGAATCCTTAGAATATCATAGAAGAGCACAAATCATTTCACCTCAATGTCCATCTACATTTTCTGCTATTGGTTACTGTTATGTACTTATGGGTAACAACATGATGGCTGTAGACTATTTTCATAAGGTATTGTTTACCTAAACTTATACATTAATTACAACTCACATTTTAGATTCACAAAGTATTATTTGTATATGCAGAATTTCCAGATATTGCATTAATTAATCTGACACATTTTTGTCTTGTTGATCAAATGCATGTAATGATTTACAATTTAACAGTTAGTAATCTTTTTCATTTTAATACGATTTAATCATGTTATTTGATTTTCAGGCCTTAGGGATTAGAAGAGATGACACGTTCTCTACAACCATGTTAACTAATGTAATGGAAGCTTTGATGAGTGAAATGGCACCTAATGATGGTTAGTTATTTAACATCATCATTAAATAATTGATAGATTCAGTATGTGATGTAAATATTATATTTATTAGCAAAACATTTTGTCGAGCCTGTGACTTTTGTCGCAGAACGTTCGACATAGGGATAGTGATGTGTTGGCGGCTTTAGCCAACTTCTTAAAAGCTATATTTGAGAAGCTAGGAGACGCAAATGCTTCATACTTTTTATATAGATGCCTTATGTAATGAAGTTTTTGTCTGTCATATGTCCATTGTCTTTGACCTCATTTTCATGGTTCAGTGACTACTTGAAAAAAAAGTCAACATTTTTTGTAATGTTAATTTCTTTCTTATTATGGCTAATAGGATAACTATATTTACCATGTGTGTACCTTGCAATGTCCTCATGCTCAGCAGACAATTTTCATTTGACCTATACCTCATTTCATGGATCAGTGAACATGGTTAAGTTTTCTTGGTCAAGTCCATATATCAGATACTATAAGCAGTAGGTCTACTATATTTGGTATATGGAATGATTGTAAGGTGAAAATGTCCAACTGGTAGCTATCATCTGACCTTGACCTCATTTTCATGGTTCAGTGGTCAAAGCTAAGTTTTAGAGTGTTGGTCTTTTTTTCTAATACTATATGCAATAGGTCAACTTCATTTGGTGTATGGAATTATTTTATGATGTACATGTTAGTCTCCCAGGTTTTATTTGACCTTGACCTAATTTTCATGGTTCATTTCTCAGTGTTAAGTTTTCATGGTTAAGTTTGTTTCATAGATACAATAGCAAGTAGGTCAACTGTATTTAAGGCATAAATTGATTGTAAGGTGTACATGTCTGTCTGGCATGGTTCATCCAACCTTGACCTCATGTTCATGGTTCGTTGGTCAGTGATATGTTTTCTTGGTTAAGACTGTTTCTCAGAAACTATAAGCTATAGGTCAACTATGTTTGGTTTATTGAATGATTGTAAGGTGTACATGTATTTCTCTTTTGGTTTATCTGACCTTGACCTCATTTTCTTGGATCGTGTTAAGTTTGTGTAATACTTGTAGTAAAGTTTTATATTTAAGACTATCAACATAATATCAATTGTTAGTAAAGAAGGTGAGAAATTTTAGCGGTGCACTCTTGTTACAACCTTTGATATTACAATTGTTTCCAGCAAGCACAAACAACCTTTACAATTATATGATCTTGAAAACTCAAATTAGGCTTCTTTCTGTGCAAATTTGTTCAACATTCTATAACAATTCTTATTTATTAGTATTTTATTCTAATAAATTTCCAGTTTTTACATATAACTTAAGTCATATTGTGATGCAAATGTTGAAGTTTATCACCAAACCCTACAGTCTGAGTGCTCATAAAAAAACCACAAAAAACAAAAAACAAAAAAACAAAAACTAACAAACAAAACAACAACAATGAAAAACAAAAAAACTCTCTTTTTTTATTTAATATTTCAACATTACATTTCAGTATTAAAACATGCCCTCTGAATAGGACTTATTCCTAAATTTTTAGTTAATCATTTAAGGCCATTTAATTTCTGGGAAACCGTCAAAGGGGCATTAGCTGTCAAATTCATGTTCACTGATTTGACTCAAATTCTCATATTTGATTTATAACAATGTTAAACATTTATCCAAACTATTAAAAGTCTAAAATAAACAATTTAGAGGGCATGGGCTCTTTGATGTGTAGTTTCGCTTTGTGCATATTTTACTCTAGACACCATCTTATTTACTATCGAGTTGACCTCTGAAGTCCTCTGATGGTCATATTATCGTAACAAGCATAAATATAGATATAGATATATTGCGAACTCATGAAATTGGATTTTTATAGGTCTGTTTATTTTCACATTATAGATTAAAAATATATGTTAATCGTCGTTTTTACCTGTATAAGAATGATTTTTTGTGGATCAAATCTGTCACACCAATGATTCACCTTGTTCAATGTTGACATTCTTTTCCTTTAATTAACTCAACCTGCACAATTCATGCATTATTCATCATTATGGAAATGGGGCTTGTGTCAAAAAGACAAAAACCCAACCAAACAGCTGAAGGCCACCAGTGGGTCTTCAACACAGCCAGAAAATCCTGCAACCGGAGGCATGCTTATATAAATTTCCAGTTTTTACATATAACTTAAGTCATATTGTGATGCAAATGTTGAAGTTTATCACCAAACCCTACAGTCTGAGTGCTCATAAAAAAAACCCACAAAAAACCCACAAAAAAAAAAAAAAAAACTAACAAACAAAACAACAACAATAAAAAACAAAAAAACAACTGACTCCTTAAAAAAAGATGTACAAACAACAGCAAAGATTACACAGTTTAGAAAACCTCCATGTCTGATATTCAATATCATTGATATACAACACCTTCTGTAAAGTATATGTTTAAGATTGCGTTAGCACAATTTTGGAAATTTACAGTATTTAATGCTGTTCATCTTTTACTTATAGTATTATTTGATATGTATTTATTATAGTGTTACTGAGTGAGAACCTGAGTATTGATTGGTTGATTTTACTTGTTCTTCAGAATTGATCGTGACTAAATTGATATTAATAGTTAAAAAAAATGCCACTGTATTTTGTGTAGTTCACAAGGTATTAGGGTCCAATATCCCTCATCACCTAAAATATCAATTTTCTTTTGTTCATAACAGATATTATTTTCTTTCATAAAAGGGGCACAGAGAGCCAAAAATTGCACTATTGCACCAAAAATAAGTTGTCTAGATCATACAAAGGTATTTTTCAAAGATTTCATAAAGTTGACTTTATATCAAATGACTGACTTAATATTTCATATTGTTTCAGATGATGATATCCCAGAGTTTACAATCCCAGGAAAGCTAGAGATATCACAAACAGGAAGTGAAAAGGAGATTTTAGAGGAATCAGAGCTTGCTGATAGTAGTAGTATGGCTATAGAAGAAGTAGATATGGATAATAGTGACTAGACATATTTTATACCATTGTTTTTAATTATAAGGGAATAAAATGATTTTAAAACACTAATTGTCATTGTTGGTATCAAAAGTTTTAAATAGCTTGTTCACACAAACAATTGACCCAATGTACTTTAAGTTCATATATAATATTTACCATATTTTATCAAGCCTGCAATAAAATTTTGTTTGTTTGTTGTTGCTGCCAGAAGCACAGTTTTTGTTGCAACTTAGATTTTTAACAGATAGTAAGTATTTTGAAGGGATATATTAACGTATCAGGCCCAATATTGTGTCTGCAATTGTGTAAGTGTTAGAAAGAAATGAGTTAGTTTGTTATTCCTGTTCTAACTGGCTGAATAACTAGTTTAAACATATTTATTTATAGTGGATTGGGAAACAAGTAATTGCAACTTATTTTAATCCCTTTCCACTTTGCGGGTGTGAGTGCTGAGTTGTAGTTGCATTAGCCTGCTCTTTTTCAAATTCTTCAAGGGCGTCTTTTACGTGCATGAGATATGGCTCTCTCTTAACACAGATCAGCCATTTATCGCCCCCTTCCGACAGACTATCATCGTTTCTCAATACCATACTCGCAAATGGTGTGAAGAATAATTGGAACAGGGTATGCCTATCTGGAGTGCTCCCTATTTACTGGACATATCATGATATACCATTGTTTGTCTGTCAAAAACTCAAACGCTTTAACTATTGATGTCAGCTCGCGTTTGAGTTTTTTATAAATTTTAGATTTTACATTTCCCACATTATGGCATGAGGGATTTTACAGTTTTCTTCTGTTACTTAAAAATGCTTGAACAAATTTTATGAAATATTGGTGAATTGTATATATATTGACATTATTTCCTTTTTTAGTTTTAAATTTCTGTTTTTATGATTTTGAGTATTGCAGACTTTATTCATAAAAAAGTGGGGATTTTACAATATTATGGACAATAACTCTAAAAGGCTTATTATCATGAAACTTTTGTGACTTGTTTATATCTAGTGAAACAAGCTTTCTTTTGGTTTTTGTCAAGCCTTTGAGTTTTGTTGAAAAAGCGAATTATAGCGAAGCTGATCCTACATTCCTTTGGCAGCGGCTGCGGCGTCCACATATATTCACTCTGTTGTTTAAACTATCCTGGATACAGGGTTTCCCCTGGGTAATTTTTTTTTCACCGCCATTCTCGCCAAAACTTATTTTTTCGCCACTTTATGATTTTTTTCGCCAAGTAACATAAATATAGTTTTTGTTAAAATTTTTCCTTTTTTTATTTCTATAAAAAAATTAATGAAATTTTAACACAATGTTTATAACCACATAAGGAAGGCTGGGATTGATTTTGGGGGTTATGATCCCACCGGTTTTGGAATTAAGGGCCAAAAACATACATTTATCTAGTTTCAAGACAATAAGTTGTGTAGAAGTATTTCAATTACTCTGAAATTGTACCACAATATTCATAAAGGCAACAGTAGTATACCGCTGTTCAAAACTCACAAATCCATGGACAAAAAACAAAATCCGGACAACAAACCAAAACCGAGGGAAACGCATTAAATATAAGTGGAGAACAACGACATAACACCGAAACGTAACACACACAGAAACGGACCAAGCATCAGACAAAACACCACGAGAATAACAAATATAACATGAAAACCAAATACATGAATCTGGGATAGACAAGTACCGTGCCACGTCTTAACTCAATTTCTCAAAAATAAGAGAAAACACAAACGACTCAACGTTAAAATGCAACACACACAGAAATGAACAATAATATAACAATGGCCATCTTCCTGACTTGGTACAGGACACTTTTAAAGGGGAATAAAAGTGGTGGGTTGAACCTGGTTTTGTGGCATGCCAAACCTCGCACTTTAATGGTAAAGTTAAATATAACATTGAAATGACAACATAATATTACAGGACTACAATACAAATTAATAGAACATATTAGACAAAGAAAAACATGATTAAGTGACGCCAAGATATAAAAGAGACATTACCGGGTAAGTAGAAGGTTGGGATTTATTTCAAGGGTTATGGGGACAAACAGTCTAGGAAACAAGGGTTATAAAGGGGCCAAAAACATGCATTTTTGAAGTTTCGGGACAATAACTATGTTTAACAGTATGGATCTCTCTAACATTGTACCCAAAGGTTCCATATAATGAAGGGAAGGCTTGGTGTCAGTTTGGGGTTAATGCCCTTGAACATTTAGGTTTAAGGGGCCAAAAAGAAGCATTTTTCTAGTTTACAGACAATAACTTGTGTTTCAGTGTATGGATCTCTCTGAAATTATTCTACAAGGTTTCTTAGTACAAAGGAAAGGCTGGAATTGAGTTTTGGGGTTCTTGCTCCAAGGGAGGTTTCAACAAGTGAGAGGCCAAAAAAGGGGCCCAAATAAGCATTTTTGTAGTTTTCAGTCAATAACTTGTGTTTAAGTGTATAAATCTGTCTGAAATTATACTGTTTCCATACTACAAAGGGATGGTTATAGGGGGTAATGGATCAAATATTTAGCAATTAGGGGCAAAGGGGGGGGGGGGGGGGGGCAAGGGTTTTTCTGGTTAAAGGACAATTTAGACAATTTAAAAGCAGTTTAAGGAAGGTAATCCAATTCCAATTAAAATTTAAAGAATACTGTTATATATATGTTTGATTACTTGATTACCTCCCTTACACTGCTTGAAAATTATGTTAAAGGAAGTGATAATTGTCTCAAGATGTGTAACTGTAAATTTATTTTTAGAATCTTACTGTTAATTAATATTAATTTTAACCATGACTGTAAGTTATTATATATTTTAATACTTTAGGATGTATTTAAATGAGTAGTTATTGTTGCCAATTTAATAAGAAATTTGAATTGAGATTATTTTTGGAATAAGGGATTGAGGGAGGTGAAAAAAAATGGGAAGGGGTGGGGGTAAAAAATTTCTCATTAGAGATTTTAGAAATTCAAAAGAATTTTTCTTCAAATATTTTATTTTGAGGGGATTTATATTCGATAGCATATTGCTCCAAGCCACACAAAAAAATAAGTTCATTATACCACATTCATTCTGTGTTAGAAACCTTTGTTGTGTCAACTATTTAATCACAATCCAAAATCAGAGCTGTATCAAGCTTGAATGTTGTGTCCATACTTGCCCCAATTGTTCAGGGTTCGACCTCAGCGGTCGTAAAAAGCTGCGCCCTGCGGAGCATCGGGTTATCACTTGAAAGCGATCCCTCGTTTAAGGTGTAGTCATTATTTGAAGGGTTAGTCTCATTCGATGGGTTGTACCCAACCTTTTGAATAGATTTCTTCATAACGACAGTTTTCTTTTCTAGGCCATCGTAAATGCTGGATATCTACCAAACTTGGACAGAAGCTTGTTTATGATCAAAAGCTTCTATCTGGGAAGGCAATTTTGTAATAATAATTAATTTCCTGTTTTCCGTATTTTACTTTATTATGTACGTAGTCTTCCATTTAAAATAACATACACTCTTCAGTTTAAGTTCCTAAAAGATTTATTAGCTTCATAAAGTAGGCGAGACACTGGGTTCCATGGATTTAAAAAAAAAAAAAATTCCCGATATGACATTGAGGAGTTATGGAACTTTATTAAGACGAAAAATGTCTATTTGGCAATGGGTGTATCATACTCTCATGGCACAGTTTGTTGTTGATCATATCTAAAAATCTTAACAGTTGGAGCAAAATTTTTAGAGCTAAAATTAACAGTAAGTCAGGATATAAAAAAAGAAGATACAGTATGATTGCCAATGAGACAACACGCCACAAGAGACCAAATGACACAGAAATTAAGTCTATCTCTTGTCAAATTTTCAGAAAACTCAAACAACCCATTTTGGAGTAATTGCTGCTGAAATTCAAAAACAATTATTGTTTTTGGTTTATATCTGAAATACTAAAACTGACATTGGATAAATGATCAGCTGGTTTATTTCTATAGATCCTATGTATTTCATTTTAAATGGGACAATGATCCATTTAGAGTTATTGACTCTGTAATGCAATTTTTCTTTGCATATAATTATATTCAAAGTATTTGGTTATTATCTTTAAAACTGTGAAAAGAAAAGCTTAAACCATACATTTAATCCACCAAATACCACACATAAATATTAATTAACTTATTCATCACATCCACAGAGGACGCTTAACATCAAATAATAATCATTTTAGTTGATTAAAACATGTCTCTACTCAATGTGTGGCTACATCCTGTGTTATCAGTGGGTATAAATGTAAGACAGTATTGCTGTTTAACAATAAAAGTACTTTTAGCCTTTAAACAACATGATAATCTAAGTTTCATCTTGTACAATTGCAAGTGAATATTGGGGTCAAAGGTCAAGAACACATTGTCTGGCGATGTATGCTAAATGACAAAAGATTTCTATACAAAATAAGAAATGACAGGCCATGTCACAATACTCATCAAAATCAATAAATTGACATTATGGTCAAAAGGTATACGAATGCCCCATGGAATCAATACATCGGTTTTAAGTGTTCCCACATAGTTTTACCTAGTATCAGCCTTTGTCTAAAGATAAAGGAAATATTGTACAACCTTTCTTCAAAAGGAAGGACATATTAATGGAACTTTAGAGGAATAATAATAAATGCAACACTAGGGATAAATAGTATAACCCCCCTTCAAAGCAGAGACAATGATGACATTTAAGCTGAGTGTGTAAATGGCAGTAATTGAAAGATGTCTTGAACATGCATGAAATATTTGCCACTGAACGTTTAGCAACCATAAATCGATCGTTAACATGTACATACTTACTGTATAAGGATAGAGAAATTGCCACAAAACGACCTTTACTCTAAAGGAATTCTCATTTAAATCTTTTTTTTAATTTGACACATCAAAGTCTTGACGATTCACCCCTTTTGTTTGGTCTTTCGGGATGAGTGGCAGCTGTACCATATATTCCTAGTTTAAAATTTAAGATAAATGTTTAAAACTTAATGAAAGCAAAGGTGTAAATTGTTAAAAAAAAAAACCAACAGTGTTCAAAAACTAATTTATTATTTGGTATGAAATATAAAGAGATTTTGTTGAGACTAAGAAAAAGTAATACCATAAGCATGACGAATGGGCTTCAAAATTTACAGGGGAAAAAAAGACGAAAAGGGTAATAAGGAGGAAGAAAACAAAAGGAAGTAAAAACTTGATCTTGATGAAGCATATATTTTAGATAAGATATGCATATATTTGGAGACGACCAAAAATGAAAGGACCTCGGTCTCTTAATTTCAGAAGACAACAAACTTAAGAAAAATGTTTAATGGCGACAATTTACTGTCATTGGCTGTTGACATTCGAACAGTGACACAGAGAGATATCGAAATAATCGAAGACATGTCAAACACACAAACAATAGAGGTCATACGATATTGCAAAAAGTTGTCTATATGATCATAGAAAGCTAGAGAACCATATAACTCCTTTCGTGAATCTTAAAAAAGAAGGATTACACAAACATGTTTTAACAAGTTGTGTGTGTGTGTGTTAAAACAATATTTTATTGTGTAAACAAGTGCATTTTCAAATTCCTCTTTTAAACTTTGACAAGTTGTGTATAGAGTTCAGAAAATTAACAATGTTTCCCAATTACAGAATAAATAAGGTTAGCAATGCAAACCCTTGAAAAACAAAATCTCATCATTCTCGTTTGTTATTGTATAACAGTGCCATAGAGAATTACACGGATGAAATCATATTGTCAATCTCTAATTGAGTTGTTTATACCCTTGAAAAACAAAACGCAACTCTTCACTGAACAGAAAAAAGGTGATCTACACCAAGTTTTTTTTGCACAAACAAATGACCCATTGTAATTTACCATAAGTCCAATGTATGTATAACTATCTACAATTGCAAGAGACATACCATTAAGTTTAAACTCAAAATCAATTCTTGTTTTTCTTTTGCAAACAACTTCACCGTTTTACCAATATTAACACTAAGTTTGCTCATTTTACAATAATATTCAAAAACTTTGAGAGCATAAGAGCATTTTGAATAAAGAATATAGTAATGTATATGACGTATTATATTTACACTAATCCATTGGATGTTTACTGATTGATACTTCAGTCTTGGAGAATACTATTTATTCACGATTGTAATTTGTATTTAAATTTGAACTATTTTCAGTAACTGCGAGTACTCTAAGTTCGGTACTTCACGGCTTTTCTCTTTTTCTTAGTTGCTGTTTGTGCTTCGTCTCTATTTGACGATCGAGTCAAACCATTTCCAACTAGAGTTTATAGCTCGTTCATATTTCGTGTTGTTATTAAGTCAGAAGAGCTGTTTATTCAGTCTGTGTATGTGAAGCAAATTTAGTGACATTTGACAAATCCTTTTGCGTTTTTAGATATGATACATTTTCTATCGCTTGCATTTTCTTATTTCTAGATATCTAGATATAAAAAGATGTGGTATGAGTGCCAATGAAATAACTCTCCATCCAATTTATCTATTTATTATTAATAATAATAAAAAAAAAAAGAAACATCGGACACTCTATTTTCAATCTTCAAAGATAATTATAAATCTTAATCTGAAGAGTTCTGTTTATGGTTTTTTATATTTATTTTGAAAATTGAAGAAAATACTAAGAAGGCACAGTTCAATTACCTGGAGATAAACAAATCAATTAGAGATTGACAATATCAGCATACCATTTTTATACATGTACCATTATTATAGTTCATAATCACTTAATACTTTTAATAAATGATTATTCATATCTAATATTCCGGCATATCATGATTTCATCCGTGTAATTCTCTATGGCACTGTTTCACAATGACAAACGAGAATGATGAGATTTGTGAATATTTCCAAACAAATTAGAAAGATAGATCTATTGATTTTGTGGGAACTGAACTAACATTAGAAGATAGGCGGATTTCAATATTACCTGTAATTAGCGATCATAAGTCATACAAAAATAGACAGATTTTGTATCCTTTGTCAATTAGAGGTTAAATTGTGATGTTATGGACATTCTCATTTTTACAACAATACTTGCACTTTAAAGGACCACTTTTGACCTGCAACAATAACCAGCTATTGTAAATGGAATTTACAAATTTACTGATGATGTTGTCATAGGAACGGTTTTATATTGAAGAAACAACATATTCGCTTGGACTTGACATAACAAATTTTGTCTCTGATATGTTATAGAGTTAAATCAGACACGTACAAGAAATTCAATAATGTTTTATGAAAAAATTGTCGGGAAAAATAACATTAAAAACGGTGAGTTTCAAATTTTCCCCTATTTATTTTTGTTTCTAATCATTTTTATAGCTCATGTTGTCTTAACAACCTTTTCCCCCTTTCCCCCTTTTATGTATGTGTAAAATGGTGGGGTTGAGGAAGCAATAATTTCCGCTACACATTTTATAATTGGTATGATACACGGGGTTTTAAACCGTATTGCATTAGTGTCCAGTAGTTCATGGTATAATCGATTGACTTTCTTTTGTCTATAATTAAATGTTATGCGTTTTTCAAACTTTATTTCAGTAGTCCGACAGATAAACAAACAAGCAATGGAAAATAGTCCCAAATGGTTCTTTTTCACCATTATTTTGGAAAGTATTTAACTTGATTCGTCAAAGTTATTCTATTTTTTTATCGTCACAAAGAAAATGTGCATTTTCAATGGTATTTTTAAACGCAGCGTAGTTAACAGCTTTCTTAGATTTCGCTAATTAACCTTACACACCATATTTAATTCCACTCAAAGGTTAGAGGCTACCTTCATGACGAATAACGGTAAAACATATTTCCCAATCCCAATGACGTTTACAGTATTTTTTGTTGCATGACGATAAAATCTACATTTTTATATTTATAAACCAGTTTTTCAAATGAATTCTCTAAATTTTTTGAAATACATTTTTCCTGAGCATTCTAAAAGGTCATCCTTTTTCTGTGACGGTTTATGAAGTTATGATTTTAAACTAAATTCATTAAATTCTTTTTTTTAATTATTTTAGTCGGGGAAAACACGACTGACTTGTTTAGTAGTTGCAACTGCTTTTAACCAGCTTTTAGTAACTGCAAGTACTCAATGATCAGCACTTTGTGATTATTGTCTTTTTTATAAGCTGAGATTCTCTCTGATGAGCCAAGACTTGTCTAATTGGTGTGTATAGTTCGTCCTTAGGTTGTGCTGTTATGCAGCTGTCCTGGATAGGAAGATGTTGACGCTCACAAACATGTCCTCGCCACATTCTTCATGCGCCTACCTGTCCCAAGCCAGTAGCTATCGTTGATTACTGTATGACCATTTCATTTCGTGTATTTTTTTTACCATAAATCAGGATAGGCCTTTGTTTTTCATTCCTTTTTCGATTTTTTTCACAATTTGTCATACTAGGGCATCTGATAGCTTACTAAATTATATTGAATTTGCCCATTGTTGAAGGTAATAAAAGCGTCCTTGGTGTTAGTAGATAGTTGTCTTATTGGTAATCATAACACACCTCGTTATTTATATATGGTACTGCTTGGAATATATAAGTATCTGTTGGTTATAATGCTAATAAGAACTAATACATGATAAAACTTAGAATGAAATTCAAAACAGTGTGGCTGTGGCCATTGATTGACACATTAAATTCATCCATTGACTGGGACAATTTAGGTGAACGTTTGTATGTAACAACTACTGCTCACTGTGTACTTTTTAAAGACACTTAAACTATGGGGTCACCAAAGGTTCTCAACACCTTAATAAAGTAATTCGAAAAATTAATCAGAAATAACACAATGTTTTGATTTATATCAATTATATAAATCAAAACATAAAGGTTATTCCTGATTAATTTTTCGAATTATTTTATAATTAAAGGCGTTAAGAAACCTTTGGTGACCCCACAGTTTAAATGTCTATCGTAGGTACGTCGTGAACAGTGGTCGTTACAGACACACGTTCACGTAAATTGTCCCAGTCAATGAATGAATTTAATGTGTCAATCAATGGCCACAGCCACACTGTTTTGAATTTCATTCTAGTTGAGTTAGTAATAATGTATAAGTAGTTTGTAAAGTACAAATCAATCCAATGATGACATGCAGAAAGTTAACGAATCTACCAATTTATTATATTGTAGCATGCTGTCATTAAGAATACGATGGGTTGTTCTTCGTCACAGTTCAATAACAGAAAAATATATAAAAAACAGAGAGAAGAGGACTTTTCTACCTCTGGGGATGATATAAGAGGAGTTCCAGATGGTCAGGAAACGTTTCGTATGTATTCAATCTAGGAAATAAATAATTCCTTCGTCTTTTTAACCTACCTGGCCCAGAGGGCCAAGAGAGCTTTTCTCATCACTTGGCATCCGTCGTCCGTCGTCGTCGTTAACTTTTACAAAAATCTTCTCCTCTGAAACTACTGGGCCAAATTTAACCAAACTTATTAACAATCTTCATTGCGGTATCTGGTTGAAAAATGTGTCCGAAGACCTGGCCAACCAACCAAGATGGCCGCCATGGCTAAAAATAGAACATAGGGATGAAATGTACTAGTTTTTGGTTATTAGTTTTTTCCAGTTTATCAACACATGTTTGTTCAGTGAACCGGATATACGATAGTGATTTTATACAGTGATGCTTATCAGGTGTGAAAATCAATTGTATTGGTTATTTAAATATAATTTTGTATGTAAAACTATTGTATAAACTCATTTAATATTTTCCCTGGTCAAGTGAGGCTGTTAAAATACAGGGGCCCCTAAGTATGCGATCTGGGCTACTTAGGTATATTTATATTAAATATTTGTTATCGTAAAAAAAAAAAAATTTTTTTTTTTAAATTTAAAAAAAATGTTTATTAGGGCAAGATCTATATGCTCTGAAATTTTCAAACCAATCAGGCAACCTGTTGTTAGGTTGCTGCCCCTGAATTAGCAATTTTTAGAAAATTTTGCAGCTTTTGGTTATAATCTTGAATATTATTATAGATAGAGATAAACTGTAAACGGCACTAATGTTCAGCAAAGTAAGATCTACAAATTTCTCAAACATGACCAAAATGGTCAATTGACCCCTCAAGGAGACATTGCCCTTTATAGTCAATTTTTAACAATTCCATAAATTTTTATATTTTTTTTGTATTTTTTGTATTTTTTCATTATTTTCTACAACTATTGATATACCTTAACAAAATCGATAATAAATCCTTGGTCAATCCGTATAAATCGCTTATCCTTAAGAAAGCATGCATTGTCGTGCGTAGCATACTATATTCGGTTTTTGAAGTATCGGAAAACATTAAGTAAGAATCTGACAAATAACAATTATAAAAAAGAACGCACACGTTACATGATCATATTCTTTCTGTTCACTTAGTAGTAATTGCGAAATATGTCAAGGACGAGTTAAACTTTTTGTTGGAGGAACGGAAGGTCAAGGCGACTGCAATATATAGCCTCCATTTTTAAGAATGGGAATATGAAACAGAAAGCAGAGGCGGATTTAAGGGAAGGGGGTCCATGGTGCCCGACACCCCTTTTGTGTGGAAAATTTGTTTGATTATATAGGGAATCACTGAAGCATGCCGTCAGTGGGCCCCCTTATGAACATTTCTAGATCCGCCACTGATAAGATAGAGCACATTGATAACAATTTTAAAAGGCACACGCTAAAATACTATCCATTTGCATATCTAGGCTATGAATAAATTAGGATGTGGGGTAAAACATCAATGAGACAACAACGAGTCACAATCATTAAACAACTTATGAATATAAACACACATGGAATTATTAAGAAACCTTGTAGTAATTGGTTAATGGGGAGTTAGAATAATTACAACAGTAACATTGTTTTTCAATATCTTTAGAAGGAATGGAAGGACAGAAGCCAAAACCAAAACCAAAAAAACCAAAAGAGGTTGTGAGATCCATGTCCAGTGACATACCGTCCGGTACTGACATTACCATGCTAAGAGCAGGAAGTGACGACGAATCAAAGGACATTATATAAACAATGATTTCAGATGAAATTGAAGATGAAAAAAAATGGTTGAACATCATAACTGTTTGAATTTACTTTTTATTTGTATTCCCAAAAAGGCATTCTTCATTTGATGTTGGTAACAAGTGAAAATAGTATATTAAGTGTATGGGAATGTAAATGAATTTCCTAATGCACAAGTGTTGTGATTTCACAAGTGTACTTCAGAGTTTCTAAGAAAATTCAAAATTTAATCAAACAATGTACATATATATAAAAGCATGCATTTCAATATTTTATCATGTTTTCACTGTTTATGGTTCTTATCGACTCTCACTTCATAAAAAGTCATTTTTATTGTACATTTCTTTGACCATGCATTACGTTGATTTCTTTCTTTTTGTTTTATCATTTTTCACTGTTTTATGGTTATTATCGATTTTGACTTCATAGAAATTCATTTCTTTGTATCTCTCTTGTGTTCTGTTAACTCTGTTAGTTGGAAATCTTGACTTATTTTTGTTTGTGGCGTTTTTATTTCTTAATTGTGTGTATTTGATAAAGATGACTTTTAAGATTGAATTAATGAAGTATACCTTTTAAGATTTTTTTTAAAAGATCTTAAGTTTGTGAGTTGGAAATGATGAAAGAAATGTGCCCGTGTTGATGACTGTAGTTATTAATTTTAGTTTAGTTTGTTTTGTTTCTAGATGTTTGTTATGTAAGTTAGTATCATTTATCGTAGTAAATTGTTTTAAAAAATGTAACTCTTAAGTAATGTATAGAATGTACCTTGCAGCTGCTCTTGAAAGTGGTTGCAAGTTTGGATATGAGGGATGGACAAATGTGCCACAACGTTTGAACTTATAAGAGCTACTATTATTTTCTAATTGTGTCCGTATGTAACTGTGAATTGTTCTTTTGATTATAAGGGATATATAAATACAAACATATAGCCTAAGTGCTTGGAAGCGAATTTATAGATACGCCAATAGAAAATTGGAGACCACTACTGCAACTTCAATTATAAAGAAAGAAAGATAACTCAAATTTTAAAAATATTACAAAGACCAACTAAATAGATACAGTGATACATGTATATTTGGAATAGATACAAGATTTGATTATAAAGGGATATATGAATACAAACATATAGCCATAAGTGCTTGGAAGCGAATACATAGATACGCCCATAATAATTGGACCACTACTGCAACTACAATTATAAAGAAAGAAAGATAACTCAAATTTTAAAAATATTACAAAGACCAACTAATAGATACAGTTTAGTTTAAACATATTTATTTATAGTGGATTGGGAAACAAGTTTTGCAATTTATATTAATCCCTTTCCACTTTGCGGGTGCGAGTGCTGCCTTGTAGCGGCATTAGCCTGGTCTTTTTCGAAATCTACAAGGGTGTCTTTAACGTGCAAGAGATATGGCTCTCTCTTAACACGGGTCAGCCATTTATCGTCCCCGTCCGACGGACTATCATCGTTTCCTCAAGACCATACTCGCAAATGGTGTCAAGGGAGAGCCGAAAATTCAGTCCCTGAAATTTTCATCCCAGACGGGAATCGAACCAGGAACCTTTGTGTTACAGTGATACATGTATAATAATTGGACCACTACTGCAACTACAATTATAAAGAAAGAAAGATAACTCAAATTTTAAAAATATTACAAAGACCAACTAATAGATACAATTTAGTTTAAACATATTTATTTATAGTGGATTGGGAAACAAGTTTTGCAATTTATATTAATCCCTTTCCACTTTGCGGGTGCGAGTGCTGCCTTGTAGCGGCATTAGCCTGCTCTTTTTCGAAATCTACAAGGGTGTCTTTAACGTGCAAGAGATATGGCTCTCTCTTAACACGGGTCAGCCATTTATCGTCCCCGTCCGACGGACTATCATCGTTTCCTCAAGACCATACTCGCAAATGGTGTCAAGGGAGAGCCGAAAATTCAGTCCCTGAAATTTTCATCCCAGACGGGAATCGAACCAGGAACCTTTGTGTTACAGTGATACATGTATATTTGGAATAGATACACGATTCGTGTACCATTCACTGTCCAACTTGCTTATCTGAGTAAATATTTTATTGATGAATTTCATGAATATAATTGTATCTAGAATGTTGCAATCAGAGCACTATATAACTGGTTTATTTATTTATTTATTTTTTATCTCAAAGTAGTAATAGAGACAATATAAATCTAAATCATATATAACTATCAAGCCATCCTTATAAAGGGATTGATAGAATGGAATCAATCTTTATCTACAGTAAGTACAACTAGTTGTC
This sequence comes from Mytilus edulis, assembly GCF_963676685.1. Classification (NCBI taxonomy): domain Eukaryota; kingdom Metazoa; phylum Mollusca; class Bivalvia; order Mytilida; family Mytilidae; genus Mytilus; species Mytilus edulis. The sequence continues at coordinate 77,740,779 of NC_092346.1, read as the reverse complement.
TTTTGGTTTAATATAAGCAAAACTACAATATCCAATTCAGAAGTTAATTTTACATTTAAAAAATCGAGTTTCTCCAATACAATATTAAAATAAAAAAAAGTAGGCAATTTGGAAGAAACTTTCTACTATGCTGCTAGTTAGTTTTTATAATGTAACAGTCATCCGGTAACTAGTGTGTACGTATATCAGTATCGAACGTTTTTATGAATATGACAAACAAATTCAATTATTTGTCCCAAATGCTATATCGTTTCAAAGTATATTGAACAGTAAAACAAACAGGATTCATTTAGGTGGGTTTTTTTTCGTGAGATGCACTGTCGGTTCTCTGACATTTGTATTCGTGTAGCGTCCTAACTGTGGGTACAGAACAAACTAGAAGTTCCATAGAGCATATGTGGCTAGCATATCATGTATGTATGCATCTTCATCAATGGACATTGTCCAACATTGTAGACAAGAATATCATTCATGAAAATAAACTCTTTTATGTTTGACTTGTATTGCTGATCATTTTTGCTGTTGAAAGTTTCTCTCTATTTTCTAGATTTATTTTTTGGGGCCAAAAACACACAAAGAAGGCAGTTATTGTCCTTGAAGAAACAACTGACAAAATAATCTAAATGTTTGCCGACATTTGTGCTGGTTAAATTTGTTGCTTTTTAAAATTTCTATCTATCTGCCATTTTCGTGATAATTTGCAAAAATGCAAAACATGAGTCAATGGCATATAAGGGCACACAATCGTAAAGAATTAACAAACGATTTCAGCAATATCAACTTATTTGTAGACCTTAATTTGTGAATCCTTTATGCTCTCTAAAATTCTCTCTATCTTATAAAGTTTCAAAATAATAGGCAACACTGTAAACAATAATGGTAAAATTCTTCATTTGAGGGCAATAACTCCTATAAGTAGTCATCTGGCAGTTAGTGTGATAATAGCCAAAAGGTAGATGGATCTCATAATTCTGAATATATTCGCTTTGTCATAGGCAACACTTGAATTTTACACCTATGTTTTATTTTTATACATGTTGGCCGTAGGTTGGCAAGCGAGGGTCATCAGACCTTAGAGCATCAGACACATGATGATTGTGGCCGAGTTAAATTTGGCAATAGTTATCAAAAGTACCAGGATTATAATTTTATACGCCAGACGCGCGTTTCGTCTACATAAGACTCATCAGTGACGCTCAGATCAAAATAGTTAAAAAGCCAAATAAATACAAAGTTGTAGAGCATTGAGGATCAAAAATTCCTAAAAGTTGTGCCAAATATGGCTAAGGTAATCTACTCCTGGGGTAAGAAAATCCTTAGTTTTTCGAAAAATTCAAAGTTTTGTAAACAGAAAATTTATAAAAATGACCATATTATTGATATTCATGTCAACACCGAAGTGATGACTACTGGGCTGGTGATACCCTCGGGGACGAAACGTCCACCAGCAGTGGCATCGACCCAGTGGTGTAAATAGTTATCAAAAGTACCAGGATTATAATTTTATACGCCAGACGCGCGTTTCGTCTACATAAGACTCATCAGTGACGCTCAGATCAAAATAGTTAAAAAGCCAAATAAATACAAAGTTGAAGAGCATCATTAACGTATGACGACACACGATTTGCGATTAGACAAAAGCTCACACTGACCCTTTGGGCCAGGTTAACTAATAATATAAATTACTGCAACATTACTGAACTTGCACATACTGATTTTTGCCATCGTCTTTGGTAAATACTTACAAACTAACTGTCATCAGCTCACCTACCCCAACACGTGTTAATACTGCCATCAGCTCACCTACACATTATTACACGTGTTACTGTCACCCGACACCCCCAGACACGTGTTGTTGTCATCACCAAACCCCCCTCAGGCCAAATATGTGAACTACTATCATCAGCTCATCCCCACCCCAACACGTGATCATTGTGATCTATCCATTTTACTTTTCATTCATATAAACACTTATGGAACATAACCAAGTTTATTCAAGTAATTATAACATATATTTTATATCGAACATAACTGATGCCATTTCATGACATCCTTTCTCAATTAACTTAATACATATTACATAAAACACATATATATATATATATTGAACAGGCACAACTCGCGCAAATAAGCATATTGTTTCCTCAGTAGTAATGTTAAAATATAATTGACCATTGCAGGTAATGATACAAATGGTTGCACTTAACATGGTTGCATGTTTTTACTTTAAAACTACAAAACAAAATAGGAAATGTTGTTTAGACATCATCGTACATTATAAAGTGAAAGAATACTATGTAAAGTGAACAACGAATAACAAGAGCAATATAATGACGAATCTACATGTATCATATTTACATTGTGTATTTTGTCCTCGTTTTGTCGAGAGATGGAATTGGTTGCATATTTCCAAAATGGAAAGTACACGAAGAAAGTGACAGGAAAGTCAGCTTCATTTCATGGAGGTTGATTTTTCTGCTAAATATGAACATGTACTTATGTCAAATTTTTTCAGTGCTAGTTATCTATATTGATACTTTACATGTGATGTGTTTTTGCCGTCCTATGAAAAATGTAAATTGACTTTACCAGTTTAGTTAAATAAATGGCGTATTAAAGTAATAGGTGATTTTAAGAAATGTGTGCACCCAGCATCTTCATTTCTACAAAATTAGTTTAAATCAATTTTCTTGCATACAATCGATGTGCGTATTCAATTAAATGCTGGGTATTTTTTTTTATTTAATGACAAATATATTTATTGGATCAGCCAGAACGTTTTTGACGTTTTCAACTTTTAATAATATATGTGCAGAGACACAAAATCACAACACCATTAGTTTGCTAAATTTTGATTTCACTTAGAATTCTTCTTGTAATGATGTCTGAATTGCCATACGTTATGACGTCCACAAATTTATTAAAATGAGTTCTTAAACTCAATAAAATCAATTTCACGGAAATAAATCTAGCTACATAAATTGAAGTAAACAGTATTGGCTTCATAAGATTGTGGGAAAAAACATAGTTTTGAGATTATTTCCGTAGCATTTTGACAGCATTTATATCTGACAGTACAAAAGTGTTTAATTTTTATCATTTCCATTTAAATGTAAATCATCTGAAGGGAAAACGGTACTATTTATTCTGCCATAGGCGACAATACTAACATTTTCTAAATTTACCAGTTTTTATAAAAAAAAAAACTGGATAAAACAGTTATGTGTGGTGTTAGTACTTTATTACTGTATTCTAAAAATTGAAGCCAAATAGTATCATCATAATGACCAATTTCCAACGGAGCTTGTTCATGTTATCCATGCCCACCGTCGTTTTGCACCAAATTTATGAAATTTTGGAAGCCTTTTCGAATAATTCTCTAGAAAATATTTCAATAGGTTTTAAAATGTATATTGTTTATTTACGCACTGCAGTTATTCATAGATAAATAAAAAAATATATTGTACCCTTACATCCAATCACAGCGCTCCTAAGTTGACTTCCTTCACTTGTCTTGGGTACACAAAAGGCCAACCTAATGTTGGGAAAATGTAATACTACCGTTTTCCCTGAAAACTGTAACATTGGCGAATTATTGTTCTTTGACTTTAAACATGAAGGTTGTAAGGAAAATGTCAAAAATTTTTGTTCATTTTTTTCCGTCGAATGATTTATATACAGATACATAATATAAGCAACATATTTTATCGAAAGGGTTAAATATTCTAATGTTTTGAGAATAAATATATTTGTCTATACAATGAATATCAAAACAATTTCTCTGTGTCTCGTATAAGATCGATCGCATAGTACAACCGTTACTGAATTAGAATCCGCACGTTTTTGCCACACGTTGTATAATCTGAAAGATAACATATATAGACCGAGTATTATAGAAATATTCCATTTAGTTTCAGGTTCTCCAAAAACTGTTCGAATGTGTATGTTCTGACAAAATGGCTGTTTCAGTGTAGAGATAAATGGAACCAATCAGTCATGACGACAAATGAAAACTGGTACATTAGAATGATGAACAACATAATCACTGACACTTCCCATTATTGTTCTCCTTATAGTACCAAGGCCTCTACAACCACATACAATTAAGTCAGCTTTCTTGTCATGCGCAACACCAACAATGGCCTCTCCTGCTTCACCATAGGCTTTCAATATTTCTGCTGGCATCTGAAAAAATGTTTCTACGATAGACGAAAGCAATGATTTGTGTACACTAAGGAGAAGAGGCATTAGATAAAAGATGATAAGAAAATAAAAACAAACATTTCAACAATTTGCTTTTCCTGTTTTTTTATCAATTTTTTTTAAGTCAAAATGTCAAGTCTTTATTTGGCGAAAATATGAGAATAACACATATCGTATGTGAATACTGTCTCTGGTATTACGTTTGCACCAAAAACAAATTTGAATAAGAATTAAAATAGAATAAGAATATTTATTATTCCAATCAAGGGCCCTTGATGGGCAGCCGGGCAGCATAACATGTCTATGTCTTTATACTGCAATCTAAAAAAAACATTTTCAATTGTTGTTTATTGTGTTAATGTTATTTATTTGATTTAAGTATTGGGAAAAAGGCCTCATATCACACAGACGGAGAAATATAAAACACGATGAAATTTACATCATTACCGCAATCAATGGTGAACGAATTCGTTGCAGACTAAAATATAAAAAATAAACATAAACATAATGATTTATAGGTTGCAAACAAAAAAATATTGATAAGTGAAATATGTTTTCCCAAAAATTGCAAAAGAACCAAAGTTTGAGTCGTTAAACGCATCGTTGTTACATTGGAAACAAGAACAGGTTGAAGAGGTCGTATGAATAATTAAATATAATTTCGACAATTTCTATTTTTAAAAATATTCATGAGGAAAAGTGATATCAGGTCAGTGACTGTATATGACATAGACAATAACTGTTTAGTGTCTTTAAATATCAGCTGTATTTGTACGAGGCTAGGAAACAAGGTGTATGCGAGCTTTTAGCGAGCTACTACACCTGTTTCGAGCCGAGTACAAATACAGCTGATATTTAAAGACACTAAACAGTTATTGTCTTTATCCTGCAATTAATTCTGTATATTGTTTGTGTTTTGAAAGACACAAAAACTAACATATTTAGCATTTATTTTCAATTTGTAATCCCTTATGGCCCGCGTAGTAATATCAAAATCTACACATTACGCTGTAGACGGGTTCGCAAAAAAGAATCTCGAATGGTCAACAATAATACATCGCTCAAGGTGAATAATTATCTATTTTAATATAACAACTAATTTCAACAGTAAAAACAAATAACAAAACATTGTCAAATTTGAAACAGAAGTGTACGAGTTGTCCTACGCTTCAGACTTGACATTCACTAAACATGCATGCTGAAATTGACATGGTTGATTTTGTAACACAATCATACAAGTACAAGTTTTGAAATCGACAATTGTCATCGTCATTGGAATGCAACTGGAATACACATTCTGAGGTCACACAGGTTCAAACAATACTCAGTCCGGCAGTGGGCGGAGCTTTAAAGCGATATCTGTATAATAAACAGATACAGCATAGCGATATCTGTAGGGCTGTATCTGTATAGTAGGACACCCAATTGCAGGATAAATAGAAATATACGGTCAACGCATTTTGACTGCTCAAATAGAACGAGTGCAGTATAAAAAACAATACATCATGATTTGCAACAGAAAAACATTTTTATATATTAGAATGAAACATTAAAAAGTTCAGACATATGTTATTATTTATCTCCATTCTATAAAAATCACATACATCGTGTTTTTTTCGTATCACATTTTCTTGTACGTTTACTCACCCCCATATCGATACATTTTTGTTTATATTGAACCATAACGTGTTCTGCCTTCTTTTCTTCTCCTCTAAACTGTTGGGCTATAGCATCTGGATTTCCAGGCATCATGGCAACCGCTAACAAGAAAAAAGATTAATCATATACAAGAAATAAAACTCATGAAAGAGTCTCAAAAAGAAGACTATTGTTTAAGCGACAACTTTTAATTCTAAAAGTAAATTTCAAAATATTAACCATTTTGAATTTTAGATAAGATTTATTTCACTTTATCCATGTACTGAATAATCGAAAGGCAACACTTCGTACGATAATGCAAATTATCTTTAACCAGGACCGCGTTCAATATTGTAGCTGCTACGTAGTGCTACGTAGATTTTGACTATTGAGCGTAGCTGCTACGATATTGAACTCAACCCTGATCTTATACAAAATGGCCATTAGAATCCTTCATATGATTTGTTCACCAGTCATAAAAAATAATAGCATCGTTTAACTGAAGCTTTTAAATGACCATTTGATAAAGTTATCTTAGACAATCGATCTTTGAACATTTGGTCCTAGTTTTCATCTACATGATTTTGTTAATGTTTCAAAACCGTAAATTTAAAAAATTTCCAAATGGACAGAAACATACTTGAAATTCAGTTGTATAATCAACTGCCGCGTATAGGTTAAAATAAGCAATTCTATTTTATTTGATATTTTTTTTATATAACCTAATTCTACTAGAAAGCACACATGGTGAGTACAACTGGTTTTGCTGTGACCTTGTGGTAGATTTACAATATGTTGACTATGCAATTTACTTCAATTTTACTTATGCATTATGCAAAATTATTTTCATTTAAAAATTAAACCAACATTTATTAATTAAATGACTCTTTTTTTAATTCATTTTCTTACTATACCGCGGGGCGATACAAAAACCGATTTTAAGAATGACAGACTTTCAAAATTTGAAAGTTGTAAATAGAACTAAAAAATGTAAATGTCGTACTTACATCCATAAGCCATACTGTGTCTGTGGTCAATGGCGTGTACAAGTAAAACATGGTCCCCTTCCTTGTAAATGTTTTCTTTGAACCCTGAAAATTAAAACATGTCTTTTTTGTAAGTATATTCTTTAATTCCAATTCCAAAGTACAAAATTTTTCCAAATCTGTACACTTTGTAATTAATTTTCTTCTATTAACACGACTTTACAATGCACGTTTGTTTTGGCCAACAGCCCCATCATAGACTTAGACATTTTCTGCATGTTATGAAAAATTTAACATTTTGCTAGGAAAACGAAGGAGCTTTGAAAAGAGGATACGATACGATACATCTTTATTTTATAATTACACTATAGTGTCATTTATCACGCTTTATTCTAAAGTAAAGTCTATGTATTCCTAAATTCGTAGATTGTACCTCAGTGTATATAACTGGGACAGTAACATATGAAATACTTTGTACTTCAAACTACTGAGGAGCTTTAATCGAAAATAATTTTGTTATGTAAATAGTATATCTCGATTGGATAAATCCGATAATCCACTGGTATCAATGTAAGAATCTATATATTTAAATTACTTTCAGTTTTTTAATTTTTCAACTTATTAATCACACATAGACCAGCACTACAATAATCTGAGGATGTTTTCATCATGGCGGTATAAAGCTATTTTTTAAAAGTATTTGAAGATCTTTGAACACAATCAGATTGTTGTTAGTTAAGTCAGGCAACCTCCAACAAGCCCCCTCCATTTAAAGTACATTCAAGGTCTTCCAAATTTTCTGAAAAAAAAACACACACTTTATACTGTCTAGCAATCTTTTAGAAAAAATCGTTTCTCTGGGGTATTCAATATTTATACCCACCATTTTCATCTTATCTTATCTTAAATTGCGTAGGTAAAAGTCTGGTGGTAAAAATGTAACATTTTCTAATATTGGTTGGGTTCTTGTGGTGTGTTGGAAAAGTGGAATACCAAAGTGTCTGCAAAAGAGGAAAATTTATTTGTGGCTAAAAACAGTCGGGTACACTGACCCTTGTGTAATATTTAGTAACCAGCTAACGGCAAGACTTTCGACTCACGGCTGTGAAAAAGTAGGCATGCACTAAAAGGTGGAATGGAGTGGTGGAGTGTTAGAGTGGTGGATTTAAGTCACAGAGTGAAAACATGGAGTTAGGAAATGGAATGTAGTTGAGTTGTAGGGTCAATAGTTTTGAAATTAAACCAATTTACAAGATATTTTTTTGTACATGTGTAGCTATTAAAATCATAAAATGAATGTTTGGTCTTAGAATAATTTTGTTGTTGTTGTCTGATTTAGGTTAATATGATAAATTCAAAGTGAAAATGATGATAGATAATTGAATTTTATTATATCATAGTCCATTGTTAACAAAATTATTAATAATTTTAACATCTATATGACAAGATGTTTTTTTCAACCTCTGTTTGGCTCTATTTTTCCGGCAAAAAGACATACATTTTTTTTACTAAGGGCTAAACTTGCCACAATGTGAAAAATAACAAAAGCACTATGTGGGTCATAGTGTTATGCAATTTAAAAAAAAAAGCAAGAAAAAAACCCAATTATAAATGATTTTAATTTGAGATTTTCATATTAATTTGTTAACAATTTCATTTGGTATGAAGTGTGATTGAATTGTTGATTCGTGAATTATTTCACTCCATGACTCCACTCCAACACTCCACCACTCCACTCCACTCAACCTTTTAGTACATGCCGAAAAAGTATTAACAGGTCTTTTCATATCACAAGTAATGGGAACTTTATTGACCTTATCATATATTTCTGAAAGTTTCCACCCCCTTATTCGCATAATTTTAAGCTAATGTGACCTATTCAATCGCCTCGGCACGGTCTATCACCTTGTAAACATATAATATAGGAAGTCACGGGTTCCACATCTGGCCAAGATAGTTTGTAAGAACCAAAATTTGAACAAAGTTATTATAATAGTAAATAAGAAAATATACATATATTTAAGTGGTGTTTTACCATGTTTATCATTTGTGTAATTTAAGGGAAAAGCGTGAGGATTACATATTAAAAAAAAACCCAACATCTTGTACTTGTGAATTGCCATTGGTGCATGCCGAGTATGACACGAGTGAATAAGCATTATGAAATTGACACACACATATATATATATCAATGTATATGATCATACATGTAGAGGCCTATTCATATGAAGTGTTTAGTTTAAGATCCTTGCGTTCATTCATGAAATAAAATTTTAAAAAATGCAATATTTTCTAGTAACGCTTTACAGATCTCACTTACATTTGACGGCTATCTCTGCATGTTTACTGCCATCGAAAGCTACCAAACACACTCGTTGTTTACTTTCAGCTGGTGCCGCCATTACAGTTTAAGGTCGTTGAACGCTAAGTATTTACATGAATATTGAATTACTATTTTCCTCTTACGGTCGCCTCTTTGTGTAGTACATTTTAAGTGTATTTTTATTGCATGATGATGTGTCAGCTGATCCAAAGACCGATAGTTAAGACGATAAATTGTATTTTTTGGGAAAACTTGATATTTTAACTGCTAACAAATTGATTATTTGCTTCTCAAATGTTAAACATGATATTGACAGGAAATTGTCGAGTGATAAAATTAAATGCGGACAATAACTGGACTTTACTTTATTGACCGGGTCATCTATATGTCTATAAAAAGACGGACGACCACTTGTCAATGACAAATCCCTTTAGTTCAATACGACACAGTTGATTTATTTTAGGTCTATTTCTGCAGTGTCGGTTCTCCCTCTAGTTACCAGACCCACAACTATAATTATTATAAGTTCATAATTTTTAATAACTTTGCAACGGAACAGGTTTTCAATGTATAAAACATAAAAAAGAAAAATATGAAAAAAAATGCATAAATTAAAAAAAAAAAAAAAAAAATACCCCGAAAAATGGATAACTGAAAATCGGATAGAAAGAAGTCAATGAAAAGCATGACAATAACACCGAAGTGACACGGGATAATAATACATTTTTGTTATTTAATTTTTTTGTTGTTGTAACAAATAACCAGATTTTATAAGCGAATTTACAAAAGTAATTCTTTCACCCAAACGTGATTGGAATAAAGAAAATCCTATCTACGTAGCTTTCGTATGAATGCATCGTCACGTTTTGGCCTCAGAGTTTCATAGGTTATTTGATAGTAAAACATATGTGACAGGTCTAGTTGCAGTAAACATGGTAAACGTGTCGCATTCCTCTTACAATTTTTGCACATGACTTCGAATCGGCATGTAAAAACTTGAACAACTTTTTTTTTATGAACAGATTCTTTTTTTGGATGTCTACATTAAAATATTCTTTAAATGATATATAATCAATATATTTTTCTAAAAAAAACTATGTTGTTGCTCCATAAATGTTCGTTTGATTGATATAAAATGATCATAAAGTCGTTGACTTTGACTTCGAAAAACGATGTGTTTGGCATTACAAGACTTATTTCTACGTTTTGTGATTTATTTTACCACTGTTTGATGATGTACATACCAAAACAAAACATAATTGGCGGCCTTATGATAAGTTTAAATTGTTTTGAAATTTGTTCGGTTACAAGATTTAAATTTACAAAAACAAGGGCACAACGGAAGGAGTTTTCAATTATAATTTTAATATAGAGTTTTTCATATATTTTACGTATATTCTGCTATACAAGTTTTATCTGTTTTAAATTTTACTTTCATATTATTCAAGCCATGTAAAACAGTTGAGGTAGACTAGCTGGGGTGTCTTAATACAAGCTTTTCGCATCACTTGGGGTCCGTCGCCCGTCGCCGTCCGTCGATCGTCCATCGTTAACTTTTACAAAAATCTACTATGAAACCACTGGAACAAAAACCCGAACTTGGGCAAAAATAAAACATAGGGGTAAATATCTGAAACCAACGATTTAAGAGCAAATCTGACCGGGCTAAAAAATTGTCACCAGGTCAAGATCTATCTGCCCTGAAATTTTCAGACAAATCAGACAACCCGCTGTCGGGTTACTGCTCCATAATTTGCAAATTTAGAAAATTTAGCAGTTATTGTTTATTATTTCAAATATTATTATAAATAGAGATAACATTTAAACAGCAATAATATACAGCAAACTAAGATCTACAAATAAGTCAAGCATGACCAAAATGGTCAATTGGTCCATTAAGCAGCTATTGCTCTTTTTTTACAAAAGTATTCGACTCAAAACAACTGAGACAAATTTAACCAAACTTGGCCACAATTAGCACAAGGGTATCTTGTTTAAATAATGTGTCCGATGACACCGTCTACAACTCAACATGGCCGACATGGCTAAAAATAGAACATAGGGATAAAATGCAGATTTTGGCTTATATCTCTGAAACTGACGCATTTTGAGCAAATCTCTCGATCAGACAACCTGTTGTTTGGTTGCTGCCCCTGAATTGGTAATGTTAAGGACATTTTGCAGTTTTGCATTATTTTCTTGAATATTATTATAGAGATAAACTGTAGACAGCAATAATGTTTATCAAAGTAAGATCTACAAATAGTTGAACATGACCAAAATCAGTTGACACCTTTAGGCGTTATCGCCCTTTATAGTATTAATTTTTTAACAATTTTTGGTAAATTTTTGTTAGTTTTGTCTATTATATTTGCAATCGTTATGAATAGAGAACATATGAAAGGATAAAAAATTTCAAGGTGATGAGCTCTACCTATTATCTGTATACGTCAAAACTATTAGACAAATTATTATAGGAGTTATTGCCCATAAATAATTTTACTAAAAAAAAAATTAATTTCTGCCTTTTATCATGAAATCTATGATATAAAGAGATTAACATTTTTGTTTCCGTTATGGCTTATATGAAATACGTTATTATATATGAATAAATACTTTAAATTACAAAATGATCCAGCAAACTATACTAAATTTTGCTGATATAGCTAATAGACTGTCACTCTTCATAGGAGTAATTGCCCTTAAATGACGATTATTTTTAAGCCTCTTTGATGTTTTGAGCAAAAACTAAAGAAGATAGAGAGAAACTAAACAGATTTAGATATCAGCAATACGAGATCAACAAAATAGAGATTGTTGCCATGAAGTCTACTCTCGTCTATAATGTTGGATATTGTCATTTGTTTGATGTGCACATAGACAAAGGTGAGCGTAACAGGTTCTTTAGAGTCTCTAGTTTGATATTCTAATTTCAAGTTTTAGATAGTTTTGTTGCATATTGAATGATACCTGGTAATATATTTTTTAAACAAAAAATATTTTTGCAACATTTCTAGAAAGGATGCTAACCAGTAAATGTTCCCTTTTTAAAATTTAAAAACTTGTATGAAACGTCAGAACTATCGCATATGTTAATGTTTATTATATAAAGGTTCTTTGCTCATTCCTTCTTTTTTATATATATATATATATATATTAATTATATTGTGTGAGTTTACCATCAAATGATGGGGAAACAGCATTATTTGATGTGCGTTTGATATTATAAGATATGCAATTGAAATTTTATGATATGCATATAGCTTTATATAATACACAGATGTCTTTATGTGATGTGCATATGACTCATATGATGTGCATGTGCCTTTATATGACCAGTAGAGGTCTTTATCTATTTCATGTGAAAATAAAATAAAATGGTGTGCAGATGTTTTATTATGATGTGCAGATGTTTTTATATGATGTGCAGCAGTCTTTATGTATTGTGTAGATATCTTTAGATAATGTACAAATGCATTAATATGATATGTAGGTGTCTTTGCATATGCATGTATATGAAGAGTGGATATTTTTTACTATGCATTCAATATGATATGTAGATAAATAAAGGCAACAGTAGTATACCGCTGTTCAAACTCATAAATCCATGGACAAAAAACAAAATCGGGGTAACAAACTAAAACTGAGGGAAACGCATAAATATAAGAGGAGAACAACGACACAACACTACAATGTAACTAACACACACAGAAACGGACCAAGCATCAGACAAAATCCCACGAGAATAACAAATATAACATCAAAACCAAATACATGAATTTGGGATAGGCAAGTACCGTGACACGTCTTATCGCAATGTCAATTTACACTCAAAAATAAGAGAAAACAAACGACGCAACGTTAAATTGTAACACACACAGAAACGAACTATAATACAACAATGGCCATATTCCTGACTTGGTACAGGACATTTTTAAAGGAAAAAATGGTGGGTTGAACCTGGTTTTGTGGCATGCCAAACCTCGCACTTTAATGGCAATGTTAAATATAACATAGAAATGACAACATAATATTACAGGACTACAATACAAATAAATAGGAAAACGTATTAGACAAAGAAACACATGATTAATGAATAACAAAAAGCATCAGGTTTAAAATTTAATACGCCAAAAACGCGCCTCGTCCACACAAGACTCACCAGTGACGCCCAGATATAAAAGATCGAAAGCGAAAAAAAGTACAAAGTTGTACAGCACTGAAGATCAAAAGTTGAAAAAAGTTGTGTCAAATACGGCTAAGTTTTTATGCTTGGGATAAGAACATCCTTATTATTTAGAACAATTAATGCTATTGCAAACAGTAAATTTTATCAAATGAATATAACAGATATACATAATGAAACTGAAGTATTAACTCATTACATAAAACAAACACGAATACATAATGAATGACCAACACAGAATAGACGCACCCGACTCAGTCCAGGCCTCAACGCAGTACGATGGTGAAAAGGCATTACAAATTTCGTCACATACGATGGTGAAAAGGCATTAAAATTACGTCACATTTGAATATATGAAATTTCTGAAACAGCAGAAAAAATACGTCATACCTTTGTATGATATATAGATTTCTTAAATAGAAGTGCAGATGTCTTTCTATCATGTGTAGACGTCTTTGTCTAAATATGTGTCACAAATGACTTAGATGTGCAGATGGTTTTTTTTTTGTTTTGTGTAAATACCTTTATATGATAAACATATGACTTTATATGATGTGCAGATGCATATACTATGATGTGTACATGTCTGTATATGATGTGTTGATGTCTGTATATGATGTGTAGTTATCATTTTATGATGTGCAGATGTTTTGATATGATGTGCTGATGTTTTTATTTAATGTGAAGATGTCTTCATATGATTTGCAGATGTGTTTGTATGATGTGTAGATATCTTTATATGATGTGTTTATGTCTTTGTCTTAATATATTGAACGAATTACTTTATTTAATGTGAAGATGTTTTTATTTGTTGTGCAGATATCTTTATATAATATGCAGATGTCTTTATATGATTTGCAGATGTGTTTACATGATGTGTAGATGTCTTTATATGATGTGCAGATATCTTTATATAATATGCAGATGTCTTTATATGATTTGCAGATGTGTTTACATGATGTGTAGATGTCTTTATATGATTTGCAGATATCTTTATATAATATGCAGATGTCTTTATATGATTTGCAGATGTGTTTACATGATGTGTAGATGTCTTTATATGATTTGCAGATGTGTTTACATGATGTGTAGATGTCTTTGTATGATTTGCCGATGTGTTTACATGATGTGTAGATGTCTTTGTATGATTTGCCGATGTGTTTACATGATGTGTAGATGTCTTTGTATGATTTGCCGATGTGTTTACATGATGTGTAGATGTCTTTATATGATTTGCAGATGTGTTTACATGATGTGTAGATGTCTTTATATGATTTGCAGATGTGTTATATGATGTGTATATATCTTTATATGATGTGCAGATATCTTTATATATGTATAGATGTCTTTGTCCTGATATACTGTACAAATGACTTTATTTGATGTAAAGATGCTTTTTAGTGTTGTGCAAATGACTTCATATGATAAGCAGATGACTCTATATGATGTTCATTTGACCTTGAATGATGTGCAGATGACTTTATATGAGTTACAGATGTCTTTTTGTAATGGATGAGGAAGTTTGGGGTTAGTAAGTTGAAAACCTGCATACAATTCATATTTTAGATTAAAAAAGATTAAAAATGACACTCCGTAAATTTTATGGACACCATCACGAATTGGTTGATCCATACGATGTGTTTGTGTCTAATGTCCTGTACCAAGTCAGTCCTATGGTAGGTGTGGTCTAATAGTTAGTTTTTTATGCATTGCCGTTTCTATTTTTTGCAATTCTGCTGTTTCGTTATTTTCCTTATAGTTTATGCGTTTCCCTCGGTGTTAGTTTGTAACACAGATATATTTTCTCTCAATCGATTTATGACTTTTGAACAGCGGTATACTACTATCGTCTTTATTTAGGTTAAGTGATAAAATAATCAAATTATTAGTCTTGATATATGCTAGTTATGTCTCTTCTCCTTATTAAGTCTCCCAAACAAAGTTTGGAGACTTATTGTTTTTGGTCAGTTCTTATTATGTCACCCTGACGGAGGTCGGGTGACATATTGTTATTGTACGATTCTTTTTTTTATTATTATTATTCCACACTTTTTTGTCCAGACTATTTCTTGAAAACGTATGGACCAATTGTAATGGAACTATACCAGAATGTTAAAAACCATTGTCCGAAGTGCAGTCGAGATTGGCACTTCCAGGATGTCTGCTGTTACCATGGAAACAGAAAAAGAGTGAAAAAATGAAGTTTTAGTTTTTGGTGAATAATTTGACTATGACAAAACATTTAATCATCATATTTTTATACAATGTAGCTGTCCTCTATATACACGCTGTGGATGTTTTTGAGATCCATTGGAACTACGATGTTGCCATAGAAACTGATCAAAAATATCAAAAATTTGAAAATTCTTTAAAAATATATAAAACTTTTACAGAAATGTTGCCTGGCAAATCTAGATGTTGCATTCAACTTTGGAATTTCCAAAATGGCTGCCGTTACCATGGAAACAAAGCAAAAACATCAAAATGAGAAAATGTGATGGAACATTCCAGAACATAAGTGTTGTACAGCTATTAAATTTTATAGGATTGTAAAATATTATGGGGAGTACAATATGAAGCAGAAGTACGACTTTGGAATTTTCAAAATGGCCGCCGTTGCCATAGAAACAGTAAAAACATCAAAATTTTAAAAATGCTTTAAACTTTCTAAAAATTTGGAAACTGATGCATTGTAAAGTAAATAAATTAATTTAATGTTAAAATTTCGAAATGGCTGCCGCTTAGTGGCAATTGGTGGACCAGGGTGACATCCGCTATTGCTTGCAATGGCAATTCTAGTTATTATGTCACCCGATCGACAATGTCGGGTGACATATTGCTTTTCCTCTGTTTCTTTTTCTGTATTATTATTATTATGTCACCCGATCGACAATGTCGGGTGACATATTGCTATTCCTCTGTTTCTTTTTCACTATTATTATTATTATGTCACCCCTTTGAAAAAGGGGGGATATATTGTTATTCTACGAATTTTTTCTTCCACTCTTTTTGTCCAGCCGATTTCTCGGAGATGCCTTGACATATATTTATAAAACTGCACCATAATGACAATCCCCATGTGCAAAGTTGCAGTAAGCATGGAATGGTTCAAGATGGCCGCCGTTTCCATGGAAACGGCAAAAATGTAAAAAACCGAACAATGGTCCAAATTTAATGAAACTTTCAGAACTAATAACTCATCGTTAGAAGGCGTGACATCCATCTTAAGAACTTTTAAAATGGCTACCGTTGTCATGGAAACGGTCCAAACGTGAAAAAAACGAAAATAAATCCTTAATTAATTCATAGAAAATAAACCGCTACAGATACGGCAAAAAAAACCGTAAGTAGAAAACAGCAGTATAAACTGTAGAATTCATTGCCGTTGGAATTTTTAAGATAGCTGCTGTTACCATGGAGATAACGCTAAAAGTGCACATTGGACCCATATGGTAAAAAACGTCAAAGTAACATTTTCGTACAAATTTTAAGCTCATTCCCGTTTAAATGCTATTGTATTGTCATCTGTCTTCGAAATTTTCAAAATGGCCGCCGTTGCCATGGAAACAGCCTTTAAAAAAAAAAAAAAAAAAAAAAAAAAACCTCGAAAATTTGAGACAAAATTCTGTGATGAAGACTATGTGCAAAACATCTTCTAGAATATGCTAGAAGAAAACGAATATATAATTTAACGTGCTTCTTTCTATTCTATACAAAAATCGTGCTCTGAAGAGAAAATCGCCACTGAGAGAGAGAGAGAGAGAGAGAGAGAGAGAGAGAGAGAGAGAGAGAAACATGAAGAGTACACATAATTGACATTTCTGCACTTGCATTAAAGTACACATCCGTTAATCGAACACCTGCAAAAATATACACATTAACTGAAATCAATCGATAAGCGTGTAATTAAATTGTACAAGATAAAATACTTGTATCGTGTGATACGCGAGATATTGAAGAATAAAATGAACAGTTAGTATGCCGCTCCGTCAATATATACACATGTTGTCTGTCCAAGGTCCCCTCTAAAAAGAATAGTAATGTACTAACTCCACGATAATATACTTCAGTATCACGTGACAGCACCTTTCTTCCTCAAGCGTGTGTCTAATTTAAGATTTTAAAGAGTTCCCCAACTATAAATAGACATCACTCTTAGTCTACGAGAAGAGAAAAAGGGGGGGGGGGGGGGTCAAAGGCATGTATACTAGACGTGCCATGTGACTTTGATACACTCAAACTGGTTGCTGCTACTGTGACAATGTCAAGAACGGGGTGACATCCTCCGCTATTGCTTGCAATGGCAAATCTAGTTATTATTATTTTTCTTCCACCTAGTTTTGTCCGGCAGTTTTCTCAGAGCCAAAGGAACCAATCTGAATGATGGTGCACTATAACAAGGAACCCTGACTTTCCAGTTGCAGTGCAACTTTGGAACTAAAAAATGGCTGCCATCACCATGGAAACCGAAAATAATGGAAAATTCCAGTTTTTGGTTTTGATGAATTATTTGGAAATGCTTTGACTTAGAATCATTATATTTTGATACAATGTAGGTGCCGGGCATATACTGCTTTGGGATGATTTTGGCAATCATTGGAACTGCTATGTTGCCATGGATACTACACCAAAAATTTCCAAAATATGGAAATGCTCCAAATTTTATGAAACTTCACAGTAACGATGAGCAACATAGGTAGAGGTGGAATTTGGCGTTGGAATTTCGAAAATGTCTGCCGTTACCATGGAAACAATGCAAAACAGGTCAAAATGGTCCAAAAACCTTAAAGTGGCATTTACTTTCTTAAAATGGTAGGTCAAATTGATCGAAACTTTGATGGTATGGTCCCTCCCATGTACCAATGTGGTATATGCCATTAAATTTTGGGAATGGTCTCTGTTGCCATAGGAACCATCACAAATGTCAAAAATTTCTAAAATTTCAAAATGCTTCAAAATTGATGAAACTTCATAGGATTGTAGACTGTCAAGTCTGCATAAGACTTTTGAAGTTGGAATTTCCAAAATGGCTACCGTTGCCATGGAAACTGGAAAAATGTCAAAAATTTTCAAAATGCTTTGAACTTAATGAAACTTGAAATTATTGTTACCTGACAAGTAAAGATGAGACTTTTGACTTTGAAATTTTCAAAATGGCTGCCGTTGCCATGGAAACAGCAGAAATGTGAATTTTAAAAAATGCTTTGAATGTACTGAAAATTTACAGAAAAATGTTTTTACCATGCATATATGTGCATTCACTGTTAAACAATTTTTAAATGGCTGCCGCTTAGTGGCAATTGGGGGAAGGGTGACATCCGCTATTGCTTGCAATGGCAATTCTAGTTATGGCACCCTCAACGGAGTTGGGGTGACATATTGTTATTCTACGTTTCTTTTTTTTCTTATTTTTCTTTTTCTTCTTCCACACATTTTGTCCGTCGTGTTTCTCGGAATCCAATGAACCAATGTTGATGGAACTTTACTATAAGGAGGACCCCCATGTAAAGTTGTGCACCTTGGTATGGAATGGTAAAAGATGGCCGCCGTTTCCATGGAAACAGCATAAATGCGAAAAAAATCAAAGTGTTCCAAACTGGAAGAAACTCCACAGGAATGTTGACTGGCATGTGCTGATTTCCAGTTTGACTTTGGAATTTTCAAAATGGCTGCCGTTACCATGGAAACAGCTAAAAATATCAAAAATTCTAACTCTTTCGTTATAAGATCCAACTGGATGAAACTTAATGAAAATGTTCTCCAGTATGCCAAGATGTCGAGACAATATTTGGATAGTTCAAAATGGCCGCCGTTGTCATGGAAACTGGGGCCAAGTTTTGCATTGACCCTATGGAAAAATGCATAAAATCAGCATTTTCTCAGAGAGTATTGCACCAAAGTAAATGAAACTGTATTGATATATAACATGACATGTGGCAATGAGATGTACGCTTTTAGAATTTTGGAATTATCTACTGTAACCATGGTTGCAGCACAAATGTTCAAAATTTCTTAAAAAAATAAAGTGCTGCAAACTGGATGAAACTTAACAGGAATAGTGACTGACATGTGCGGAGTTGCAATTTGAAGTTGGAATTTTCAAAATGGCCGCTGTAACCATGGAAACAGCAAAGATATCAAAAATTTCAAAATGCTTCAAACTTAATGAAACTTTGCAAAAATGTTACTAGACATCTGTAAATGCATTCTTCGACTTTGGAATTTTCAAAATGGCTGCCGCTCACCTGGCAATGAGGGGAAGGGTGCCATCCGTTATTGCTAGCAATTACAAATCTAGTTATGGCACCCTCAACGGAGTTGGGGTGACATATTGTTATTCTACGTTTCTTTTTGTTTTCTTTATTTTTATTATTATTTTTCTTCCACACATTTTTGTCCACTCTGGAACTCTAATGTGAATGGACCCAAGAAGATGGAACTATAACATAATGTTAACCACCATATGAAGATTTGCTTTTTGGGGTTGGCACTTTCAAGATGGCTGCCGTTACCATGGAAACGGAACAAATGTGAAAAAAATCAGTTTTTTGTTTTGGTGAACTGTTTGGATATGCTTTAACTCAGAATCATTGTATTTTAATACAATGAAGGTGCCCACTATATACAGGTGTTGGATGATTTTGGTACTCATTGGAACTACTATGTTGCCATGGAAACTACACCAAAAATTTCAAAAATATCAAAATGCTCAAAACTTAATGAAACTTCACAGTAACGATGAGCAACATTGGAAGATGTGGAATTTGGCGTTGGAATTTCCAAAATATCTGTTGTTACCATGGAAACAATGCAAAAAGGTCAAAACTTTTAATTTTCACAGAACATTCCAGAACATCAATGTTAAACTTATTCTAGAGACATTAAATCGTGTAAGATGGTATATATGATTATGGAGGGAAAAATTTGCAGCGGGGGTTTGACTTTGGAATGTTCAAAATGGCCGCCGTTACCATGAGAACAGCAAAAATATGAAAAACTTCAAAATACTTTAAATTTAATGAAACTTTAACAAATTTTGCCTAGCTTGTTTAGACTTGACTTTTGAGTTTGGAATTTTCAAAATGGCCGCCGTTGCCATGGAAACAGCAAAAATTTTCAAAATGGCTGCTGCTGGCCTGGCAATGGGGAAAGGGTGCCATCCGCTATTGCTTGCAATGGCAAATCTAGTTATGGCACCCTCAACGGAGTTGGGGTGACATATTGTTATTCTACGTTTCTTTTTTTTCTTATTTTTCTTATTCTTCTTCCACACATTTTGTCCGTCGTGTTTCTCGGAATCCTATGGACCAATGTTGATGGAACTTTACTATAATGAGGACCCCCATGTAAAGTTGTGCACCTTGGTATGGAATGGTAAAAGATGGCCGCCGTTTCCATGGAAACAGCAAAAATGCGAAAAAAATCAAAGTGTTCCAAACTGGAAGAAACTCCACAGGAATGGTAACTGACATGTGCTGATTTCCAATTTGACTTTGGAATTTTTAAAATGGCTGCTGTTACCATGGAAACAGCTAAAATATCAAAAATTCTAACTCTTTCGTTATAACACTCAGCTGGATGAAACTTTATAAAAATGTTACCCGGTACGCTAAGATGTCAAAACAATATTTTGATAATCCAAAATGGCCGCCGTTGTCATGGAAACTGGGGCCAAGTTTTGCATTGACCCTATGGAAAAATGCATAAAATCTGCATTTTCTAAGAGAGTATTGCAACAAAGTAAATGAAACTGTATTAAGATATAACATGATATGTGGCAATAAGATGTCTGCTTTTAGAATTTTGGAATTATCTACTGTAACCATGGTTGCAGGACAAATGTTCAAAATTTCCAAAAAAAATCAAAATGCTGCAAACTGGATGAAACTTTACAGGATTAGTGACTGACATGTTCGGAGTTGCATTTTGAAGTTGGAATTTCCAAAATGGCTGCCGTAACCATGGAAACAGCAAAATTGTCCAAAATTTCAAAATGCTCCAAACTTAATGAAATTTTACAAAAATGATGACTTGCATGTGTAGATGCACTCTTTGACTTTGAAATTTTCAAAATGGCTGCCGCTCGCCTGGCAATGGGGGGATGAGGGTGCCATCCGTTATTGCTAGCAATTACAAATCTAGTTATTCTTCTTTTTCTTTTTATGGCACCCTCAACGGAGTTGGGGTGACATATTGTTATTCTACGTTTCTTTTTTTTCTTATTATGGCACCCTCAACGGAGTTGGGGTGACGTATTGTTATTCTACGTTTCTTTTTTTTCTTATTATTATTATTATTTTTCTTGCAACAAATTTTGTCCAGGTGATTTCTCGAAATGCAATGGACCAATGTTGATGGAACTCTACTATAGTAAGGACCCCCAGGTGCAGAGTTGCAGGAAGCATGGAATGGTTCAAGATGGCTACCGTTACCATGGAAACAGAACAAATGTGAAAAAATCCAGTTTTTTGTTTTGGTGAACTGTTTGGATATGCTTTATCTCAGAATCATTATATTTTAATACAATGTAGGTGCCCACTATATACAGGTGTTGAATGATTTTGGTGATCATTGGAACTACTATGTTGCCATGGAAACTACACCAAAAATTTCGAAATTCTCAAAATGCTCCAAACTTCAGGAAACTTCACAGTAACGATGAGCAACATTGGAAGATGTGGAATTTGGCGTTGGAATTTCCAAAATATCTGTTGTTACCTTGGAAACAATGCAAAAAGGTCAAAACTTTGAATTTTCACAGAACATTCCAGAACATCAATGTTAAATTTAGTGTAGAGGCATTAAATGGTATATTATTATGGAGGGCAAAAAATGCAGCATGGGTTTGACTTTGGAATATTCAAAATGGCCGCCGTTACCATGGAAACAGCAAAAATATGAAAAACTTCAAAATGCTTCAAATTTAAGGAAACTTATAACAAATGTTGCCTAGCTTATGTAGACTTGACTTTTGAGTTTGGAATTTTCAAAATGGCCGCCGTTACCATGGAAACAGCAAAATTATCCAAAATTTCAAAATGCTTCAAACTTATTGAAACTTTGCAAAAATGTTACTAGACATCTGTAGATGCACAATATGACTTTGGAATTTTCAAAATGGCTGCCGCTCACCTGGCAATGGGGGAAGGGTGCCATCCGTTATTGCTAGCAATTACAAATCTAGTTATTTTTATTATTCTTCCACACATTTTGTCCATCGTGTTTCTAAGAATTGAGTGATCCAATATTGTTGGAACTATAACATAATGAGGACCCCCATTTGAAGTTGTGCACCTTGCTATGGAATGGTAAAAGATGGCCGCCGTTTCCATGGAAACAGCACAAATGCGAAAAAAATCAAAGTGTTCCAAACTGGAAGAAACTCCACAGGAATGGTAACTGGCATGTGCTGATTTCCAGTTTGACTTTGGAATTTTCAAAATGGCTGCCGTTACCATGGAAACAGCTAAAATATCAAAAATTCTAACTCTTTCGTTATAACATCCAACTGGGTGAAACTTTATGAAAATGTTCTCCAGTATGCCAAGATGTCAAGACAATATTTGGATAGTTCAAAATGGCCGCCGTTGTCATGGAAACTGGGGCCAAGTTTTGCATTGACCCTATGGAAAAATGCATAAAATCAGCATTTTTTCAGAGAGTAGTGCACCAAAGTAAATGAAACTGTATTGGTATATAACATGACATGTGGCAATGAGATGTACGCTTTTAGAATTTGGGAATTATCTACTGTAACCATGGTTGCAGCACAAATGTTCAAAATTTCCAAAAATCTCAAAATGCTGCAAACTGGATGAAACTTTACAAGAATAGTAACTGGCATGTGCATAGTTGCATTTTGAAGTTGGAATTTCCAAAATGGCCGCCGTAACCATGGAAACAGCAAAATTGTCCAAAATTTCAAAATGCTCCAAACCTAATGAAATTTTACAAAAATGATGACTTGCATGTGTAGATGCACTCTTTAACTTTGAAATTTTCAAAATGGCTGCCGCTCGCCTGGCAATGGGGGGACGAGGGTGCCATCCGTTATTGCTAGCAATTACAAATCTAGTTATGTCACCCGATCGACAATGTCGGGTGACATATTGCTTTTCTTATGTTTCTTTGTTATTATTATTATTCTTCCACCTTTTTTTGTCCGACAGGTTTTTTGGAGTAAAATGGAACCAATCTTAATGATAGTTCACTATAAGGAGGAACACAAAATTTCCGGTTGCAGTAGGGTCTAAGACCATAAAAAATGGCTGCCGTTTCCATGGAAACGGAACAATTGTGAAAAATTCCACTTTTTGGTTTTGGTGAATTATTTGTACATGCTTAAACTCAGAATCATTATATTTTGATACAATGTAGGTGCCAGCCATATACTGGTTTTGGATGATTTTTGGCAATCATTGGAACTACTATGTTGCCATGGAAACTACACCAAAAATTTCAAAAATATCAAAATGCTCCAAATTTTTTGAAACTTCATAGTAACGATGAGCAACTTTGGTAGATGCGTAATTTGGCGTTGGAATTTCCAAAATGTCTGCCGTTACCATGGAAACAGTGCTTAAGTGTCAAAATGCTCTAAAAACCTCAGGGTTTGGTGAATAATTTTGGTATGCTTGAACTTGAAATCATCAAATTTTTACACAATATAGTTGTCCACTATATACAGCTTTTGAATGATTTTGACAATCATTGGAACTCTTCTGTTACCATGGATACAGGACCAAATATTTCAAAAACTTCAAAATGCTCCAAAATTGATCAAACTTAATATGATTGTTGACTGGCAAGTCTGGATGAGACTTTTGACTTTGGAATTTCCAAAATGGCCACCGTTGCCATGGAAACTGCAAAAAAGTCAAAAATTCTCTTAATGCTTTGAACTTAATGAAACTTGATATTATTGTTAACTGGCAAGTAAAGATGACACTTTTGACTTCAAAATTTTCAAAATGGCTGCCGTTGCCATGGAAACAGCAGAATTGTGAAATTTTTTAGAATGCTCTCAATGTACTGAAAATTTACAGAATGATGTATTGCCATGCATATATGTGCATTCACTGTTAAACAATTTTGAAATGGCTGCCGCTTAGTGGCAATTGGGGGAAGGGTGACATCCGCTATTGCATGCAATGGCAATTCTAGTTTTTATTATTTTTCTTCCACACATTTTGTCCAGGAGTTTTATGGAAATCCATTGCACCAAAGTTGATGGAACTCTTTTATATTAAGGACACTTAGGTGAAGAGTTGCAAGATTCATGGAATGGTTCAAGATGACTTTTGTACACTCATAAGTGTTGATGCTACTGTGACAATGTGCAGTACGGGGTGCCATCCTCAGCTATTGCTAGCAATAGCAAATCTAGTTATTATTTTTATTCTTCCACACATTTTGTCCATGCTATTTCTCGGAATTGGTCAGACAAATGTTGATGGAACTATACCATAATATGAACCGCCATGTGAAGTTGTGCAAGAGACATTGGAATGGTAAAAAATGGCCGCCGTTACCATGGAAACTGCAAAAATGTAAAAAAAAAATCAAAATTCTAAATCTTTCATTATAAGAGGCAACCTCTTGAAACTTTATGTAAATGTTGGCAGTGGTGCCCTGAGGTACCAACAGCACTTGGAATTTTCAAAATGGCTGCCATTGCCATGGAAACTTGGGAAAAGTTTAACATTGATACTATGGGAAAAAACATCAAAGCAGCATTTTTTTAAGGAATATAAGATCAAAGTGGAACAATTTTCATGTATAGATATAACATGGCATAAGTCAATGTTGAAACAGTTGTTGGATGGAAACAGCAAAAATGTCCAAAAATCTCAAAATGCTCCAAACTTAATGAAACTCATTATCTATGATAAATGGCAAGTAAGGATAAGACTTTCGATTTTGGAATTTCCAAAATGGCCGCCGTTGCCATGGAAACACAAAAAATGTGAAAAATTGAAAAATGCTCAAAACGTTATGAAAATTTTCAAATAAATATGTTGTAATGTATTTATGTGTAAATACTGTTTTAAATTTTCAAACAGGCTGCCGCTCGCCTGGCAATGTGGGAAGGGTGCCATCCGCTATTGCTTGCAATGGCAAATCTAGTTTTTATTATTTTTCTTCCACACATTTTTGTCCAGTCTGGAACTCTCATATGAATGGACCCAAGAAGATGGAACTGTACCATAATGTTAACCACCAAATGAAGATTTGCTTTTTGGGGGTGGCACTTTCAAAATGGCTGCCGTTACCATGGAAACGAAACAAATGTGAAAAAATCCCGTTTTTTGTTTTGGTGAACTATTTGGATACTATTTAACTCAGAATCATTATATTTTAATACAATGTAGGTGCCCACTATATACAGGTGTTGGATGATTTTGGCACTCATTGGAACTACTATGTTGCCATGGAAACTACTCCAAAAAATTCAAACTCAAAAATGTTCCAAACTTAATGAAACTTCACAGTAACGATGAGCAACATCGGAAGATGTGAAATTTGGCGTTGGAATTTCCAAAATCGCTGTTGTTACCATGGAAACAATGCAAAAAGGTCAAAACTTTGAATTTTCACAGAACATTCTAGAACATCAATGTTTAATTTATTCTAGAGACATTAAATGGTATATGATTGTGGAGGGAAAAAATTGCAGCGGGGGTTTGACTTTGGAATATTCAAAATGGCCGCCGTTACCATGGAAACAGCAAAAATACAAAAAACTTCAAATGCTTCAAATTTATTATAACTTATAACAAATGTTGCCCAGCTAATGTAGACTTGACTTTTGAGTTTGGAATTTCCAAAATGGCCGCCGTTACCAATGCTACCGCTCACCTGGCAATAGGGGAAGGGTGCCATCCGCTATTGCTTGCAATGGCAAATCTAGTTATTATTATTATACTTCCACCCATTTTGTCCGGCATGTTTTTTGGAGTGAAATGGAACCAATCTTAATGATAGTTCACTATAAGGTGGAACAAAAAATTTCGGGGTGCAGGTGGGTCTAAGACCATAAAAAATGGCTGCCGTTTCCATGGAAACAGAATAATTGTGAAAAATTCCAGTTTTTGGTTTTGGTGAATAATTTGGAGATTTTTAAACTCAGAATCATCATATTTTGATACAATGTAGGTGCCAGCCATATACTGGTTTTGGATGATTTTGGCAATCATTGGAACTACTATGTTGCCATGGAAACTGCACCAAAAATTTCAAAAATATCAAAATGCTCCAAATTTTTTGAAACTTCATAGTAACGATGAGCAACATTGGTAGATGTGCAATTTGGCGTTGGAATTTCGAAAATGTCTGCCGTTACCATGGAAACAAGTCAAAAATGGTCAAAATGCTTCAAAAACCTTAAAGTGGAATTTACTTTCTTAAAATGGTAGGTCAAATCCATTGAAACTTTGATGGTATGTTCCCTCCCATGTACCAATGTGGTATCTGCCATTAGAAATTTGGAATGGTATCTGTTACCATAGAAACCAGACAAAATGTCAAAAATTTCAAAAATTTCAAAATGCTCAAAAATTGATGAAACTTAATATATTTGTTGACTGTCAAGTCTGCATGAGACTTTTGAAGTTGGAATTTCCAAAATGGCCACCGTTGCCATGGAAACTGCAGAAATGTCAAATATTTTCAAAATGCTCCAAACTTAATGAAACTTAATATAATTGTTAACTGGCATGTATATATGAGACTTTTGACTTCGGAATTTTCAAAATGGCTGCCGTTGCCATGGAAACAGAAGAAATGTGAAACTTTTGACAATTCTCAAAACTTACTGAAAATTTACAGAAAGATATATCGCAATGCGTTGATCTGCATTCACTGTTAAATTGTTTTCAAATGGATGCCGCTTAGTGGCAATAGGGGAAGGGTGACATCCGCTATTGCTTGCAATGGCAATTCTAGTTTTTATTATTATGGCACCCTCAACGGAGTTGGGGTGACGTATTGTTATTCTACGTTTCTTTTTTTTCTTATTTTTCTTGCAACAAATTTTGTCCGCGCGAGTTCTTGGAATCCAATGGACCAATGTTGATAGAACTCTACTATAATGAAGACCTCCATGTGAAGTTGTGCACCTTGCTATGGAATGGTAAAAAATGGCCGCCGTTTCCATGGAAACTGCACAATAGTGAAAAAATCTAGATTTTGGTTTTGGTGAATTATTACGTTATGCTTAAACTTAGAATCATTATATTTTAATATAATGTAGGTGCCCACTATATACTGGTTTTGGTATGATTTTGGCAATCATTGGAACTACTATGTTGCCATGGAAACTACACCAAAAATTTCAAAAATATCAAAATGCTCCAAATTTTTTGAAACTTCATAATAACGATGAGCAACATTGGTAGATGTGGAATTTGGCGTTGGAATTTCCAAAATATCTGTTGTTACCTTGGAAACAATGCAAAAAGGTCAAAACTTTGAATTTTCATAGAACATTCCAGAACATCAATGTTAAATTTATTCTAGAGACATTAAATGGTATATGATGGTATATATGATTATGGAGGGAAAAAATTGCAGCGGGGGTTTGACTTTGGAATATTCAAAATGGCTGCCGTTACCATGGGAACAGCAAAATTATGAAAAACTTCAAAAATGCTTTAAATTTAATGAAACTTATAACAATTTTTGCCTAGCTTATGTAGACTTAACTTTTGAGTTTCGAATTTTCAAAATGGCCGTCGTTGCCATGGAAACAGCAAAAATTTTCTAAATGGCTGCCGCTCACCTGGCAATGGGGGGAAGGGTGCCATCCGTTATTGCTAGCAATTACAAATCTAGTTCTTCCTCTTCTTCTTCCGCCACTTTAAAAATGAACTTGTCCGCAGCGGTTCTCCTAAACGGCTTGTCAGATTTACTTAGGATTTTACAATATGTTAGACTAACATGTCTAGGTGAGCCATCAATGTTTCGTTTGTGCATTGGGGTCTATTAAGGGGTATTTTGGGGGGTAGAAAGGAGGGAGGGGTTTACTATAGAACCCTATGGGATTTTATTTTCTAAAATTTTCAAATGAATATAACTTGAAAACTGTAAGTGATAGATACATGAAGTCTTCAGAAATGATTATAGGACAAAAACACAAATCACATGAAATATAGGGGGAGTCCCTGGGGGGTCATCCCCAACCCCTTCAATTTGAGAATATGCTTTTATCTTGTTAAAGGTCCAGATCCCCACCCCTAAACCATATATATTCTTGAATGGGACGATAAAACAAATGAAATGAAATAAAAGTGATGTCCCTAGGGGCTCACCCCACCCCCTCTTGTTTGAAAACTTGTAAACGGTCAACATCCCCACCCCTAAACCATATCGATTCTTGTATGGGACAATAAAACTAATCAAATGAAATTAAATGGAAGTTCCTGGGTGTCACCCCACCCCGTTCAATTTGAGAATGTACTATTATCTTGTAAACGGTCCAGATCCCCACCCCTAAACCATATATATTCTTGTAGGGGACAATAAAACAAATGAAATGAAATAAAAGGGAAGTCCCGAGTGAGTCACCCTACCCCCTCTTGTTTGAAAACTTGTAAACGGTCAACATCCCCACCCCTAAACCATATATATACTTGTATGGGACAATAAAGCTAATCAAATGAAATTAAAGGGAAGTTCCTGGGGGTGCCCCAACCCCGTTCAATTTGAGAATGTGCTTTTATCTTGTAATTGGTCCAGATCCCCACCCCTAAACCATATTTATTCTAGTAGGGGACAATAAAACAAATGAAATGAAATAAAAGGGAAGTCCCGAGGGGGTCACCCCACCCCCTCTTGTTTGAAAACTTGTAAACGGTCAACATCCCCACCCCTAAACCACATATATTCTTGTATGGGACAATAAAACAAATCAAATGAAATGTAGGTAAAGTCTCTGGGGGTTACCACCACCCCTTCCTGTTTGAATACTTGTAAATGGTGGAGATCCCCACTCGTAAGCCATATATTTTCTTGTATTGGACAAAAAATCAAATCAAATGAACATGGGACCATATAAATGGCGAGTTATGGGAGCTTTGTTTGGGAGACTTCGTAACAGCATCCTGTTACAATTACTTCTTGTTATGTCACCCGATCGACAATGTCGGGTGACATATTGCTTTTCCTCTGTTTCTTTTTCTGTATTATTATTATTATTATTATTATACTTCCACCCATTTTGTCCGGCATGTTTTTTGGAGTGAAATGGAACCAATCTTAATGATAGTTCACTATAAGGTGGAACAAAAAATTTCGGGGTGCAGGTGGGTCTAAGACCATAAAAAATGGCTGCCGTTTCCATGGAAACAGAATAATTGTGAAAAATTCCAGTTTTTGGTTTTGGTGAATAATTTGGAGATTTTTAAACTCAGAATCATCATATTTTGATACAATGTAGGTGCCAGCCATATACTGGTTTTGGATGATTTTGGCAATCATTGGAACTACTATGTTGCCATGGAAACTGCACCAAAAATTTCAAAAATATCAAAATGCTCCAAATTTTTTGAAACTTCATAGTAACGATGAGCAACATTGGTAGATGTGCAATTTGGCGTTGGAATTTCGAAAATGTCTGCCGTTACCATGGAAACAAGTCAAAAATGGTCAAAATGCTTCAAAAACCTTAAAGTGGAATTTACTTTCTTAAAATGGTAGGTCAAATCCATTGAAACTTTGATGGTATGTTCCCTCCCATGTACCAATGTGGTATCTGCCATTAGAAATTTGGAATGGTATCTGTTACCATAGAAACCAGACAAAATGTCAAAAATTTCAAAAATTTCAAAATGCTCAAAAATTGATGAAACTTAATATATTTGTTGACTGTCAAGTCTGCATGAGACTTTTGAAGTTGGAATTTCCAAAATGGCCACCGTTGCCATGGAAACTGCAGAAATGTCAAATATTTTCAAAATGCTCCAAACTTAATGAAACTTAATATAATTGTTAACTGGCATGTATATATGAGACTTTTGACTTCGGAATTTTCAAAATGGCTGCCGTTGCCATGGAAACAGAAGAAATGTGAAACTTTTGACAATTCTCAAAACTTACTGAAAATTTACAGAAAGATATATCGCAATGCGTTGATCTGCATTCACTGTTAAATTGTTTTCAAATGGATGCCGCTTAGTGGCAATAGGGGAAGGGTGACATCCGCTATTGCTTGCAATGGCAATTCTAGTTTTAATTAGTTTTATATCATGACGTTGATAAAGCAAAAGTTGTTATGGAATTCAAGGAAACCATATCAACATTTATTAAGGAATTAAAATCGAATTAATCTTACGTTAAAATAATAAATGTATGGATTTCGCATTTATGACAAGATTAATGATTGGCAGTAATATCATTCAAGTTGGTTGAAACTAATTGGTATTTACAAACTATTTTGAAAAAAATGTATAACAATTTTGTAAAGAAATTGTATGTCCCTTTCCATTTTTTCCAACAAAATAAGAACAGTACAATATATAGTTATAAAGGTTGTAAAACTTTTATTTGTTAGATTTTGGATTAAAAAATTAACCCATTTCATTATGCGTGATATAATGAAAAATTGACACAGACATTTTGTTCATGCATTACAAAACCACACACATACACACACACACATTCAAAACTACTCTATCGAATTAAATGTATATTATGCACTAATGTGTATTTAAAATAACTGTCTTATGAGAAGAACCATGGGTTTACGATAAGACTTGAACTGGTATAAATCAAACTTAAATGATTGTTTTTTCTTCATCCGTAAGAAATTTTCCTTCCTTTTGAAATGACAAAAGTTCTATTTTTGAAGATTCATTCTTTTTTCCAAGATTATTCAGTGTAGCAACGTCTGTTTCGTCCTTACCATACTTTTCCAACATAATTTCTCTCTGCAATTAAATTCAAATACTATAGTTAAACGTCATGTTTTCATATTTATATAAAGATGCTCCGCTCACGCTGTCAGAAGTGCAAGCTGCTCTATTCAAATATGTTCGAGACTGTCACCCTTCACTTTTTAACTGCGCAAATAGTTATCAAAAGTACCAGAATTATAATTTAGTACGCCAGACGCGCGTTTCGTCTACATAAGACTCATCAGTGACGCTCAAATCGAAATATTGATAAAGCCAAACATGTACAAAGTTGAAGAGCATTGAGGATCCAATATTCCAAAAAGTTGTGCCAAATACGGCTAAGGTAATCTATGCCTGGAATAAGAAAATCCTTAGTTTTTCGAAAAATTCAAAGTTTTGTAAACAGGAAATTTATAAAAATGACCACATTATTGATATTCATGTCAACACCGAAATGTTGACTACTGGGCTGGTGATACCCTCGGGGACGAAACGTCCACCAGCAGTGGCAAACACCTTTTATTTTATCATATCTAAAACCTAAGCAAGCTTTGTAATATAATCAAAACTTATATTGTGTCTTAAGATAAGTACATCATATTATGTAATTGTCCATGCTTAACTGGTTTTGAACATATAGCTCATGGCGAGTTTAGTAATTCAGCATCCATTGTTTTGATTTTTTGTTGTTTGAGCGTTTCTGGTGAAAGTAGACCCAGAAATATAATTCGTCGATCAACCCTTTTGGATATCCTCCCATGCATTTCTATATTATCATTCCCTTTGGATATCCTTTGCTTTAGTTTTCCATTTTGTGATAAATTTTCCAAATGAATATGTGTGTTTAATATTATTTATGATATTTATTGACCCGACCAAAATTGTAAATCCGTCATTTAACGGAGCAGTTGGTGTAGGACAATTGTATCAGTCATTGGATATTTGTTATGACTTGTGAACCACTTTCGACTTAATGCAATGATCGACATTTATCAGATTATCACTGGAATTTCAATTTCTATTCACCAATGCAGAAAATGTAAACGTTTAAACATTAAAATTTGAATGAACTTTACAAGGTGAAAACAAGTTGTTGCCAAGAACTTCATGTACCACTTTCATCTTAGATAATCTTACCTTATCAAATGGGACTCCAAAATAAAGTCTTTTCCTAATTCGTTTTGGGATACAAGGAAAGAATTGGTCAAAAAACGGTAAAACAAATCTCACATCTACAGACTCAGACGAGGGTACACCTTTAAAAAATAAATACAAAACTTTTGTGTATTTTGAACAGATATATCATGTTCTTGAGGGGTATTTGCCAAAAATACCAGTCGAGAGAATGTTAAATTTCGCGAGCCGTAAGGAGAGGGAAATTCATTCTCAAGACTGGTATTTTTCGCAAATACCCCTCAAGGACATGCTATATCTGTTTAATTACACCGAATGTCTAAAACGCATTAATGATCGTGACGTTACAAGCGTCCACTTGGATAGAGTATTTTTTTGCAAATACCACGTCAGAGAGGGTAAAAAAGGCATATCCTTTTTGCATATACCCCGGCAACGTTAAAAATAAACGATATTCATTTGATATCAGTAAATTGGTGAAAAATACACTGGCTATCAACCAACCAAAACCCAGGATTCTTACACAAGGTGTAACTACGCTAAATGTTCCATTTCAACTTTCAAAATTGCTAACAAAAGTTACTGATATGCATGCAACAATTCACTACTTTTAAAGTCTTAACTGTTCTATTTTGTCTTGTCAAATGTAAATTTAATGAGTTCCAATAAATGTATCTTGAAACTTATATATTTTTCTGTTCACACTAGTGGTCTTCTTCATCTCTTGTTTTCTATTTATCTTATATAAATGGTAGGATTTTAGGTACCATTGATTTTTCTAAACAAAAGGTTTACACATAAAATTTATTTTAATGTAAGCAGTATTTTCTTATCATAAAAGTCGGTCTTTACTTCCGTAAATGTTAATCTTAGAGCATTGTTGTAAAAACTTACTTGTCTTAAAATTCATTTTACATTAAACCTATTGCGAGATTTCTTTTTTAGATAATACCACATTTAAGGATGTAATTAGGTGAGATTTTGGAATTCGTGTAAAATTTTCGGACTCCTTGGTGTTTTTCCATACAAAACAAGGCAAAATATTTTGCCCAATAACACCAATTATTTTTTTCATATAAGACTAAATAGCTCATGATAGGTCATTTACAAAAATTTTAGAAGATTGTTAATTTTCTTTCTTTTGTTTTGGGACACAAATAATACCAATGCAAACATGAGGTAAAAGTCCGAGTCAGCCTTTTCCCGACATATTTTAAATCTGAAATAGCTCGTAAAGGAGGTCCATGACCTATCAATATTTTTAGCTTATGTTCACCCTTAAAGAATGCTCTACCAGCTTATAGTATCAATTTTAAATTCTTTATTTATTTATTTTTAGCTTACCTCACCTAAGTACATCCTTAAGCAAAACTTTCCGATTTCACAATTAATCTACTAGTTTTCGGCAATTGTTAATATTTTGAAATGTGATTATTGTCAAATGAAATGGTTTGATTATCAATTGTTAAGTTGAAAATAACCGACTTTACTATGTAGCTCGTTTTTTTTATCTCTTTGTTTAGGGTTCATACTTTTTCACTCGATTTTACGTGATTTGATCATCGGTGAACTACTGTCTTAAAAGTTTCTTCGACTAAAAGTTTTTTATTGTTCATTTGCTTTTTTTTGGAACTTTTAGAGTAGGTCGTTGTATGGTGTTTAAATTCTATTCCAGTTGTCTTCGTGCCCAGTTTTCATAAAGACGCACCTCCGTCCTCTAATCATGCCCTGAAAGTCAAAAAGTCAAGGAAGAAAGTAAACTTTAAGTCATTACCTTCAATAAGGCTTACTATGATCCCAAAAAATATAGTAAATGCTTGTCCCAAAACATTTATCCATAGGTATGAAATAGAATAGTATTTATCTAAACCTTCCCTGAAATGGAAAAAGAATATTCCTGATTAAAATATTTGAACAGTTCACATTGTTTGGTTTTGAATGTACTAGTACTTTGTTTTTATTTTTAGTATAAATTGTATCCTGGTATATATAATGAGTTTATTTAGAAACACTTGTTTAACATCATACAACTGTAAAAACATACGCTGCACATTAAAGGCAAACAAAAAACAAAACTTGAAATCCAATACTAGTATTATATTCTATATTCGCACATATAACTTTCCCAATATGATTTAGAAATAAATCTGTGTCTCAACTCATTCGCGAAGCGACATGTTTATCGATTGTGTTCTTTTGATAATTTTATGATTGAAAATGAGTATATTCTAGTGACGGGTGGTGCCTGCAAAGCCGGAGTCACTTACTGTCGACGCAACGTGTCTTGCGCCTTTCAGAGTTCATGCAATGCCACCAGTTTGTGTTTTACATTGATAAGTCTCTTCCCTATTGATTAATGCGATTAGAACGTCGGTAAACACATATCGCCTGAATTTTAAATATATGCTAGCTATAACAGGACCAGCTTTCGAAAAGACAAAGAAAAACAACAATCCACTCGATATTCTTCTTAAGCCGGTTAAGAAACACGTGAAAAGATAATAATATGACCTTGTTTGCTCCTATCGATGAGAAAACTGTATGTATCAATAAAGTTTTAACACATATTACAAAACGACATCATTCTTTGCTTCTATCGATGAGAAACCGGTTTATCTTAGTACACAAACATCGTAGTTACTAAGAATAAAAGCACAACAATAAATTGACGAACAGAAACAAAATACGTATGACGTGCATGACACAATGTTTGCTTTTTCTAGAAAAAAAAACCAAACAAAAAAACCAAATGGAATCATTTTTAGAAAATGGTAATGCTCTGAAATATAAGTGAGGGAAGATAATGATCGATAATGAAAAGCAGTATGATATCAATACAAATATCTATTTCACCATGGAATACAGCATCAAAAACTAATATTTTCAAACATCACAGTTACTAAGAATAAAACCACAGCAGATACAAAATTGTATTAGAAACCCACAAACTTGCCGCATTACCTCCAATCTATGACATTTCTTTGAGGTATTTATTGCTTTTATTTGCAAGAACCAAATCAGTAATATGGCAGTTGTTATCAAATAGTCCGTTTATGTGTTTTTGTGTTTGTTTTCTGTTTAAGTTCATTGTTTATATAACATTGTTGTTCCTTTGTTTTCCTCTTATGGTTGATGAGTTTCCACCAGTTTTAGTCTGTATTCAGAATTTGCTTTCGCTGAATTGATTTATGACTATTGAACAGCGGTATGCTACTGTTGTCTTTGTTTATGCCATTACTACTTGATAAAATTGATGTTTAAGATATTTCATAGCTGTTTTTATTTACACTTACGGTTCTGTTGACTCATCAGGAAGTGGATCTTCTGTTGTATAATATGAATATCCTACTGTGTAATTGGTAAAACCATTCACACTTATCATCGATGATGAGTTATGATAGCACTGATCTGTTGGTCCTGAAACAAGTGGTACTGCTCTACGAAGTGACTTTGACATTGATTGTCCTAAGGTAAGCCAGAATACGAGAGCAACACTCATCAACGTACCAATAATAGCACTCTACAAATATAATCAAACTAATAGACCACTCGGAATGACTTTTGCCGATGGTTGGTCCCATCAATCATGTTTTCAACAATATGATTGAATTTAGATATTGTGAATATGTAAGACGTCTAAATATATTTATGCAAATTAAATGCTACATAAAAATCAGAACACACAATTCTATAGGTTTTCATACAATTTAACACAAAGTATATAACTTGAATTGATTGAATCCAAACGAGACTTATTTGTTAGTATTGACAGATGTCCGATTGAAATTCAATACTGTGTTTTTTTGTTGTTTTTTTCTAAATCGTCATGGCTCTAGATACTCATTCATGTCCTATCCGCTTTACAGTAATTTCAATTTGCATGTATTGCGTTTGATATTTAAAAAGGTCAAAATTATCTACATTTTACATCTGCAAAACAACAACAAAGAACTAGTAAGTGATTTTACGATATCATTTTCATAAAAGTTAGTGTGTCGATGTATGGATAATTGCAAGGATATATTTTCCTTGATCGGTAGAGTAAATGTTCAGTTTAAAAGATGCTGTTGAAAGATAGTTATTAAAAATTTTAGAGATGGTAAAACAAATATTTTAAAGCAGAAAATCCGAGTGTAAGGGAACTATCGATATCTTGAAATATACATCTATTCTTATTTGATTTAAAAATTTCTACCTCAAAATGTAATGACCTATATTAATCAATCTGATCAAATATAAGTTGGTCAGTTGCACTAAGATTACAATTTTAACATGTTTTTTTTTGTTTCTTTGTAACCAATTGATAATAATTCAATCACCATGTGCGTTTACTTTATAACAATACAATGACAAAAATGTCAACTTTAGTATATTCTATATTTCACGGATTTGGCTATACTTTTTGGACCTTTTGGATTATAGCTCTTCATCTTTTATATAAGCTTTGGATTGCAAATATTTTGGCCACGAGCATCACTGAAGAGACATGTATTGTCGAAATGCGCATCTGGTGCAAGAAAATTGGTACCGTTAATTTTTTTACTACATGCATTGTTCGAAGTTTTAAAGAAAAAGAAGCAAGATGCGAAATGTTTTGTATGACGACACCATGGCATGTACATCAATGATCATTTATGACTAAACATAACAAAAATTTAACGAATACAATAAAGTAGATTACATTATTCAATTCGCTCAACTCACCCTTTTGGTTCCCCACGGATAAAAAGCAGAAAACAAAAACAGTCCAGTAATTGGCCCACTGATAGCTGATGTAAAACTAGTGCTTATCTGCATTGTATAAAAAAATGTTCAATTACAGCAAGATACTTATTCGATAAGTTCTCCAAATAAAGATTTCAATTTGTTTATATGCATAATATATACAATGTTTTTGTTTACATAATGCTATTTCATATAATTTTATGGTTAATACCCATTTGTGATCTTTAAAATAATCGAATAAATGTAGACATACTAATACATAAGATAAAAACAACGAAGAAACAGTAATAATGTCGTCAAGGGTTATTCATTGGAGATTTGACATGTATCTGTCTCTGAATTATGCTTTCAAAATTCAAATCCAAATGTGCATGATATACTTTATAAACAAGTCTATGTACCTGAGAAATGATTCCTTTGACATTCTTCAAAAAGTATGTAAGACCAACACCAAGTGCTCCAAAGAAAACCACTGTAATTTATGGAAAAAAAGATAAACAAATATGCACAAAGTAATGAAAACCTATATTAAAAAGATATATTACAAGTGGAAATAAAAAAAACAAAACAATATTCATATAATCGTGCAAAATAATTTTTTGTTTCTTTTCATAATAATGATAAGAAGTAAAATATTTCAGCTAAGAAAACAAACGGAAATATTGGTTGGAAGCTCGGAATCTGTAAAATACTCCTGTTGTTATACCAATGAAATACTAATTATTAATATGATATTATACAAGAACTTCAATAAAGATAAGGACTATGCATAACTTTAACTTCAAATAGGTACAGCCATGGGCATGCATGATATGTGACAAATATACTTGTATAAATTATAAAACGTAATGCCCTTGTTGATTTGATTAATGATTAGTCTTTTTTAAAATGATACAGAAATACAAAATTACTAACAATTGAAGAACTAGGGATAAAATGATTTTCAAATACATGAACTGATCTCCAAACTTTTTAAATATTGTTTCTGTATATATTGATTAACTTATCTCTTTGCTGTCGTTTTAACTTAACAAGTAAGTGAGAAGGTGCTGTAAGAACCCTGTTTATTCCAAATATTTAGTTCACTATCTTTTCAGGAAAAAGTATTTCAAGTTGATGCAGAAACATGTGAGAAAATGATATAAAAAGAACGTTCATTATAGAGCATTAAAATTTACACCTCGAAAAGTCCAAAGTAAGGGAAACTTAGATCACTGTGTTCAACTAAGTGAATATCAAAGTCAGATATGTTGTTTGCATGACAAATATAAGCGCTTACCAAAGGCCTGTTTATTACTATGCAATATACCTTGAAAACATATCATTGCTTACCTGAAATCTTGGCAATGATTGTAGCTTTGTGATCAGATATATTTCTAAAAATTTGTCGTATAATGTCTTCTTCTGCCATTGCAGCACTACTGTTCAATAACGATGACAAGGTACTATGGAAGGAAATATAATTAAAGTAGATTGAAAAAACGAATGGCTTATTTATTTTGTTAAATTCAATCCCACGATCGTATTCTAGCAGATGTAAAACAGAGGCGTCCGAGAATGCATCTTCACAGCACTTAAAACATTTACTAACGTAAGTATACTTATAATGTACATTCATTGATAAGGTTTGATAAAACTTTGGAAAATCGTTTCTGCTTTTATCCAGTAAACATTAATAATCTTCACATGATCGTAAAGGAGCAATTCTAAACAATGTTTAGAAACAGTTTTAATTTCATAACTTCACACTCGGTTATGTATTTTCATGTGATATAGCTAATCAGCGTATTTAATAGTAGCAACACGAAGAAGGCACATGTGAAGCAAGATCTGTTTACCCTTCCAGAGCTTCTGAGATCTCCCCATGTTTTTGGAGGGTTCGTGTTGCCCAGTCTTTGGTTTTCAATGTTGTGTTTTGTGTACTATTGTTTGTCTTTTTCTCGTGGTATTGTTAGCTTTTTTTCGACTAAAGGGTCCGAATATTCCTTTTTTTTTTAACTCTTGTCTCTTTTTTTAAATATTTGTCATGACTGAAAGCTTTCAACAATTCAGATACATAACATTATCTTACCCCTCATACATTTCTAGGAATATGATTGGTAAAAAGCAACTTCGGGGAGACCGTGAATATTCCATATTGGGTTTGTAGGCGGGGCTTATTTCAATACACGGTTAGAAGTGGTATTTTATCAATAATTTTACGTATCCTAAGCATTTTTTACTTGAAAAGATAAATAATATCATTATCGAAACTATTTATCGCTTTCATTTATATGGCTCAACCGGAGGGCAAAATGGCAGTTAATTGTGTCTGCCTATTGCATATGTTTTATTATGTTAAGTGTTGATCAAAATAAATTTAAAATATCAACCTTGATAAAATGATAAACAAATTGGAAAAAGGTGGCAAAATCTTAAAACTAAAAACCCTCACCTATGGAAGTATCTTTTTATAAGCTCTTTTGCATAGCGCGTAACGTTTATACAGCTTTCAAATGTCTCGATTGAACGCTCCTAACGATGGCTTATCCACGAAAGCGACTTGGTAGAATGAAATTTGTCAAGTGTTTATTTCAATTACTAGCACTGGGTCGATACCCATACTTGAAATCTGTTAGTCACTGTAACAAACATTCAATAAAAAGGGGATTTGTCCATGGGACACAGATGATGCCCCCGCTTGCATATCATACAAAGTTATATAACTGACGAACGGTCAAAGTGACGCCACCAAAATTCTAACTTGATCTATGTTTTGTGGTAATAAGCATTGTGTATAAGTTTCATAAAATTTTGGTGAGACGAACATGGATAAAACTTGTCTACCACTATTTAGTATTTACACATTGATTACTATGTTAAGCCTTTACCTCAAAGATGCACTGAAAACTGCTGCCATAAATAATCCAGCCATTCCAGGCGTGTTTCTGAAGATATGAAATACCATGTACGGCATAATCTAAACAAAAAGAAATAATCGATGATCATTTTTTTTAACTGTTCTTATCTTTTAACTCAAATAAAACAATTTGGCATTACATTACATTTTAACATTTAGAAATGTAATTGTAACTTGCAGGTAAATGATTATTTTTTCTGGTTGTAAAAACAAGAAAATTATTAATGTTTGTTAACACTGTTTGGGCAAAATGACTAAAATATGTTTCGTATACGTCTATTAGACATCAAACAGGCAATTAAAATAAAATATGAAATAAAACAAGTCATGAATTGATCTACATAGTCCTTTAAAAATAAAAAAGTATGCATATATCATACGTCTTTGTGTTCAATATAAATTAGGTTTCTGCATTAGAACTTTCCTCGATCTAGTAGTAATTTTAATTTCATTCCAGTATATATCTAAACAAGGTGCTAAACAAAATTCAAGAAGACA
The DNA here is from genome assembly GCF_963676685.1 of Mytilus edulis. Lineage (NCBI taxonomy): Eukaryota > Metazoa > Mollusca > Bivalvia > Mytilida > Mytilidae > Mytilus > Mytilus edulis. The sequence goes on along the minus strand of NC_092346.1, from coordinate 77,700,296 downwards.
AAGTAAAAAATAAAATCGATTTACCTGATCTGCTTTCTTAATGTCCCCAGAGGCAATAGGATCGCATCCCTGAGTGGTGAAGTATGCATATGCTACAAGCCCTTCGGCACATGCTAATGATAACGTAAAAAGAAATGCAGGTCCTGATACGAACAGCATTCTGCAAAAAAAAGTAGTATGCATTATATAAAATTTTATATTACATGAACTTTATGAGAAGCATATTGCTAGTCAAAATTTATCTTTAATTCAGTTGAAATCTATCAAACAAACACCAAATCCTGTTCTGCTTTAAAAGTTTAAAAGCATTCATAAGTGTAAGTAAGAGGCTGAAGTAGTTTTTTTATGTTCAAGTCTCATAAATCCAAACTTAAACAAACAAAGGTGAACAACTTAGACATACTAAGAGTGAACAACTATAACAAACTAAGAGTGAAAAGGTAAAACAAATTAAGAGTGGAAAAAATAAAATAAACTACAAGTGAAAAACTAAAACAAACTAAGAGTGAACAAATAAAACACATGAACGATACAATGTAAATCAGTAAATTATTTAGAAATAGTAAAGGCAACATTAGTATACAGCTGTTTAAAGTCATAAATCAATTGAGAGAAAACAAATCCGGGTTACAAACTACAACCGAAGGAAACACATTAACTACAATGTATATATAAGAGGAAAAACAAAGTAACAGAAACACTGATTCGGAAGTGCAACAAATACAAACTCCAACATACGGTACATAGAAACCAACTATTTGATAAGGCCTACCATATTACTGACTTGGTACAGGACATTTTACAAAAAAATGGTGGGTTGACCCTGTTTTTATAGCTAGTCAAACCTTCTGCTTATATAACAATGTTGAAAAATGTCGCTAAAATGACAACATTATAGCAGTAAGTATATACATAAAAACAAAGGATGAGCAGATTGAAGGCTACGTCGATTATAATATACTGCATCACCATGTTGGAGTTATATGTACCGTAACATTTAATTTATCAATTGTTGGTGTGACGCTCTAAAATATTGTTATTTGTATAGAGATACTTACTTGTTTGCATCCTTTTGTTTCTCTAACGCACATATTCGCTGAACTGTTGGCTGTGAGAAAGTCATGTTTATCAAACGTATTGCTGATCCTATTACTAATCCCCAAAATGTATGACGAACTGTTGGGTCCAAGTCAAAACTGAAAGAATGCAATGATTATTGATATACACTCTTTTGAAACAAAGTACATAACAGCTATCCTTATATGCTTTCTAAACACGAGAAAGATACATACATCACAAGGAAAACTAGAGGGTCCAAGGACCCTGTGTCGCTCACCTGATATTTTTATTTACAATTGATGCCTGTAAAATGCAACTGTTGTACTGTCGTTTAGTTTCAGAGATATAATACTAAAAAGTGCGTTTGAAACCTATGTTTTATTTCAGCCATGTGGGCAGGCAGTGTCATCATACACAGTGGTCCCTGGATATCCTAGTGGTGATTTAAACCAGGTTTGTTTAAATTTGACAGTTGTTTCAGGGGAGAATTTTGTAAAATTTATCTAACGAGAAATGCAAAGTAATGAGAAAGTTGTGAAGTTGTTTTGTTGTTGCGCAACCCCCGCTCCCCCTTTGCCAAAAAAAACAAAAAGGTAATAAAAAATTATCATATAAGGGCAATCTGTCCTATTAATGATTTCTGCAAAATTCAGTTGATTGTGCAAGGGTTGTATAGCCAGCTGAGGTCGTTAAAAACTCTCTTTTTTTGTTGCAGATAGATCTTGACCTGATAAACAATTTTACCACATGTCAGATTTGCTCTAAATGCTTTGGTTTTTGAGTGATAAGCCAAAAACTGCATTTTACCCCTATGTTCTATTTTTAGCCATGGCGTCCATCTTGGTTGGTTGGCCAGGTCACCGGACACAATTTTTAAACTAGATACCCGAATGATGATTGTGGCCAAGTTTGGTTTAATTTGGCCCATTAGTTTCAGAGGAGAAGATTTTTGTAAAAGATAACTAAGACTTACAAAAAATGGTTAAAAATTGACTATAAAGGGCAATAACTCCTAAAGGGGTCAACAGACCATTTTGGTCATGTTTGACTTATTTGTAGATCTTACTTTGCTGAACATTTTTGCTGTTTACAGTTTATCTCTATCTATAATAATATTCAAGATAATAACCAAAAACAGCAAAATTTCCTTAAAATTACCAATTCAGGGGCAGCAACCTATCAACGGGTTGTCCGATTCATCTCAAAATTTCAAGGCAGATAGATGTTGAACTGATAAACCATTTTACCCCATGTCAGATTTGCTCTGAATGCTTTGGTTTTTGAGTTATAAGCCAAAAACTGCATTTTACCCCTATGTTCTATTTTTAGCCATGGCGGCCATCTTGGTTGGTTGGGCGGGTCACCGGACACAATTTTTAAATTAGATACCCTAATAATGATTTTGGCCATGTTTGGTTAAATTTGGCCCAGCAGTTTCAGAGGAGAAGATTTTTGTAAAAGTTAACGACGACGGACGACGGACGATGACGGACGACGACGGACGCCGGACGCCAAGTGATGAGAAAAGCTCACTTGGCCCTTCGGGCCAGGTGAGCTAAAAACTATGATGGCTTAAAATAACAATTTAAAAAAATTATAATTAGAAATTTAGGAATTTGTAATCATGTATTGAATTCATTGAAACAATTTCAAAAGTCCCTTCTATTTGATAAAAACAATTAGACGGTATGGCTTCAGAAATTGAATAGCATAACGGCAAATTCAAGCATTCATTCGACATATTGGAATCAAAAGTTTGTGATTTCTGGTTGCATTTTTTTTTAAATAATAGACAACCGTTTCTGTGGAGTAGGACAAAAGGGTTGTGGCGTCCATCTTACTAAAATATAATATAAAACATACTTACTCAAAAAAGTTCATTCTGCCTGTTCGCGATGAAATATCAACTACCTCTCTAGGTCCACCAGCGTCATATGTTCCCTTTAAAAATGAAATTATGTCCGAGTTATATGTATAAGAACATATTCAAACAAATACATGCTAGAACTCATTTCACTAAGGCGGTTAGCATAAATCATTCACTCTACCAGATATAATACACACCCAACTAATGTTAATGAGAATACACTTGATAATTAAATTATTTTTTTTATCTTTACCAGTTTTGTTATGGCTATCTTTCTGCACTAGCAGCTGCATTTGTGTTAGGAATTATATGATTGTTGATGTGTACATGCTCGTAGCCCATTTACTGTTCCTGGACATTGACTTATCAGTTTAGACAAAATGTGTACACTGTCCCTGTGTGTGATGCTGTTTGTCCCCCACGAAGTATAAAATTTAATAGTTGCATATGAATAGTGACAGTCAACATATTATTGTAGCATATATATTTACAGAGCGGAGTTTGTGTTCTTATGAACAAATCTGTCTATATGTTGTCAGCATTTACATGTTGATATGAATTATCATGGACATTGTCATAATTACTAATAAATTGTTGACCAAACCTCGAATTTTATGAAATGCTGGTTTCTATGATGAGTTTATTTGAACAGCGTATAACATTTACGCTATCAACAATACAGACGAAAATCTGAATGAGTAACAAGGTTTGCAATGGAAGCTCTGAATTTTAACATTCACGTGTATAGTTAGGCATTGCACTACTACTGTGGTACGTTGTGGTAGTTTAATTCAGACATTGGCACATCTTTAGTTGAAAACTGAAGAACAAATGAACAATTGTATACCTTCAACATCATAGGGAGATACAACTGGTCAAAATTGTCAACAACCAGGTATAAAAAAAATATTTTTTGTTACCCCTATCTTGCGGTATAGATGTTGGGTGATTTTAGCTTTTTGCATAGTAAACAAGTTTTTACACTTGTAACTTTTAAATGGTTTGGACTATTTTACTTGGTTTTAGTTGAAATATGTTTTTGGCTATATCTTTATATTATAGACTGCACGGAACCAAAACACCAAAAGGTATAACGTCCTGGTGTATAGTTCCATCTGGACACACGATGAATATCTAATACCTTAAATCCATATTTTGCATATATTCCACAATGATAACTATAATGGTTTAAAATCAAGCTTTTGTTGTTATTTTAACGAAAAATTATCAGTAAGAAAAGAAAGAAACAATAATACATACCTTAATTAATACTGCAAAAACTCCAGTAAACATAATAAAGCACTGGAAAACATCTGTCCATATCACAGCCTTTAATCCTCCCTACAATAGTGTATGCAAAACATTAAAAATATTGTAACTGTATAAAAATGAATCTCAACCACTTTTTTTGTGACACATTTATAAAAACATCCATCCAATATTTCCTCAAACAGTTTTAGATCAGAAATACTTTTAGAAAATTGCATTAATCCTTACTAGACTTACATAATACGATATTCAACTTGGAAGCGAGTTTCCCTTCGAGAAATGAAACACTTTTAACTAAAGAGCTCTTTAAAAAAGAGTGAGATGATGATTTACTCTCAATGGAGGTCGCAATCCTTTGTTAATGATCGCAATCCTTTGTAGATGATCGCAACCTCATTTTACAATAAAACCTCATTTGACTACTCTTAACTACCTTCATATACCCTAAAGATATTGTTCCTTTTTCAAAACTAATGCTTTTATATCCACAACGGTTTGAAAAAGTATTTGCAAATGTAAAAATTAAAAGATTCGAGTGTGGAAGAAGGGAACAACATAATGAGTGTATTCGCATTTTATGATATAATTCTAATTGGTGTTATAATGTATATCTATTATATAGTCCTTTTTATAAATTTACTGCTTGCAAAAATATGAATTATTCTAAATACTAAGGATGTTCTTATCCTAGGTAGATAACCTTAGCCGTATTAAGCACAACTTTTTGGAACTTTTGGTCCTCAATGCTCTTCAACTTTGTACTTGTTTGGCTTTTTACCTATTTTGATCTTAGCGTCACTGATTAGTCTTGTGAATACGAAACGCGCGTCTGGCGTATTAAATTGTAAACCTGATACCTTTTGATTATTGTGTGTTTCTCTGTCTTATATGTTCTCCCATTTATCTATATTGTAGTCCTGTCATGTAATGTTGTCATTTTAATGTTATATTTAACATTGTCATAAAAGCAGGAGGTTTGACAAGCCACAAAGTCAGGTTCAACCCACCATTTTTTCTTAAAATGTCCTGTACCAAGTCAGGAAATGGCCATTGTTATATTATAGTTTGTTTATGTGTATGTTACATTTTAGCGTTGTGTTTCTGTTGTGTCGTAGTTCTCCTCTTATATTTGATATGATTACCTTAGTTTAAGTTTGTAATCCGGATTTGTTTTTTTCTCAATCGATTTATGAATTTGGAACAGCGGTATACAAATCTTGCCTTTATTTCTTCAGGGAGTATAAATGTTCAAGAATGTTTCTATCCTATTTTTGACGAAAGTAAAATCATAAAAATACTGAACTCCGAAGAAAATTCAGGAAAGTCCTTAATCAAGTGGCAAAATCAAAACCTCGAACACATCAAACGACAAGTTTTTGTTTGGATTATTCTAGTGCTAAATGTTCTTAAACTTAATGATTAGGTTTCATAATTTAGTGTGTCACTACAATGCATAATTTATTTATTCATCATATTACATTAATCCGATTTGCAAAAATTCAAAAGCCTTTGCAAAGACTATGATGTTCCTGTAAAGTTTTGAATTCAATAGCGTGTGAAATAAGAAAAAGAGAAAAAGAGATAAACACAAAAATACGAAAAAGTCTACTTAGTCCTACACACCTCGAATCATTTTATTTTTATGTTTTATATGTTTTCTCTCTCACTGACGAAGATTCCTTTATATAACACTTACAATAGCTGTGTACAATACAGATGCTGTCGATATACAGAGTACAGATGCCCAAAGTGGAAAGTCAGTAACTGAAAAATCAATCGAAATGTATCATAATATTTGTGTTGCTTTAAAAACTAAATAAAAATGTCTATCAGATTACGAAACAGGAAGGTAGTAGTTTTCCACTTGAATCTGTACTGAGTCTGTTGTTATTTTTACCATTTCTTACTGATATTGTTTATACATGTTATACTGTTTTTAATGCCATGTTCAGCAAATTTGAAATAAAATTGCTGCTTATCTTTTTTTTTTAAGAGGAAGCCAGATTATCATAGAACCTGTCGTAAAATTGAACTTTACCGTTACTTTGAAATTACTCAAAATTACAGATTTCTTCGAAAAATTAGATGAATACTAGAAAGATTTACCTGCTTCGATGGCTAACCCAGGACCATACAATACAAATGCCATATAAACTACCTGCAATGAAATTCAACTGATTTCATTTTTATTTATCTTCCCTGTAAATTTATCAGAATGGTAGCTACATGTGTAGTAACTAATCTTGTTTGGTCAATCACATATTAAAGAAAACTTTCTTATTTACATTAAAAAAATTCTCAGAAATAAATGAGATTGTAAAATAAAAATTAGTTTTCTAAGCAATGCTTGTACTTCGACCAATAAATAACAAGTTGTTATACAATGACTTACTATGATAAATTGGTTGACTACTTACATTTGAAAGCATTCCTAACAGTGTACCCAGTATTCTTACTGCTTTGCTTTTATATCTTAATTCTAAATACTGAAAATAAATGAAAACATTTCACGTATAATGTGGGTATCCTTTACTTCATTTAACGTTTTAATAATTGTAGCGTCAGTTTTTTTTTATAGAACAATGAACTGAACAATAATTTATGTAGATGTATAATAGATTGATTGCTTGTTGGTTGCTTAACGTCCAGTGGTAAATATGTCATGCATGTTCAAGACGATAAATGTATTGATATAGCTTTAATATTTTTAGACTTTCCGGGTTGCTGCTTCATTGATGTGTCCATTGTATCTCCTGTTATTTACAACAATCATGTGAAAGATTCTGTATTATTCAATACACTAATAGCACATAGAAGAAACAATATCGCTAAATTTTTTATAAAGTTAGATTTCATTTAAAAATTATGGCAAGTATTTGTGTTGATTTTAAAAATTATAAAATATAATAGTAAATTGTTACCTCATATACACTTGTTATTTTTAATGGATGGATTAGGGGTACTACGATTCTAGTTCCTAAGAGCACAGCCAGCAGGAAACCAATACTACTCATTACAAACATGATTCCATAGGTATATACTTCAGCTGGATAGGCTAACATCATGATGGATGATTCAAAGGACACAATCAATGATAAGGTCACAGGAATAATACTCATTTGTCTGTTCCCAACCAGATATTCAGATGTTGTTTTCTGCTTTCCTCCTGCCATAGCTTGAAAAATGCCAATGCCGATAGAAATGGCGACAGAAATAGCAAAGACAACATAATCAACAGCTACAAAGCCTACCCGTGTTTCCATTATATCCTACAATAATTAAAAACTTATTTAATCTAAAAAGAAGACTCTAACATCGCATATTAATCATTAGACATGACGATGACCGTACTGTGAACTCTAATCATAATAGTACTTGCTTGAATTCACGTCACTTGCACTTTTATTAGTAGATACTTGTCTCATTAACAATCATGTCACATCTCTTTATTTTTAATATCAGATGTTTTAAAGGTACACATTTTGAACGTGTTTGTCGTATACGGATATTCTGCATGTATACATCTTACCCATATGTTCTATATATAGCAATTGCAGGGTTGAGCAATTTTCATGAACTACAGAAGCTGTAAACGGTGCACCTATTATTACCTGTTGGTGTTTTTATGCCCCACCTACGATAGTAGAGGGGCATTACGTTTTCTGGTCTGTGCCTCTGTTCGTCCGTACGTCTGTTCGTCGTACCGTCTGTGCGTCCGTTCGTCCGTCTACAGGTGCGTCCGTTCGCTTCAGGTTAAAGTTTTTGGTCAAGGTAGTTTTTGAAGAAGTTGAAGTCCAATCAACTTGAAACTTAGTACACATGTTCCCCATGATATGATCTTTCTAATTTTAATGCCAAATTATAGTTTTGAACCCAATTTCATGGTCCACTGAACATAGAAAATGATAGTGCGAGTGTGGCATCCGTGTACTATGGACACATTCTTGTTTGAGTATTTTCTGGAAAACAGGAATGATTGACTAATCATGTGACGGACGATTGGCGACGGACACCAAGTGATAAGCAATGCCCACATGAGCAACAAATGTAGTTACGTCAATTTTTAGCGAAAAACAATAACCCATACAATTTTAGCTTGTCATTCAAGAAGAAAATAACTTCGTAGAGGTTCGAACATTCAGATATAATTGAAGTTATAGACACAAGGTGATTTTTTAATGCACTAAATTCTCGGGATGATAAAGTTAATTATCGCTATTTTGTGCATTTTTCTTTTGATCTTTTTTTGTGATAATTTTCATATCATGCTCCTCGCTTGAGATGGAAAAATTATCGCTAGAAACTAAGGAGGCCACGTGGCGCTGCTAACGAAATTGACATGAAATTAACAACGTCGTCATAGGTAAAATAGCGATAAACAGATTATCATTGGTCATCTCAACTCGGTTGCTTTTCTCACTTTCGCTGTACCAGCTCAAGCGAGAAAATCAATCTCGTTGAGATGACCAACGATAATCTATAAAGAAAGCACAAAAATAACGAATACAACACTCAACATTTTATGAGTCCAAAACAGCTGGATAAACCTTCATAGATCTTTCATAAGAACGCTCAACACGGAATATTTGATAGCAAAGGATACACAAGAACTGAAAACGTTGAAGAGCTTTATTTCCATAAAAGACCTAAAATAAAAGCAAAATTTATCTAAGTCAACTTTGTCTGAGGGAGTTGAAACCTTTCTTTATATAGAACTTCTATATTGATCAACGGACAAATTTCAGAAAAGTTTTGTTAAAAATCATGTTAGTACACTCCTTCTAAGCAGCAGTATCGGCCCAGTGCTGCCAAATAAAAAAAACCGGCAACACAAGAAATCGAACTAACTGTACATTCATGCTTTCTAAATTTCCTTTCACCAGAAACACTCAAAGCCGAATATTCAAAGGCCGAGGAGATACATAAAAGACGGATGGTAGGAAATTTCCGGAGTGCCTGTTTGTATATTATATATGAAATAATAATTATGAATTTATCCTTCAGCGAAAAAAACTATGAAAAAATCCAGCTTCCAACGTAATGTAGATTGTCATAGTCAGAGTTTTTTTTCAAAGGGTTATGATTCCTTGCTTAGTGTGTTGACGCACAAATATTTAAAGAATATTTTTTTGTAATTTTGCATAAGATTTATAATAAAGTTTTTGTTGTTGAATAAGGGTGAATTAGATTACTAGCATTGTGAAAACTCAATATATATAGTATCTGCATGTCATCCGATCAGTACATGTATATGCAGTGAAATGTTCTAGCTTATTATTTTTTATTACAGCATAAAGTAAAACATATTAAAGTTTAACCCTTTTCAATAGTTTTTCTGTATATTTTTTTTGTTCAGTTTTGTATTTGTAATTTGTAAACGTCAGATGGTACATGTATCATGCCTATATTGAAATTTACACCAATTAATTTATTAAATTGGCCCCCTGCCCCTGTGATTTAAACAAATTCAAGGTCGCACCATTTGAATATGGTTCTATATAATCTTGACCCGAATGTTTTGTTTATCATTCGACATAATTTTGTAAATGATTTATGTACGAGTGCGGTTAATTATAAAAGTCTGCATCATTCTCTGTAGCTCTGTAGTAAGTATATATGTGTAAACAATCATCACTTGTACAACATGTCAACATATTAACTTCTTTAGAATGCTTTATAATATTATGTTACACAGAATGAACCTAACCAATGAGCCATAAAAAATAAGACATAAATTATTCGTTTAAACACGAATACATTCTCCTCATCTACAACGTTTGTCATTCATTTATGATAACGCTGTATTGAAGTGTATTGGATGTTCCTTAATTAACCATGTGTTAGACCACTCATCGAGATTAAAAAGAGAGAGTGTTGAGATTCGAAAAGAAGTTGTTTTCCATTTCTGGAAGTAGTTTATTTTTCCAGAACCAAACCATGTTAGGGTACGACCATAACTCGGGTATTCAATTTTTTTATCATTGTCAGATTGACAGTTGTCTTGTATACATTATATTTTAATGCTTCATTGGTATGAAAATAAAATTAAGAAATGTAAAAACTCATAACCAACCTCTCAACGTTAAATGATCGTTCCATACGAAATAAAGAAAGCAAATTGCGCTGATACTTTTTTCTCTCTAAATATATATGTTTTTGTTTCTTTGTTCGTATACCATGTATATTAATTTGCAAAATACAATTATTTCCCCCATAACTATATCAAGTAAAAGTTACTTCAAGATTAAATCATTAAGGAATGTTAAACTGGATTTTTTAATAAATAAAATACAATACATTTTATTATGGTAGGTCGACTCATCATCCTTTTCACAACGTAACTGAAAATATTTATTTCACCATACATTTATTTCCTTTTTGATTTATATACTGCCATTTTTACTACCGTTGGATTACCACTTTTGTTTTGTATAAAATAGTATCAACGATCAGCGGAATTGATAAAAAAGTCCAAAAAAACGGGGGCATAGGAACATGGAAAATACAAAGACAATCCATCAGACATCACACACACACACACACAGAAGTTACAAAACAAAGGATAGAACTTACAAATCATAGTTTGTGTTCTTTAAGATAATATTCATAAAGTGGAAATAAAAATACATTCTAGTGTGGTGCGAATACACTGTAGTATGTATACATGAGTTCATCAGACAGGTTTATAGCGACCCAGTATTATCTCAACAACATTGAAATATAACTGACTGTATCTTCAAACAGTTATGCATTTATAACCAAGAAGCACTCATAACTGTAAATTACAAACAACAAACAACAAACAAGCAGGATCACAAAGGTCAATAAACTTACATATCGCATTAACCCACATAGACATGTTGTGTTTATGTAAACCGAAAATATATTAGAAGCATTTTAAAAGGTATTTTCTACGATTTTGAGACAAAAAAATCTTAAGAAAATTTGGTTTTGTTTCTGTTTCAAACATTTATTGAAGTATACTATTGACATGATATAGCCGCTATAGTAGTCAGTTTAGGTCAATTTTGTCAAGATAAGCTCAAACAATGCAGACGAATTATAATAATGAATTGCAAGTCAATAATTCAACCCAACTTGAATCCGTATGCATTTGATGCGACCTTCAATTTAAGAACCTTTATTGGAAATGGGTTGTGTATATGTTCAAAATGTACAGCAATTGAAGAAATGTCAGCTGAAAAGATGAAACTAGGGAAGGCGACAGTAGGAAGATCGATTTCGACCAGCAAACACATCAGTTTGATACAGGTTACATATGTTTATCTAAGAAATGAGATCATCAAAATGAAAAATCAAATCATTCATTTGTATTTTTATGTTAACCTGTTTTTTTATATTAATAGTTTTTATGGGATCACATGCACATCGACCGTTTTTGTGAGTCATATCTATAGTTTGCGAGTTGATACTTTACTACGATTTAAGTGATGTTTCCTTTAGATGTTTCGTAATTTTGGCCAACGTTCGGTGGATATAAATATGGCAGCTGATGCTCCAATTTCCCCGGTAATTAGTTTCCTAGCGACGAAGTCGAAAGGGACCTTAGGTTTGCACTCCGTCTGTCTGTCTGTCTATCCGTGAGTCCGCCAAATAAGTTTTCTACACTTTTTTTTTCGTCATACTTGAAAATATGGATTTGATAATTGGTATATAGTTATATCATGATAAGTTCCAAATAAAGTTTGAATTTTGTTACGGTCTGATGATTTAATGCAGAGTCTTGGACTTGGACCTTGTTATATAATTTCCACTATGACTAGTTCTAGATCAAGTAAGAATTTTGTTCCAGTACAATAACTTTTTAACCGGTAAGTGACTTTGTATCTATACAATATTCTTAGAATGCTTGTTAAATGTTGTAAAAATTCGGAATCCTCTTTGGAAAATTTATGAAGAGGGTTGGTGAATTTTCTTTCAAATAAATAAAAGCTGTTGAAAATTAAGGAACATATTCTTTTCAAACGAAAATTGCTTCGCCTGAAACCTGGTTAAATAAGGAAAAAGATTGTTGCAATTAGAGGTCGGTCAATCTAAAATAAATCGTCGAGTTCTTGTAAACATCAGAAAACCAAAATGGGTACTGATTATTTTTTAGCATGCAATCAGACTATTACGGATACATAATGTAGCTTACAGTATGACGGGATGAATTCTGAAAAATTGTTTAGTTATTTATTTTATACTTACGTCTGTTCTCATGTATTTAAACTTTAATTTGACAAATAGCCCGACGCTGATTTATAATTACTCATTAAAGACAAATTATGCATTGACATTATGTTTTATTCATTTAAAAAAACGACACAAAGGTATTTCTACGCCGTATATTCATACTAATGTTATGTAATTGAAAGGGCATGTACGAGAGCATTTTATATGATAAATTGATAATGAAATGCAGAGCATAATTTGAGATCCATTATTTGATGAAAGCAAAACGAAAAAGAAACAGCAATTATAAGTCATGGTTCCGACAACAGAAATGAAGTAAAAATTAACCGAATATTTATTGATTGTTGTTAGCTTCACGTCCAGTATCAAATATTTCATGACCTTTCATGTATGTTCAGGACGAGAACAAAATTTTAATTAACAATAAATACAGTATGTTTGTCGTGTAATAGAGATCGACTAGGATGAATAAAGAGAAGGGAAATACCAAAGGGATAACGACTCAAAGACAAACAACAGTATACAAAACACAACAAAGAACATTGATCGACAAGAACCCCATCGAAGACTGGGAGTTATCTTCATAACAAAACACAACATAGAACATTGATCGACAAGAACCTCATCTAAGACTGGGAGTTATCTTCATAACAAAACACAGCAAAGAACATTGATCGACAAGAACCCCATCTAAGACTGGGAGTTATCTTCATAACAAAACACAACATAGAACATTGATCGACAAGAACCCCATCTAAGACTGGGAGTTATCTTCATAACAAAACACAGCAAAGAACATTGATCGACAAGAACCCCCATCTAAGACTAGGAGTTATCTTCATAACAAAACACAACATAGAACATTGATCGACAAGAACCCTATCTAAGACTGGGAGTTATCTTCATAACAAAACACAGCAAAGAACATTGATTGACAAGAACCCCCATCTAAGACTAGGAGTTATCTTCATAACAAAACACAACATAGAACATTGATCGACAAGAACCCTATCTAAGACTGGGAGTTATCTTCATAACAAAACACAACATAGAACATTGATCGACAAGAACCCCATCTAAGACTGGGAGTTATCTTCATAACAAAACACAGCAAAGAACATTGATCGACAAGAACCCCATCTAAGACTGGGAGTTTTCTTCATAACAAAACACAACATAGAACAATGATCGACAAGAACCCCATCTAAGACTGGGAGTTATCTTCATAACAAAACACAACAAAGGACATTGATCGACAAGGTCCCCATCTAAGACTGGGAGTTATCTTCATAACAAAACACAACAAAGAACATTGATCGACAAGGTCCCCATCTAAGACTGGGAGTTATCTTCATAACAAAACACAACATAGAACATTGATCGACAAGAACCCCATCTAAGACTGGGAGTTATCTTCATAACAAAACACAACATAGAACATTGATCGACAAGAACCCCATCTAAGACTGGGAGTTATCTTCATAACAAAACACAACAAAGGACATTGATCGACAAGGTCCCCATCTAAGACTGGGAGTTATCTTCATAACAAAACACAACAAAGAACATTGATCGACAAGGTCCCCATCTAAGACTGGGAGTTATCTTCATAACAAAACACAACATAGAACATTGATCGACAAGAACCTTTCTAAGACTGGGAGTTATCTTCATAACAAAACACAACAAAGAACATTGATCGACAAGGTCCCCATCTAAGACTGGGAGTTATCTTCATAACAAAACACAACATAGAACAATGATCGACAAGAACCCAATCTAAGACTGGGAGTTATCTTCATAACAAAACACAGCAAAGAACATTGATCGACAAGAACCTCATCTAAGACTGGGAGTTATCTTCATAACAAAACACAGCAAAGAACATTGATCGACAGGAATCCCATCTAAGACTGGGAGTTATCTTCATAACAAAACACAACATAGAACATTGATCGACAAGAACCCCATCTAAGACTGGGAGTTATCTTCATAACAAAACACAGCAAAGAACATTGATCGACAAGAACCCCATCTAAGACTGGGAGTTATCTTCATACCAAAACACAACATAGAACATTGATCGACAACAACCCCATCTAAGACTGGGAGTTATCTTCATAACAAAACACAACATAGAACATTGATCGACAAGAACCCCATCTAAGACTGGGAGTTATCTTCATAACAAAACACAGCAAAGAACATTGATCGACAAGAACCCCATCTAAGACTGGGAGTTATCTTCATAACAAAACACAACATAGAACAATGATCGACAAGAACCCCATCTAAGACTGGGAGTTATCTTCATAACAAAACACAGCAAAGAACATTGATCGACAAGAACCCCCATCTAAGACTGGGAGTTATCTTCATAACAAAACACAACATAGAACATTGATCGACAAGAACCCCATCTAAGACTGGGAGTTATCTTCATAACAAAACACAGCAAAGAACATTGATCGACAAGAACCCCATCTAAGACTGGGAGTTATCTTCATACCAAAACACAACATAGAACATTGATCGACAAGAACCCCATCTAAGACTGGGAGTTATCTTCATAACAAAACACAACATAGAACATTGATCGACAAGAACCCCATCTAAGACTGGGAGTTATCTTCATAACAAAACACAACAAAGGACATTGATCGACAAGGTCCCCATCTAAGACTGGGAGTTATCTTCATAACAAAACACAACAAAGAACATTGATCGACAAGGTCCCCATCTAAGACTGGGAGTTATCTTCATAACAAAACACAACATAGAACATTGATCGACAAGAACCCTTTCTAAGACTGGGAGTTATCTTCATAACAAAACACAACAAAGAACATTGATCGACAAGGTCCCCATCTAAGACTGGGAGTTATCTTCATAACAAAACACAACAAAGAACATTGATCGACAAGGTCCCCATCTAAGACTGGGAGTTATCTTCATAACAAAACACAACATAGAACATTGATCGACAAGAACCCTTTCTAAGACTGGGAGTTATCTTCATAACAAAACACAACAAAGAACATTGATCGACAAGGTCCCCATCTAAGACTGGGAGTTATCTTCATAACAAAACACAACATAGAACATTGATCGACAAGAACCCCATCTAAGACTGAGAGTTATCTTCATAACAAAACACAGCAAAGAACATTGATCGACAAGAACCCCATCTAAGACTGGGAGTTATCTTCATAACAAAACACAACATAGAACATTGATCGACAAGAACCCCATCTAAGACTGGGAGTTATCTTCATAACAAAATACAGCAAAGAACATTGATCGACAAGAACCCCATCTAAGACTGGGAGTTATCTTCATAACAAAACACAACATAGAACAATGATCGACAAGAACCCAATCTAAGACTGGGAGTTATCTTCATAACAAAACACAGCAAAGAACATTGATCGACAAGAACCCCATCTAAGACTGGGAGTTATCGTCATACCAAAACACAACATAGAACATTGATCGACAAGAACCCCATCTAAGACTGGGAGTTATCTTCATAACAAAACACAACATAGAACATTGATCGACAAGAACCCCATCTAAGACTGGGAGTTATCTTCATAACAAAACACAACAAAGGACATTGATCGACAAGGTCCCCATCTAAGACTGGGAGTTATCTTCATAACAAAACACAACAAAGAACATTGATCGACAAGGTCCCCATCTAAGACTGGGAGTTATCTTCATAACAAAACACAACATAGAACATTGATCGACAAGAACCCTTTCTAAGACTGGGAGTTATCTTCATAACAAAACACAACAAAGAACATTGATCGACAAGGTCCCCATCTAAGACTGGGAGTTATCTTCATAACAAAACACAACAAAGAACATTGATCGACAAGGTCCCCATCTAAGACTGGGAGTTATCTTCATAACAAAACACAACATAGAACATTGATCGACAAGAACCCTTTCTATGACTGGGAGTTATCTTCATAACAAAACACAACAAAGAACATTGATCGACAAGGTCCCCATCTGAGACTGGGAGTTATCTTCATAACAAAACACAACATAGAACATTGATCGACAAGAACCCCATCTAAGACTGGGAGTTATCTTCATAACAAAACACAGCAAAGAACATTGATCGACAAGAACCCCATCTAAGACTGGGAGTTATCTTCATAACAAAACACAACATAGAACATTGATCGACAAGAACCCCATCTAAGACTGGGAGTTATCTTCATAACAAAACACAGCAAAGAACATTGATCGACAAGAACCCCATCTAAGACTGGGAGTTATCTTCATAACAAAACACAACATAGAACAATGATCGACAAGAACCCAATCTAAGACTGGGAGTTATCTTCATAACAAAACACAGCAAAGAACATTGATCGACAAGAACCCAATCTAAGACTGGGAGTTATCTTCATAACAAAACACAACAAAGAACATTGATCGACAAGAACCCTATCTAAGACTGGGAGTTATCTTCATAACAAAACACAACAAAGAACATTGATCGACAAGAACCCCATCTAAGACTGGGAGTTATCTTCATAACAAAACACAACAAAGAACATTGATCGACAAAAAACCCATCTAAGACTGGGAGTTATCTTCAAAACAAAACACAACATAGAACATTGATCGACAAGAACCCCATCTAAGACTGGGAGTTATCTTCATAACAAAACACAACATAGAACATTGATCGACAAGAACCCCATCTAAGACTGGGAGTTATCTTCATAACAAAACACAACATAGAACATTGATCGACAAGAACCCCATCTAAGACTGGGAGTTATCTTCATAACAAAACACAGCAAAGAACATTGATCGACAAGAACCCCATCTAAGACTGGGAGTTATCTTCATAACAAAACACAACATAGAACAATGATCGACAAGGACCCCATCTAAGACTGGGAGTTATCTTCATAACAAAACACAGCAAAGAACATTGATCGACAAGAACCCCATCTAAGACTGGGAGTTATCTTCATAACAAAACACAACATAGAACATTGATCGACAAGAACCCCATCTAAGACTGGGAGTTATCTTCATAACAAAACACAACATAGAACATTGATCGACAAGAACCCCATCTAAGACTGGGAGTTATCTTCATAACAAAACACAACAAAGGACATTGATCGACAAGGTCCCCATCTAAGTGGAGTTATCTTCATAACAAAACACAACAAAGAACATTGATCGACAAGGTCCCCATCTAAGACTGGGAGTTATCTTCATAACAAAACACAACATAGAACATTGATCGACAAGAACCCTTTCTAAGACTGGGAGTTATCTTCATAACAAAACACAACAAAGAACATTGATCGACAAGGTCCCCATCTAAGACTGGGAGTTATCTTCATAACAAAACACAACATAGAACAATGATCGACAAGAACCCCATCTAAGACTGGGAGTTATCTTCATAACAAAACACAGCAAAGAACATTGATCGACAAGAACCTCATCTTAGACTGGGAGTTATCTTCATAACAAAACACAGCAAAGAACATTGATCGACAAGAATCCCATCTAATACTGGGAGTTATCTTCATAACAAAACACAACATAGAACATTGATCGAC
Organism: Mytilus edulis; assembly: GCF_963676685.1. Taxonomy (NCBI): domain Eukaryota; kingdom Metazoa; phylum Mollusca; class Bivalvia; order Mytilida; family Mytilidae; genus Mytilus; species Mytilus edulis. Next base: position 77,682,299 of record NC_092346.1, on the reverse strand, counting down.
AAGAACCCCATCTAAGACTGGGAGTTATCTTCATAACAAAACACAACATAGAACATTGATCGACAAGAACCCCATCTAAGACTGGGAGTTATCTTCATAACAAAACACAGCAAAGAACATTGATCGACAAGAACCCCATCTAAGACTGGGAGTTATCTTCATAACAAAACACAACATAGAACAATGATCGACAAGGACCCCATCTAAGACTGTGGAGTTATCTTCATAACAAAACACAGCAAAGAACATTGATCGACAAGAACCCCATCTAAGACTGGGAGTTATCTTCATAACAAAACACAACATAGAACATTGATCGACAAGAACCCCATCTAAGACTGGGAGTTATCTTCATAACAAAACACAACATAGAACATTGATCGACAAGAACCCCATCTAAGACTGGGAGTTATCTTCATAACAAAACACAACAAAAGACATTGATCGACAAGGTCCCCATCTAAGACTGGGAGTTATCTTCATAACAAAACACAACAAAGAACATTGATCGACAAGGTCCCCATCTAAGACTGGGAGTTATCTTCATAACAAAACACAACATAGAACATTGATCGACAAGAACCCTTTCTAAGACTGGGAGTTATCTTCATAACAAAACACAACAAAGAACATTGATCGACAAGGTCCCCATCTAAGACTGGGAGTTATCTTCATAACAAAACACAGCAAAGAACATTGATCGACAAGAACCCCATCTAAGACTGGGAGTTATCTTCATAACAAAACACAACATAGAACATTGATCGACAAGAACCCCATCTAAGACTGGGAGTTATCTTCATAACAAAACACAGCAAAGAACATTGATCGACAAGAACCCCATCTAAGACTGGGAGTTATTTTCATAACAAAACACAACATAGAACATTGATCGACAAGAACCCCATCTAAGACTGGGAGTTATCTTCATAACAAAACACAGCAAAGAACATTGATCGACAAGAACCCCATCTAAGACTGGGAGTTATCTTCATAACAAAACACAACATAGAACATTGATCGACAAGAACCCCATCTAAGACTGGGAGTTATCTTCATAACAAAACACAGCAAAGAACATTGATCGACAAGAACCCCATCTAAGACTGGGAGTTATCTTCATAACAAAACACAACATAGAACAATGATCGACAAGAACCCAATCTAAGACTGGGAGTTATCTTCATAACAAAACACAGCAAAGAACATTGATCGACAAGAACCCAATCTAAGACTGGGAGTTATCTTCATAACAAAACACAACATAGAACATTGATCGACAAGAACCCTATCTAAGACTGGGAGTTATCTTCATAACAAAACACAACAAAGAACATTGATCGACAAGAACCCCATCTAAGACTGGGAGTTATCTTCATGACAAAACACAACAAAGAACATTGATCGACAAAAAACCCATCTAAGACTGGGAGTTATCTTCATAACAAAACACAACATAGAACATTGATCGACAAAAACCCCATCTAAGACTGGGAGTTATCTTCATAACAAAACACAGCAAAGAACATTGATCGACAAGAATCTCATCTAAGACTGGGAGTTATCTTGATAACAAAACACAACATAGAACATTGATCGACAAGAACCCTATCTAAGACTGGGAGTTATCTTCATAACAAAACACAACAAAGAACATTGATCGACAAGAACCCCATCTAAGACTGGGAGTTATCTTCATAACAAAACACAAGAAAGAACATTGATCGACAAAAACCCCATCTAAGACTGGGAGTTATCTTCATAACAAAACACAACATAGAACATTGATCGACAAGAACCCCATCTAAGACTGGGAGTTATCTTCATAACAAAACACAACATAGAACATTGATCGACAAGAACCCCATCTAAGACTGGGAGTTATCTTCATAACAAAACACAACATAGAACATTGATCGACAAGAACCCCATCTAAGACTGGGAGTTATCTTCATAACAAAACACAGCAAAGAACATTGATCGACAAGAACCCCATCTAAGACTGGGAGTTATCTTCATAACAAAATACAACATAGAACAATGATCGACAAGGACCCCATCTAAGACTGTGGAGTTATCTTCATAACAAAACACAGCAAAGAACATTGATCGACAAGAACCCCATCTAAGACTGGGAGTTATCTTCATAACAAAACACAACATAGAACATTGATCGACAAGAACCCCATCTAAGACTGGGAGTTATCTTCATAACAAAACACAACATAGAACATTGATCGACAAGAACCCCATCTAAGACTGGGAGTTATCTTCATAACAAAACACAACAAAGGACATTGATCGACAAGGTCCCCATCTAAGACTGGGAGTTATCTTCATAACAAAACACAACAAAGAACATTGATCGACAAGGTCCCCATCTAAGACTGGGAGTTATCTTCATAACAAAACACAACATAGAACATTGATCGACAAGAACCCTTTCTAAGACTGGGAGTTATCTTCATAACAAAACACAACAAAGAACATTGATCGACAAGAACCCTTTCTAAGACTGGGAGTTATCTTCATAACAAAACACAACAAAGAACATTGATCGACAAGGTCCCCATCTAAGACTGGGAGTTATCTTCATAACAAAACACAACATAGAACAATGATCGACAAGAACCCAATCTAAGACTGGGAGTTATCTTCATAACACAACACAGCAAAGAACATTGATCGACAAGAACCTCATCTAAGACTGGGAGTTATCTTCATAACAAAACACAGCAAAGAACATTGATCGACAAGAATCCCATCTAAGACTGGGAGTTATCTTCATAACAAAACACAACATAGAACATTGATCGACAAGAACCCCATCTAAGACTGGGAGTTATCTTCATAACAAAACACAACATAGAACATTGATCGACAAGAACCCCATCTAAGACTGGGAGTTATCTTCATAACAAAACACAGCAAAGAACATTGATCGACAAGAACCCCATCTAAGACTGGGAGTTATCTTCATAACAAAACACAACATAGAACAATGATCGACAAGGACCCCATCTAAGACTGTGGAGTTATCTTCATAACAAAACACAGCAAAGAACATTGATCGACAAGAACCCCATCTAAGACTGGGAGTTATCTTCATAACAAAACACAACATAGGACATTGATCGACAAGAACCCCATCTAAGACTGGGAGTTATCTTCATAACAAAACACAACATAGAACATTGATCGACAAGAACCCCATCTAAGACTGGGAGTTATCTTCATAACAAAACACAACAAAAGACATTGATCGACAAGGTCCCCATCTAAGACTGGGAGTTATCTTCATAACAAAACACAACAAAGAACATTGATCGACAAGGTCCCCATCTAAGACTGGGAGTTATCTTCATAACAAAACACAACATAGAACATTGATCGACAAGAACCCTTTCTAAGACTGGGAGTTATCTTCATAACAAAACACAACAAAGAACATTGATCGACAAGGTCCCCATCTAAGACTGGGAGTTATCTTCATAACAAAACACAGCAAAGAACATTGATCGACAAGAACCCCATCTAAGACTGGGAGTTATCTTCATAACAAAACACAACATAGAACATTGATCGACAAGAACCCCATCTAAGACTGGGAGTTATCTTCATAACAAAACACAGCAAAGAACATTGATCGACAAGAACCCCATCTAAGACTGGGAGTTATTTTCATAACAAAACACAACATAGAACATTGATCGACAAGAACCCCATCTAAGACTGGGAGTTATCTTCATAACAAAACACAGCAAAGAACATTGATCGACAAGAACCCCATCTAAGACTGGGAGTTATCTTCATAACAAAACACAACATAGAACATTGATCGACAAGAACCCCATCTAAGACTGGGAGTTATCTTCATAACAAAACACAGCAAAGAACATTGATCGACAAGAACCCCATCTAAGACTGGGAGTTATCTTCATAACAAAACACAACATAGAACAATGATCGACAAGAACCCCATCTAAGACTGGGAGTTATCTTCATAACAAAACACAGCAAAGAACATTGATCGACAAGAACCCCATCTAAGACTGGGAGTTATCTTCATAACAAAACACAACATAGAACATTGATCGACAAAAACCTCATCTAAGACTGGGAGTTATCTTCAGAACAAAACACAGCAAAGAACATTGATCGACAAGAATCCCATCTAAGACTGGGAGTTATCTTCATAACAAAACACAACATAGAACATTGATCGACAAGAACCCCATCTAAGACTGGGAGTTATCTTCATAACAAAACACAACATAGAACATTGATCGACAAGGTCCCCATCTAAGACTGGGAGTTATCTTCATAACAAAACACAACAAAGAACATTGATCGACAAGGTCCCCATCTAAGACTGGGAGTTATCTTCATAACAAAACACAACATAGAACATTGATCGACAAGAACCCTTTCTAAGACTGGGAGTTATCTTCATAACAAAACACAACATAGAACATTGATAGACAAAAACCCCATCTAAGACTGGGAGTTATCTTCATAACAAAACACAACAAAGAACATTGATCGACAAGAACCCCATCTAAGACTGGGAGTTATCTTCAAAACAAAACACAACAAAGAACATTGATCGACAAAAACCCCATCTAAGACTGGGAGTTATCTTCATAACAAAACACAACAAAGAACATTGATCGACAAGAACCCCATCTAAGACTGGCTGTTATCTTCATAACAAAACCCAACATAGAACATTAATCGACAAGAACCCCATCTAACACTGGGAGTTATCTTCATAACAAAACACAACATAGAACATTGATCGACAAGGTCCCCATCTAAGACTGGGAGTTATCTTCATAACAAAACACAACATAGAACATTGATCGACAAGAACCCCATCTAAGACTGGGAGTTATCTTCATAACAAAACACAACATAGAACATTGATCGACAAGAACCCCATCTAAGACTGGGAGTTATCTTCATAACAAAACACAACATAGAACATTGATCGACAAGAACCCCATCTAAAACTGGGAGTTATCTTCATAACAAAACACAACAAAGAACATTGATCGACAAGGTCCCCATCTAAGACTGGGAGTTATCTTCATAACAAAACACAACATAGAACATTGATCGACAAGAACCCTTTCTAAGACTGGGAGTTATCTTCATAACAAAACACAACAAAGAACATTGATCGACAAGGTCCCCATCTAAGACTGGGAGTTATCTTCATAACAAAACACAGCAAAGAACATTGATCGACAAGAACCCCATCTAAGACTGGGAGTTATCTTCATAACAAAACACAACATAGAACATTGATCGACAAGAACCCCATCTAAGACTGGGAGTTATCTTCATAACAAAACACAGCAAAGAACATTGATCGACAAGAACCCCATCTAAGACTGGGAGTTATTTTCATAACAAAACACAACATAGAACATTGATCGACAAGAACCCCATCTAAGACTGGGAGTTATCTTCATAACAAAACACAGCAAAGAACATTGATCGACAAGAACCCCATCTAAGACTGGGAGTTATCTTCATAACAAAACACAACATAGAACATTGATCGACAAGAACCCCATCTAAGACTGGGAGTTATCTTCATAACAAAACACAGCAAAGAACATTGATCGACAAGAACCCCATCTAAGACTGGGAGTTATCTTCATAACAAAACACAACATAGAACAATGATCGACAAGAACCCCATCTAAGACTGGGAGTTATCTTCATAACAAAACACAGCAAAGAACATTGATCGACAAGAACCCCATCTAAGACTGGGAGTTATCTTCATAACAAAACACAACATAGAACATTGATCGACAAAAACCTCATCTAAGACTGGGAGTTATCTTCAGAACAAAACACAGCAAAGAACATTGATCGACAAGAATCCCATCTAAGACTGGGAGTTATCTTCATAACAAAACACAACATAGAACATTGATCGACAAGAACCCCATCTAAGACTGGGAGTTATCTTCATAACAAAACACAACATAGAACATTGATCGACAAGGTCCCCATCTAAGACTGGGAGTTATCTTCATAACAAAACACAACAAAGAACATTGATCGACAAGGTCCCCATCTAAGACTGGGAGTTATCTTCATAACAAAACACAACATAGAACATTGATCGACAAGAACCCTTTCTAAGACTGGGAGTTATCTTCATAACAAAACACAACATAGAACATTGATAGACAAAAACCCCATCTAAGACTGGGAGTTATCTTCATAACAAAACACAACAAAGAACATTGATCGACAAGAACCCCATCTAAGACTGGGAGTTATCTTCAAAACAAAACACAACAAAGAACATTGATCGACAAAAACCCCATCTAAGACTGGGAGTTATCTTCATAACAAAACACAACAAAGAACAATGATCGACAAGAACCCCATCTAAGACTGGCTGTTATCTTCATAACAAAACCCAACATAGAACATTAATCGACAAGAACCCCATCTAACACTGGGAGTTATCTTCATAACAAAACACAACATAGAACATTGATCGACAAGGTCCCCATCTAAGACTGGGAGTTATCTTCATAACAAAACACAACATAGAACATTGATCGACAAGAACCCCATCTAAGACTGGGAGTTATCTTCATAACAAAACACAACATAGAACATTGATCGACAAGAACCCCATCTAAGACTGGGAGTTATCTTCATAACAAAACACAACATAGAACATTGATCGTCAAGAACCCCATCTAAAACTGGGAGTTATCTTTATAACAAAACACAACAAAGAACATTGATCGACAAGAACCCCATCTAAGACTGGGAGTTATCTTCATAACAAAACACAACATAGAACATTGATCGACAAGGTCCCCATCAAAGACTGGGAGTTATCTTCATAACAAAACAAAACATAGAACATTGATCGACAAGAATCCCATCTAAGACTGGGGTTATCTTCATAACAAAACACAACAAAGAACATTGATCGACAAAAACCCCATCTAAGACTGGGAGTTATCTTCATAACAAAACACAACATAGAACATTGATCGACAAGAATCCCATCTAAGACTGGGAGTTATCTTCATAACAAAACACAACAAAGAACATTGATCGACAAGGTCCCCATCTAAGACTGGGAGTTATCTTCATAACAAAACACAACATAGAACATTGATCGACAAGAACCCCATCTAAGACTAGGAGTTATCTTCATAACAAAACACAACAAAGAACATTGATCGACAAGAACCCCATCTAAGACTGGGAGTTATCTTCATAACAAAACACAACAAAGAACATTGATCGACAAGGTCCCCATCTAAGACTGGGAGTTATCTTCATAACAAAACACAACATAGAACATTGATCGACAAGAACCTCATCTAAGACTCGGAGTTATATTCATAACAAAACACAACAAAGAACATTGATCGACAAGAACCTCATCTAAGACTGGGAGTTATCTTCATAACAAAACACAACATAGAAGATTGATCGACAAGAACCCCATCTAAGACTGGGAGTTATCTTCATAACAAAATACAACAAAGAACATTGATCGACAAGAACCCCATCAAAGACTGGGAGTTATCTTCATGACAAAACACAACATAGAACATTGATCGACAAGAACCCCATCTAAGACTGGGAGTTATCTTCATAACAAAACACAACATAGAACATTGATAGACAAGAACCCCATCTAAGACTGGGAGTTATCTTCATAACAAAACACAACATAGAACATTGATCGACAAAAAACCCATCTAAGACTCGGAGTTATCTTCATAACAAGACACAACATAGAACATTGATCGACAAGAACCCCATCTAAAACTGGGAGTTATCTTCATAACAAAACACAACATAGAACATTGATCGACAAGAACCCCATCTAAGACTGGGAGTTATCTTCATAACAAAACACAACATAGAACATTGATCGACAAGGTCCCCATTTAAGACTGGGAGTTATCTTCATAACAAAACAAAACATAGAACATTGATCGACAAGAATCCCATCTAAGACTGGGAGTTATCTTCATAACAAAACACAACAAAGAACATTGATCGACAAAAACCCCATCTAAGACTGGGAGTTATCTTCATAACAAAACACAACATAGAACATTGATCGACAAGAATCCCATCTAAGACTGGGAGTTATCTTCATAACAAAACACAACAAAGAACATTGATCGACAAGGTCCCCATCTAAGACTGGGAGTTATCTTCATAACAAAACACAACATAGAACATTGATCGACAAGAACCCCATCTAAGACTGGGAGTTATCTTCATAACAAAACACAACAAAGAACATTGATCGACAAGAACCCCATCTAAGACTGGGAGTTATCTTCATAACAAAACACAACAAAGAACATTGATCGACAAGGTCCCCATCTAAGACTGGGAGTTATCTTCATAACAAAACACAACATAGAACATTGATCGACAAGAACCTCATGTAAGACTCGGAGTTATATTCATAACAAAACACAACAAAGAACATTGATCGACAAGAACCTCATCTAAGACTGGGAGTTATCTTCATAACAAAACACAACATAGAACATTGATCGACAAGAACCCCATCTAAGACTGGGAGTTATCTTCATAACAAAACACAACAAAGAACATTGATCGACAAGAACCCCATCAAAGACTGGGAGTTATCTTCATAACAAAACACAACATAGAACATTGATCGACAAGAACCCCATCTAAGACTGGGAGTTATCTTCATAACAAAACACAACATAGAACATTGATCGACAAGAACCCCATCTAAGACTGGGAGTTATCTTCATAACAAAACACAACATAGAACATTGATCGACAAAAAACCCATCTAAGACTCGGAGTTATCTTCATAACAAGACACAACATAGAACATTGATCGACAAGAACCCCATCTAAAACTGGGAGTTATCTTCATAACAAAACACAACATAGAACATTGATCGACAAGAACCCCATCTAAAACTGGGAGTTATCTTCAGTATTTCGGCATTGGTAGCAGATCCTGCTCTATATGAGACATGTTGTTAAGCTATATCAAGTGATAATGCATCACATAAAAGCGTATAGGTAATTGACTCTTATCTAACCTTAATTACGAAATTCAAAAACCATCGGTCATGTAAATTGTCTACATGTAATCCTGACCGAGAGTAACCTTTTGAAATTGAAAGATTTTTCACGAAAAAGGATAGACAAGACTAATACTGGTAAAAACAACACAAACATTAAAAGAATTAAAACAGGGACAAGAACAACGCTTAAAACGAAAGAAACACGAATCCCTTGAAAACAAACCTAGGAACTATCGCAAGTGCTCCGGAAGGATGAACAGATCCTGTTTCATATGTGGCATCCTTCGAGTTGATCATGTAAGTACAACCCAGGTGAGAAGTCGAATTCGGTAGGTCATATTCGAGATTAACAGGAGGTGATTGTGGTCAATACAGATGGAAAATATTCGTCATTACTTTTTTTTAGATATTCCATAACGGTTAAAGAATTCTCGATGACGTCCGTTAACTGTTGAAGAGATTACCGCCATGAACTCTTGCTTTAATAGTTTCCTTGTAAACAGCAACCCTCTGAAAAGAGGACGGAAAACTGGACGGCCACTGGAAAATGAGAGTAATACTATAATGGAGAGGGACGGCAGAAACTTCACATTGCAACAGGCCACCTACCAGCTCCCCAAAGAGTTGTTGCAAGGATTCTGTCACAGTTTTACTGTTAGTTGAAAAGAACCAAACAGTTTACAAAGAGATAATTACACAAATAAATAGATCTAATAGATCGTATAAAACGACAGATTAAACATACATTCCAACCTTTCCTTGATATATCACCGGACATATCCCAGGTAAACTAAGTACTTATTTTTGTGGTTATTGTACTCGCTTAGACCATGCAACCTTTGGATATAAAATAGAAGGTGTGGTATGATTGCCAATGAGTCAACTCTCCACAAGAGACCAAAATGACACAGAAATTAACACAACTATAGGTCACCGTACGGCCTTCAACAAAGAGCAAAGCCCACACAGAATAGTCAGCTATAAAAGGCCCCGAAATGACAATGTAAAACAATTCAAACGTCTGTATTATGTATTATGTATAACACTGGTTTATATGATATTGTGCTATAAATGTACGTTCTGTCGCATATCCGTCCTGGCTTACAAAGCTGCGTCAGTAAATGGTAGAGACCCATCTCCCATTCCCACTTACACCATTGCAAATCAAGAAAACATGTTTTAGCACAATACAAAGATGTTTTCACTCCCAATCAGACAACTTTAAACTGATGTAATTCATTTCATCCTTCGTTATATTTTATAAATGAGGTACCAAAAGAAAGAAGAAAGATTATCCTTCAAATTGTGATAATTTCATTATGACATAATATATTACATAATCTATTATTATGTAAGTAGCTGCTATATTGTGATGTCCACACTTGAATGAATTTAGTGTCTTTGTTCTTCATAGCATCCCAAAATATTTTATAGATTCTTGTACAACACAGCTTGACCTCCTAAACTGTGTCTCAGATTTCCAAAAACATCAAAAGAACAAGTTTTATACCCAATTGAATTTAGTGACCTCTTATGAATTGATGTTGCAAACTTCATTGAAGATGTATGAGAGAATGAAATACAATAGGTAAAATCTGAGACACAGTTTTGGAGGTCAAACTGTGTTGTGCAAGAATCTATAAAATATTTTGGGATGCTCTGAATAACAAAGAAGCTAAATTCATTCAAGTATGGACATCACGATATAGCAACTAATTACATAACAATTAATTATGTAATAATTATGTCATTATGAAATTATCACAATTTGAAAGATTAATCTTTCTTCTTTCATTTGGTACCTCATTTATAAAATTTAAAGAAGGATGAGTGGAATTACATCAGTTCAAAGATGTCTGATTGGGGATGAAAATCTTTGTATTGTGCTAGTCCTTAAGCCATGTTATGGACGTTTTAGAACATAGACTTAACACTTTGTTAAATGGGTTTTTCAAATATGGATTAAATTATTAACTATAACTGATAATTAATGACCATTCAAATATGGATTAAATCATTAACTATAACTGATAGTTAATGACCATTCAAAATTATGCAGATAAAAAGCTTAAGATTTCGATTTAAAAAAAATAACAAAAACCAAAAAATAAAGCAAATTCAAATTATTGAAGGACAGTGTTAAATTCAAACAACGACCTTTAACTGAATAAAGAGAACATTTTGTAAATATTTTCAGCTCCAATCCCGTTACTATTCTTACCAAATGTTTGGTTAATTTCAATTTCTATCAAGACAGTAAGTAAGGAAGAAGGTTTACAAAGTTGTTGTTTTGTCAAAGGGAGAGTACTCTAGTACATCTGATCAGTAAATTTCCATGATATCAGGTCACACAATTGGGTTATTCTCAATCGTATGTAATCGTTATGAAATTACTGCAAGCCCGCAGCAAGGCCATTCACCTTGAAATTGGTATAGTTAATTATTGTTTCCACTATCTTTCGAAATCAAGGGAGTAATAAAACAGTTAACATTTAAAAAGTATTCAATGATTTAAATAACACACTTTAAAGACTTTTCATCAATTAAAAGAATAACTATCCGATCAAAAGAAAATTGGAGTGGCTTGTGTTTCATAATATCAATGACCTTGAACCTACTACCTAGTAGAGAACGGATCGACGTGCTTTTACGTTGTTTTATTTTTACATAAGCGATGCTGCTATTAAAAAAATTCGAAGATTTAACGAAAATGAATTAGAATAAAGTGGCCGAGTAAAATTCATGTCGGTTCTATAAAAGTTATATAAAATGGATTATCGACAAACTTCTAGCACAAAATCTTTCGAATATGTTTCACTATGTCCTGTTAAAACTAGATTACTGCTTTCAATCAAACACTTCAGATTTTTACGTGCAATCCCGTAATGATATTTACATTTGCAGTTTGCAAGGAGAACAACAAGATTTTCCTCTAACTCGACCTTCTTTGCTTGTTTATCAACATGCCGCAAGACTGACAGAGACTGAGGACAGAGCAGCAGCAACTACCTTTTTCAACGAGTTCAGGGATGTGACCCACGATTCGACCTCTCTCGAGACGGCAATGCAATCCGCAGTTTTAAATGCTTTTGATTAGGCAGAGGCGGATTAAGAGGGGTTTTCAAGGGGGGAGACCTTTGTATTAAAAAAAGGGTTGATTATATAAGGAATCAGTGAAGCATGACTGGAGCGGGCCCACTCTTAGGCAGGCAGTGGGCCCCTTTATGAATATTTCTGGATCCGCCACGGTAAGGGTTCATAGTCTCTTAGACTGTTCGCAATTGCAACACACGAACAGTTTGCAAAACGCATTTAAAATAGTATGCAGACATGAATGTGCATGAGGGAGATTAACAAGAATAGTTGACTTTAATATATGGTAATTTTTTGTATTATTCCATTCTCCTGTATCAATTCGAAGTACGGTCATGTCAGAAAGGATGCATTGAATCCGATGCCTCGTATAGAAGCAGTGCCATGCTCTCTGCACGTTTATAACCATTGCACCAACTCTTTGAGGGGTTCGTAGGTGAACATGAACATTCATGATTTTTTCGCTTGTCAAACTTCAATCAATCAATCAATTAATTAATAAGAAAGGAGATTATTTACCTCTATACAATATACAGGCGTTATTTTTTCTAACAGAAGATTTTTCCTTGCGGTTAAGATAAGATTTTTTATATCTCTATTTAGTGTCCCCATCTGTATAGTAAAGATGTGCACGAGAACATTGTTCAAGATAAAGCAGTTTATGGGTTTTAATTTGGCTTGATTGGCGGTGTTTCACCCCTTTCCTATTAAATACACGTAACACCCTCCCGTTATCGCCCTTTCGATCTTTGTTCTTAATGACTTTAGACGGGTGCTCCCTCTGGTATCTTTCGTCCCTCTTTTACAAGACCCTTTATTTGTTCCTTTAATTTTATGTATATATAGAAAAAAATTTCATGCTTATACTGCCTCTGTTATACGTTTTTGCCGAAGAAATTCCCAAAATAATGGAAAAGTAATGGAGAAATAATTATTCCCGTAACAAACTTAACGGAGAAACATTACTTGTTAAACGCAAGACTTGAAAAGTTTCATTTACAAAAGATCGAAAAAATCATGTGCAGAAAATTAATGACAATATTAGAAATAATGTAGAAATATAATAAATAAAATAGTCAAGAAATATAC